>NC_090987.1:13856875-14571250 GCF_041146395.1 Eulemur rufifrons
CTCAGCAAGCAGAGCAACAGTATTAGCCCGTCCCTCCTCGTAGGAGGAACACTTTCTATTCAGTTTCCTCTACAGAGAAAGCCTCAGAGCCACACAAATGCCCTGGAGGATAAAGTCAAGCAAAGAGGAAGGTCTCAGCTGAGATTGTTTTAGGATTTTCATTTGTCCATTCATCTGCTTGCTTTGGAGGTTTGCTTTTGTCAGGAGGAGGTGTCTAAAGAAAATGAACAATAAGACCTTGTATGTATATAGCATTTTAACACCATCCGGCTGTCACAGGGAAACACTGTCTCATGAGAACAAACTATCTTCTCATAAAAGGAAACTAAGTATCAAAATGTATCAATGTCTAGGCCCCTGGAGAGAGCTGCAGTAATTGTCCAAACACCCCTGAGAATAAATCTTAATGTCTGCAACTGAAAAGAAAATAAACTTTATTTTAAAATCACCCCAAACTGACGCTTTTTTTCCTGCCTCCTCAATTTTGTCCCGTTGAAACTATGCACGGCTTTCGTCTTGTTTTTGTCAGTATTTGCAGACATTTAGAGATGGCAAAGGAAGGGAAGGATGTTACTGCAAAATGAGTAAATAAATTCCCCACACCACTGTCCTCTGTGGGTGTTTTAGGCACCCCTTACTCTGTTTTAAGCCCACCACAGGCAGTCTGCCCAAGTTTCTTCCATCAAGACTCCCCAGGCTCTTTCCTCTGCTCCTAGAATTTTTCTATCAAAAAACAAAACTCAAGCATGCCAGAAAGAAAGACCCAAACTTGCATTTTAAAAAATTAAAATTAAAAAATGCTGTTGCTATGGTTCTTTCAGGGACACTATCATTAAACTGAAAAATAATGCTGTCTACGTTCATTATTACACAGCTACAGGGAAGAGATGACAATAGGAAAAAATGTTTTAAAGACCTCTCTAGCCCCCTCTGAGTTTTTCCCATGTTATGGGTTGCTTCACTAACGTCTCTTTAATAATAAAAACTCCTACAACCTCAGACAGAACCATATGCAAAGGGAAAAAATGTTTTATTCCAAAGCCAAATATAAATACTTTTGACATGATCCACACCTGTTCCCCATATTACCAGGGACATAGGCGACCATTTGTAACAATATTTATTTTTCTATATGAAGCAGATCAGTCTGGAATTCTTTTTGTAAAGAAATCTGAAAGAGTGTTCAAGTTATGGCCCATAAAAATTTGAAACTAAAAATGTATTATAATTCATTTTGTCTATGAAAACATATTGGAATACATAAACTACTCATTTGAAGAATTTAATTTCTTCCCAGTATCAGTTAATTATTCCTTTTTACTGAGTGTCATTTTACTGACGATTCTACAAATTTAGGAATTAACAGAGGAAAAAAAAAGAAAAAAGGGGGAAATAGAGTTTAATACTATGTATTTTCTATTTTAAAACACACTATTTAAAAAGTAGGAATTGCTTAAACTAAAACCATTCTTTCCTCTGCATAAGTGTCACTATTTAAGCATGATTAGATACCTGCCAAAACAAACAAGATTGGAATTAACAATGTCTTAAAAAAAAAAGGAAAAAACTTCGATGGATTATTAGATTTGTATACCATTTTTATTGTCTAGAACAAAAATGCACCCAACAATATGGCCACCAGAGGGAGCGGTAACTCCCCAATACACCGCAGCAGGACCCACACAGGAAAAGCCCCTTGAGACCTTCCTAGTTCCACATGCTCCACAAAACCCGCCCTCTAATGAGCGCCACATGGGCACAGACCCCTCCGGGTGAGGCTTCCCTTAAAAATAAAGGCATCTCTGCTAACTTTAAAGTAGAAAGGAGAGAAAAATAATCTAATGTTCACTGATATCTAACCTGTATATTTTAAAGAATGTGAGGCTCTTAAAGATACCTATTTATAGAATAATAAAATAAAACAGTAAAATTAATGAAATCACAGGGTAAGCAAAATCAAGGCATGTATTAATCACTCGGACAACACAAAAGCAGGAAAAAGAAATTCAGCCTAACGGAACCAGCCAAGGTCCTCTCCACCTAGGCAGGGTGGCCAAGGGTCAGCAACACTGGCCCGAGAAAGGACAAGAAACAGGCCAGTTGCACAAAGGGAAGACGGTGGTGGTTCTGGGCACCGAGGAGAGACAGCATGGTCTTGGGGAACCACAGGACCGAGCGTGGCTGCTCAGAGGAGCCCAAGGCAAGGGATGCACCGCAGGGCTTCACCGACGGCCTCCTGCAATCACTGAAGTGTCGGCAGGCAAAAGACCATCTGTTTACGTTTTAGAGAATTCTGTACACACGTGGAGGGACAGAGGGAACAAGGCAGATACAGGCACTGCTTGAGAAGCCCTGGATACAAACACTGAACCAGACATGGGGGCAGGAGGGATGAGAGAGGTGAGGACAACCCCCAGGTCCCCAGCTTGGGTGCCTGGATAGATGGTGAAGCCATCTGCTGACACGGATCCTTCCAGAGAAAGAACAGTTGCAGATATTTTGAGGTTCCAGGCCAAGACACTGCACCAGGGCAAACAAAAGATCTTGGCCTCACTAGTGATTCATCTCATTTCTAGAACATGATGGTTTGACAATACATTTACTAACAAGAGAAAATACAATTACACGAGGGGAGCCAGTAAACCATCCTGGAAGAAAGGAGTTTGCAAATTTTTGTTTTGCAGACACTCATTAGATAACGTTTAAAATCACTCCACCGAAGTGAAAGTCTCTATTCTCAGCGAACTCTCAAGTGATTCAAGTCAGTATATGAGAGAAAGTTTTGAAATAATATATGAACAATACTATCGTTCTCTGACTAGAAAAAGAAAGGGTGGGCCAGGCGCGGTGGCTCACGCCTGTAATCCTAGCACTCTGGGAGGCCGAGGTGGGCGGATCGTTTGAGCTCAGGAGTTCGAGACCAGCCTGAGCAAGAGCGAGACCCCATCTCTACTAAAAATAGAAAGAAATTATATGGACAGCTAAAAATATATATAGAAAAAATTAGCCGGGCATGGTGGTGCATGCCTGTAGTCCCAGCTACTCGGGAGGCTGAGACAGGAGGATCGCTTGAGTTCAGGAGTTTGAGGTTGCTGTGAGCTAGGCTGACGCCACGGCACTCACTCTAGCCTGGGCAACAGAGTGAGACTCTGTCTCAAAAAAAAAAAAAAAAAGAAAAGAAAAAGAAAAAGAAAGGGTGATAAAGTGTAAGATTGGCCCATTTTGATTTCTCAACCAGTCATTCCCACACTCAAAACAGAGTGTTTCTTTCGAATGTTTCTCTACTTTGCCACCACAAATGCCTAATTTTGAGCATCTAAAAATACCAGTGATTTGAAAAAAAAAATCAGTTCTTCAATAGGGAAAGTACAATAATGTACCCACAATAAGGAAGGAGGAAAATGCAAACAACCCTTGAAGTATATTTATTACCCATTCCTCTGTTTATGCCAGAAGGAATGTTAGCACACATTCATTAACAATCAAGGCATATTTTATATCACTTGTGTTGACATTTTACAGTAGGAATGCCAGTTCTTTTAATAATTTACTGGGGAGTTACACATTGTAGATTCCTTATTAAATATTTCTCATACTAAGGTCATAAGTCTAAGTAGTATTCAGTAGGGAAAGCAGGCAATATTAATTGCAATACCTTCATTTAAATTATGTGTCTGCATCTGCTCGTATGCATATATATTCATTGTTATTTATTGTTCATATATTTATATGCAAAGCAGTGGGAATAATTTTCTCTAAGACAAAAACGTTATACAGTTGCATCCATTTGTAGACCTTAAAATTCACAGTGCATATCTAAAAGTTTCATAAGCTATATTTTAAGCATGCTGCCCTTGAACAGATAAGAAAAAAAAAGCTACCACACTATCTAGAAACCCCATTCCCCCAGCCCAAAAGTCAATACTAGCAGAATTACTTTCTATCATTGACTGACCAGCAGCTCTATGAGAGACTTTAATCTGGAAAGCATGACCAAATAATACTGATACTCCTAGTTCTAAATATATACATTGTAGAGAATCAATGGCTTATACTGTCAGGGGCTGGCAAACTATGGCCCATGGGCCACTGGCACACAGACATGCCCATTTGTTTACATACTGCCCAAGGCTGCTTTTGTGCTATGTCACAGCCGTAAGTCCCTCAAAACTTCGGCTATTTACTATCTGGTCCTTTATAGGGGGAAAAAAATGCTGGCTCTGATTTGGATAACTACCTACAGCACTTAGGAAAGGTTTATTTACCATTGAAAAACCTTCCAGTTCACTTAACCTTCCTTCCAGATCACTCTTTATGAAAGAAAGAGTCTTTAAAATCTTATCTTCCGGGCCTCTCCCCCAAATATTAACGTTAAATAATTTTATGAAGTCTATGAAAATGTTTCTTAGAAGATTAATACAACATAGGAGATGTACATCTGAAAATTTAACATTTTGGAGTTCCAAAGATAAGTTTCCAAAATGGATTTAGGATTGTGCATGCTTAAAAGCATGACTTTTGGGGATAAGGAACATTTTCACCTTCAACAATACAGACGCCTAGTGGGTTCCGGGAACACCATTCTCAGGGCCTCCCCAAAAGTGTCTCCCTGAGGATGGGGTGGAGAGCCAGCCCCCGGGGGTGGCGGGGAGCCACTCACAGGCAGGGAAAGGAATCCCTTCCCCTGCTGGGGGGAGGGGACCAGCAGCAGTCCCCCCATCCTAACGGCACCTCTCTCTACCAGCACCTTCTGGCTGTGTTCCTGAAGGCTCGGTTGTTAGTTCAACTTTCGTAAAATAAATATTTTCCTCATTGTCTTACACATTCAGAACTGCTTTCATTTCTGACTCATCTCGAGTTGGCAACATTTCTTTCCTTATACTTTAGCTTTTTACACTCTTTCTCCCCCCAAGGGGGAAAAAAAACAAACAAAAAACAGAGAAAGATGGTGAGAAAAACAGAAGGCACCAGGATAAAAATGCTGGTGTCGGCCATGGGGGTGGGGGGTGGGGGGTGGGGCCGGGGGCGCATGCTGACACCGGTGGCTCAGGAATGAAGGAGAGGGGGGGTACGGAGAGGCTGCCGGGGCAGGAGGCAGAGGAAAGGACACGGGGTGCGTTCAGGACTTCACCAACCCCAGAAATTGGCCTCATATTTCTGCCCCTCCAGGTGCCTTTGCAATTAAGTCAAAACACATCCTACCCCTAAAAAACTTCTTAGCAGCTTTTAAATTTTTCAATTTTCTGAGGCTCCACTCTGACCAGGTTAACAAAATTTATCAAGCATCTACTGAGTGTTGGACACTCTCATCTTCCTAAAACACATCAAATTCTCCGACCTACAGACTCATTGTGACCACAGCCTCATTTAGACTCTGAAGAAAATGAGGCAGTAAGTCCCACAGTTTTCCTCCTGCTGTCTGTCAAGCCACTTGGTGGGGCAAAGCTTCCTTTGGCAACACCCATATACTCAAGCATCTGCAGTCAAGGAAAAGCAAGCGGAGAGGACTCTGCAGAAAGGGTTCTTACGAGTCCAACAACATCAGAAATGTGACCTCTCTAGCTCATTCCTTTATTTACCAAAATTGGAAAGACAAAAAAAAAAAAAAAAAACCCAAAAACTTATATGGAAATCTTTTAAAACTGATCAGATATTTCCTGCATTCTCCATTCATGCATACTGAACACAGCACAGTCTCAGGGATTCAAGATGACGAAGATCCATTATCGCCACCCAGCTGTAGCACAGCGAGCCTTAGGGTCTGACACAGAATGGAGCCTGGCCTGCCCTATGCAGTTACCTGCTCGCCACTTCTAACGTTCCTGTCTGGGAAACCTGGTGGGCTGGATGGTGTGCAGGCCAGGATGGGCATATTTTAAAAGGATGTTGCTACATTCATATATTTAAAGACTAGGAGGTAAACACAAAAATGTAAACAGTTGTGTGGTTGCTGTGGAACAAAAAAGGGTTTTATTTATATTTGAGGGGAAAGGGTTAATTATACCATTTTTGGCTTTGGGGGGTGGGGAGGAGTACTATTAGAACAAAGAGTGTAAGAGTTAGGCTCTCTGGGGCTCTCACATGAAATAATTGTATGAGCCATTGGTGCAGGGATTTTAAGACAAACACATGCTGACCCAGAGGCCATTAGTGTTGCTGTTGTGATTCTCAGCAATGCCCTAGACAGCTCAGGCTGCTGAAGCAGGCCTCCAGAGAGAAGTGCAGATGTGCAAGGAGCTTGCAGATCACAAACGCAGTGTCTGCACAGTGCAAGGTGCTGCTCTGCCATAGGGGAGAGGAAGAGAGGTCACTTCTAAATGCTAAAGAAACACAGTGCAGGGGACAAAACCGAATGTAGGCCGTGCCTCAAGGGGCCTCACAGCCACATCAGAATACCCCAGGGGGTGTGGCATCCATGGTGGCCGAAAGGGCACGGTCCCACCTACAGCGCATACCTCTAGGCATACAACCTCACAGGGACACAGGCCCAAGATCTTCCAGAAACCTAGAAATCCTGATTTTCAATATGTAGTTGCCCAAACACTGGCTCAGGATTTGTGCTTTTTTGCTTTCGTGCTCCACAGGCCAGACAGACACATCTGAGGATTCAGCCTGGTCCCCAGGGACAGCAGTCTGCAAACTCCGCTCTGATCGCTGACCCAGAAGTGCTTACAGGTGAGCAAGGGAATTTCAAGGTCCTTACAACAGCCTTGAGGTTTCTCTACTAGAGAAAGAAGGAGATTTACCTTTGTACAATCTGTTTTTTAAAAAGCAAAGGGAAAAAAAAAAAAAAACCACAGAATTTCCAATCCTTTGGGAGAAAAAGTAAACCAGTATTTAAAATATACATGTATACGGTGCCAAAACATCACCTCACCAATTACTTGCTGACCACCTGGGAGGAAAATGTAATTTGTCAGACTGATCCCACGTTAACCCAGGGATCAACTATGGCATCAGAGATAATGGCACAACCAGATGTCGGGTCCCTCCGGACGCACACGGAGCAACCGTCCCTGCCCCAAATGTTTACACGAAATTTGATCCAGCCTTTAGGTACAACTTCTAATA
Source organism: Eulemur rufifrons (assembly GCF_041146395.1). Lineage (NCBI taxonomy): Eukaryota > Metazoa > Chordata > Mammalia > Primates > Lemuridae > Eulemur > Eulemur rufifrons. The sequence goes on from NC_090987.1 coordinate 13,863,947, forward strand.
GACAGGACTGCACAGGTAACACAGGGTGAAAATGGGACACTGTAATTCATTCATCGGTGATACCACCAGGAAATGATCCAATGTGGTGAGACCACCTCTATTCTAAATTAAGAGTCTTGACAGACCAACCAATTAAATGCAATACACGATTCTCAACCGAATTCCAGTTTAAACGGCCCAGCTGTAAAAGGCATTTTAGGGGCAGTTGGGGGAATTCAGATAATGGACCAGGTAATAGAGTCCATTAAGCAATTACTTTTGATTTTGTGAAACCAGTACTGTAGTTATACAGAAATATGTTCCTGTTTTCTAGAGAAGTGGGCTGAAGTATTTAGGAGCGAAATGTCATGATGTCTATAATTCACTTCTGAATACTTTAGGGGAAAAAAGATGATGCAAATGCAGTAAAATGCTAAGAAATCTGGACAGGAGGCTGAGGAAGGCCGGTGTCCCGGAGCCGTCCCCACACGGCACCAAGTTGCCATCACTCTCAATCACCAGGAGACAGAAGGACTTTCGCCATGTCCCTTCAATGCATGTTTTAAATTTTGAGTCACGAGCTGACAAAAGACAAAATGAGAGCAACCCAAATAGATACTAATAGATGCCGATGGCTCACCACACACAATGAAGAAGCAACTGCACACGGAGTGTCTTGGAACCTTCTGTACGGAAGCCCGACATTCTAGAGCTGGGTTCTCTCAGCCAGCATTGCTACATTTTAAAAAGCAGCTATGGAGTCTCAAATGCATCCAAGGTAATCTCAAATGAAGGCACTGATCAAAATTAAGGAAAAGGGAAAGAGATTAAATCTAAAACCTGCCTTTAAGTGACACTCTTCAATGACTGCTTTAAGCCTATGGCAAAAGGTTAAATGTCTTGAGATGCAAGCTTAACTGAAAAAGAATATAGTCTGAAACTTGCAAGTTTCAGCCATCCTGACTTTAAAAGGAAAACTTTAAGATCTTAATTTGCAAAATGCAACTATTCTAAATCTAATAGTTGATGATATTCACTCCAATTCAAAAGTTTTATCAGCTACCATCAAATACAATGGCCAGTTTTTTAAATCTGCTAATAAAAAAGGGACCAAATCATCAAATCTCAGGTTTTTGGAGGAACACTAATATTGACCTAGTCCTGCAGTCCTCAACCCCTGGGCTGAGGACCCGTAAGGTCTGTGGCCTGTTAGGAACTGGGCTGCACAGCAGGAGGTGAGCAGCAGGCAAACCAGTGAAGCTTCACCTGTATTTACAGACACATATTAAAACCCTATCAGTCAGTGGCAAGTGACAATTAAGCTGCATCTGGTGGCAGGCTGTAAGTCAGAATCTGACAGCGGTTAGTATTTTAGTCCACGCGTGGCCTACCTACTATTTCACCACTTCCATCTGCACCACTTTCCCTCACTGCGTACTTGTCTCAGTCACAGCTTTGGTGAGCCCCCAAGCTAACCCCAGCACAAACGAGTAAAACACTAACGTCGCTGGAGAGCTGCTTTGAAAAGCGGGAAAGAGGCCGGGCATGGTGGCTCATGCCTGTAATCCTAGCACTCCAGAAGGCCAAGGAGGGAGGATCTCTTAAGGTCAGGAGTTCCAGGCCAGTCTGAGACCTGTCTCCACTAAAAATAGAAAAAACTGGCCGGGTGTGGTGGTGTGCGCCGGTAATCCCAGCTACTCGGGAGGCTGAGGCAGGAGGATTGCTTGAGCTCAGGAGTCTGAGGTTGCTGTGAGCTAGGCTGATGCCATGGCACTCTAGCATGGGCGACAGAGCAAAACTCTGTCTCCCCCCCCAAAAAAAAAAAAAAAAGAAGAAGAAGAACAAAGAAAAGGGGGAAAGACATAATGATGAGACAGCAGAAGACTCTAAGACTGCCACAAAATGAAAGCTGCATTTAAAAGAAAATACCAAGTTTCTTACTTAAATTATGGGTTCATTTTAACAGGTGATTCACAGTCTCCAAGCCCAGTTTGTATAATGTGTGTTGACCAGCTATCCAACAAAGCCATGAAACTTTCAAAACTGTTCCGCCACATGGAGAGCAAGTACCCTGCATTAAAAGACAAGCCTTTGGAGTTTTTCAAAAGAAAAAAACATGGACACGAAGAACAGAAGCAATTACTGAAGGCCACCACTTCACCAAATGTGTCCACACTGAAAGTATCATTCTTAGTGGCTAACAGCATTGCTAAAGCTAAGAAGCCCTTTACTATTTATTGGTTAAAAGTTGATCCTGCCTGCTACTAAGGACATCTGCCACAAACATTTAGGAGAGGCTGCCGTTCAAAAGGTGGCATGTGTTCCTCTTTTGGCTCGCACCATAACTCGATGAAATGATGAAATAGCAGAGGATATTGAAGCACAATTGGTAGAGAGAATTAATGAGTCATCATGGTACGCAATCCAGGCTGATGAGTCTACCGATGTTGACGACAAGGCAACAATGCTTGTTTCTGTACGATATATTTTTCAGGAGGGTGTGCATGAGGATGTGTTATGTGCACTTTCTTTTTTTTTTTTTTTTTTTTTTTTTGTTGAGACAGAGTCTCACTTTGTTGCCCAGGCTAGAGTGAGTGCCGTGGCGTCAGCTTAGCTCACAGCAACCTCAGACTCCTCGGCTTAAGCGATCCTACTGCCTCAGCCTCCCGAGTAGCTGGGACTACAGGCATGCGCCACTATGCCCGGCTAATTTTTTCTATATAGATTTTTAGTTGTCCATATAATGTCATTCTATTTTTAGTAGAGACGGGGTCTCGCTCAGGCTGGTCTCGAACTCCTGACCTTGAGCAATCCACCCGCCTCGGCCTCCCAGAGTGCTAGGATTACAGGCGTGAGCCACCGCGCCCGGCCTATGTGCACTTTCGTTGCCAACCAACACCACAGCTGCAGAACTATTCAAGTCTTTGAATGATTCCATATCAGGAACACTGCACTGGTCATTTTGTGTCAGTGTATGCATGAATAGAGCGGCTGCTGTGACTGGACGGCTTTCTGGTTTCATTACTTGGGTCAAGCAGGTCGCTCTGAATGTGAGTCATCCACAGAGAAATGCTGGCTAGCCAAAAAATGTCACTTGAGCTAAACAATGTTTTGCAGGATTCCCTTAAAATTATTAACCACATTATAAATACATGCCCTTAATTTAACATCTGTTCATGCAGCTCTGCGAGGAGATGGACACAGAGCACACAAGTCTTCTCTTATGCACAGAAGTGAGGTGGCTTGCTAAAGATAGATCACTGGCCAGAGTTTATGAGGAACAAGAGCTGCTCCAGAGATTTCTTTTAGAAAAACAGTGACCACTGGCAGCACATTTCAGTGACATAGAACAGGTCACAAAACTCGCTTACTTGTGTGACATATTCAACCTGCTCAACAAACTCAATCTGTCACTTCTGGGAAGAAAAACAACTGTGTTCAAACTGGCTTAAGATAAAGTGGCTGCATTCAGAGCCAAACTGGAAATATGGGGGTGACGACTGACCACTGGGATTTCTGACATGTTTCAAACATTAGCAGAGATTTTGAAAGAGACTGAGCCAGGGCCTTCTGTCTCCCAGCTGGTGCATGATCACCTATCTGAGCTTTCAAAAGAGTTTGAGCACTACTTCCCACCCACAAAAGATCCCCAAACTGGGAAGGAACGGATCCCTGACCCATTAGTGAATAGGCTGGGTGAATTGACTTTGTCTATGCTAGAAGAGGATCAGCTGCTTGAGATGGCAAATGACGGTAGCCTTACAAGTATGTTTGAGACAACTTCAAATCTCCATACATTCTGGATTAAAGTCAAGGTGGAATATCCCTGAGATTGCCAAAAAAGCACTGCAAGCCTGCTTCCATTTCCAACATCCTATCTTTGTGAAGCAGGGTTTTCTGCAGTGATAGGAACCAAAACAAGATTACAGAGTAGACTGGACATAAGCAACACACGTTGGGTGTCACTGTCTCCCATCACCCCCAAATGGGACCATCTAATTGCAGGAAAACATGCTCAGCACTCCCACTGATTCTGCATTATGTTGAGTTCTATAATTATTTCATTGTATATGACAATGTAATAATAGAAATAAAGTGCACAATAAATGTAATGTACTTGAATCATCCTGAAAACCATCCCCTCCATCCCTGGTCTGTGAAAAAACTGTCTTCCATGAACCCAGTCCCTGGTGCCAGAAAGGTTGGGGACCACTGATCTAGTCCGATGACCTACCTAATTCCTGAACCTTTATCCTCCAAGAAGAGCATTAAGCTATCATTGGAAAGAGTGTGGCATTAGAAGTCACATAAATCTGAGCTTAATTGTTCTTACCACTCCCTACACCCTTGTTTGATCTTGGGCTGATGACCACCTCTCAATTTCCTCACCTATCAAAGAGAGATTCCTTCTTTGCTAAGTTTAGGCAGAATCTGATGGCATTACACTGGGCTCCATGCACACTGCCCAGCAACCTGCAAACACTCAAACCACAGTCCATGACTAACTGACATTAAGAGCCTAGGCCTTGGCTCAGTCAATCCCCAGCTCCACAACTTACTAGGGGTGTAGACTTTACAATGAACTGCAGCTTTGCCTCAGTTTCCTTACCTGCAAAGTAGAAAGAACAGTACTTGCTGCAGAGGATCGAATGAGCTCCCACACAAATAGTTCCAACCACACTTGATACACAGTGAGTGCTTAGGAAACATGAGCCATTGTGACTCGCTGCCCTCCTTCCTTACACCCCACTTTAAGAAAGCACGACTCACCTACCCCTTACTGCACATGTCACTGTGGCCAAACACCAGGACTTGTCCCTGCCCCATCGCCCAGTGTGTAAAACGCAAGCCGGCTGAGCCCAGAGGGGTCCGCTGAGCCCCATCTCCGACTGCTGGAGAGCCCCCTCCCCTGCCTGCCATCCCACTGGCTCTCCAGCATCTTTCCTCTGACCCCAGCCTGGAGCTCGCTTCCCTTAACCCTCTCTCTGCACGCACCTTTTATCCAAGTCCTAGCGGGCCTCCTCCTCTGCTGGTCTACACAGAGCCTTTGTAAGGATTAGACAAAAGCGCCTCCCCTGGGTGGCTGGGAGAGATGCTTGATGGGTCACTGGCAGCTCCAGAGGAAGAGAAAAGGTGCCCCTCCCTCCAGGTTGGTGACCCTGTGCCACAGCATAACACATGACATTCCACTCAACGAATGCAAGTCAACTGACTGGGCCACTGCCATGTGCCAAGATCTCTGGGCTTACAGACAGTAGTAAGACGGGGCTGTAGACTCTGAGCCTCCCGACTCTGCAGACACGAGGGGCTGGAGGAAGGAGGAGACGGGCAGAACCACTACAGCCCAGGGAGCAGCAGGCGTCTGTCCTCTTGGGCTGGGGATGATGGGGGAGTGGGGACACCTTACCCAGTGTGTGGCCACCCAAACTGGGCCTTGATGGATGAGTATGTAGCTGCCAGAAAGGACGTGAGCAGGTTCCAGGCGGAGGGGAAAACATAAGCAAAGGCAACTTCATGGAACACGTAGAGAATGTGAGTTTTCAGTGAAGGGGTAGGAAGAGAAGGGGAGAAGGAAGGAGATCTGGTCCCAATTCATGCACTGTTTTGGTAAATACTTCTTGAGTACTGTGCTAGGTGCTAGGTGCTGTTCTAGGCCAAGGAAGATAAAAAACAAGTAAATAAAATATAATCCTAGCCAGCAGAAGTTAAAAATCTACTTTGGGAGAAAGGAACAATTCTAAACGATGGAACAAGTCAAGCCCACTGACGGAACTACGCACAGTGCTTCCCAGGCAGCACAGGCACTCAGGAGACAGGACGCAGCCTGCTGGGGGGCGGGGAGGTGGCCTGTGTAAGGGAGGAGGTAGGGACCCAGCGAGCAGACATTAAGGACAAGCTATGAGAGGAGCCCCCAGATCTGGGTGACGTTGAGGGGGGGGGGGTGCACCCTCAGGAGAGCACTCACAGGCAAACAGGGGGGTGCTGGGGCACCCTAGGTAGGCTTCTCTTGAGCAGGGCTTTACTTCCCTTTTGAGTCTTAGTAGCATTTTTACACGTGGCCTGCTTTTTTAAAGGTTAGACTTTCTTTTGCTCAGCATTTTTTAAAAACCATTTTGAAAAGAATCACATTGCCTTTTTTTTCCATTGTAGGGATAATAAAGACCGGATGCCTTTGACCCAGGGTGACCACAGTCTCAATTTACATCTTATGTCCTGACATCCCATTCGATTTAGCATTTGTTCCAGACAAAAGTGTCCCAGTTTAGATGACAGATTGTATGACTGCCCTTTTTCGACCTCAAGGTATGGTCCAAAGGGAGACATCTTTCTCCACCGCTGCTGTTTGCCACATGCGCCAACTGCTCAAATGTTCGAGCGCAGCAACAGCTCAATTATCAAATCTTCTTCGAACAAAGGTTCCTTTAAAAAAGTGAGACTGGACTGGAAGGAGCTGGAAAACGACCTTGTATCCTAAGCCCCGGACTGGGGCAGAGAGGCTGAAAAGGAGAAGGGCATTTCAGGCACAGGCCTCCCGCGGGTGATCCGCCAACTGCCGCGGGGACGGAGGCCCCAGGCCCCACAAACTCCAGTCCCCCGAGCTGGAGCCACAGACAGTTTCCGTCATCACCTGGGGGGGGGGGGGCACGGAGAGATGAAGGCTCTACTCCCCCCACCACGGCCCGCCCATCTTACTCTGCCCCTCCAACCGCCCCCACCTCAGGCCCGGTGACCCAGGCGACCTCCCTTGGAGACAAAGGAGGTGGAGCCCCACAGACCATAAACCCCCGTCTTTAAACACATCAGCGTCGACAGGATTTCCACCACGTGAAAGTTTCTGACCCTGCCTCACGACAACTGCCCTTCCTCCCCCGTCCATTATCCTGTCTGCAGGTTCCAATTCCTACCCAGCCTTTCTTCTGCCAACGGAGAACGAGGTGTCCAGTCAGGCACAGTGCTGGAGGGGACACTCAGTGACGAGGCTGGGGGAGAAGGCATTTTGCTGGCCTGGGGCTCTGCAGGGCACGGGGACGGCAGAGAACAAACACTCTGAAACCTCCCACGCTGTGACTGCCTCTTGTAAACACGACAGAGCTGCAGACCACGAGAGTCACCCTGGGTTCCTCCCCGACTCCAGCACGCCAGTTACCAAGAAAACTGTTATCCTTGTTTTAAACTCACATACAGGACACTGTGGTTTTAAGGGATTTGCCCAAGATAACTTGGAGGGAGAATGCAAGTCATCTGGCAAAATTATAAGGCGATGACACCCCAGGGTGAGAAGCCAACTTGGCACTAAGCTACACCGCCACCTCACACTTGCATTTTAGACCCACTGGCAAGTGGGTCCTTGGAGAGCTACGGCACTTCGGACAAAGCTGATGGCTGAGAGAGGCCGGTGGGGGAAGGGTGTGTATCTATTTATTAATTTAAGAAAATGAAGAACAGAACCAGCGATCAGAATTTCTGACTCATTTTCTGGCACTTGGTCCATGAGGCCACACGCCATTTATCTTTCTAATTAACATCTTGAAGGATAATTCCTTTCCACCCTGGGCCCTAGAAATGAACCTGCCTGCTATCATATAAACAGTCAAAACTCAAGGCTCAATTTGCTTGCCTCTTCTAAGATTTGGAACCTAATTCCTCTACAATTTTAACCTCGGATCTTCTTAACAGGCTGAGAAATACAATCTGAATCAATTTAATTTTTTTTAATGAAAGGGTTTGATTAAAAAAAAAAAAAAAAGCCAATGAAGTTTTTTTTTTTTTTTTTTTGAGACAGAGTCTCACTCTGTCACCCTGGCTAGAGTGCAGTGGCATCATCATAGCCCACTGCAACCTCAAATTCCTCGGCTCAGCCTCCTGAGTAGCTGGGACTACAGGCATGTATTTCTATTTTTAGTAAAGACAAAGTCTCACTTTTGCTCAGGCTGGTCTCAAACTACTGAGCTCAAGCAATCCTCCCACCCCGGCCTCCCAGAGTGCTAGGATCACAGATGTGAGCCACTTCACCCGGCCCCCACACTGTATTTTGCTACTGAGGAAAAAAAAAAAAAAACACCAGAACCTAATTTCCTCATGAAATCAGCCTATATGAAGGACAAACCTGTTAACCACTGTTGTGATGCAAAACCGTCCATATCCCCCTGCTCCCCCCAGAATGCGGCCCCTGGACCAGGTGCAGCAGCATCACTGACTACATCAGCATCTCTGCAGATGGGGCCCAGTGAACTCATTTTAGGAAGCCTTCCAGGGGATTCTGGTGCCCACCTAAATTTGAAGAGTATTTGCCAAGTTCTGTAGAACTCACCAAAAAAAAAAAAAAAAGCAAACATACCTGGCTCCAAAGATGTCCTTTTTGGCGAGATCAATTCCAGAAACCACTTTTACTCTGAGAATACGGGACTCTCCCTGTTGGATGGGAATTAAAAAAAAAAAAAAAAAAAAAAAAAGGTTAAAAAACTGATCTTCAGTGGCTCCATCTCATCCAATATTAAAGTCAATGATTTCTACTCAGCCCAGTACTTGGAAACAGAGCAAATCAATTCAAGCATAAGCAATTCTCCTTACACTGAAGTTCAAAAAGCAACATTCCAGCTCTAAAATTCTTCGACTCTAGAAACTGACAGCATCCAGGTTAATTAAGTACAAATTTAATTCCAACTAGGTTATTAACATCAATTCTCCCTGACATTTAAAGGAACTATTTCCCAGTTGTACCAACAGCACAATCACATACATAAAACCACTAAGGGAAATGTCCAAACACAACAAGTTAGCATGAATATAACAAATAATTCCTCCTTTCAAAGTTTATATATCTGTATGTGTGGCCTGGGATAGAAAGGAATTTAATATGGTAAAATATTTCCTCAAAATTACAGTGCTTTTAAAAATGTTGGCATCAGCAAGCAAAAATAATTCCGTAGTTCCAGTAAAAAGAAATTAAGAAAAATGTTATCGTAAATGGAAATCATCCCAAGTGTCTCAGAAATCAGTCAACTGTTCATTTGTTCATTCATTCACCCATTTCACTGGGCCTTGAAATGTCAACATGAAATGCTCCTGGGTCTACTGAAGGTGACAGGCAGACCCACAGGACCCGGTGACAGCACCATGCCAGAGGGCACGGGTGAGAGAAGTAGTTAAGGGCTGAGACATTCAAGGTAGCCGAGATGGCTCAGGAGGAGCGGTAGGCAGGAGTCTGGGGTAACTGCTAAGCTTCCACTGTGGATCACAAACTGTTAACATAAATTGAAATAGAGGCTTGAGTCCAAGGTGTCTAGGAACAACCAGATGGGGAAACATAGATGACTAGATCAGGAGAGACATCTGCTTTGAGTCAGAGACTTCGGAGTTATCAGTGTAGAGCTGGTAGTTGACAGTTACAGCTAAAGGTTTGCAGAACATTATCCAAGAAGAGTGAGAAGGAAAAATGGGCAGGGATTCAGTCTTCAAGAGCTCAAGTGCTGAGCAGCCAGAGAGAAATAACAGGAAATCCATCTACCAGTATGTTTAAGTAAGACCCCAGCGAGGGAAAGAAAACCTAAATGATCACGTAACGTCGAAGGAGACAGAGACAGGGCCAAACAAAACAGGGGAAGAACAGGAGGGTGGACCTTTGTCAACCCGCCGCACAGATCAAACACACGGAGCACGTCCTTGAGGTGATTTACGCTCTGGGACTCTTCCACCCAGCCGTGTGTCCCTGACACGGGCTGCCCACGTGCAAACACAGCGAGGCACACACACGCGGGGAAGACGGTGCGAGCGTGTGGACTCATGCTCTCAAACGTGGCCTGCACTCAAGTTCGGCAGCATCAGAAACGTCTGGCAGCCCTCGAGAAAGGATTAAGAGATGAACAGCAGCGCCGGCCAAGGCAGGGATCACTGAAACACAACCTTACTATGGCACAAGAGCACCTCGGTGTTTGCAGCAGCGCCGGGCTACAGAGCTCTTCCCGTGGTTTTTGAGGCACTGCGGGGACACCCGACTATCTCTGGCAAACTCGCAGGCGGGTCGCCGGGGATTCTTTCTTTAGCACTGGATGCCACGCAGGCCACGGCTCTTTTCTGTTCCTCACAGCAGGCTGTCCCCTGCTGCTAGTCCTTTGATGCCTCCCATGGCCTGCTCAGCTCGAAGGATGTCACGCTGAAATTGTTTTCTATACATAGTTCAAAACTTGAAAACACACCTGAGTGGAGTTCTCTGTTACACATCAGAAGAGTATGTGGCCCACTCATGCCCAGAGCATAGAAAGTGAAAATCATGGCTTGAAACAAAACCCCTGTCGGCCGGGCTAAGGGGTTCACACTTGAGAGGGAATGAGCACTCTTTCAGAAGAAGAAATGGATGACAGGTGTACAGCTTGGGTGTTTGTCTCCCCCAAACCTCATGTTGAAGTTTGACCCCCAGTGTTGGAGGTGGGGCCTGGTGGCAGAGCCCTCCTGAATGGCTTGGTGCCATCCTTGTCCTCGAGGTAGTGAGAGAGTTCTTGCTCTTAGTTCCTGCCAGAGCTGGTTGTTAAAAAGAGCCTGGCACCTCCCCCTGCCCTTGCTCCCTCTCTCGCCATGTGATCTCTGCGCACACGGGCTCCCTGTCGCCTGCTGCCGTGAGTGGAAGCTGCCCAAGGCCCTCACCAGATGCAGATGCTGGTGTCACGCTTCTTGTACAGCCTGCAGAACCATGAGCCAAATAAACCTCTTTTCTTCATTTATTACCCAGCTGCAGGTATTCCTTTACAGCAATGCAAAAATGGGCAAAGACAACAAGAAACTGCTAGAGAAGAGGCAGCTAATTTTTGTCTCCCTACTTCCCCCACCTCCACTCTCTACCCCTCCCGCCATCACAGATACCTCAAACCAGCAATTCTGCCAACTACTACCGCGCGGGGGGGATTCCACTGCAACCCACAGAGGGCGGGTACTGCTGAAGGACAGTGGCACATCTCCAGGCCAACCCTCGCAGCTGGCCGAGGGAGCGGCAAGATGTCTGATCTGGCCGCAGGAAGGCTGACGTGGCCTGCAAGCAGCAGAATCTGGGGTTTCTGCGAAGCACCAGGTCCTGCCTACGACCAGCTCAGATCCAGCAACAGCTCCGTCCACACACCCTAGTCTCGCACTTGTAACTGATCAGAAGGAGACAGAGAAGCGACTGTGTCTAGGAAGGAAATCCAGGTACAGCCACTCACAAGTCACAGCGCGTAAGATGAGAGTTCTGGTGAGAAACTTCAGAAAATACATAAGAAAAACAAAGGAATAAGTTTAAATCACTGGTAAATCAATGGTACCATCCAGGCTTGCTGTATTTCTAAAATGAATAAACCTACCTTTGTCATAAGAAATACACACCTACAAGTTATTGTTTAGCCATCTGACAATGGCACAGAACCACATGCCTGGAAGATGTGAAATGGTTGTCTGATGAAATACGTAGGCAACAGCTGGGAGGTGAAGAGCTGAGAGGGCCTTTATTGAGCACTTACTATTTACAAGCAGCTGTTGCAGGAAATTTTACTCCTCTGAAGATCGAGGCAAGAGAGCATTACTCTATAAAAACAGTTTTTACAAATTGGTTTTAGATACAGCAAAAATTTCTTATCTTTGTTTCCGCCAAATGACAAGCTCAAACACAGAAAAGCAGCCATCGTCATTCTGTAAGGAAGCACGTGACAAGGTGTGTGACGAGTTTATCAGGTGCAAGGGACCGCAGGCCAAGCAACTGTACTTTGTGAAGCATTTTATTACTTTCATAAAATCTATGCATGATATTTTGAACCTTGTTTATGACTCCAGTAGAATTAAATAAATATTTAACCAAGGTGGCTTGGCTTAGACAATGAAAACATCATTCACAAACTGACTGTACAACTGCAGAGAAGGAACAGGCTAGGCCAAACATAACTTTCAGTGTCTCTTTCTGTTATTAATCTATTGTTCTGCATTGTTATTGTGTAACAGCAGTAACTCTAGGTGCTTTACGTGTGCTTTTCTTTTCCACTGAATTTTCTAATTCTTTATCAAGACATAGAACAAGATAAGGTACCCACGCCAAAAATGACAGTGGCACACTAACAAATAAGGTGTCCAAACTGAGAAACAAGTGATATTCTGAAGGCTCATTTGTAAGACAGTTGTTTGGGACTCCAGCAGTCCTGGCTCATATAAACTATGCATGTATAAGCAGTTTTTGGATTCCCAAGCCCACCCACAGAGGCTATGAAATACATTATCTATCACAAGTATTCCCATGGTAAAATAAATTTCAAGCTCCAACTCAAAACTCAAGGGACTGGAATTACCTTTCCTCCTACGACTGTCTTAGGAAGGTGACTTGTTATTTTTTATCTTTATTCTTCACAATGGCAGCTGCTCTCCCGAAAAAAGGTGACATCTGGGCTGGGAAGTAGTGTTCTTTCCTCACAGGGAGCCACTGTGACCCCAGTATCGCACAGACAAGCTGTCCACGTGGACAAGGAAGTCCTAAGTTGTGGACTTCTGCGTTTTGGTCATTCTCCCCTAAATGAATTTATGCGTTTACCTTCCATATTCCAAAGTATATTTATAATTCTACCTATATCCCGTAACACTTTCAGACTCACAGTAAACGCTCCCTGGATTAAAAGAGATGACCAACATTTTTTTGGACCACAGAAACATGTAAGTTATATATATATATATATCACTTAACTTTAGTTGCTTTTAAAAATAAATAAGGTAACATATGGACCATGCCCACTGTGTGCCTGCTACACACTTGGTATCATTTTTCTTTCCATTCCTACCTATTCTTGCCCCAACCCTGAGACAGTATCCCATTTCATACAGCTTTTAAGACTTCGGAGTTTTTTAGAGCAGTTTTAGGTTCACAGCAAAATTGAGCAGAAGACCCAGAGATTTCCTATGTACTCCCTGCCCCTACACAGGCACAGCCTCCCCCAATATCAACATCCTGCACCAGAGCGGCACATTTGTTACAATTAACACATCATGATCACCCCAAGTCTATTTCACCTTAGGGCTCACTTTTGGTGTTGTGCACTCTATGGGCTTGGACAAATGTGCAATGTTATAGCATCATACAGAACAGTTTCACTGCCCTAAAAGTCTGTGTTCTGCCTACTCATCCCTCCCCTACCTGTATTTTTTTTAAAAATCTCCCACACAGTCCTATTGCCTGCCCACTCCACTCACTCCTGTCATTTCCAACTACTCTTGCTAGATCCCATCTCCCTCAATTTCTGCCTTCTCCACCCCAATGCCTGCCCTCTAAACCCTTCCCTCCCTTTCTGCTGGGTCCCCTGACTTCATGCTGCTCCTACCCCTACTAAAATCTCTCAGTTCTCCACACTGACCATCTAACTACACATTCAATAATAATGCAGAGTGACAACTGTGTTCAAGGCATTGTGCTAGCCAAAAAAAAAAAAAAAAAAAAAAAGGAGCACAGAGCTGAACAAGATGCATTATTCTCTGTCCCCCAGGAGTTTGCAATAAGCGGTTGAGGTTAGATATGTGCAAAATTGCCTTTCATCCAGCGGTGGGAAAGAGGCATAAGATATGAGAACAATACGGTAGAAACGGTAGAACATACGGTAGAAAAGAAGAGTAACCCAATACCTGGACTACAGGTCTAGCTGAAGCTCAGATAAGAACTATGACAACGAATAGCCCCACTCACAGGGCTATACGCCGTGACCATCTGGTCACCATGGTCAGCCCAACACACGACAGACGGTCAAGTTTCAGTCCTAGAACATTCTAGACAACTCCAACTCCAAAGAATACTAGTTCCTGAGAAACTTTCAAGAACAAAGGATTCTGCACAACCTAAATTTCTCAATCCCTATTAGATAATGGCCATTATTATGTCAAGCAGGAAAAAAGTTAACAAATGGGAAAGAGCAAAGAGATGAACCTTCAGAGCAGAATCATAACTTAAATGCACAAGGTGACTCCAACTTCAAGAAATTATGCTGTGTGGTTATAAAATACGTCCACAAATCCTTGATATTTCTCTCTTTTAGTGGTAGGGCTTAATTTCCCCCTCTTGTGTCGAGGCTGGATTTAGTGACTCCATTCAAACAGACAGAACATGGAGGTGACAGCATATGACTTTGAAGACAAGGGCATAAAAGACACTGTGGCTTCCTTCTTCCCTCTCTCTCAGATCACTCTGTGGAAAGCTAGCAGTCGCCATGATGTGAGGGCACTCAAGCAGCCCTACGGAGAGTTCTATGTGGTGAGGAACTGAGGCCACCAGCCACCAGCCATGAGTGACCCATCTTAGAAATGGATTCTTCCGTTCTGGTCAAGACTTTAGATGATGGCAGCCCTTGCTGACATCCTGACTGCAACCTCATGAGAGTCCCTTGCCTGCTATGTGCCAGTAATTATGCAAAGCATGCAACAGAACCACCCAGCTAAGCCACTTTTGATTTCTTGACCCATGCAAACTGTGAGATAATAAATGTTTGCTGCTTTATGGCTGCTAAGTTTAGCGATAATTTGTTATATAGCAATGCATAACTAACACACATGTGGAGAATCCCATGTAATAATTAGAGTCTAATTTATGTCTCTGCTAAGTTGAGATTTTCCTATGTGTTAGGATGATGCTTCAAAACAAGGAAAAGACACCAGTGAGAAAGACAGACTACTGCCTGTGTTCTCTACCATGTAAAAGCAGTGGCATTTTTAAGGCAGAATTAACAGAGCTTGGTGACTTGCTCAATGTATGTGCAGTGGTTGTATTATTTTTAAGAAATATGGAACCTGAGGCCCTAATAACTACAGTCGATTTCTGAAACGAAGGCAACTCCAGAAACTTTAGGATATGTGATTACTTCATAAGTATAAAATTTTGAAAAAACCCAAGAATGCTGATAACAGTAAAGAACAGCTGAGAAACTTCCATGTGCCATTGAAACAACTCTAAATTCACCCTCCTTCTCCATCCCGCAGCCTCAGTTCATGTTACCACTAATAGCAGGCAGGTCCAACACCTGCCATTATGCCATTAGCATAACCTCATTTGCTCATTTTTCAAAAACTACCAAGCCAGGCTCTGAGTAGCTGCTGCTGATGGGTGGCAGCTTGTCTTCATCCTAATTCCCACGCTGCGGCATTAGTCCAATCTTCCTAAACTGTCTCTTCACCATCCCAGTAGTAGAACTTCCCTAGGAAGGAATGGATCAAACTAAAACTGCTCGGCCTGGCAAGGAAGGCTCACCACGACCGGCTTTATTGCTGCCTGTAGGAACAACCCATGTTCTTCACCAGAACCCAACTCTCTTCCTCCCAGTATCTGCCCGTCCAACACCCGTCCATCGCCCGTGGTCTGCTCAAGTCCATGCAGTGACTCAACCCCAAGTCCCTGCTCCGTGCTGACCACATCACAGGAACAATGACCCAATAAGACAGAGTTCAAGCCCACAGGAATTTGCTTCCTATACACCAGGAGAACAGCATATACACAAGTGATCACCACATGAGACAGCAGGTTTAACAGCAAGTGTGGATGATGCTCTGCAGGAACCCAGAGGAGGAAGAAATTAACATACATGCAAGGGCTGGGGAGCGGGAGGGAGGCTGGGGAATTGGGGACAGCCACAGATGACTGGACATTTGAGCCAAGCCTTCAAGAATGAGGAGAAGGAAGGGAAGAGGGGAAAGAGGACATGTGGGGAGGGCTGCCATGCAGAGAAGCAGGGGTGGGGGCGGCAGAGCAGCCTGTACCTGGCTCCATCCTTGGCGCAGGGCCCTGGATGAGAAGCGCAGGGGGCAGACAGAAGGGAGGTGAGCCTGGAGAGAGGAGGGACACTAATCACACGACCTGTTCCACTGTCTGACAGATGAGCACAGTGGCTCTAGGACGGAGGATGAGGCGCTGGCTCCAAAGCTACTCCCGAGGGAACAGCACAGCTCGGTGACAGACCGGCTCTGCAAGGCCGAAGGGAACCTTGCTCAAGTGCGCAGTTTCAGTGTCAGTGGGAGCTGCCGCTATCAGCTGGTAGAAAATAACGGAAGAAGAACAGGTCTTAGGCTGAGGGAAATTAAAAAATGTGAGTTTCTGGAATTTGAGGTTATCTTCCCAAGGGGCAGGTAGAGATGTCCAAGAGGCAGTTAGAAGTCAGAAACCCGAGCTCAGTACTGAGATGAGACACAGACACCAGTGTGGGAGCCCTGGCTGCATGTCTGGGCCCGTTCTCAGACCTGCCACAGATTCTGGCACTTAGGCAATAAATCAATGCAGTCTTTTTTTTCTTGTAGGTTAAGTCTTATTTCCTCAACTAGACTCTAATGCTGCACTGTCTGATAGGGTAGCCACTGGCCACATGAGGCTGTTTAAATTTAATTAAAGTCAATTAAAATTAAAATTCTATTCCTTGGTCACACACTAGCCACATTTCAAATGCTCAATATGCCTAGCAGGCACCATATTGGACAGTGCAGAGAACATTTCCATGACCCAGAAAGTTCTATTGGACGATGCGACTCTGAGTTTCGATGCAACAGGATTTAACTACCCTCTTGCGAAAGGAAAGAAGGAAAACAGGAAAAGAGGAAGGGAGGGAAGGAGGGAGAGAGGAACCCCTATACTCAGCCCGATTATAACTGAGAACACATCAGAAGAGTTACCCTGCGCATTCAGCTACCTGGAAATGAGACAGGCTTCACTGTCACCACGTGTTCTAGGGTCAGTATTTCCTCTGCAATATTAAATACTGGCATGCAAATTAAGCGTCTATCAATTAATGGCTGTAATGTCTAGTAAAGCAAATACTGCATAGCGTAGTACAGTATTCCTACATCTAGATATTTTTAAACTCATCACACAGACATAGCAATAGCAGGGAGGGTGGCTTAATACACCAGGAGATTCTGAAGAGACCAGCAGAGGCCAAAAGCTTTAACAAGGTTGCTAAATCTTCCCCAGCATTCACAGATACAGTACTTGGGAAGCAAGAAAAGAGGCAACATCCCAACGAGGGCTCTTGGGCCCTTTAGGAGAACCACTGGCACACTGGAAAATATCAAGAGGGGAAGGAAGGGTTGGTAGGAAAAGAAACTGAAACTCAGTTAACTGAGGACAGGTGAAGGAACAGCTGTGGCCGACCACCTAGAAAACTACCTCTGGGGCACCCAGATAAGACCTACTAGGCCCAGAGGAGAAGCCAACTGCAAGAGAAAGGGAGGAGGAAGGCCTTCTAACAATGACATCTGTCCAGCAAGGGGCTGGCAGAGCAGACACAAGCACACCCTCCAGTTCCAGAAAGGTAGGGCTGCTGTGGGACTCAAAGTCCAAGAGAACTGCACTCGAGCACCCCGTAAGACTTCTACCAGTTCTAGAGCCAATTCCACACGGCTCGCACTGAATCACACAGGTAACTGAATACTGTTCTAACCCATACCTTAAAAATTCTGGCATGACATTTCTTTCTTTCAATGACATTAGATGCCTTTGTTTCTGACTCTTGAATAGAGCATTCCAGGTGATTTTCCTGAGTTCTTTGTGGATGTCACTACCCCACATGATTTCACTCATAAAATGCATCACCAGGACGAGACGGGTAAGCAGGTGGGTTTAGGGGGGTGGCAGGTTGAGAGGTTAGGAGCAGGTGGAGGCGAGGCTGAGTGCGTCTCGTACTCAGGGACATGCTCGCTCCCACGAACTCACATCTTAACACAACTCAAATGTGTGTCTCAGCAAGGACACAAATTCTTCCATGAGTGGATAGATTTTTAGAGAGTGGGTCTCAATGAGAGATGTTAAACCTTCACATGCCAAGAACCCACAGTAATGTGATGATTATGGGGAGGGAAGAGGAGGCTGTCATTGAGCAGGGTCCATGAGATGAATGAGCTGGCAAGAGTTCCAACTCAAAGGACATAGTCACCCTATTCTGCTAATTAAAAATTCTCTTTTTACCAGAATAGTTGGTAAAACTCCCTGTAAAAAGGTCTTCAAAGAATCCATTTATCAATGCTTCTTTTGTTCTAAATCTCTAAATCATAAGACAGGAAACATTTTTAAATTCCTCCAAGACTCCTAAGAATTATCGTGTGTTTATAGTTCTAAAAATGATCATATAAACAATGGCACTTTGTTGAAAGCCAAGAATCATAGCTCACAGTTTAAAATTCTAGATTCTTCAAGGCAACTGTAACTCTGACCTCTCACAATAAACTGAAGGCTTGGTTTTCGGAGGGAATGGGTAGTTTGAATAGAAGGAACTGGAAGAAGTCTAGGTTTCGTGAGGCAGGGCCTGCCAGGGGCCTTCAGTTCTGGGTCCTACTAAGTAAGATCAGACACTGGGCTTGTGTCAGTGTGCCAACAGCTCCC
The DNA here is from genome assembly GCF_041146395.1 of Eulemur rufifrons. NCBI lineage: Eukaryota > Metazoa > Chordata > Mammalia > Primates > Lemuridae > Eulemur > Eulemur rufifrons. The sequence continues at coordinate 13,882,272 of NC_090987.1, forward strand.
AGCATCTTATAGGACACACCAGAACAAAGCTCTCAGGACACTCAGCAAGTGTCAAGTCGTCGATTTTACAATGAGAAATGGCCTGTTGCATGGATCTGAAGGCTCAGGACCAATGACTTGCATCTTCACTCCACGGACAAATTTTAATCCACCAACCGCTGCATCGTGAGTGTGCACTCAGAACTAGAGCACAGCTTGATGACTAAACGCATGCTGTGCCCATTCCCACAGCAGGGAGACTCCTGCCGCCGGTTCCCAGGCCCTGGACTGGGACGGGCCTTTGAAGGGCACCGCCAGACAGAATCCCCTCTAGGCTTCTACCTCCTGTGCTCCAAACAAACATTCCCCCTTCCAGCCCTAGGCTCTGGCCTGACAGTGCAGCATAATGGACAATGTTCCCCTCCCCAGATTGCAATCAAATCCCACCCCACCTCTTGCAGATCTCACTTAAGTCACCTCCATCGGAATTTCGGATGTTCTCGAATTCTTCAGTCACTTATTTACAGATTTTACTTCCACCAATACCTTATTTGCTGTTAGCTTAATCCTCAGAAGGTAACTATTTCTAGTTCCTGGGTAGGCATGACATTCTTGATAAATAACTATTCACTCTTGGGCTGCAGTTTGAAGTCTCCCTGCACTAAGACTTACTGACCACATTAAAGGGCACTGGAAGGCGACAACAAGGAGAATTAAGGCTCCCAAACAGCGAGGAACCCGCATGGTGCCTGCTACCCGGCCCCACGACTGGGTCTACCACATCACATCCCACAATGACCAAAAGAAACTGCTGCTCATCTCAGAGGAATTTGGGCATATGTTCCAAATGACAGCAGTTATTCTCTCTGCCAGAACCACCAATTTACTCATTTTGCTCCGATCTCCTACTCGTCTGCTAGACATTAGCCGAAACATCACACTCTCTGAAAAGTCTTTCCAGGGCTCCTAGACCAGTAAGTCCTCCTACAATCAGCTCCCCAGTACCCTACAGTTCTCCTCTTGCCCTTTAGTGTCACTGCTTTTTAAATTAGCTGCCGTGCCCAAAGACAAAGTCCTCGGAGGGCAGGGGCTGGACAACAGATCACAGGGAGTGACAAGGACAATGGGACATGTGTAACAGTCCATGGCCAGAAAGCCACAAAGCAATCTCTTACCTTGCTCAACATTGACTTCCCAGACTCTGGCAAAGACCTAGGAACCCAAATATTTTTCAGAGGGGAGTGAATAAATGATATCAACCCAAGGCAAAGTTGTAGAGTGAACGACTAAATAGTTTGTGAGCACGCAGAAAAGGAGAACAATCTACTGCTAAGGTTTGCTAAAAATAACACACAGACAAACTTATCTCCCTTTTTGATAATAGTTCCAGGATATGCTGCATCCATAGTGTATATAGACTTTGGCCAGCCAGATGGCAACACCAATGGCACACTCATATTTTTCTAGACAAGATGATCACGTGAAGATGTACTGATAGTAAAGTTTAGCAGGACTTAGTTGACCCCCGCTGCTAACTCATATCCAAAGTATAATCATTAGAAGACTACAGGGAGGTGTCTGGGGGTTACGTTATTGGGCTCTATTATTGGCTCCATTCTTTACAACATTCTGAGCCAGGAAAATCTGGCTGAGGCTATTGATAGAAGGCTAATCCAATTTATGGCAAATATACACAACTGGATAAGATATCCGATGACTAAATCAGAATCCAGAAAGATCTCATCAGACTGGGTGATGGGCCAAATCGCCCAGGATGGGGTTTTATGGTGTTGTGTACACTTGGCTGCCTGAGTCCATGCAGGAGACCAGGGTAAGAAACAGGATGAGAGAATATCAACAGTGTGGGAAGAAACCTTTAAGATTTTATTTTCTCTCTAGTTCAATATGACTGAACAATGACAGTGTAAACCACTTGCATTGTTAAAAGCCCAGAGCAAGCAATGTCATCATATCCCAGGCCAGCATTACCTACAAACCCAAGGGGCATGATTTAAGAGGGAGGTTGTGGTTTTGCTTTCAGAGGACAAAATCCAAACAATAGAACAATAAGCATCCATTGGAAAGAATAACAGTGCTCTTATGTAGAGGTTTGAAAATCCAAGATAGACTGTCCCAGGAAAGGACGAGAGAGAACATTCTGTTGGGTATGCCAGGCTTTACATAAACAGGGAAAGGAAGGAAGGGTGTGAGTGTTTGGGGAAGGAGGGAGACACAAATATTTGCTTGCATGTGCTTAACGTAAACTCTACAAGGACACAAGAAATGGTAACAGTGGTGACTCTGGGGACAGGAACTCGTAGGCTAGGCACAGAAGTGCCTAAGAAAGAGAAAGATTTTTCACTACACAGCTTTGTTCACCCTTTGAATTTAAAATCATCTATAGGTATTCCTAACTCAAAAAAACTGTTCTAAGTAGCCAGGGTAGTTAACTAACAAACAAACAAAATTCACATGAAGAATAACTTTCAATGTTTAACCTGGTAAGAAAAGAAAAAAATAAAATAAAATAAAAGACCAGATTCTTTCATTGAGGACAGGCTGGCAGGAGAAGCAAAGTCATCCTCTGTCATGAGGGTGCAGAGGACAAACCTCACCCCAAGAGTGGAAACTGCAGGAAAGCAGATGTGCCTTAGTGAGGGGAAGGAACTTCCGGCCGTTAACCCAAGTCAAACACGGACCAGGTGGCCTCCGAGGCAAGGCGAGAGCTGGCTGGTTAGCACAGGTGAGGGGACAGAGGCTGGCGGCCTGCCAGGAACATCAGAGGAGGTAGGAGAATGAACCAGATGGTCCCCAATGTCCCTGCCCAATTCCGGGATGTTGTCATTTTAGAAGACCTGCACATGGGGAACCAAAGACTCAGTCTAAGAATTGTGCAAGATCACATGACCACACAGGCGTGTACGTAACTTCTCTAAGACAAAGCACAGCAATAGTAATCACAATTCCCATTTCCTTCATAGTGAAATGTGGATTATTCATCCGTCAGAATGCTTCCTGTTTGCAATCAGTTTCAAAGTATCAACAACGCAATAACCGATAGAACCAAAATAAGAGAATCTGTAAACAGAATGGGGGGGATCCGTTCATTGTTATTGCCATTCCATCTTAGTCCCAAAAAATTATGGTGGCTAACCCGCTCTACAAGAGATGTTAAAAAAAAAAAAAAAAAAATTCCTTTTAGGAAGAACACCAACAGTCCTCTTACAATGAGCTGGTGATTGGAGTAGTTTTAAGATATAAGAACAGGAAGGGAAGGACTAGGTAACAAAGTGAAAGAGGTCAGTGGTTCAAGGAACGGCTGAGGACCAGCCTGAATCCTGCACAAAAGCTCCAGTGAAGCGGCACTGAGAAACCAGATGACCAGCTGGGATGAGAGAGTGAAGACACACCTGGCATAGGAAAGAGCTGCAAAGGGGTCTGAGCTAGAAACATCAAGAAGCCAGGAGGCCCAGTGCCACAAACCTAGGAGAGCTGCAGGCTTCAACCACTGGACAGAAGATGTTGAGTGACAAGGGTAAGAGTATGTGTGCGACGGACTTGGCCAGAGACTCCCAAAGCAACTTCATACTTTGAACCCATCCCCGATTCCTCACTTCCCTTCTATCATCTCTGTGGCTGGAACGCTGGAAAGCATGCAGCTGAGCGCACATGGTGAGTGGTGGCCACCTCTAATTTATGTACCAGGCACTTGTGCAACAGAGACCAACCATCCATGTCACTCACTGGTTTAGAAGGAGACAAATGTGCTATCGACCTCACGCAGGCCAGAATCATGCCTCCAGAGCTTTCCTTCCTTAAAATGTGCAGATGTCCATTATCTGCTGTAACATTTCAGCTCAGCTTCATTATCCAGCAATACCATTTTATTACCAAGACATAACTCCTAGAGACAACTCATTAGCTATACAACTTCTCTGAAAAACTCTATTCCCTAGCTTATAGGGGTTGTGCCTTGTGTTCTGAATCAGGCAATTTTTAAAAAGCAAAACATAAATCCATTAAATTATTTTTTTCCAGTTTCCTCATAAAATACATGAGACTAAAGGATTTCATTTGGAGTGTGTTTTTTTTTTTTTTTAAACTTAAAACTATCAAAGTCAAGTTGTCTAGCTTTTTCTCAAACTACAAGATAACCTCAATTCCCATATGGGTGTGAACTGCTTCAAAAGAGTGTATAACCAAGGAATATCAAAACTAAAATGACAAATGTTATGTTATTTCCAACAGAACACTTTGGGAGGAAAACAAACAAGCACGTTAAGGTATTCTTTAAGGCAGGTGCAGGATGCTCAATTGCTTCAATGGACTAGATTTCTGAAAGACCATCTAAATACATTTTTAAATATTTATTTCTTTCACAGGTAATATCTTATGAAGTTAGGTTATATCTGAATTGTCGTAATATGGATTTAACATAATCTAAGAGGGGGGATATTGCAAAAAGACAGAAGCAATCTGTCTTCAGCAATCTTCAACATTGCTTTTGTTTTTCTATCTACACACACACACACACACACACACACACACATTTTTCTTGCATCTCAAGCGTCTGAAACATAGGAGGGCCTCATACAGATTTGAAGAATAACTGCATATTTTCAGTAATATTCAGGCTTAACCAATCCTGCACTGGAAGCAGCTTCTGAGGTTCACAAGTTCCAAAGGGCAGCTTGGGATCAGCAGGTGCTAAAGGGGCTGTCACTGTCACCTAGTTCAGCCTCTTGGGTTACAGCACACAAGCCCAGATCTTCCTTCCTCACCTCATAGTTTTCCCTCTTTGAAACCAAGTTCTACCCCAAGATGTGGAAGGTTCTAGACAGTCCAATAAACATACAGACAGTCCTTACTTTGCACAGTCCCTGAGCTCAGTCGCCAGGGAATCCTGCAAAAAGAGGATTGTTTAGTTTTCATTTTAGGCAACTTTTCTTGGACTTGTGGCTTTTTATTAGTCTCATATCACATGTCCATTTCTTACTTTATTTTCAAGGCATTTCTACAGAATATTTTATTCTTTTTTTAAATAGATCAACCTCTACTCACTGCTATTTCTTTCTATAACTTGAAATTAATGTTTGAGCTTAATGTCAAGCACTTTGTACTTGGTTTTGACAATGGTTCACAAAGTTTACCAACTTGGTTTTCCTTTGAATCTTCAAGCACATACCCCAGGGAGACACAAGTATCAATCTCTTCCCATTTCCAATTTAAATCTCTTCAACTACAGTCCCTGCAACATGTTTTGTACCTTTTTACAAAGCTTCTGCTGTATTTTAGGGTTATCTACAAAGAGTATGTTATGTTTCTCAGGGTGATTTTTTAAAAAACTATCATCAAATGAGAAGCTGTAGAAAGACAGGAACCAATGATTCACCCACAGGGCAATAACTATTCCACAGGTGCATCTGGGTGACCCAGCCTGGGATCAGGTGTCTGGGAATCGGAGCCTGGCTCCTCCCACAACCTGGACCCACTCATTGTGACTACCCTCCCCACCAAGCCCTGAAGACACAGGACAAGCATCAGCCATCCCACGGGTGACTGTCAATCATCACAGCATGTTGACGCCTGTCCTGTGATTTCCCACACGGGACGGGTATACTGGGTTCCCTTCAAGCATCTATGGCAAAAGATATGCTTAAGGAGCCACAGGACTGGCATGGAGCATCTTCTTGGAAGTCTTGGTGGGTAGAAGGGTGGTTCTCAAAGTGTGGACCCCTGACAACCAGCACCACCTGGCAACCTGGCAGAAATGCAGATTCTCAGGCCCTGCCCCGGACCTCCAGAATCAGAATCCCTGAGGCTCAGGTCCAGCAATCTATGTTTGCAAGTGCCCAGGTGATTTTCTGAAGCACAATAAAATTTGAGAAACAATGTTCTACTAAAACAAACAAAAAAATACCATGGTGCAAAATATGCCATTTGCACACTTCTTTAACATTTCGCATTTGCAACAGGGCCCCGCTGGACTCCTCTGCAGGGAGCCTGCGCACTCCCTTCTTCCCCAAAAAAACTTGGCTAGAAATGAATGAGAAGAGCAAACAAAATTTCCAAATGCAGACGTGCGTCACCAAGCCTACCCCGTTTCCTCCCCGGCACCCCAGCCCTGAACACATGACTCTCTCGGAGCCAGTGTACGCTGGGGAGAACAACTGGATCTACGCAGAAAACCGAGCAGGTCCTCAGACAATGCCCCTCATCCCTCTGGTTCCAGAGCCCTGTGGCTCCTCAGTCATTCTGATCCAGAATCCCTCTTCATGAAGAGACACACTGAACATTAACAAAGGTTACTTTAGGATGGTGGCAGGAGGGAGTGTTTTCACTGTGACTACGATTTTCTATGATGTCTGGGTTGGGTCTTACTATTTTTCCAAATAGCACAGACTATGCTTTCATAATAAGAAATGAAATAGTTTTCATGGGGAAGAGGCGGAGCCACTTTGTCTCATCCAATTTTTACCAGATCTTGCTAATTCTGCCTATCTTTAGATCCTATGGTATGTATTATTTGATACTCCATTTCAAACACATATGAATAACAACTTCATATAGGTTTGAATAACCCCACCCGCTGCAATAACCACATTCCCTTCCTGTCCTGACCTGAAGCCACCTGGGCAGTGCTGGTCACCTCAGTCTAGGCCTCCCCTCGAGCACCGTCCCAGCCCATCCCCTTCCACAGCCCCCTCCTTGCTCTCTCACCCCACTTACTATTAGTACTCTGGCCCTACGTGTCTAGCACCACTTAGTATACCAGTTAGCCTTCTCCAGGCAACACACACACACACGCACACACACACGCACAAACACATGCCACACGCGCGTGCGCGCGCACACACACACACACGCACGCACACGCACACACACACACACACACACACGCACACAATACTCAGTCCAGGAAGCAGCCCACTTAGCACACAGCCCCATCCTTCACAACCACCCATGAACTCCTGGGCAGCGGTGATGTCTGTATTTTCACATCGGTTCTAGATCCTCACCCTCACATTTCTCAAATGCTACTGAGCCCCTCCTGTGCACCAGAAATTTAAATTTCGCAATGACTACAACTCATCTGTGACCTCCTGAAGCTCCCCTTGCTGTGGGGACATCCAAGTATATGGAGATAATAGTAGAGTGGTAAAGCTCAATAAAGAAAAAAGAAACACGGGCAAACACTGACGAGAATGAAACAGAACAAAGAAGACAAGGCCAACCAGCACATGGAGAGCCGTCCTCAAATATTAATAGTTTCCTCCCGTGCATGTTCGTTCACGGCAGAAGCAGCACGTGTCTTTCCGTCTACCCCACCCCAGGGTGCTGTGCCAGGAAGACCCACGTACAGGCATATTTTCAAGGATCATTTTAAGGCAAGTACCTGAGGAATGCATGTTTGGCAAAGGAAGGACTCTAAAAAGTCAAGGTTATTAGTCACCAGGAGATAGCACTCAGGAAAGTTATAAAATCCCCTGTAGAGGTTTTCAAAAGCAGGTTAGATTCCAATCTCTCTGCCTGGTTGAGGTGTGGCCTGAAGTCCCAACAGAGCCAAAGTTCCAAGTTCTTTTCTAGGTAGAGGAGTCAAGGATTTCCACTAACCTCCCTGGGGTGGTGAGGCAAGATCACAGCAGAAGGGGGTCACCGGAAACACCACCCCACTGGACCAAGGCTCCCCAGTATGCAAAACAGTGCCCCAGCCGGGGTGTCTACCACCCCAACCACCATGGCAAAGGCAGCCAGCAAGAGCAGGCCACCCCGAGAACAACCAACATAGCTCACAGAGGGACAGTCACCTGCAGGGACACATGGTGACCCTCTCGGAAAAGAAGAGCTGTTCCAGGTCTTTGCCCTACTCCTCAGCAAAGAAACACTCAAAGCGATCTAGCTATCGGAGATCTAAAATGCATTTTTTAGCCCAAATCATTAATGCTTTTAATTTTTTCCTTTTAAGCACTAGAAACAAAAATTTCAAACCAGTAGTTAAAATTTATCAAGCACAGAAGGGTCAATGCTCAGGCCAGCCAGGCAAACAGCAGGTAAGTGGATGTATGATTCTAGAATTAAAAGGCACCACCCTTCCCAGGATACAGAATGCTGGGCTGTTTGGCTAATTACATGGAAATCTTCGTCAAATCCTTTTAACAGGCAAATAAGAAATACAAAACTTAAGAGAAAGCTCACATTTCTTCCAAAAGTAATCTAACAATCCTACTCAGTATTCAATCCCAGAAGGTGCCTTACTCAGGCAAATTACATAGAAATAAATTACTCTCCACAGTAAAGCTTCATTTCCCACTACACGATTTAAGAGAAACATGCATCGATACCCATTTTTCTTTTCCCTTCAGAAAGAAAACAAATTCACAACTTTCATCCCAGTGTTCATACATTTTAAATCCATTCGTTTTCTTAATTTATTTCCCAAAGCAACGTCTCCACTTAAGAAAACCAATCAGGCCCATTTAGACTTGTTCCTAAATAAACCCTGAGGTTTGAACACAATCTTTCGAGAAAGAAGAAAAATAGGTCAACTATGTCAAAGATGAATTATTAATAACAGATCCAGCATTTACAGGTAATAAGGTGACATAATGCGATTGTGATTATGGATGAATTAGAGTTTTAGAATGCCGCAGGAGGGTAAAACCTTCTCCCCCACCAAGAAAAGTCTTACCAAGTGTTAGTTTCTCAAATGCGAGACGTCTCCGTTAGGAGAATACACTAAACATTAATGCTGAGGGAGAGCTGGAAAACTCAAGGGCATGAGCAAGTTCCGAAGAGTATGCGGAAGTCTTGGCTGCAGCCAAGGTAACTTTCCACTGCCAGGCGACAAGGTCGAAGGAGAGCAATTTTAACTCGACTCCCAGGAAAGCGGACAACAGGGTCGGTGCTCTCTGCAAATGCCTTGCTCTGCTACCGGCTCATGTCAAATCCCAGGTGTCTAAGGAACGTTCCACCTGGACACCAAGTTCAGACTCTCTAAGGCCTACAAGTTAGTTACCTCTTCAGGAAATGCAATAAATAGGACCCAGAACACTCCGTGCAAAATAACATTGGTTGTCAAGCATCCTCCACCTTCGGTCAATGTTTACAAGTACACCCTGTTTAAAGGAATCCTCGTAACATTTCACCTTCCCTGTGAAAAAGCTTCCTCTGCCACTTTCGGTTCCGGCAATCAGACAGCTGCTGTGACTCCAGCAACCATCTGCATTGTTTCGATCAAGACAAAAATATCAGGCTTCTCGGGTGTGTGAGGCCACTAGTAGTGTATCACTCAGCCAAGTGACACTGACATTCTCACCAGCTTCTTAGAGCTATCAAATAATGAAATCTTAAAATACCAAGCATGTGGATTCACTTTTGGATTCGGTGATCCACTATACATTGGTCTGTTCTCACAAGCTTAAAATTAAGTTGGTGTTAGGTGCTGATGTGTGTCCCCCCAAAACCCCTGTGTTGAAGCCCTAACCCCTAGTACCGCAGAATGTGCCTGTATTTGGAGACGAGGCCTTTCAAGAGGTCATTAAGTTAAAATGAGGTCATACGGGTGGGCCCTAATCCAATCCGACTGGTGTCCTTGTAAGAGGAGGAAATTTGGACACACACAGCGACACCAGGGCTGCAGGTGTGCACGGAGGGAAGACCATGTGAGTAAGGACACAGCAAGAAGTGGCCACCTGCAAGCCAAAGAGAGAGGCCGCAGGAGAAACGCCCCCGCCAGCACCTTGATCTCCGACACTGGCCTTCAGAATTGGGAGGAATAAATTTCTGTTGTTTAAGTCACCCAGCCTGTGCTATTTTGTAATGGCAGCCCAGGCAGATTAAGAGTTGAAAAGAGAAATTAAGATTTCAGTGACTTAAAAAAATGGCGGGGGGGCGGGGAGGGGGGTGTGTGGGTGAGGTGGGCCTCTTGGGTCCCTGTCCTTCCCTGGGCACACAGCTTGACTGGAAGCCCCATTCCAAGCCTGGCCCTTTGCACAGTAATGGCCGGAGCACAAAAGCCCGGCCCTGTGGATGGAGCAGTCACTGGGGCTGGTCAAGTGGTCCTGGGAGGACTGGTATGATTTGCTGGCATAGAAGAAAAGGTGTAGCAAAGACAGGCCACAGGCAGCAAAAGGACATTCAAAGCCCCAACTGAGAACAGAACGAGACTGCTGGACAAAGGGCAGCAGGAACCAAGCCCACAATACATAACTAGCAAATACGCACATAAAACATTAGTCTCCCTCGTCACCATATTCAAATTAAAATCTCATGCACTTTCATACCTCTTCCATTAGCAAAGATTAAAATTTTAACACTCGATGCTGTTTATGCAGAAATGAGCACATTCAGAGCAGTGGTATTAATAACCATCCTGATCATCTACAGACAGGGACACCAAAGCTTCGGGAAAGAGACCAAGTATCGCATCCAAGCTCACGCAGCTGTGAGAGGCAGAGGCCAGACAGAACCCAGATCTTTCTAAAACACTGCTCTCAACTGGGGGGTGGCCTTCCCCCACTCCCCCCCGCCCCCCAGGAAACTGTGGCAGTGCATAGAGACATTGTTTATAACCTCACCAGGGAAAGGGCTCCTGACACCTGGTGGGTAGAAGCCAGGGATGCGGCAAACCCCACAGGACACAGGACGGCCCCTGACAACAAAGAATGATCCCGGCCATACGGTCAGTGGTGCTGCTGTCCTTGGGAAACCTGTCCCAGACCCCAACCCAGCACAACCACACTCCTGCAACCTCTCCAATTTTGAAATTATTTCAAAATAAAAAAGCTGCCAAAGCACATACAGTCACAGAGCTATCAGCCACTCTGCTACTCTATTTTTAACCCAGAGACATCTCCCAGTCACCTGGCCTCCCACCCCAGCCTGGGCCCCCGACACCTGCAGCAAACACCTTTACCCAGGCCCTACTCAGACCCCTGAGACCAGCCGACTCCACCCTTGCCCACACATCCTCCTCCGTCCCGCCTCCCTTGGTCAGTTCTCCCAAACCCCACATCCGCACTACATATCCTCCCAGGACCAGCTACATAATTTGCAGGGCCCAATGCAAAAATGAAAATGCCCCTCATTCAGAAATTAGTAAGAAGTTCAAGATGGCGAGAGCAGAGCATTAAACCAAACAGGGACCCTTCCGAGTGTAGGGCCAGTGACGACACAGGTCACACACCCGTGGAGTGACCCTGAGTGGCTCCCCGCCCTTCAGCATCCCCTCGCCCACCCCTGCCCTCTGCACCCTGGCTTGCTTCTTCTCCAGACCGTTCCCACCACTGCCCCATGGCCCTGAAGCTGGCTCTGCACAGAGGACAGGCCCGGGGAGGAAGGGGATTCTCCCACACTTCCCTGCACTTTCCAGCATAGCCTCCATGTTATGAAGACTTTTCCTTGCCTTATTATCTACAGGCCACTTGGCCAGTGACTCAACACCCCAGGACCCATCCCCTCTTCAAAGGCACCATCTTCCTCCCCAGCCCAAATCCTGCATCATCCTAGATGACGTAAAGGTCCATGCCCACGTAGCACCCTTGGTCCTGAGGCCCAAGCATCTCTGCCCACACCTGCAGCCACAGTAGATTGGGCCACCACGCACTGCCCCATCTCTTAACACCCCAACTCCAGCATCCATCCTCTGCCCCAAGTCTCTCCTGCTCACCTCCCCGAGGATCAACACATCAGATAGCCAAGAAGAGCTATGGTCAACTGCGCATCCACCGAAAGTCGGGCACCAATTAAACACTTTTCTTGCATCATCTCATTTAGTCCTCGCAGTAAGCCTGGTGAGACGGGGCACTGCTACTTCTGACCCATTTTCAGGGAGAAAAATGATGCTGAGAGAGCTTGAGAAAACTGCTCTGGATAAACAAGCCAGTAAGTGACCCTCACACTTGATGACAAAGCAGAACTGTTTTGAGTCTATGGGAAACACTCTCAAGCACACTAACAAATGCAAATAAAATAGTATATTTTTTCAAACAACTAATTGACAAAGCAAAAAGAATAACAAGACGCAGGACTCGTGAAAACGGTGGGGGGCAGGTACTGCTAGAAGGAAGGCTGAAAAGTGACACAGTGTTTCCAGAAGGCAATTTGGCAAATACATGAAGAGCCTTCAGTGGTGGAGATTTGGATGCAAACAGTCCACTTCTAAAAACCATTTAACAGAAAAACTCCCTTTGAACTTCACAATACTTCAGGAAGGTAAGATTGACCTAAGACTAAAGTGGAAAATTTAAAAAAAAAGAAGAAGAAGAAGAAGAAGAGGAGGAGGAGGAGGAGGAAGAAGAAGAAAGAAAAGAGGCTGCTCTCAGTTTATAACCAGAGTCATGAAACAATGTTTATGGCAAAATGTTTGCTGTTTTGGCCACAGAGAACAAAAACAAAAGAGATCTGAGATTCCATTAGTTCAACAACAACAAAATACTAACTGAAGCACCTGCTATTTCTATAAAAATGGAAACCTATGACTTAATGATCGCTAAAGTGATATTTTGGGTATTTAGTATCAGATCACAGGGAAAATGCCTGTTTCTATATAATATGAACTAACATCCTTTTTTCCAAGATGTGAGACAACCTAGAGCCTCATGGTCTAGTAGGACCAAAGTCTGCAAACTCCTAGCGCTGGCCCTTGGGCCTCCCTTCTCCTTTCCTTGGACAGCCGTGGGAATCCTCTGGCCCATCTGTCACTCCGCCCAACACTGCGACTTCTTCATAGGGACCAGCAAGAGGAAGGATTAATTTTCCTCCCTGCTGTCTTTATCCACCACACCATCCGCAGTCTCCCTGAGGACCTGAATGCAGAACTCGGGGCAGATACATGTCACATGTTTATGTCCCAGAACATAAACATCCTGCTGCCTGCTCTCTCCGGTGAGCCAGCCTTACTTATTATCTCTAAATATAACCGCACCGCATCCTTATTGGCACTGGGTTTGCAACACACCATCACACAGAGATCTTTAGAGCCTGTCGTCATTATTGCAGGTAAGGAAGAAATACAGAAGTAAACTAAACAGCTTCCCTTCAAGAATATTTACAGGAATCATAGAAACTTCTAGTAACACTACAGATACTATACTTGATGTCTCCCAACCCTTTTGAGAGTCAGATGTCACGCTGTGAGGTCAAGAGTATAGGGTTACTTACCAGCTGCATGACCCGGGGCACATTAAGCCTCAGTTTCCCTACTGTGAACAGGGGTATAATATATACATCCCTTGTTATGTATCTGGGAGGGTTGCCAGGGGCTTGAGTGATGCTTATTAAGCAGCTAGGACAATACCTGGTACACAAAAGACATCAATACATGTCGTTTCCCTCCAAGTCAGGACGCGGGGCCAGCTCTCCTGACCTCTCTCCAGGTACTTGTCCACTTGTGCTAGTGGCCTCCTCTCCCGCCGCAGGACAGTTTCAACGCTGAACCAAACCTGTAGTCTGGACTCCTCTCTCCCACCTCCCTTTATAAAGAAAGACTCTGCCAGCATCCAGATATTGGTGACTTGATTGATAACCAATAAACATCTGAGATAAAAACTCTTCTTAAATATTGTTTAAAAATCAGGGGAAAAAAATGGTGACAGGTGAGGTTTGTGACTACAATGTTCAAGCTCCTTTTGTTACTGCACAGGAGACTGGAAACGAAATTCTCATTTCCAGAGCCGTCATGATCTGGACCTAAATGCTCCTTAAATATCTGGCATTAAAATGGTAAGTGGAAAAGATCTTTTCCTGAACACACAGACGCTGTTAAGCCAGTAATGAGAAATATATTAAACCCAGTTGTGTCTACAAAACAGTACAAGCTAAGATTCCAAAAACTACTTTTATATAACTTGGGTTGAAACCTGCCACTCAGCAATCCTCTGAGGTTTGGACCATGTTTGAGCCCATTTGCTAACATACGAATGTCAGAAAAATCTGTCAATATCAGCTCCCCAAACACCCAGACAGGAAGACACAAGACATTTCTTCTGAAAACTGAAGACAATTATGCAGACATTATAAATCAGAACAGGAACTTAGAAGTGGGAGGTTGAAATGCAATGAGAAGTTTTGTAGGAGAAAAGACAAACTAACAGGCGCCTGCTCCATTACGTTTATCTGAAATTTGCCGTGACCATAACCTCCTACTTGGCTTGCACAGGACAGGGCCGCGTTGTTTTCACAGCCCCTGTGAGTTTCAGCAGACAGTGGCTTGGAATGCAAGAGCAGAGCTGGGCTTATGCCCACAGGCGTGGCTTCTAAGACTGCTTCACACTTTTAATTTGAAACGTAGAGACTGGGGGACACGTAGGGGGAATTTTTCAAATATTCACAGCAGCTACATTCAGTCTAAATGAGATACACACACATACGTGTGTATTCCTAGTACTAGTCACAGAACACACATATACATTAAAATATGCCTAACACTGGTCTGGTGGGGAAATAGAATTTCTTTGTATGAATCACGATTGTTTGCACACACAATCAGGAAATCGAAACCTGCTTTCAGAATCAGAGGAGGACTGACTAGACCAGAGTAAACTATCATCAAATGAAGTTTGAAAACAACAACTGTCTTTCAAGGAAGGGGTCATGCCTTGTTTTCATCCATCTCTAATGTAGAAGAGGAATTCCGTTTGATTTCAAATACCATCCCAACAAACCATACTTGCCTCTCTGTGATAATATTCGAACAGAGTTCATATTTTCTCTAATCTGAATAATTTATGCTCTTTTCTCCCATGGTCTCATTGTTGAGGGACAATAAAAGGTGCTTTTAAAACACTTCCCCACATCCCCAGCAAGGTTCCCACCCAATCAGGGGAGGGAGGGAATTCCCAGGCCCGTGGAGGTGCTAATTTACACTAACCGAGCAGCCCTCCCCTCTGAGCCGCAGCCTCCCAATGGGCCCATCAGGAAAGTGGTATCTTCCTCCATCCCCACTTGAGGAAACTGAGGCTCAGAGAAGAGAAACAACAAGCCTAAGGCAGACTTGTGATGGGGCAGCTGGGCCTAAAACCCAGGTCAGTCAAACCCCAAAACCCACACACGCCTGCCCCATCATTCTCTCATCAGAACCACATTATGGCCACTTTGATGGTCACTGGAGCACAATGATGAAACCCTGAACACTTCCTCCAGGGCCTCCGATAATCTCAGAAAACCAAGCAGCACCCTGGGCAGAGCCAAGGCCACTCCACCTGTTTTCTCTCCAGTGGAGTCACGCAAGTGCAAGTGGCCGAGGCCGGCACAGAGGTTTAATTCAGCAGCAGCAATCTGGGCAAAAAGGATGGATTACACCAGAAAGGCATTCCTCCTCTGAGACAAGCACTGGAATCCTTTGCTCAGAAATGGACAAAGGAATCCATTGATTACAAAGGAACCAATCTGGTCGGAATTTTTACAGCAGGCAGCACCAATCTACATGTTTGTAATATGATGAGGGAACACGCTGTGTACTTCCTCATGCTGGTGGCCTTTTGAGGGGCAAAAGGCTTTTTTTTTTTTTTTTTTAGACAGAGGGGAATTATGATTTTAATCAAGTAGCAAATTCACTGGCAGAGACTTGAGCAACAGAATCTTTGCAACAGAATCTCCCTGGTATTCACTCCCTCTCCATAGTCCATACTTCACCTGCGTAGCAGCTGCAAGACTGCACACCCTGTCCTTAGCCAGACAGGAGCCCTCTGAGACTGGACACAGGGACATCACTGCTCCAGCCACCTCCTGGATGCTCCAGTCCTAATCCAGGCCCCCAACACGTCTCACCTGGATCACCTAGGCAGCCTCCCAATCTGGGTCCCTGTACCTGCTCTTGCCCCCTTCCAGTACAAAGAGCACTGAACCAGTGTGCGTCAGCAATGCAAGCAAAATATAGACCACATCAGGTCACGCCCCCATGAAAAACTCTAAATCCAGGGGGCTCAACATAACCTCCAAGTCCCCACCCCACCTGCCGATTTGCCACCCTCACCTCGCTCCACTCCTGAGCCCCCACACACTCAGCTGCAGCCACGCTCCCCTCTTAAGGGTTCTGCAGTGGTTTCATCAGCGTCCCGCCCCGCCCCTGTGGAGGTTGGCAAGGAGGCAGCAGAGTGAACACAGCTGTTCTGAAGCCGGGCTCCTCAGACACAGCTGCCTCTGCTCTGCCAAATCTCCACGGCTCTATGGGAATGGAGACCGACTTTAGCTGTTGTCCAGTAATGCAGACAAAGGGCATCCTTGACCCTTCTGTCCCTAACCACCACCAGAATTAGGGGTTTTTCCCTTCCTACTTTATTTTTTTCTTCTTGTTTGGTTGTTTTCAACAAACATGGATATTCTGCTGATTATAAAATTGATAGAATGAGTTATTCTGATTGTATCAGCCCTGTTTTCTCACTGCCAGCAAAGCAGAGACTGAATGTTTGTGTCTCCCCAAGATGGTGGCATTTGGAGGTGGGGTCTCTGGGAGGTGATTAGGTCATGAGGGTGGTGCCCTCATGAATGAGATTAGTGCCCTCATAAAAGACATAACAGAGCTTTCTACTGGAGGGTGTGGGGGTGGGGTGTGTTATGTGAGGATACAATGAGAACACAGCCATCTGCAAACCAGGAATTGGGCCCTTACCTAGCACCAGATCTGCTGGCACCTTGATCTTGGGCCTTCCAGACTCCAGAACTATAAGCAATAAATGTTCATTGTTTAAGCCACCTAGTCCATGGTACTCTTGTTAGAGCAGCACAAGCTAAGACACTGTCCCTCAGCCAAGGAGGGAAGAGGGACTGGTGAAGGTGCTGATTTCCCACGTTGTATAATAATTTATCAAAAAACTAACATGGCTTGTTTTTCAGGCCAGGTGGTGTCAAAACATCAGGTATGCATCAGGTATACACATGCTTCATGGGGAGAAGGAAGGGGAGGGAAAAAGAAAGAAAGAAGTCACCCAGCAATGCCAGAGAATCATTCAAAGAGGTTACCTAGCCCAGCGTTTCTCAAAATGCAAGTCACTCCACCCATTGTTATATTAATAAAATCAATTTAGTGGATCCTATTTACTTAATGAAATAAAAATAGATTAGAACAGAGTAAACTAGCACCACTCAACAAGAAAATATCAGACGCCAAGAAAGAGAAAGGAGCCATCAGAGACCCCAATGTCCAAGAGAGGTGAAGCGAGTCCTCAGGGTGGTGGCAAGAGAGCCCCAGCTGGGCAAAGTTAGACCCTCGGGCACCTGTCCAGACCAAACCACCCACAGGGCTCTGGGAAGGACTTCTTCATGAATACAGACAGTATCTAATGGGTCTGAGCACACTGAAAACAGGTGACAAGTGGGGACAAGTTGGGGAATATTTAGCAAATAAAATGCAACACAGAAAAAGGCAAAGTTGGACAGGGAAAGTAATTGTAGCATATATACCATGTAGCTCATGGGTCAAGAGCATTTACAAAGTCATCCAAGGTCAACAAAGAAAACCAACCTGACCCCTGTGATGAGAGAAGTGTATTGGGTGTGGTACAGGCAGGGCATGCGGATGAAACAGAGTTAATCCTTAGCTTCCAAAACGGGAGGCAAGTTTGAAAATTCAAGTAGCTCCAAAATCACGTTTTGGAGATTTGGAGTAAAAGTTGAAGGAATCAGTCAAGAGATGGATGTGGTTGTCTCTGAGAAGTGGGGAGTGGATACTCACTCGGGGCTCCAGGTCTTTTCCTCTGATACATCCTCTCAAGCACAAACTTCTCCTGGCCCGAAGGCCCTTCCCAGCTGACCCTCACCCTCCTCCCAGGCCCAGCTGACCCTCATTCCCGTCCCTCCGCTGCCCTCCAGCAACTTCCTGTTCCTGCCGGGGCTTCTGGGCCCACGATCACATATCACATTACCCTGGAATTCAACGTACACATACGATAGTAGGTACCAAAATTTAAGATAAAGTATGTATAGGAGAAAATCTTTAAATGTTGTTTTTAAGCATGTCTTATCTGTTTCTTGAATTTTTCTTTCTGTGAATTAAGAAAATCACACTATTATTCCATCTTAGTGGCAAAACCTGTCAGTCAGTGCACACAATATTGTTTGGGCCGGTTGTGCAAATGCCATGGTCAGTGCTGG
Source organism: Eulemur rufifrons (assembly GCF_041146395.1). Lineage (NCBI taxonomy): Eukaryota > Metazoa > Chordata > Mammalia > Primates > Lemuridae > Eulemur > Eulemur rufifrons. Next base: position 13,900,341 of record NC_090987.1, read on the forward strand.
GTTGTACGTTTTGAAGGAGTCGGTGAAACAAAAAAAAAGTACCTAACGGAAAGTTCTAGAATAGTGCTGGGTCTGAACTGGCCTCTCCTCTCAATCCCAAGATCTCGGTGCCTGACTTCCTTGGCTTTTCTGGGTCCTTCTGGAACGTTCCTTTGTTTTCCATTGACCTTAAACCTGCAAAATTTTACTTAAGTCGCTCTTGCTCCATCCCCTTTCTCTTACCTCTTCTAACTGTACTAAAGGTCTTCCTCTGTGGGTATGCACTGCGACCCAAGCCCGTGTCTCCCAGGCTCCTACTGCTCATTCTCCTCCAGTTTCCTGCGTATCAAACAAAACCCAAGCCCCTTGGAGACACTGACTGCAACCTCTTTGTGTGGTCCTTGCCCCACCCAAACCCAACTCTGGGGGGAAAAAAAAAAACAAGTGTCTGTGTCACAGTCCCCAAGCAAGCAGACAATTTGTAATTAAAATCACTTTATCAGTAGGTAAATCAAAAAGAGATTATCGCAACTCAGTGCAGGGCATGGAGTCAGATTCTTACTTGAAACTCCACTTTCTCCGCTCAGGTAGAACAATCTTCCCTGAAGCATTTTCTTTGCCAACTGATTAAATGGAGGAAAATGCTTCCCACAGAGAGCCCAAATTGTTATTAACATCCACAATAATAACACACGAAACACCCTCAGCATGTGAGTTGTTATCTTAATTATTTTCTTGCTTTACCTCTAAGCCACAAAAAGTTTCAAACTGAGTTTACATTTATAATCTTCTGATTCCTGAGTAGATGCGGTAATTGGCGAGTGGGTTTGCCAGTAGAACTACCGCTATTTAGCCACAGGGCGGAGCAAGCGTTTAGCTTCCTGGCCAACCACACGCAGGGTATTGTCGGAGAGCAAAACCAAACCCAGTGTCTTCATCAGGAAACGCCGGCCAAGACTATCTGGAGACCCCGGGACCTCCCCACAGGAGATCTTCCGGTCTTTCCAAGTTCAGTCTGGCTTTGGCTTAACTCTCATCACACGTGTGACCCAAAGACAAACAAAACACTTCCACAAACCAAGGGTAAAGAATATTCCCGTCCATGCACCAGGAATACCAATGAAGAAAACTTTGTAAATGTGTTAATTCCACAGAAAAGCCAAGAACCAGTGGGGAATTTACTACAAAGAGGTTAGCACTGGCCAAGTGTGCCAAAGGTTAGTTTTTGCAGACTGCCTGAGATCACAACTTGGAATTTCACAGTCTGCACAAACATAGCTTCTAGAGAAGAAGAAAGTGATTTTTATCTCTCTGTACAAGGTGAGATGGCCTACCTGTCAACGCTAATTTACAATCAGACAGAATTACACAAACACAACACAGCCTGGGCTCTCAGAAAAGGCACACACACGTTTGCAACAAACTGCAGCTTAAGAGGCACATACATTCCCTGAATAAGAGGGAATATCACTAAACTACTGCACGTGAGCCAAAGTCTATACAGGTCTTCAGATGCTGGGTAAGTGTGCTGCGTCGCACCTTGTCTCCCCTCGTCCTGGACAGCTCACTCCACTTCTTGGCCCATTCATTCCATTCATTCATTCATCACAGATTGTTTCAGGGCTTCCTCTGGGCATGCATCACAGGGGGGCTGATATTAGACAAATAAGGCCAGTCCTTGCCTTTACAGAGACGGAAACACCTAAGCAGGCGATTCCATCAAATGTGAAACCACTGATTTGAGGCTGTTAACGGTCCGATCATAGCAACCCTGGAGTAATGAAAAAGAGAGACAAGAAAAAAAAGGAGAGAGAAAAAAAAATTCTAAATTTTCACCTAGGAAATGGAGTTGCTTTAATTGACTTGGGTGACAAATGACAGCCAAATTAAGACTCTAAAACTCATTTCTTTTGTACCTCTCATTTTTATCCCTAAAATGAGACTGAAATTAATATCTATCTCCCACAGTTGTTATGAGGATTAAATGAGCTCATACTCGTAAAGTTTTCAGGACATGGAATGGCATAGAGTATGCACTTACTACATTAGCTCTTTCATCATCGTGACATTACACAAGGCAGTCTAGTGTGCATGGTAGGAAATGCTACATTGCTGCATTATAAGCATTAGTATATTAAGAAAAATTCAACTTGCAATTTAGGAGTTTTACTCCTTATTTAAATACATACATCCCCCTCCCAACACATGCTCATTAATGGAAAGAGCGTAAGATCTAAAGAAAAAAGATTTGAGATCAAGTCCTGTCTTAGCCACTAAATCCGGCACAGTAATTGTGCACAAATTTCCATATATGAATTCCTCCAAGATCCAACTCATCTGACCATCCACCTCCCTGGGGCAAGATTCAACCAGGGGCTGTAGAGAGCCCTGCGCAAACCCCAGAGCTATGCAAACAATAAGAGTAGTGAAAACTCTCTAGAGTTTCTCATAGAAACTTTAGGAGCACATTCTCCTAATTATCCCTTTCCTCAAAAGCTTCAAAATGTTAAACATTAACATTTAGGCATATAAAACCAAAAGAATTCCATTTGGGTCAAAACACAGGCTCTCCCAAATAAATCAGGACAGACGTCCAAATCCCAGCTGCTACTCCTGTTCCTTCTAAAAGTCCATTTGACAAAAGTTTACTGGCACCACGTGCCACGCACACAAGAGGAGGGAAGCCACACGACATCACAAATGACTGAAATCGACAGAGAAAAGAGGCTTCTCCATCTGGCTTTGGAATGCACGCTATGGTTTTTAAAGCCAGTATTAATCTCCTAAGTATGAATTAACAAACATTTTCTATTTGAGTTTAGGGATCGCCTCATTGATTTGTCTGATCTCCTGATACATTAAGTATCTCAAATTTCTGGCTACCATAGCTGTTAAAAATCACTTCACTTCCTATCCATTGCCTTTTAACTTCGTTTTGACATTCTTCATAAAAGTTTTTATGAGTTCAAATCTCTGACACCATACACTCATCCCCTTCAAAAAAAAATTCTAATCAAATCAAAACAAAACAAAACAAAACAAAAAAACCCAAAAAACAAAAAACCAGAGAATAACAGACTTGCTCAGTTCAAAGTCCTAGACAGGTCCAAGGCCCTCTAAGCTCAGAAAGGCAAGTGGGATCAGCTAGAGCACCTACCATTTGCCAAACACCCTGCACTCGTTAACTCGCTAAACTGCAGGACCACTCCATGCCCCTTCGCAAATGAGAAAACTGGGATATGTGACGGTTTCATAAACTCACTAAGAGCATTCTACAACAAGGTAACCAACCGGGCCACTACCCTACCTGACAACAGAGGGCTCAAAAGAAAAAGAAACTCAATTATTAAAGTATCTTTTGTTATGCTTCCAAACAGGAAAACTTTTACTCTATAGTACTATATAGTTAAACCAAATTCACCTCTGCAAAATAATTGTTTAAATTCAGCATCCTTTGGATCCTTTCCTATGTGGCAGCCCCACATTTAATTCATCTTAAGGAAGTTCCATAGGTCTTCCTCTCCTAACCCCCTTTCTCCAGGGGTTGGCAGAAAAACCCGCCACCACCACCACAAAAAAACACACAACTTTCAAGTGTTGAGATAACACCAGTCAGGATACAGTTAAGGACTGTTCAGAATGCCTTGATAGGGGAAATACAGGACTTAGAAACTTGATCAATCAATGAGTCCTGGTTCTGTAGTTTCCATCTCCTGAAGTTACCTCTGGTGCTTTTCGTGTTACTTAGGCTTAATTCCTCTGCTTCAGAAAGGAGAAAAGGGTTTCACTGGCAGGGGGAGAGGGAAGGGGAGCTGTTTTAGAATACAAAGTGGATGTTTTCTCTAACCTTTTCAGAATACATTTACACAAGGACATGTCTCAAATGATATAATCAAACTTGTTGAGAAAACTGGTTCAAAATTCTAAATTGTTCTTCCTACAACTTTCCAGGTATACATGAACGCAAGATCCCAAGAGGCATTTGTCTGTAAAATGACATGAAACCGAAGTTCAAAGAGCACAACTGTTCTGCTAATGTACAACCAACCAAATCACGATGGAGCCACAGGTGCACACAATGGATCCCGACTACTAAGAGTACAAGATCCGTATTTGGTTTTGTCTGTGACAAATCTTTTAAGAGTTTATTACGTGCAGAACAGGTAGTTTAAGGCCCTCATTTGTTGATCTTCCCCCACCCTCCACCAGCAAGAGTTCTGAAACAATAACACTGAATTCTCCTAACTCCGATGGGCCAGAAAGAAAGTAAAAACTGAGTCGGGCGCTCTCCTTTAGTGGAGAAGCTTCCAGAATGGAGGGGCAGAAGGTGGCCAAGTGAAATGAGGAGCCAGATGAATTCACTATGTGCCTCCATTCTTTTATCTGATCCCAGGACAGCATGAACACAGCTGTATTCAGATTTCAGGGCGGTACACACACTGAAGCCAAACGCAGATGCCTCTGTTCCTCCTGAATCGGCTGTTCTGTTTCTCCCGCACTGTTGATAACTGAGCACCGAGGAGACCTAAGCAGGCTGAGCAGCTGTGGTCAAGGCTGGTCACGGACGCCTCAGTTATTCTTTTGTGTAAGGAAGCACAAGCAACTGGCTGGGCGACTTTCTTAGGACATTCTCTATCAGCAATCTGGGCTGAACAAACACGTATACTTGTTAAATAAAACGATAAAGCACAAAGCCACTTCTTTTTTTTTTAAAGACTCACATGTGCGATCTGAATCTCTGTTTTGAAAACAAATGCTAGAAAATCTTACCCTCTGCAAAACCCTCTCCTAATGAGAGAGAACGCCTGTTATACATGCGTGACGGGTGCTTCATAGCTTGGAACTAACCATACTGTATTTGATGTACTCAGCCGAGTGGGTTACTGTAGGTGGGAAATCATTAACAGTACAGTGAGATCGCTCCCAGCAATCCGAAGGCCAAGTTCAACCAGGAAAAATAAAAGCCACCACTGCCCACAACATCCAAGAGAGACTACATCTTACGCTTCAGGCATTTAAATGTGCTATTCAGCCACAGTGCATTAAGCAGGAAAGGGCTTTTAAAAATCCCAACATTATATAATGGTAACAGCAAGTACTATCTAGCATCCCTGCCTACAATTCCTAGACAGAAGAGACCCCACCAGGATGTCCAGCACTCATCCTTGTTACAAGTAGTCCCCTAAGAGAACAAAAACAAGGGTATCCAATGGAAGAGGGAAAAGGAACAGGGTTTAGGCTGCATTTGGTTGTTTATACGACGGAATGTGTTAGTTTGGGACTCAAAACTTCAAGTTGCCGGGATGCCTGTATTATGTACTCAGAGTCCACGATACAGACAGCTGCCCATGGAAATTCCCAGGGAGCCCCATCTAAACCACTTCAAACATAGGGTTCTTTCACCTATTAAGTTTCCTGGGATAAGATGAATTGCACAACCAGCCACAACAAGGGATGTTGAAATGAATACATGAATCGTAACGAGAAAGGTATCATCTTCAACCTTCACACAGCCAAGCAACCGTATTTTAAAACTAATACCGCGCTGCCCAACAAAACCTCCTGTGATGATGAGAACGTCTACTTTGGCAGCGTCTTCTATGGCAGCTACTGAGCACCAGAAGTGTCGCTGATACAACTAAGGACCTGAATGTTTAACTTAATTTAATCTCCACTTGAATACCCAACCTCCTGTGGCCAGCATAGCTCTCGGCCACAGGGAGCGGAGGATGCCAGGATACAAGGTTTGTTATCAGAGAAAAGCACAACAGCATCAGTAGGGAGCAGAGAAAAAGGTTATACTCGCAGCAAGGAGTAGTGATCCGGGTCTCCCCTACCCCAGGAGGGAAGGGAACAGAAACACACAGAAAACCAGGCGTCCTTTTGTCAGGCAACACCAAGGCAGGACGAGGCCACCCGGGTGGGCACCACCCCAGTGGCTGCAGTGGGGGCGGCCAAGACAGCACAGCCGGAATCCCGAGAAGGCTGACGCTCCCGAGAGGGGCCACAGACACCCGCCAAGTGCCTGTCCGAGAAAATAAAGCATCGCAGCAACTTGAAGTTCTGAGTCCCAAACCAACACATCCCATAAACACAGTCCAGGTTTTAGTAAGTGCGACGGAAGAGACTGAAAGGGGCGCTCAGTGTCGGGGAGGATGTGGAGAGACGGAGCTCCCGTGCGGTGCTGGCAGGAATGCAAAACGGTGCAGACGGAAAACAGTCCGGCGCATCCTCAGACGGTCAAGTATAGAGTCACCACACTACCCAGGAGAAATGAACCTATGTCCACGAAAAAAACGTGTACACGAATGCTCACAGCAGCATCATTCTCAATAGCCAAAAAGTATAAACTGCCCAGATGCCCAGGAATGGATGAAGCATATTAAAACAACATGGTGGCACATCCGCACAATGGGACTATTGCTCGGCCACAGAAAGGAAGAGAAGCAGCGATACCTGCCACCACGCGGATGGACGGTGAAAAGACTGTGCTAAGCGAAGGAGGCCACACACCAAAGACCACATACTGTATGATTCCATTTATATAAAATACTCAGAATTGGCAGATCTATACAGACAGAAAGGAGATTAGTGGTTGCCAGGGGTTGGAGGGAACGGGAAATAGTGAGTCACAGCTAAAGGCTGCAAGGTTTCTTTTCGAGGTGATGAAAATGTTCTCAAATTGACTGGAGATGGTTGCACGTGTGTGTGGACATTCTAAAAGCCACTGAATTGCACACGCTAAATGGGTGAACTGTGCAATGTGTGAACTCTATCTCGACAAGGACCGGACAGAGGCTGCCGCTGGAGTTTCAGGGAAGGCCTCTCAGGGGGATGGGCCCCGTCACAGCTGAAGGGAGGGGGCTCTGTGGATACCTAGGGGAGGAGCATTCTGAGCAAACACAACAGCAGATGCCAAGTCCCTAAGGCTGGAACCCGCTCGCTGTGTGTGCCGGGCAGAAGGGTGCCCGTGGCAGGACCTGCGCTGTCCACAGGGCGGCCACAAGCAGCTACTGGGCACTTCAGACGTGGCTGCCTGAACTGAGAGGTGCTGTGTCAAACACCCACTGCACTTCCAGGATCCAGGCTAAAAAGAAAAGAATGTGAACTATTTCATTAATATTTGTATGAATACCGATTACATCTTGAGATAATACTTTTGATATAACAGGTTAACTAAAATGTATTAAAACTCAGTGCACCTGTTATTTACTTTTTAATGGGAGTACTAGAAAAGGTGCGGTACCCGTGTGGCTGGCATTTGGGGTTCGTGTTCTGTTTTATTGGCAGCACTAGGCCAGAGCACAGAGAAGAGTGGGAGGGCCAGCTGTGGGCCGGGGACTTGGGGGCAGGCCCTAAAAGGGCTTAGAGACTGGGGAAAGTTTTTGTACTAATCGCGATGGCCCGTTGGGGAAGTGACGTGCCCTCATTTCTCCCATGCAGAGATCACGCTGTGCTATGGAGAAGGACTGGAGGAGGGACGGTGGGGCTGGGAGGTCCTGGCTAGGGATGATGGCTCAGCTGGTCAGATTTGGGAGATTTTACACACACACACATACACACACACACGCACACATGTGCACATACACATCATTCCTGATGTAGGAAGGACAGTGTTACAGCTAAGAGCTCAAGTTTAGGATCACACTGCTTAGATTTCAATCTCAGCCCCAACCCTTACGAAATCTGTGACTGTGGGCAAATTACTTAACCTCTCCATACCTGAGATTTTTCATTTACAAAATAGGTTATTGACAGCCTTCCTCATACAGTTTAAGACACTCTTTTTCAAATGCTTAGAATAGTGTCTGGCGCGGAGTAAGCACTCAATAAATGTTCTGTGATCATTATTATTATTGGATGGAGATTGAGAGGGAAGAAGATAAATCGGGTTTTTAACTGAGAAACTGGGTACGAGATGGCGCTATTCAGTGACAATGGGCAGGACGTGGCAATGGGGTAGCTTTGGGAAGGACAGAGGTAGTTCCACTCTGTCCTTGTGAAGTCTGAGCTGCTTTTTGGTCATCAAGGGGACCCATCAGACAGATGGCTGTCTAAACGCGGAGTGCAGAGGTAAGGAGTCTTCGGCTTACAGAGAGTGCTTGAAGCTCTGGGCTGGATGAAACATCAGCAGACAGACTGAAGAAGGAACAGAGTGTGGGGCAGAAGCCAGAGCTGGCACCATCCAGAGGCACAGAGCGAAGGAGGAGCCAAAGGAGGCCTGGAGAGGCGTGGCCGCCGAGGCAGAGGAAGGACAGACCTCCACGCAACCTGGGAGACAACCGGCTGCAAGGAGGGAGTCAACAGTCTCAAATACACCAAGGGCCGAGGAAGACGGGGACAGACCACGCACGTGTGTGACCGACATGGATCCCTAGCACAGACTGCCCAAGACGGCACAAGTGGGCACTGATATCTGGTGTCCCATAGGGTGACACCCTCTGGCACTCTCGGAAGTGACAACTGGTCACCCCAGTTGGCGAAGCAGGAACCGATGTGGTTCAGAGACTGAAGTGGGGCCAAGACGGTGGACAGGGAGGGGGCAGGATCTGTTCTCTCAAGGTCTGCTTTCTACGGAGTGAGGCACAAAGCAAGCAGTGACTGAAGGGGGACAGCAGTTTTAAGGAAATTTTAAAAAGGAAATGCCTACAGTTAAGCTATTTGGAATGAGCTAGAAGAAAGGAAGAAACTAAGAATGCAGGAGGAAAAGGGTGAGCTGCAGGAGCGGCATCCCTGAGGCGCAGAGAGGTGCCTAGGTAGGCGAGGAGTCGGAGGCAGGTGGAAAGGCAGAGGGGAGACGGTGAGGGCACCTCTCTAACTCCCTGAGACAGCACTGAAGTCATCAGCTGAGAGAAGGGGGAGGGAGGGGTGGAGAACTGATGAGTGCACAGGGTGTGGAACAGTCTTCTCCGACTGGTGAAATTACTCAAAAAGTGTAGTAAGATTCCTGATAGAACGATGACAGACCACCTGAAGGATGTGGTCACAAATGTGACATGAGTCTAGCTGGCAGTTTTGGAATCATCGAGAAAATAGGTTTCTCCAGGGTTGGGTGCCCAACCAGAGCTGGGGTCTCCTCAGTGAGTACAAGGCAGCTTGGCTGTCTGCAAGGGGGTCCGTGAGGTCTGGGCTGCAGAGACACAGCCCCGAGGGCACCTGAGGCTGGTGCAAATGCTGCCGGTCCTCAGAGCTGCAACGCTCCGGAGAGTCTCAGTAGGAAGGATGGGAACAGAAGATATGGAGGGGGATGTTTTCTGTCAGGGTTCTGGAAGTTAATCAGGACAACAAGATTAAAGAGGGTTGCCAAAATGAGGTGCAGAAAGGTGGTTGGAGAGGAAGAGCTCACAGACGGAGAGGCAGGATGCTGGGTGGGCACTCCTGGAGGGGAATAGCAGGGAAGCAGTGTCTTCAGGGGACAGTCAGCCACATTTGCATCACAGCCAGACGGTGACGGAACATTCAGAGGAGGCAGGGGACATGGAGACTCTGCCCATGACAGACAGGGGACCCCAGGGGCACAGAGAAAGAACGGTACAGCAATGCAAACAGTCATCGCCGTGGGTGGACACCGCTTTAAAACTGGTTGGATGGCAAACAATACATCATCTGAGTATAGCCTCATGAATTCAGCGGCACCTAAATATGCCTCCTCTGAAAAGTTACGCAGATTTTCAGTCTCTTACAAATGACAAGCTGCAGGGAGGAAGGCAACAGCAACTCCAGAGCTCACTAAATTGTGCTGTAGACACTTGTCAGCAACTGAACACAGCCAACCCTGTCATCAGCTTGTCGGCGTCAGCACACAACCATCACTTAACACTCCAGCCCCAGGGCAGGACGGCGGCTGGAAACCAAAGTCGGCCACCACGAGAGGGCGACACAGCCCAAAGACGTGAGCAACTCCCACATGCTGATTTTAGTGGAACAAAGATCTAAGCATGAGCAGGGACACAGGTTGAAATTTCTCTCAAGTTCAAAAACGTAGTTCGTTTTTTAAGTTGAAATAATACTATGAAAAAGGCAGGAAAAGAACCCCGTGTATGGGCATGCAGAGAAAAGGATCTCTCAAAGGCTTCACCCCAAATTGCTCACAGCGGCTCCTCCCTGGGGAAAAGAAGGTGGGGGGAGGGGGATGGGACACAAAGGCAGCGGTGCACTTTCACTTTTTAGCCCACGTGCTGTGCTGTTTCAGAGTTTCTCAAGAATGCAAATGGTCACGTATTATTGGTATAATTTTAAAATACACTAAAAACCAGAAGATACAATATACATAGAAAACATATTGCTAAATGAAACTTTAGGAAGAGCCAAAGTAACAGACACACTACTCACTACAGAATCTCCAAACAGCAGCGCTGGGAAGGGATCTAATATCCACCTCATCTAATTCTATGTGTTGTCCCTGAGGAAAATAAGGCCCCAAAAGATTAATTTGCTCAAATAACGGCAAAATTAAAATAACACCCAACTCTCATCCTGGATCCCAATACGTGGGAATCCTTTGTTTTGTCCGCTATTACAATAAAACGTTAGCATTTGACATTTAGTTATCAATTCTCTCTCTTTCCAACATCATTCTCTTTTCTTCTTCCCCTTTTACTCCTCCCCAACAGGGAGGAAGAGACACTTAAGAGATCATGTACCTGAAACAGCATGTCTTCCCCAGGTTAAATTCAATTTTAACAAATATCTGTTGGTATGTTCATCTCTTGATAGAAAACATCATCATCAATCAGTGAATATAAATACTAAAAACCTACCTACTCCATATCTTCAAATTATCTGCAGTTAATAAAAACAGCCCAAGCAGAACATGGTAATGACCACCCAAGCACAAAGAAATTCACATGGAGGTGGGGGGGATTGGGAGGTAGATTACATCTCATGGACTAAAGAAAATATTCCTGAATGTGAAGGTAGGGGGGGACATTTTCTAAGGGGAAACATTTACTGAATGCTCACTATGAGCCGGGCATTGTGCTAATAGTCTTTTATTACATGACACTACCTCACTGCATCCTCCCAGAACGAGATGTGGTAACTATAGTTAACCTCGCACAGTTGGCGGGTGAACAGCAGAGCCAGGATTTGATGGGGGGCGAGGGGCTAAGCCACACCTGCGCGTGGCTGGGCACAGAGCAAGGCCTTCACTCTCCCTCCTGCGCCTCACTCCCCAGCCCTCCCCTCCTGGCCATCTGGCCTTGACACGATTCCAGCGTTTCTATTTGGGCCCTCTCGTCTGGCTGATGGTCAAGGCAGGCAGCAAGATGGTTCACAGGCCGAGGGTCCTGCAGAGAGAGCAGCTGAGGGGGAGACCCAGAGATGGGCAGGGGGACTTTGGCAAGAAGATGATCAACAGGCAGAGGGAGGATCTTCAAAGATTTCATCCATCAAGCGGGATGGCTTGCTCAACAGTGCAGGTGCGATGGGCAACGCTCTACTGAAAGGTGAGATTCAGGGAGGCCTGGGGAGCCAGAGAACAGACCTTGCAAGGTTCTCGACTCTGGTTGCTTTTCAGAACCACCTGGATGGCTTTTAAACAAACCTGCCAATGGCCAGGCATGCTGGCCCCAGACCAATGAAATCAGCATCTCTGGGTGTGAGCCCCAAGGCATGAGGGCACTGGTGAGGTTTCAAACCTCCCCCGGGGGTTCAGATGTGCAACCAAAACTGGGAACCACTGGGCCAGACCAACAGCCAGGACTGGGCAGCAACAAGGGTCAGGCTCAACTGCAAACTCTCAGTAGTCGTCCAGCCCAAGTTAGCAGCATCCACTTGTCATAAAGCCACACAGCTTAGCCTGGTGACATTCACCCGTAATTTCCTGCAGCTAGGAGCACACCAGGGTCATCCAGACAGCAGGTCAGTAAAAAGATCAGGGGTAAAAGCATGTGGTGTGGGTGCAAAGGCACTGTGGCATCCGCTAATGAAGGTGTCCAGGCTGAATACGGGGATAACACAACCGCTGGAATGGAAAGGTCCAGGCATTCCAAGGGGCCAGGCTGGGGCCAGGGAGGGACATCTGAATGGCCTGGTGACCTCTTTCAACATGCAGATGTATACAGGCACCCACCCCTCCCCTCTCCCTCCCGCACTGTTCTGGTCCTTGGCCACCATGAGTAGCCAACTGGAGTTTAGCAGAGTCCTTCCAGATGCTTCAGATATCCCTGCCTCAGGAGAAGCACAGAACAGAAGGGGAAGGTGGGGACAACAGGAAGGCAGGACACAGGGGTAAGGTCAGAGAGAGCAGACTGCAGAATCTAAGCACCACAGGTAAAGCATTACCAGCTAAGATACAGGCTTGGACTACAGGGAAAGAAACACTGTTGGATTTACTACAATGAGAAAGGATGAGGCCAGTGTACTAGCAGCAGACCCACAGGGCCTTTAGGATGACCTGGGGGCCGGGTAAGGACAAAAACCAAGACCCAGATGCTGAGGTGTCGCCCCAGAACGGTGGGTGCAGGTAGTGTGAGCTGAGGTCAGATCTTCAAAGGAAACCCTCCTCAGGGACAACGGGGATCTGGAGTCCGCGCCCACCCAGGGAACAAGAAAGAAGCACCAGTGCTGAGTGTGAGGCCAGCTCCCCCCACAGTGGGACCAGGGGCCTCCACTGAAGACAGCGTGTCCTCGACTGACAGTTATTTTAGGTGGAAGTGACAGCCACTTCCTCAGCTGGGAAGTAAAGAAGCCAGACAGGCTTCCCTTCAGCTCTAATGGCTTATGGTTTGGTAAGCATTTCAGGACATTCTCAAAGATATGGCACAAAAGACTATTTGGCCAAATGATAACAAAAAAAAGAAAGAAAAGGAGGAGGAGGAGGAGGAGGAGGAGGAGGAGAAGGAGGAATACAAGTTCCTAGGGTGGTGAACAGGCCTGGAAATCGGCAGAGCAATCCTTAAGGCTGATTTTTTTTTCAATCAATTTATTTTTGTAAACAAATTGTTTTAACCCAATCATTGATGAAGCAGAACTTCTAGTTATGCAAGTAAACGAGATGAAAAAATACACAAAGCCACAAGTTTGCTTCACCAATTCAGTTCCACTTTTATCTACTCATAAATTTTTAGACCACAAATTCTGCATCACACGCGTAAGCGCCTGCAAAACAGCGGTTCCCACGCCTGTGATGATGTAGCCGAATACGGCAGAGTACGTACCTATTGATAATGACGCGTCCGTGAACAAATCTGTGTGCTCCCTAACAGAGCACATGAGAATTATGAGTCAGATAAAGGTTAAGGTTCATCGAACTTCTCTGAAATTCTGCTGAGCTTCGGGGACTGTTTTAGGAATGAAAAGGGAAGTAAAGCGAGCTGGTTAAGCCATCTTGGGGGAGGCGAAGGGCCGTGGGGCTGCGCAGCCTCCAGTGTCAGGTACCTTCCTTCTGCTGGGTTGGCATTCACACGCACTGCATTTGGAGCAGCCACTCCAAAAACCGAGAACAACACCTGCATAAAGCACAGGCAGCCACTTCCCAGAGGTCAGGAGAGAGAAGGCTTCTCTTGACAGCATTAACAAGGAAGACAGGAAATGCTCTACATACTGCATGTCACGGGTAAGCGTGTCGGGGTTACCGTGAGCCACGTTTGCATCATTTCAAACAATACCAGGGAAACACATCCAAAGGTGACCGGAGGGCAATGACGACAATTTTTCATACTTACAGACCCAGTCTCATTAGCTTAGGATTTTACCTTTTCCACTACCATATGGCTTGCAATAAACAGCAAAACATGGCTGACTGCTTCCCATTTATTATTAATCTTTATTCCCATAAATAAAGACTAATGCAAAGGAGCAATGTGGCTGACATCCAAACTCAAAAATGTACTCAAATCAAATTTGAACATGATAAAAAATAAATTGATTGCATATTATCTTGAACATAAATTATTCTAGATGGTAATAAGGATGGGCTGTTTTTCCTGCTCCAAGGCAACTGGGCCTGGATATATTCCTACATCCTCAATAATATATATGCTGATTTAAATTAATGTCTGGGATCATGACTTTAAATATATCCAAAAAAAAAAAAAAAAAAAAAAAAACAAAGAGGCAGTTCTGCAAATGCTTTGGACTAGTAAAATGTGTTTTAAAATTCTTAGCTCATTCCTCAACTATTTACTAAGCTCTTGCTTTATCCTGGGTATGCTGGGAGATACTTCTTTCCTATTCCTGAAATTCCCTTCTAGATGGAGGGAACTCTGGCCAGCACAATCCTCCGGCCTTTCCCACTCTGACACACTCCAGTCAGGTTAAGAAAGAACAGGCCAGGCTTGGCATGAGTTTGGATGGAGAACCGGCTGTGCCAACCCAAGCCCCTTCTTCCTGTTGCACTTTATCCTCCATATGGAGGCCAGTCCGAGGATGGACCCTCTGCGTGGGAAGGCAGCCCAGGCCCACACTGGCTTGACCGGGGCAGACAATAGGGGTTGTTAAGTCTGCCTAATTCCATCCACATTCTGTATCACAAAGTCCACTGGCCTGACCATACAAGCCACATTCTCCTATGTCAAGCTTTAATACTAAGAAAGATGATACTTTGGTCTCTCCCTCTGCAACTCTTCTGTTATTTCTCTGGTGGGCTGTATTTACTGGACCCCCTTGGCACCAGACGCCAGGCACTGTGTTACCATATAGGGCAAAAGAGTTCACAAGCCATGCATGGGCTGGCCCCAAATTTAGCGTGTCTAAGACTCACCTGGAGAGGCTACTTTAAAATTCAAACTCCTGAGATCCAGGCCCATAAATTCTGATGCAGCAAGTCTGGGGAGGACTCAGAAATCTGCACCTGGGACAACCTCAAATAAACCAAAACCACATTTGGAGAAAGCATGGAAAAATTCATGGCTCTCTGTACCTCTGAGCTTAAAAAAATACAGTATTTTAAAAGTAAGTCTGATTTTCCATTTCCATAAAATTAAATGGTTTTATGGTTGATTGGGTGATCCACAGAAAATGCTCACAGGGCAAGAAGACTACGAGTGAGAAATGCAATTAGGACTATGTTGTCTGGATTAGGCATTGTAGCCAAATGACCAGTTCAGTCAGGATGCCAGCTCAAGTTAGCCACAGCCCAAGGAGGCGCACTGGGGGGTGTGCATGATCCCTGCAGAGGCACAAGACCCCCAGAGAAGGACACAGTAGTTTGGGGGGAAATCTGGCAGGACTGAGTATGACCAAGCTGTTTAAAAATCATTAGGCCTGAACCTACATCGCTCCTCCAACAACCTTAATTTCCAACCCAAATTTAAAGTTAACAAATGCAGAATGTTTTCTAGGGCCTGCCAAATAGACACACTGCACTGATTTTTCTAACCTCCTAGCAAGGGAAAAATAATGCTATTCCAAGATCTATAATGTCAAGATTGCACAAAAGATGAAGTTAAAACTTAACTCACTCTGTATTAGTAATATTCAAGGAATTGCTCCCATCTGTCAACGTCTGGCTCATGTCCCAACTGTCCCTATTACAATGTTGTACAACACATCCAGGACACACGTTCTCTCCATTTAAGCAGCTATTAAACAGAACTAACGAGGGAAGCGCGAGTCGTTCTTCCAAAAGTCCTAAAATCCTAATTCCCTTTCTTACTCCAGACTGTGTTCATGGCCTCATTCCCCACCAAAGCCCTGGGAATTAGAAGCCAGTATTTCTCAACAACCTCTACCATTATGACAGACTTAAGTTCATCTTGGGAGGACTCCTGGGCATCCCTCTTAATATGTTAATATCCTGCATTAATGAGAAAAAACAAAGTGGGGTGGGGAACCTGAGGCCTTAAGGCTACATGTGGCCTTCTAGGTCCTTAAGCGCTGCCTTTGACTAAATCCAAATTTTACAGAACAAGTTGTTTTATTAAAAGGCATGCATCACAGAAAGATGAAGCCTTTCTTGCCTCCTTTGGTGCTTCAAAAAGAACATTCTTGAAATCAGGAGGCCACAGGCTCCCCACCCCAAGGGGCAGGGAATTGCATCTCGCCTAAGATTGCTTTAAAAACCTCCATCATTTACTATCACGGATTCCAGTGGGGCTCAGACACATTCCCAGAAAGCAAATCAACGCTGTGATTTTAAAGCACTAACTGTGTGCCCAGGTCAGGAAAAAAATCTCATGCAAATACCAATAGAATGAGAAGACAAAGGCCAGTGAGCCAGGTTCACAATAATAAACACCTAAGGTTTAGTCTACCATGGTAGGGGCAGAACAATGGTGCCCCGAGATGCCCACATCCTAATTACCCAGAACCTGTGACTATATTAGGTAACATGGAAAGGGGGGATTAAAGTTGCTAATCAGCTGCCCTTAAAATAGGGGGATTATCCAAGATTACCCAGGTGGGCACAACGTAACTGCAAGGACGCTTATAAGCCGAAAGAGAGGCAGAAGGAGAGAGGCAGAGAAGATGTGACTAAGCAAGGACAGCCAGAGATGCTACTCTGCTGGCTGTGGACTGCCAGGGAGGGAGGAGATCCTCTCCCAGAGCCTAAGTTTAGACCAGGGAGACCCATGCTGGACTCCTCACCTACAGGACTGCAAGGCAGTCAATCCGTATTGTTCTAAACCACTTTGTGGTAATCTGTTACAGCAAGCCACAGGAAATCTACCCGGGATGGTGCAGAAAGTCTATGGCTCCTTTCTTCATGTGCTAGAATGACTTCTGCCAATTAGTGTCAAGTGCCACACAAAGACATACTGGATTTTGAAAAGGAAGAGATGTTGCTATGTCTTCACGTGGTACAAAAAAAGAAAAAGAGAAAAAAAAAGTAAAAAGCAAGAAAGAAAAAGATAAAGGCTTTTAAAAATCTCCCAATGGATTCCAGAAGAAAAAACACCTTTACGCTACACAAATGCTGCCCAACAGCAAAACTGTCACTAGAAGCAACACTTCAGCTTCCAACGTAAATAACAAATTTGCCTGAGTATTAGAAACTTGTGAAAACACACTTTCTAATTTAGTTGATGAATTTTAATTATGGACAGGTCACTCAGATAGTTGTTTAAGAAAGCACGGCCCTAAAAGCTCCAAGATGGTTTCTGCCTTGTCTTTGCCAGGAAATGTGCTCATATTTAAAACAAACAAACAAATAAAAAACATTAAAGGAGATCTGTGAGCTGCAGTTTTTAGTACCTTCTCACTAACAACCATTTCAAAATTATCTTAAATCCCTAAAGATAAATTAGGCTTCCACTAGGGTTAAAAAACCTGAGCTACAGTGGAAATGGGAAAACTTAAGCGTGGATAAAAAGGAACTTCTGCAACCCCAGAATGAATTCCAACCACAATTCAGGACACAGGCTCTCAGCCTGAAAGATGATCTGGGCGGTGTTCCAGGATCCTGGGCCACCCCTGCAGCAGGGACGTCCCCACGCAGGACCTGTACCTACATGAGAGCCATCTGATACCTGGATCAGGTGAAAGAAAGGTCTCTCCTCTCTGTGGACACATCAACAGCTGGCCCAATTATGATTTCTTTCCACAGGGCAAAACGGCCCTGGCTGAGCTGCTAGCTGACACTGCCATTTAGCTGCTGGGTATTCTAACGTTCCTTTTTTCAAGACAATTCCTGAAATCTAAACACTCCGGAAGGCTGGCCCCTTGAAAAGGCAAGGAGTGTGCTGTGCAAGATAACTGAGCCACCATCACAGACTATGACCTCCACCAGATGATTTCTTGTGGGTTGGCTTTTGTATTTCTTCCTTCTAAAAACACCATTTGAAATATGCAAGCAACATTGATGGAGAAAACCTAGAGTTATTCAATTTTAGCTTAATAAAAAAATAAGATGCAGTCAGAGGATTTGAGCCATTATGTGTGGAGTTGGCTCCACAGTAATACACTGACTTGGGATATCACGCCATGATCCATACCACCTATTTTTCTTGATCATTTTCACAATATAAATAAAAGAGAGGAATGGAAAATAAACACATGGCTCAGGAAAAAAAGCAGCTTTGGCCAGAAAACATTACCAATGATCCTAGGCAAAAACAAACAGATTCTTTTGGTAATTTAAAAGATTTAGATTAAAATCTTGATTTTTGTATTATATTATGCTCATTAATAAGAATTTAAGCTGTTATGCACTGCCAGGCATAGGAGTCCCCAAAATGACTAACACGCACTTCTCCACTCTACGAAGTCGCTGTGTGGTGAGGATGAGAACACGCTAGCCCAGCTGTAATCCTGGCACAGCCCGTGTCATCGTGCAGCCTGGGGGGACTCGAACATGCCAGCCCAAATGCAACGCCAGCACGGCCCGTGTCACCGTGCAGGGAGAATGGGGAGATGGGGGACGGATGCTTGAAAGCATCAGATAAATTCACACTAAACAGCGTCATTATGGCCCATTGTGCGTTCGGCTCCCGTGCTCTCCTTCCTGAAGCAAGGACACATCCAGTGCCACTGTTTCTTCCAGCTGCTGGTCACACAGCTGCCAGCCAATCCCCACATGCAGCTCTGATGTTGACCACACCTGTAAGTCACAGATGCCACCACTCTCAAATGCCCGCTGATCTTCTTCTCTTTCCTAGAAGCGGCTGAGGCTCCACCAATCCAACTGTTAATATCCCACCTATAACTTCTTCTGCTTTCTTACAGCAAGCCCAGCACACCTTTTTCTACGGCAGCGACCCCTCCTGGCAGAGTGAATGGTATACACTGCAACCATGCACTATAACGGGTATGTGTGTACTGAAACATATGCATATAGGCAGTCATCAGTTTGTGCAGTAGCACAAAACCATAAAAATGACCATACACGCTGAACCGGTGCTAAGCGATCTTAGTAATCAATGGGAAAAACTGCAATTGTTCTGTGACCTTTAAAAATTTTTGTCAACACATTAAAAACTCTATTACAGTCAGTTATAAATGTATAGGGAAATGAAAAAAATAGCAAAAGAGCACACTGTCATTTAAAACATTGGAAATACAGAGAATTAAAGGGTTTTATTTCTTTGTAAAAAACTTATTAAGAATAGTTTAAAAGTGCTTGTCGCCTCCTTGTTGCATAACTGACAATACAAAAGCAGTATCTTTTCTATGCCTTGGTGAAATGTCATACTTTTTTTATTACTGAGATGAAATTCATATAAGATTAGCCATTTTAAAGTGAACAATTCGGAGGCCTTGAGTGCATTCACAATATTGAGCAGCCACCACCTCTAATTCCAAAACATGTTCATCACCCCAAAAGGAATCCCTGACGCCATTAAGCAGTAAGTCCTCGTTCCCCCACCCAACCCCAGTTCCTAGCAACCAACCATCTGTGTTCTGTCTCTATGGGTTTACCTATCCTGGATATTTCATATAAATGCAATCTTACGTAAGCTTTTGCATCTGGGCTTTCACTTAGCATAGTACTTCTGAGGTTCGTCCACATGTAGTATGTGTCAGTATTTTATTCCACATTATGACTAATTTTCCATCACTATGGATATACCACCATCTATTTTTTAATCTATTCATCCACTTGTTTATCTATTCATCTAGTTGTTCATCTACCCATCCACTGACGGACAAGGGGGTTACTTCCACCTTTCAGCTGTTGTGAGCTGCTGCTAGGAGCCGTAAGTTTGGAAAAGCATACGATTTATCCTTTGCATTTTCTACGCTGGGAAATAGCTCTGAGAGTACCTTTAACGGGAGGTTTGCTTTGCCAACGTCACTTCCTCTAGGACACCTTCATACTTTTCCTCACAACCACCTTCCTTGTTTATGCGGATGAACCTTCATCGTGCTCCTTGGGCTGCAGGTGTCGTCTCCCCGGCGGAGGCACCGTCAACACTCCGACAGTCAGCTGTTTCTTCTGAAACGCCATGCAGGTTTTGGTTTCACTTCCAGCATTATCATTTTTAGCTTCTTTGCTGCACTTTTATTTCTGTTGGCCAATTTCCTCTCAGTTTGACAATTCTGTAAAATGTTATACTGCTTTATCTCTGGCAGACAAGAAGGCCACATAACTACGCAGCTTCCTGTCTTCAACCTTTCTTGTTCATTGTGACCTTAGAAACCAAACTTCATCCATTGCTGCCTCTCACATAATGGGAATGTATTCAGATGATGGAGGGGAAGAAAGGAAAGTATACACCCAGACCTATTCCAAAATGAATTACCAGGGAGCTTAAAAAAAAAAAAAAAAAGTTTAGAAAAAGAAAAACAGAGAAAAGAATAAAACTAGGCTAGGAGTTAAGTCGATATATGAAAACCAATCAACCAGCCAGGCATGGTGGCTCATGTCTGTAATCCTAGCACTCTGGGAGGCCGAGGTGGGAGGATCACCTGAGCTCAGGAGTTAAAGACCAGCCTGAGCAAAAGCAAGACCCCATCTCTACTAAAGATAGAAAAAATTAGCTGGGCATGGTGACACACACCTGTAGTCCCAACTACTCCGGTAGCAGGAGGATCACTTGAGTCCAGAATTAGAGGTTGCAGTGAGCTACGATAACTCTAGCCAGGTGACAGAACAAGACTCTGTCTCTAAAAACAAACAAACAAACAAAAACCAATCAAGCAACGAACACAACACATTGGCTCATTTTGGTTCTAAAGTTTCCTGGTAGCCAGATCAACGTTACGTTTTTGTTTTTTTTTTTAAGACAGTGTCTCATTCTGTTGGCAGGGCTAGAATGCAACATAGTTCACAGCAACCTCAAACTGCTGGGCTCAAGCAATCCTCCTGCCTCAGCCTCCAGAATAGCTGGGACTACGGGCGCACACCACCACACCCGGCTAATTTTTTAATTTTTTGTAGAGACAGGGCCTCGCTATGTTGCCCAGGCTAGTCTCGAACTCCTGGGCTCTAGCCTTTCAAAGTGCTGGAAATAGATGGCGTGAGCCACTGCACCGGGCCAACTTTACGATCTTAATAAAAGGGTTGCTAACCGTTTGCTTCTATACTAATTTAAAATAATACCCCCATTCATCATGAATAATTCACCCACTTTCCAAGAAGCACCCGACGTGACAATTAAACAGAAAAAAAGTTCTCCATCCCGGCTTGTTCCTTTCTCTTGGTGTACAGTTGACAACTGCTATAAAGTAACAGACAAGGGCAGAACCAACCATGTGAAGAGGCTTAAAAAGGCATCTGCCCTAGAATAAAAATGCACAAAATAGGGCAAAATTTCCATCTGCAAACAGAATTTTCTTTTTCATGATGTCATTCTGTAATCTACTAAATGGGGGGTGTTCGAAAACCTAGTGTGCAATTGGAGGCCCACAGGACCAGTGCAATGAGCAACAGTCACTTGTTACTCAAATGACACTCTACACTGACTAACCCGGCACATACTTATTGGAAACCTCAGCCCTCATTACCCAAAACAAAGAATGGGCTCTTTCCATGACCAGGCACTCCAGACACCAAATGCAAATTAAACCAACAGAACAAAACCGGTATTCAGAAGGCGCAGATTGCAAAAGCCTTGTTCTAAGTTCAGCCTTTCACAGACCCTGAGGAGGACATCACCCTCAGAGAAACACAGCTGGGCCGTGCTGAATATTCCAGAAGCAATGCTCCTTTTAAGCCCAGAAATGTTTGTTTCCACTTACCAAAGTCTTTCTGCTTAGTATTTTTCCTCCTCCTGGTTAGCTCTCTCTCCTTAGATGAAAACTGAAATTTCACCTAAAAGAATAAGATGTGCATTTCCTGCTGACATTTTTTGAAGCTATCACTAAATTTCCTTAATTTAAAATTCATTATTTCTTTTTTGTCCCCTTAAAGGGACTTCATACTCCAACCATCCATTTCCCTTAACGCCCACATAAGCAAAGTAGGTTTTGTTCCTTCAGGTTTCACAGGGAAAGCAAGCCAAAAAAAAAAAAAGTTGGTTTTCTTTTTTGTTGTTGTTGTTGTAAGGCCTTTCCCACCATCAGAGCAAAGTGGTGTACAAAAGAGTCAAAATCTCTTGCCCAGAAGAGGGACCTGGAATATTTTAGCTAAGCTGCGACCCAGCCTATGCTCTCAATCCGGGAAGGGTCCCCAAAGAATATATTAATCCTACTCATAAAACTCGGGTTTAAGATAACATGTTGGCAGGAGAAGAGCATACATAGGTCAGGAGAAAGGAACTGCCCTCCAGCTCTGTTCACTAAAGCAACGATTTATGGCCTTGGGAAAGTCCCTTCACCACCAATTATCTCTCACAAGAAGGTGACAGATCATGTTCATTACACTCAGTCATTACTCTGGTACTCAAGGAGAAATGGCTTCAGAAAGCTACAGTCTAAATTATAAACCTCAGCCAAGCGCAGTGGCTCATACCTGTAATCGTAGCACTCTGGGAGGCCAAGGCAGGACAATCAAGAATTCGAGACCAGCCTGAGCAAGAGCGAGACCCTGTCTCTACTAAAAAGAGAAAAAAATTAGCGGGGCGTGGTGGCGCATGCCTGTAGTCCCAGCTACTTGGGAGGCTGAGGCAGGAGGATCACTTGAGCCCAGGAGTTTGAGGGTGCTGTGAGCTAGGCTGACACTACAGCACTCTAGCCCAGACAACAGAGTGAGACTCTGTCTCAATCAATCAGTTCATCAATCACAAACCTCAGCTTTCAGAGGGTGATTTCAAAATCAGCCATGGTGTTAAGGGGCCTTACTGACTGAGAGTCCCTCATCACCCAACTGCAGACAAATGCCCTTCTAGCTCCAGGTGGGGAAAACACTCCAGCACCCCCTTCCACTAACCCACAGCAGTAGATGGGCCCTTGCCTCCTTTAAGGAGCCTGAGAATGCACCATCCCAGCTAGCTTCCTTCTTTGTCCTGGCTGCCAGGAAGCTCAAAGATACCATCTGTCTCCTTGAAATCCAATTTTTATCCCCTCCTTTCTGAGTCTATGATAATCATTTTCATTTTACTGGGCCCACACTTTTAGTATCAGCTGTCTCAGATTATTTTGTAAAACAGGAAGAATATAAATAAAGCAATAGAAATAAAACATTACCTATCTGTCCTGGGGCTAGTTTTCCTTGAAGCATTTTCCCACATTGTGTGTGTTCTATTAAAGATCTGGACACTAAAGTAGTACCTGCCATTCACTCACACCGTTTCTAAATCTCAAAACCAAAGGGGCAGCCTTACGCCCCTTAGGGTCAGATTCTCCAACTCTCTCAATATACCAAATAACCAAATAACCATATCATAAGCATGCCTTCTTCTTATGATGTAGATATCACCCCCTGGTGTTGTATAACATGGTGGCCTTGTTTAGTGCATAAATTAAATCTCCTTTTAACAAGTGATTGTCCTAAATGGTCAACAGATGACCTGAAATGTCACTATCCCAATCAAATAAAGAGTAACACTAAGAGGAGAAAGCTGCAGGCTGGTACACGGCAGACATTCAACAAATGTCACTCATGAGCATGAGAACCCAAGCCTGTTTATTTTTCCATGAAAAAGGTGTGGTATTTATTACTAAGTAATAACAAATGCATTCAGCAAACATGTGCCAAATGCCCATTACGAGCAAGGCTCCGTGGTAGGTGCAGCGAGAGAGGTAAACAAGCTAAGATACCAGGTGCTGGCCTCCAGGAAGCCTGCTTTGAAGGCGCTAGAGTGGCAGTCAAAACACCTGGAATCTGGACAAAAGCAGGTACCAGATAGTCAAACATAATTGCAATTTCAAGTATCTACAAATAGGTTTATTTGACTCCATCATTTCACGTGTCTCAATTTGGGGCTGGAAAAAAGGTAGTCATCACAGCTACAATACTAGGTGGCAAGTAAAACTTGTCAGGGCAAGTAGCGTAATGACAGTGACCTGGCACCTGCCGAGAACATGTGCTCATGGCATGGTGTGGCACTTACTGACAAAACCCTGAGAGGCGGGCAGGGTGTCACCATCCTTCTTTAACATATCGGGAAACTGAGGCTCAGAGGCGTAAGCGATTTGATGTTTTCGAACCTAGTAAGTACAGAGTGATGACTGGGCTTCATCACCTTCTCACCCTAGCGACCCTCTGTGCCTCCACAGGAATCTAAAATAAAGATCAACTCCCTTTGGGGGGCTCTGGAAATGATTCAGGGAAGTGTGAGAGTTTGGGCCTAAAAGATGTGAGATGATGATGATGACGACAATGACAGCAACAGCTAACACCTACGCAGCTCAACAACACTATGAAATTGGGACCATCACTATTCCTGTTGTACAGATGAGGAAACTGGGGCACAGAGAGGTCACACAGCTGGAAAGTGGCAGAGCCCGGACTCAAACCCAGACAGCTGGCCTTGGGAACCCTGCTCCTAACCTTGCGGGACAATGCCCCTGTCTCTGCGGCACCCTAGGATCAAAGACCTGGAGGCGGTGGGTGCTTAGAAAATGACAGGAAATAGAAGGGAGGAGGGGAGGAATGGAAAGGCCTCAGGAGCACTCGCAGGCCCCTCATCAGGCAAAGCGGGAACAGCTCCTGAAGGCAGCAGCTGGGGGTGTCCCCTGGCGGGGTCCTTCCCGCACATGCAGGCTGGTGCAACAGTGTCTGGGCCTCTCGACAAACCCGGGAGAGGGATCCCCTTTCAGTTGCAGTCCCACCCTCCTCTGCTCAGCACTGACCTCAAGCTCGAACTCTCCTCCCTTCTCAGGGCTCTCCATCCTGCCAACTGCCAGATTTCTCCCCATTATTCTGACAATTCTCTGGACAAAACTAAAGGGGAAAATCCACTCTCTGGAACTGTAGTTTGTTTTTTGTTTGTTTTTAATTTTTTAATTTTATTTTTTGAGACACAGTCTCACTCTGTTGCCCGGGCTAGAGTGCCATGGCATCAGCCTAGCTCGCAGCAACCTCAAACTCCTGGGCTCAAGCGATCCTCCAGCCTCAGCCTCCCAAGCAGCTGGGACTACAGGCATGCACCACCATGCCTGGCTAATTTTTCTATATATATATTTTAGCTGTCCATATAATTTCTTTCTATTTTTAGTAGAGACGGAGTCTCGCTCTTGCTCAGGCTGGTCTCGAACTCCTGAGCTCAAACGATCCACCCGCCTCGGCCTCCCAGAGCTCTAGGATTACAGGTGTCAGCCACCGCGCCTGGCCCTGGAACTGTAGTTTTTTAATACTGCTAAAGTCGTCTTCTAAATCTCCTCCAGCATGCAACTGTACCAAGTTAGCATCCGAAACCGCTCACCTCTTTTGGCTCCGTTTGCACGCCTGATTCTTTTGTGTGTCTATTCAGAAGTTAAGGTCCTTGTACTCAATTAACTTTAAGCTTTAGAGAAGGCCTGACATACTCTCCAACTCACCCCAGGTAAAGAGCTAAGGATTCCTGCTACTGTGCTGCAAATGGCTGAGGATGCAACACGGGGCTCTGACCTTCAGTTTGTGGAGTCCTTCGCCAATTAAAAGTAGAAGCCTTTGCCTGGTGCTGTATTAGTTCAACGAAACGTGTGTTTGTTTTAGCTTTTGTATTTACCCTTCCCGGGAATGGAATGCTTCTCCCACTTGGAATAGTCTCTGCAGCCTGACTGCAAGCTGCGGCCTGGGCGAAGATTCAGAAGCACTTTCTTTGCTTTCTCTATGTTCTCAACAGCACTTGGCACAGAGCTGGCACTAAAATATTATTCTGAACAGTAATTTACAATGGTTTCATTTCCTTCCCCTCAGAATGAAAAGCCACAGAGCTGGAGGGCTGTGTCCTAAGTCTTGGGAACAAAACAGTCCTCATGCATTCATTTTTTCCCTTTCCTTCTTTGTAATTGAAGGAAGAATTCCAAATGGTTTGCCTCTTGAGATGACAAAGTTTGATTTGAAATTTTATGAAGCACTGACTTTAATGCTTTGAAGAGCAGAACCTTAAAGGGCTAATGTGAAATCTGTAGAGAATAAAAATCCCAAATTTGTAACTGCCACCATCTCCTCTTCCACGTCAGTTTACTACAGTCGTGAGGATTTTGCAAGGTTAAAAAGAAATCACATCCCAACACAATGCGTTCCGTGATTTATGGGCCTTCTTGACAAATCAATGGTAATTTTTCCATTGTAAAGGAAAAATCCATTATAGCAAGTGGAAGCACGGAACTAGTTTCTGAACCTACTGATGTTCCTTGTTTTAAAGAAAACTCAAAATATAAAATCTAGAATCACACTAAAGTGGATTAGTTTTAGACCAGATGACCATTGAATGACTTTCTATCATCAAACCACTCTGAAAAGGTCACTCAATATTCAAAAATAATTTTCCCCACATTTTCAGAATCATAGCTATTGGCTATAGAGTACCCTGTAGAAATGAAAACAAAATGGGCCAGGCGCGGTGGCTCATGCCTGTAATCATAGCACTCTGGGAGGCCAAGGCGGGAGGATCGCTCAAGGTCAGGAGTTTGAGACCAACCTGAGCAAGAGTGAGACCCTGTCTCTACTAAAAATAGAAAGAAATTAGCTGGACAACTAAAAATATATAGAAAAAATTAGCCAGGCATGGTGGCACACGGCTGTAGTCCCAGCTCCTCAGGAGGCTGAGGCAGAAGGATTGCGTAAGCCCAGAAGTTTGAGGTTCCTGTGAGCTTTGCTGATGCCACAGCACTCTAGCCAGGGCAACAGAGCAAGACTCTTGTCTCCAGGAAAAAATAAATAAATAAATAAATGAAAAGTAAGAGCCATACACTAACATTAGCTTCTAGCAAGGAGTTGATTAGGAAGTATGCTCATCCCAATAGAAACAGCCCCAAAATGTAAACATTTGGCATTTCCAAAAGCTAAGGCCTAAAACTCTAGATCATGAAAGTCAAAGCTTTCTGGCAGAATTTAAAGTATGTGGGCACACCTTTTTTTTTTAGTGCTCAAATAAAAATATTGGAAAATGTTCATGCTAAGAAATAGAAGAAACTGTGGAAATGATTACAGGGCACGGGCAGAGATGTTCACGCCCACGGATGTCATTCCATGACCAAGAGAGGTGGACACTGCATCTCTCCCTATGCCCTGCCCCTGCCCCTGCCCTGCCCTGCCCTTCTGGCCAGATGGAGCCCCAGGGGGCCCTCAGCATTCTGGTCCCACCCTCACCCCTCCAGGGCCTCCCACTACTGCCTCTCTCTCTCTGTTACCACAAATGCAATGACTCACCTGGAGTCGGAGCAACAACGTTCAGGCCTTGACACCTGCACTCTCTCCTACTACCTGGAGTTGGCTTGCCCCCATCTGTTCACCTTTCGAATTCCTTCCCACCCTCCCAGGCAGCAACAGCAGGAGGGGAAAGTCTGAGTGAAGGAATGAGAAACTGTGTGTGCGCGCGCCCGCACGTGCGGAAGTAACAACAGGTACACAGGCACAGGTGAGAGGGTCCTCAAATGGTGCACCCCTTCAGCCTTAGCCATCATCTATGCTGTCTGCACCTTTCCAAAACACGCACCTGGCATCCAGGCCCTCGGTAAGAACTGGCTGAATAGATGTGCCTCTCCATGGCCCCGGGTGCCAAGCGATGCTTGCAGCCCAAATACCAGAGGACAACCAACCCACACTGGGGCACCAGACACAGATGAGTGATACCAGGGTGGGTGGATGGAAAAAACATGCAGAATAAAATACTGAGCTCTTAACAACATCACGACTTATAAAACATCCAGAAAAAGGCTAAAGGCTAGGTGAATATACAATCAATGGGCATCCGAAATCACAGCGACACATCTAAATCCAATCTGATGACACAGTGGTCAGGAAACTGCTAATGACGCCTAAATGAAATGACACTGGATGTTTGTTTTTAAACTCACAGGCCATGAACAGGGAAATCCCTTCTTTGTTTTTTAAAAGTGTTCTTTCTAGACATTCATGGAAAAGGGAGAAGCCACAAAGCCATACAGCCTACACTTTCTCACCTATAGCTCACACACATCTGCCTTCCCTACCTGGACCCCAAATGCCAGTTTCCAAGGCCGTCACGGTGCAGCCACCCTACCCAGGCTGGGCTCCAGCCACGAGATGCCTGGCATCAGCTCTCCACTTGGCAAAATGATGGTGGAGCCAACAACTCTGCAGGCGAGGAGTAGCACAGAGAAGGGGAAGGCCAGAGGGCTCTGAAGCGTGATTATGGATGAGCAGATGTCCACTGGGATCAGGCACGGGGGAATGTGGGTATTCCAGGCGGAGGAAATGGCCAGAGCCCTGTTGGGCACAAGAGCACCAGGTCAAATGGGTGCAGCTGTCCAGCAGGCCAGGATGGCCAGAGATAAGGATGCAGGAGTCACTGGAGGGGAAGTTGCTAAGGTGGGGGGGCGGGGGCTGGCCTGTAGGTGAAGACTTTGCAAGCTGCACCAGGAAACTGGGCCTTTATTCTGCAGGAAGTGGGGAGTAGCTTGTCCCAATCTGTGCTGTATCTGGTGGCAGCATGAGGAGTGACAAGAGGAGTCAGGCTTCAGGAAGCCGTGTCACAGTCCTGCCTCGACCACTCTGGAAGCAGAGGGGCTGGGGCCCTGTGTCTCTGTCTAGCATTTCCTGGGGGCATAAAGCAACTTTCAAAGAATGGATCCAATTTTATAATGGACACTGTAATTCCTCCAAGTTTAAACTATTCTAAATCTTATCTATCACTCTTCTAAAAA
Organism: Eulemur rufifrons; assembly: GCF_041146395.1. Classification (NCBI taxonomy): domain Eukaryota; kingdom Metazoa; phylum Chordata; class Mammalia; order Primates; family Lemuridae; genus Eulemur; species Eulemur rufifrons. The sequence continues at coordinate 13,928,856 of NC_090987.1, forward strand.
AATTCAATTTCTTTAGTGTGCTGCACAAAGTGTTTATTATGTTTGGAAAGTGGACGGAAATCCTCCTCCCCCTGCAGAAATTGTGCAACATTTGACCTCTGTGCTGTATCATTAGATAACATACGAGCATGTGCCAAAAAAGAAGACTGTCACCAACTGTACCACACTTCTTTCTACGAGAAAGTTTCTTCGAGTGCATTTCTTACCACGAAAGATGAGCATACCCATAGTAGTGACTTCAGGGTATCCAACTTCACTCTGAGTCAGGTGGTAGATTTCTCACCCCACCTGTAGACAACTCTAGTCTGCTCTTCCTACATTTCAAGAAAAACCTGCTAAACTGTAATATCAGCTAGCCTAAGGGACAAAGGTAATTTTGAAATGTTATTACTAACCAACTATCATACATTGGAAAGCTGAGTGAGAATGAGTGTTTAACACACTGTCTTATGCATTTCTTATCAAACATCTCGCTATTATTCAAGATGCCTACAAAAAGAATACTTCTTGAAAAACTATGTGAAAAGCACCATGCTAGATGTCATAAAATTTAAAAATCACTATATTCAGCAAAACCCATGCTTCCAAGAGCTCACAAGCTATAAAGGAACCTATCACCATCACCGTTTCATTGAAATGTCCTTTTGCATAAGGCACACTCATTTTATAAACCCCTGACCATTTACCTTAAAAAAAGAATCTGTCCACATACCGCTGAAACACCACTCAAAAGAGGGAACACATGAATCTTTCCCCTCTGGTACCAGGGACAGAATTTTTTCCCTTTTTTAAATCTGTGAATCTAAAATTCCACATAAATCGAAATTTTGGTCATTTGCACTGCATTTCAAGTGCTAATTGCTTTTATGCTTTTAAATCAACTCACAGATCTTCTAGATCGAGAATGTTCTCTTCCACCTGTCTTCTCCTCTCCGTAGCAGTGGGTGCAGAGCTGTGCCGAGTGGCTTGTGGAGTCAGTACACAAACAGCAATTTCTACTCAGTTCCATTTATTATAAACTGTTTAGCAACATTCCTCGTAAAACTTTTCATACCTTCCATATCAGAGTCTGATCAGAAATCCCCTGCTGATTGCTTTTTACCTGCTGTTCAACACCTGTGATTTATGCTATGGCCCTAGGACGCCCAAGGGCTTGGAATATGCCGCCCCACCAGACCCTCCTCCATCCTCCATTCCAAATGAGAGTTGCTCAGCAATCTTTCCTGTATTCTACATACAATCCCCCATCCACAAGTCCCAAATTACACGCACACAGACCTAAATCTAACGTCCTATCATCCATCTTCTATGCGAAATGGGAGAAAGAGTAAGATGTTCAGTCCGTCTGTCCAGGCTTTTATCTCTTACATAGCCAACCTCCTCCAGCTAGCGTGGAGATTAAGATAACTCAACAAGAAAGGAGGATGCTGGCGGTGAGTCACAGGGCCTGCCCTGACTTCTGCCCTGTGCCATTTCATCTTTGACTCACATCTGTGCTTACCAGGCGTGGAGCTGACACAAAGCTATAAAAAAAAAAACCTAGTATCTGGAATGACAGAAACGTGAGTTCCAGAGATGACACTTAACGGATGAATGGGACATCCCAAACTCAGAGCCGAAAAGCAGGAGTGTAGGGGCAGTAGGGGAGCGACACGGCTCCCAGGGCATGGAGGGACTCGAATCTTCTAAAAGCGTGAAATGAGCCCCCAGTAGCATGTGACTGCCCAAGGAGCCACGATGGTCTCAGGCGACTATTACACATGTATTGACATTGACACAAAGTCTCCTGCCACCGTCTGTTGTCAGAACACAGCACGGCAGCTAAGAAAGCAGGTTTGGGAGGACCTCTACCTAGATGAACACCCTGGTTCCTCCTCGTACTAGCTGCATGAGTGTGGGCAAGTCATGAAACCTCTTCTAGACTCAAACGCCTCATTTGTAAGACGGGGTTAAGGTGAATACTTACACTCCAGGCTGGAGTGAGGATGACACAGGTATGTCCATGTAAAGCCCTGAGCAACAGTACCGGGCACAGAGGAAGCGCCCAGTAAAGGAAGCAGGTGACAGCGATTCACCATTCCACGAGCAGCCACCAAGCACTGGGCACCAACCACATACCAGGCACTGCCAGCTAATTTACACATCCTATCTCATTTGATTTCACCTTCATTTTGTTAATGAGGAATGAGAGTCCAAGAAGGTTTAATCATCTGTCCATGGACCAAGAAGTGCAAATCAACTCAAAATCTAAGAGACTCCAAAGCCTGAGCTCCATCCACCTGCTGTACCGGAAAGCTCTGGAACCTTCCCTCACCTTGCCACACTTTAAGAAAGATACAGACATTCTGGAACCTATTCAGTGGAGAGCAGGGAGCGTGGGAAATGGCAGCAGGAGGTCCAGGAAAGGCTGACCTGGGGTCACAGGCTTAACCTATCTCTTTTTCAGCTTGTATGGTGGAAGAAAGGTCAATGAATAAAACAAGGAAGAACCTTTGCATCCATGTTACCATCCTAAGGGTAAAATAAGGTGCTTCAGGAAGCAGCAAGTTCTCGGTCAGCAGGGACACCCAGGTGTTGGCCAGATGAGCACCTATGGAGAGGTGACCCGCTTGGATGTTGGATTCAGACACCTTCAGACTCTCATCCAGGCTAGCAGTCTACTACTAGAAGGTTTTGAAACAGCATGCCTCTATGAAAAACATCCTACAGAAAGAACACACAACAAAGTCTGAAATCGCACATGCCATGAACCCTGAGTGTTATCTGGACAATATCAATGTGATGGGAAAGTGTAATTCACCGGAGAAAATGGAAGGAACCAACAAAACTCAGGTGTTCACATGCCACAGAACACAAGCAGGGTCTGCAGGCTGTGCTCAAATAGCTCTCACCTTCCAGGACTTTTAGGGTCCCCCCTCCCAATCCTATATTAATTTACACTTACAGTAAAACCTTCTACTGGGCTCCTAACTATTTACATACAGTTTCAACAAACTTCCCCAAGAGCAGGGAACAAAGACCACCAGGTATACAAACACACCAAAAGGAGGGAGAATGAAAGGTGATACTAAGAGCCATGGCCACAGGACACGCCAAGAACTGAAGCACAAACCACCCAAAAAGTTTCAGGGTCATGTCCAAAAGGCTAGCAACTCCTTGTTATGGGCTGACATGTGCCCTGGGCCCCAAATTCATATGCTGAAGTCCTAAGCCCCAGTGCTTCAGGATGTAGCTGCATTGGGAGACAGAGTCTTTAAAGAGATAATTAAGTTAGCCGGGCATGGTGGCTCACGCCTGTAATCCTAGCACTCTGAGAGGCTGAGGCGGGCGGATGGTTTGAGCTCAGGAGCTCGAGACCAGCCTGAGCAAGAGCGAGACCCCGTTTCTACTAAAAACAGAAAGAAATTATATAGACATCTAAAAATATATATAGAAAAAATTAGGGCATGGTGGCGCATGCCTGTAGTCCCAGCTATTCAGGAGGCTGAGGCAGTAGGATTGCTTGAGCCCAGCAGTTTGAGGTTGCTGTGAGCTAGGCTGATTCCACAGCACTCTAGCCTGGGCAACAGAGTGAGACTCTGTCTCAAAAAAAAAAAAAAAAAAAAAAAGAGAGAGAGAGAGATAATTAGATTCAAGTGAAGTCATTAGAATGGGCCCTAATCCAACCGAACTGGTATCCTTATAAGAGGAAACTTGGACAAAGACACATACAGAACCAAGACCACGTGAAGACACAGGGAAAAGATGACTATCTACAAAGCAAGCAGAGAGGCCACAGAGGAAATTCAAGCCCTTGATCTCAGACTTTTAGCCCCTAGAACTGTGGGGAACACTGTCTGTTGTTCAGGCCACCCAGTGTGTGGTGGTTACCTGGGGCAACCCCGGCTGACTGACAGGCTTCGTGGGAGCTCTTGTTCCCAAGGGATGCAGCATTTCCATTCGCCTTTCACCTTTCTGAGATGTATCTGAATCCCAAAATTCGAGTGTTATTTTAAACCCCCATCATCCCATTTCATTCAATGCCCATCAACCACTTTCACAAGCTTTCTCCAAAATCAATAACTCACATTAGCTATATTTTCTCCAGCCATTTTTTTCTATGAACAAACTATAGGATTATGAAATCAAGCCTGAATAGGCATAAGACAGGAAGGTAATATATACGAATCAGGCTTTCCCTGAGGCCAAGTCTCCTGCACGCTGGGGCAAAGGTGTTTTCTACCTGCCAGGCTGCAAGCTGTGAGACAGCGGGGCGCTCATCTACCTGTCCACTGCTGTGCGTACGGCACCTGGGACGGTGTCCAGCAAGCAAGTGGAGTTCAACAAATATTTGTTGCGCCAAGAATATCTGGCTTTTATTCCCACAAATAAACTGGAACATCTCCTAGTAAAATATCAAGTAGAAGAGAATATAAATATATCAGTCAGTAGGATCAACATAATTGCCACGCTTGAACTACAAATTTCACTCTCTGCTTCCTCACAGCCAAGGCAAGAATGGAAACCAAGCTTTTGCTTATACTGATTTCGGGAGGATGGGGCGGGAACATTTCCCTAAACATTTATAAAGTGGACACTGAGTAATAAAACAACGTGCCGAGCTACATTTATACATAAATGCAACAATGAAGTTCATACGGTCCTTTCAGTAGCATCTATTAATACAAGCAGAGCGCATATGCATAATATTAAACTTCAACCCAGTGAGACCTGTTCTGTGTGAAGGTTTGCATACAGGGCCAAATGGTAATGAAACAGCAATACCAATTTAACATAAGAATAGACACTAGACGGATGGCTAGTCTTTAAGGCAAGATTCTCTCGCAAGTTTTACAACACAGTGCTGTGTCACAATCAGTTATGAGGTCTGTCGCTGAATGTCATACAAATTTTATTAACTGAACCTCCACAATGGCCCCGAATGATTCTTGCCTTGGGGACTCACACCCCCATTAGTCAGCTCCCACACTGAGTAATGCTGCCATGTAACCTGTAGGATACTGCAGAAGTGACTTCTGAGAGTGTGACAAAATCCACTGCAGCTCTCACCTGGCCTCTTGAGTCATGTGTCCTGGGGGAAGCTAGCTGCCACCTAGTGACGACATTCAAGCAACACTGCAGAGAGGTCCACCTGGCAAGAAACTGAGGCCTCCTGCCAACAAGGCACTAACCTGCCAGGTGTGTGAGTGAGGCAGCTTGGCAGCAGGGAGTGCTCCAGCCCCATTCAAGTCCTCCGATGACAGCAGTCCCGGCTGACAACGACAACAGCCCCCCAGAGAGACCCTGAGCCATATTCACCCAGCTGGGCCACTCTAGGATCCCTGACTCAGAGAAACTATGAGAGATAATAAATGTTCATTGTTTGAAGCCACTAAGCTTTGGGACAATGTGAACTATGGCAACACATAACAACTAAAACAGATTTTGGTAATGGGAATTGGTGTGCCACTATAAAAAACAAACACACATACAAAAAAACCCAAAATGTGTGAGTGGCAATGGGCAGAAGCTAGAAGCACTTTAAGAGTGTTAGCAAAACCCTGCAGAGCCTGGAAGAGCCTGGTAGAATGCTGACGGCCTTGCAGGAGGCTGTAAAGAAAGGAAAATGGTGTTGAGAAACTGGAAAAGGGACCTTTGTTATTTCACGACAGAAAGTTGTACTAACACTGTTGCCACTACAGTGTGGAAGGTGGAAAACATAACTAATGAAATGGCCGATCTAGCTAAGAAGATTTCCAGACAGTGTTGAAGGTGCCATCTGTGAAATCCTTTGTTAATAAGAACTCAGGAAAAAATGCAAAGCAATACCTCAGAGACCCATTCTGGCAAACAAAAAGGTTCCTATGAAGTAAGAGTGCTGTCCCTCAGCAGAAGTCCAATGTACAGAATGGCTTATCTTGAAGACATATGTGGGTGTGGCTTTTGTTGAATAAAGCGAACCCCAATAAGATTCATAGGACACCCACAACGTTTGTAAAAGAATCATACCAGCAGAACCTCACTGGCTTGGACTGAAAGGCACAGAGGCAGTACAAAACAAAATTCTACTGGCAAGAAGCAGAATCAGAAATCTACACAGCTGGAAACACAGGTTAACTTTCATCAAACAGGAATGATGAATGTGTGACATAATAAATGCTTCCTGTTTGAAAATGCTAAATTTTGAGGTTATCTGTTGCACAACATTAAGTAACTACTGTGTTGATAATATACTTTTTTCCCCAAAACAGAATAGAGGTTCAAAATTATTCCTCTAACTCCCTTGGATTGAAGAAAACGTTTTGATTAGAAAAGAAACAGCCCTGGTTATACTTCCAATATATCAGGCATGTAACCACCTGTCCTGTGTGATATCTCACAGCAACAGCAAATAGCTAAACACCAGGGACTCAAAAGTTTTTCCCTAACATTTTTAGAAGGTAAAATTTTGTTTTCCTATATGAATAATATATTCAAATAGTTAAAAAAAAAATCAGAAGATACATTACAAAAGCATCACTCTCTCCCCCACCCATCCTGGCCAGTCTCCCCCACCCCCTGCCACACCCACACGGAACCGCTATTGCTGGTTTCTTAGGAATTCATCCAAAGTTTCTTCCTGCAGATACAAGCAAATATGAAAATCTCATCTTATTTTCTCCGTTTTGACATAATAGGTAGTATATTTTACACCCTATTCTGTACCTTAGGAATCTTTTTACATCAGCAGGTGAGCTGTCCATTCAAGGCTCTATTCTCTGAGAAAGACTGGACAATAAATGTTCTATAGAGCTCAATGAAGTTAGAATCAAATGTTTCAAAATAAAATATGTATGAAATTCAACAACTCAAACTTCAATATCTCTAAGCAAAATCTACCCAAACCAAGGAGTACACTCCCATGGTCTAATGGTTATAAAATAATAATTAGCAGGAATCCCAACCATCCCTTGGCCAAAATAATAATTAGCCATAAAATCTGTTAAAAATTGTATAATCTGACCTAACACAAATAATTAACAAATACATTTGTCTCCATCCAACCCCAAAGGTTAGGTTCCTGAGAAGTGTCTAAGAGACTCTGTGGTTAATTAAAAGTGCAAAGTAAAAGATTCTCCTGTTAATGGGGGGAAGAAAGAATTGGTTGCAAAGATTCAGTTTGGAAGAGAGCTATGAAAGCTGTTTAATTAAAAGACAGCACAGGAAAGGCAGTATCAATCACATTTTACATATCTTTTCAATAATGGGACACATATTCTCATCTACCTAATTTCCCTATTTCACACTGATGCATTTACACATGTCAAGGTTCAAAACTGTATCAGTCGGTCAATAAACATTTATTGAGCCTTTACTGTATTAGGGCACCATGCCAGATCTACATTTTTGCTAACAAAACAGGTACTTTCTCTTATAAATCTTAATCTATTAAGATTTCTGCTTAGAATTTAAGTTCCTACTAAAAATGTTTTAATACACGCTTTTTGACTCATTAAGAGAAACTGACACCAAGGGACATTTAAAAAGAAAGACTTTGATGAGTAAAAATGTTTCCCATAGACTTCTTTGTATTAATAATATGGAAACATTAGAAACAACCAGAGAGTCCAAAAATATGTATCAGACAAGTAACTGAGTGAACATCCACACAGTGGAATGTTTTGCAATCACGTATAATGTTTATTAATGCTTTTTAAAAAAAGGAAATGCTGATTTTATAAATTGAAAAGGTGGCGTGAAAAACGCATAAACAGTACTATCTCAGTGTATAAAAGACTATTCATTAGAAAACAACCAGAACAAAAAAGATTTCAAGTTGCATATCTGGTCCTGAGTTAACATCATTTTCTGTACCATTCCTTTCTAAAAATGAAAGAAATGCATTACTTCACTCTAAAATATAATAAACAGCCCTGTCAAATACAATGAGAGATTAGCAAATTAGGTAGTTACCACCAACTATAAGGATGCTGTCATTAGAGGAAATAAGAATTTCAATTCTGTGCAAAACCCATTTGTTATGGAGAAATTGCCTGGAAAAAAACAGAAAGTTCAACACAGAGTCAGCCAATTCTTAATTGTCTCTATAATAATTAAGGTAAATGCTCTAAGGCAGAGCCAAGTGGCCAGCCTGCACCACACAGACTCAGAAGCAGGAGTGAGAAAACAAAGTAAACCCAGGTTGTGGTCCAGCATGGGGCAGGGAAGGACAGAGGTTATCTCTGTGTTTTGTTTTCATGCAGATAATTCCAACGACGAGTGCTCAAAGTCCTTTTGTACAAGTAACAATAAATTCCCTGCTTTAAAAACGAGTTGTATTCCAAAATTTCATTTGTAAACTAGTAGTTTGAAATTTGGAATGCATTTGCCCAAACACAAAATGAGCTTCCAAAGCTAGTCCACAACTGTCTACTAACTCATGATGTAGCTATCTATGTTTTTTATTCATTGAAAGTAATAGAGTGCTGGGCGTGGCTCATGCCTGTAATCCTAACACTCTGAGAGGCCGAGGTGGGAGGATAGCCTCAGCTCAGGAGTTCAAGGCCAGCCTGAGCAAGAGTGAGATCCCATCTCTACTAAAAATAGAAAATTAGCCAGTCATGGTGCATGCACCTTTAGTCCCAGCTACTCAGGAGGCTGAGGCAGGAGGATTGCTTGAGCCCAGGAGTTGGAGGTTGCAGTGACCTATGATGATGCCACTGCACTCCAGCCTGGGCGACAGAGTGAGACTGTCTCAAAAAAAAAAAGGAAAGAAAAAAAAAAATAGTAGAGAATACTGTTATGGTGATATCATCAAATAGCAGCTTTAAAAGACCCAGACAACTTTTTATTTCTGGAGTTCTGATGTTTAGGATGCTGGTTGCTCACATTTCTCTGACAAGGTAATCCATCCACCCACCTACCACCTCTCCTCTCCCCAAATGACGCTCTTTTCTTAAAAGTTTAAAGGACTGCTCTATGGAACTGCTGCTCTATCTTCCTGGTAGGGTTTGAGGGGACTTCAGGGTAAAGAACAGTTGTCCAGGGTCCCCACCAACAAGGCAAGCCAGCCACCAGCATAACTTTCTGTCACACCTCAGACACATTAGCTCACCTGGGGCATCTCCCAAGCGCCAATGCTCACTCTGTCAGTTACTAATGATGGCTTTTTGTCTTTTTCCTGCTTGCTTACGATTGATGGTTAAAACAAACACCGCCCCCGGCAGTGCTCATCTACAGCAGGCAAGCGTGGCTACACATCTCCACCTGTGGGGACAGGTTCCTACAAGCAGCAGGTGCAGGAATAAAGGACATGTGCCCTGCCTCGCTCACCCGGCTCTGCTCTCTACAGCAACAGATATTTTCCTCATAGTTTTTCTTTTTTTCCCAACAAATTATCCATGAGGTGGTTCAAGCTAATGAATATATAGCTTCTCACCTTTCTAGGCCAAAAATGTCTCTAAGAAACAAGGATATCTAGCAGAAATAACCCCACTTTACTGCCCATATCCAACCCACAAGCTTCATTCAGATTATCAAATACTGCGAGAAGCAAAAACCTCAAAGGGGAGATGTCAAACCTAAAGCTTTTACCAGAACTCTGAGACCTGAGTAAAATACTGCTCATTTCAAACAGCCGTGCCCAGGTCAGAGCCAGATGTCTGTGTCCTGCCCAGGTGGGTTCACCATCTAGAGGGACTGCCCCCTGAGCACGGGACCCCACCTCCCCAGGGTCCACATTCATGGTCCCACCTTGCCCTCCCCACGCCACATTCCCTTCAGTATTCCCACGCTCATGCCTCACCCAGGTGAAAAAGAACAGAATAAAAACTTCCATGACCCCACCCACAGGGAAATGGCACCTGCAATTCCTCACACACACTCCCCACAACTCCCATCCCTGAAGCCCACAAGCGTCCCAGCTCCGTGGGGCACGTGCGGCCTTCCCAAGGCCTCGGCCAAGGAGGTGGCCCCGTGGTTAGGAGCCCACGGGCAGGGCGCCTGCACCCACTGATGCCTGCCACTTGCTAGCCATGACCTGGGGCAAATCATGAACCTCGCTGAGCCTCAGTTTCCCCATTTATATAATGGGGACAACAGCAGTACCTACCTTATAGGTTGTTATGAAAATTAAAAGTATTTTTCAAATTCCTGAGGACAGGGCCTGAAGCACAGTAAGTGCTCTGTGGCTGCCACGTCAAATCAATGAGGAAGTGGAGGCTCAGTGCTATTACCACGCTCATCACTACTGCCATCCTGGCTCCCAGCAGCCCTTTCTTCCAGAACGCTCAACACCAGAAGTAGACAATGCTAAAGATGAATGAACCCTTAGGATCACCCAGGTACCTCCTTTCATTTCAGATATGAAGAAATGACAGGAATTTAAATCAGAGCCATTCAGCAACTTGCCCAAGGATTTGTTATAAATTAACCTCCAGAGCCGAGCCAGGACTCCCATGAAGATGGTTTCATCAGCACTAGCTGTGGCGTAACTAGTGGGTTACTCACTCCTGAGTTATACGTATCCACCTTACACACACCCTGCAGGTACAGGAGTCTCAGCCAGATCGCCACACCCAGAAGTAACAAGAACACGTTCTAGCATTCTTTATCAACACTATTCCCCTTCACGGTATCGTTTAATCTTCCAGTAGCCATACAAGGTACTATTTTTCCTCGACGTCAGATGGGAAATGGCTTGACCAATCCACAAACTAAGCCCGGCTCAACCCAGTCCAACCCAGCAGTCTGTTTGCACCTTCATATATTGTCTCATCGGGTCCCTGAAATCAACCAAGCAAGGGAAGGTCTGCCCAGTGTCACTTTTTCACCTTCATCTTCCTCCTCCCTGGAGGATCGGAGCAAACCCTGTCACCCACTGGCTCCTGCCAACCACTCTCACCTCAAGAAAAGACCTGCCCATTTTTTTAAGCTTTCTATTCCCTTTTCCATTTTGTTTTCTTAAAAACAGGTATAACGTGGATTAAGTAGTCAGAGCATTACTAGAAATGCATCTTTATCAAGAGACAGGAGAGCCATTCATTGCAGAGTCAAATGAGACTTTGTGAAGAATGGCCCCATTCTCGGGGGACCCCTGGAACATTCCACATGGAACAGCTACCAAGACATGCCCTCTGTGGTTTTCCTTCACCGTCCTCAGCACACCTCTGCCCACCTGCAGGACAGGACCTAGAACACAGCTACCTGCAAGAGACTTGTGTTTTATGTTAATTACTGCAACCCCACAGCACCATTTTCTGTTTTTCATTATAATATTTTAAAATACATTAAAAGAAACTAAAGGCTACAGGCAACACTACTTTTTCTGGTGAATTTGCTCAAAGTTTAAGATCACTGACCTTCTGACAAACTTTTAGAAACATGAGCTTACTGAAATTAGGCACTTGCTGAAGCATAAATCAGTATTTAGCAGAAACCAGGGAGGTACTGAGGAGATGATCACTAAAGGGCCCGTTCAGTGCTTAAAAACTTACTTCCTGTTACAGTTCCTTTCAGGCAATTTCTTCTAGGGAAAAAAAAACTTCTCAGCCTGGGCACTATCGGCACTTTGGTCCAGATAAGGCCTCTTTGTAGCGGCTGCCGGCGTATCAGAGGTCATTGCACAGCACCCCTGGGGGCTCTAGTCACTAGATGCCAGTGGCACCCCTGCGCCCTGGTGTGACAGCCAAAATGTCTCCAAACACTGCCCGAAGTCTCCTGAGACACAAAAATGCCCCCAGTTGAGAACCACTGTTTTAAGCAAAAGATTCCAAGAAAGCCCAAAATAGAGCTGCATGGTCAGGTCACGCGTGATAATTCTGCTTTGCATGTTAGGTTATGGTTACCCAGGAAGAAGCCCAGAAGCACTCCCAGGGCAGAGGATCCCAGCAAGGTCCTGCGAGCTTCTCCAAGTACAGATTCCTGGGCCTGCCCCATCCTCTCTGCAGAAGCTCTCTGATGCCACTTGGAATTTAAACTTGGAAAAAATTCTTGGAAGAGACTCACAAACAAATACTGACATGTAGTTAGTGACACGCACACGCCGGGTTAAGGACTGAGGGGTGCTGGTGTCTGCCGCATACTTTGAAATGTATCTTAAAAAAGACAGATGGATGCAGGGGAATGGATCCATCACCCAAGAATGAGAGACAGAATAAATACACGACAAAGCAAGCACAGGAAAACGTTCACTGCAGAGTCCAAGCGGGGGGCACACAGGTGCTCACTGTACGTTCTTTCAACTTTCCTGTAGACTTGAAATTTGTCATTATGAAACACTGGGGGAACACACCAGAGCAGTTCTGAGGATCAGCAGGATTTGAAAACCACTGAAACAGGAGTTCCAGCTCCCGCCTGGGTTGAAAGACTGCCTGCCGGCTTATCTTCCCGAGTTCTCACTTTACCCATTATGCGGTTACCCAGAGGTAACGCGAGAAATTCAAGAAAATGGATCCAAACCTCAAACGATTGTTTAAAAGTCTGCCGGCCCTGCTACCACTTGCGTTATAGCCTAACAGTCCATTACAACAAATAACAACTTACCACCTTGCATAATTTTGTTTTAGTTTTTCTTGTTAGTAGTCCCAAACCTGTGGCAGAGTCCCTCATAGGCTACCAAGGATTTTTTTTATCCTTTACTGCACCCACTGTTAGATAGAAAACTGTCCTGTTACGTATTATGAACAAAGTTAAGGGTTTGCTCTTCATGTGACATTAGCCACCCACTCTGCCTCCCCAGATTAGTTTATACAACTCGAGTTACTAACACCCGGCTGCAGTCTGGCTTCGCCCCAGAACACACCACCTTCTAGCTCGCATACTTGCAGGCTTCTCAAAACATCCCGACCACAGAAGAATGGACAGGTCGCACTTCCACTGAACCCTGGTTCAAGCAATTAAGGGAAACATTCTTAAGTAATACAATTCACTGTGTTTACCAAGTGGCGTAAGCATTTCTCTTGATGTTAGCAAGGGTTATTTTCCACGGAGCTTTGTGCCGACCTAATGATTACTTTGTGCTGCTAAACCAGAGGAAAATCAGTAACAAAATATTAATACATAATCTCCTGCCATCGCAGAAAAAAAAATGGTATTAAAACTACTTCCCTTTTGCTCTCTAGGAGCAAAAGTCCCTGCTACTATGATGCTCTCTGGTCCTAAAACTCTATCCTACATTGGGTCTGTGCAAAGCATTCTCCCTCCCAAGAGAATGGTGGATAAGATGACTCTATAACAGAAGCATCTGAGATATACAGAGGTTTATTATTATTTTTTCCTAACAACTACTGTCCATCCAACTCTTCCCCTATGGAGAAGTTTCTCTCACTCACCACCCTCCTGAATTATCAATTCCTCTTCCGTATTTCCCACCGCCCTATTCCTTTGTGCCGATTGTCTTTCACATATTAAACCGATTGTCTTTCACATATTAAAACGTTTACCGCCAGATGCACAGTGTATCTTCTCTCCCATTTCCCTGCCATCTGGACTTCGTCACCTTGTCCTAACATGTAGCACTATCTCTTTCCCTCGACTTAACCATCAGAGACTAGAATTTGTTTTATTCTGCAAAACAGATTATCCTTCCTTACTTTGGAATCATACACTGCACTTTAGTGTCTCACACCATCTACCAGGCAGACGCTTTGGGATACCCTCAAATTGCCCAAGATCATCTATATGGCTTTTTTCCTCATTGTGTTACTTAAAAGGAAAATATATATATATGTACATATATATATATATCTTGGCATAATTTTGGTAGGATTAAGAGTAAAAGACAGAGTACAAGGAATAGTGAGAACAGGAGAAACATCTGATATGTCCATCAATGGAAATTTATGCTCACGTATTAGATAAGACGGCACTTGTGGCCCTGGAGCGCACATTGCCCTCTTAACCTCCTTATCTCAGGAATGGAGGGGTGCTCCGAATGCTTATCTGTTATTTTTCAACAACAGTTCACTGAGATTGAATTTAGATACCATAAAGTTTACCCTTTTAAAGCATACAATTTCTTGGTTTTCAATATATTCCCAAAGCTACGTACCTATCAACATTAGCTAATCCTAGTAAGTTTTCACCACTCGAAAAGAAACTGTTTACCCATTACAATTACAGCCTAATCTTCCCTCCCACCAGCCTCCAGTAAATACTAACCTACTTTTTGTCCCTGAATTTGCCTATGCTGGACATTTCAAATAAATGTGTGGTTTTTTGTGTCTGGCTTCTTTCACCTACCATGTTTTCAAGATTCATCCATGTCATATAGCACTTATCTGAATTTCATTCTTTAATGGCTGAATTAATATTCCACTGTATGGTATTACCATATCGTTTATCCATTCATGTCCTCGCACCCTTGTCAAAAAACAACTGTCCATAAATGTAAGGATTTATCTCTGGACTCTCCAATTCCATTCCACTGGTCTCTACGGCTATCCATAAAGTAGAACTACATTGTCTTGATAACTGTAGCTTTATAGTAAGTTTTAAAATTGAGAAGCGTGAGTTGAGTTCTCCAATTTTGTTCTTCTTTTTCCACGATTGTTTTGGCTACTCTGTGTCCCTTGCATTTCCATGTGAGTTTTAAAATCAGCTTGTCAATTTATGCAAACAAACAAACAAAAGCCACCTGGGATGTTATAGGCATTGCACTCCATCTGCAGATCAGTTTGGGGAGTATTAGCCATCTTAACAATAGAAGTCTTCAAATCCATGAACATGCGATGTACATTTATTTAGGTCTTCTTTACTTTCTTTCAACAATGTTTTATAGTTTGTATACAAGTTGCACACTTCTTTTGTTAAATTTATTCCCAAGTATTTTATTCTTGTTGATACTACTGTACATTGAATTATTTTATTAAATTTATTATTAAATTTATTTTATTAAATTTCTGGATTTTTCATTGTTCTTGTACATGCACTCTTGTTGATCTTATTTATTAGTACAAGTTTTTTTGTGTGTGTGGATGCCTTAGGATTTTCTATATTCAAGATCATTTCATCTGGGACTAAGAGATTGTTTTACTGCTTTTCCAATCTCAAGGTCTTTATTTTTTTCTTAACTAATTATTCTAGCTAGAATCTCCAGTAAAATGTTGAATAGAAGTGGTGAGAATGACTGGCCTTGTCTCACTCCTGATCTTACAGGAAAGCATCCAGTTTTCGACCATTAAGTATGATGTTAACTGTGGGTTTTTCACAGATGGTCTTTATCAAATTGTGAAAGTTTTCTCATATTCCTAGTTGACTGTTTTCATCCTAAAAAAGTACTGAATTTTGTTAAATACTTTTTCTGCATCTACTGAGATGATCATGTGGTTTTTGTCTTTTACTTTAATAATATGGTTTATTATATTGAGTGGTTTTGCATATTTTAAAACGAGTTTTCATTCCTGGGATAAATTCCACTTTCTCATGGTATACAACCTTTTTTATATGTTGCTGGATACAGTCTGCTAGGATTAGAGATTTCTGGCATCTATATTCATAAGTGATATTGGTTCTGCTATTTTCTTGTAATGTCTTTGTCTGGTTTGGTATCAGGTTAATACTGGCTTCACAGAATGAATCTGGAAGCTTTGCCTCCCTACTTTTTTCCGAAAAGTTTGTGATAATACTTGGCAGAATTCACCCAATAAGCCATCTATCTGCGGCCAGTGTTTTCTTTGTGGGAAGTTTTCTGATTACTAATTCAATCTCTTTACTTGTTATTGGCCTACTCAGATTTTTAAATTCTTTAGCCAGTTATAGTAATTTATATCTAGAGGAACTTCTCCATTTCATCTAGGTTATCTAATTTGTTGGCACACAACTGTTGATAATATACTTTCTTTCTGCCCATTTACTTCTTTCCTCTTCTTCTGGGACTCCCTTTATGGGCCTGCCTGACGATGTCACACAAGGCTCTAAGGTTCCATTTTTCTATTCTTTTTGTTCCTCATACTGGACTATCTCGAATGGAACTGTCTTCAGGTTCACTGATTTTTTTCTCCTTCTGCCAGTTAATATCTGCTCTTCAGCCTCTCTTGTGAATTCTTCATTTCAGTTACTATACTTTTCACCTCCAGAATTTCTATTTGGTTCTTTTTTTAGTAACCTCTACCTCTTTACTCACATTCTCTATTTGGGGATACATCAGCCCGTACTTTCACTTAATTCTTTAAACATGTTCTCCTATAGTTCTTTGAACATATCTATCATAGTTTATTTAAGTTTTCTGTAGTATGCCCCAAATCTGAGCTTCCTCGCAGACAGTTTCTACTAACTAGATTTTTTTCCTATGTATGAGCCATATTTTCCTGTTTTTTTGGATGTCTTCTTTTCTGTCAAAACCCAGAAATTTTAAATAATACAATGTGTCCATTCTGAAAATCAGATTCCTCCCCCGCCCCAGAGTTTGTTTTGTTACTGTTTACTCAGTAACTATCCTGAACCAATTCTGTAAAGTCTATACTTTTTTTTTTAGTCACGTGTGGCCACTGAAGTTTCTGCTTAGTTTAGTGAGTCACTAATGATTAGACAGAGATTTCCTTAAATGCCTTGAACTAATAAATTTTCAGCCTTTATCAAGGGTTTCTGTGTATGTATGTGGGGGTGGGAGGAACATGCCTTCAACATTCTGCCAGATGGTTTATAACTCTACCTTAGTCTTCACTTCCTGCTTGCATAAAGCCTCAAGGTGAGCCACAGGTGAGAACTTAGGGCCTTCCTAGGTCTTTCTTGGGAAAACACAGAGCCTTCTAGATTCCTGGGAATATGCTGGGAACTTTTCAAAACCCTCATTCCCCATTTTTTTCTTTTCATTTTTTTGGTCAACCATTTTTTGGCCTCAAATAGCACCACCACCTCAGGCAGCTGTGATTAAACAATTGTCACTGATTGTTTTCAACAAATCCTCAGTGGGTAGAGCTGTTTGCACAAAGTGAGCTGAGTCAGGTCAAATAAAGCCAAGCCATCAGGAGCTTTTAAAAGCAATCTGCCAAGCAGGTCAAATAGTGACATTTCTTGGGGGATGGTCCTTTGGGGTGTTCCAGTTTTGTTCTTCCCATCCACTGGTTGCCAGACTGCTGGTTTTCACATCTGCCACAACGGTAAGGCTGTTGGTTTTCAAGGCCACCAAGGAGGTGAAATTTTAAGGGGACACTTACCATTATTTTAAACTCAGGATTACTGTCACACAGCCGTACAGCATTAATGCTTCCTACTCAAGTCCCAAGAGACCACTCCTTTTTTTTAACAACAGAAGCAGTCCAAGAAGAATCTAGAAAATTCACAATCACTGCCCTCTATCCAGCCAAACGTTCTTCCAGGGGATTCCCTGGGAATGCTTCCTAAAACTGAGCTAACAAAGAGAAAAATAATTAGAATCCGGAATACTTTTAGTAATAAGTTTCCCACATTACTAAATTTATACTGGCTGCAACACCTGAAAGTTGGTTCCTCGTGAGATGGCCTCAATTTCAATTCTGTCACTGCTGGTGCTCTGCTATGTGAAAAGTTGTAGAAATGCAGACTTAGACCATTATGTTCATCACACTGTTAACACCTGCTGAGGAAGGGCACGCAGAGCTAGTCGTACCTTCTGACAAACTATTCTAGAGAAGAGTGTGTAACAGGGAGCCGCAGGAGAACACATCCTTTCAAGAGGAGAATAAAAGACTCAGAGGCCCAGCATTGCCCCCCAACGACAGAGTATTCTCCCCCATTCAGGGTCAAAGCTGGACCATCCACCTCACCGACATCCCGCTCAAGCTTCTCCCACCCTACGGAGCAATTGTGAATCAATGGCCAACACCTAACACAAGACAGTAATTTAGAGAATGTGCTCAGTTTATTCTGAGTGGCCCAGAATCATACTTACTCTTTCCTCATCTAGCTCTCTCACTTTGCAAGTAACGATCATTTCTCCATCTGCCGAGACTAAAAGCAAATCATGTTTGAGAACAGGGACAGAGATGTTTCTATTCTTCGTGTTTAAGAACTTGCAGCCCTGCTGCCAAACAGTGCACTCCGGTTTTGCCTTCAGGAACTTCCATCCCCCTCCAAGCCCAATCCCCCACCTTGACACAGACTGGCCTACATCCACTTCCCACCCCGCTGCCACCACCAGCTGTCATCTGAGATCTATGCATTCCCAGGCCAGCTAAGACACGCCAGCTTCCCAGATCACCTCCCATCCCACCTGCACGACACTGCACAACATTCCTTCCGACAGCTCCCCCTCGAGAGCTCCACTGGGACACAAATTATACATTAGAAAGGACAATGTATGTGGCAGCTACAGAAGCACTAAAAATGTGACAACATCCCCAGAGAGCCACTCCTTTTACTTCCTAGCTCACACTTCCATTTCTTAGCTGATATCCAATTCCATGGGATCTATAGGTGCACCAGGTGTGCTACGTGTGCCAGGTAATCCAGGTGTGCCCTTGTAGGCTCTCCCCACCCCAGCCCCAGCCCCAACCATTGCTTTAAGCAGAAAAGGTCCGATTAACTCATTCCCTGATCATCTCCCATGTGAGAACAGCAAAAGGGCATCACAGAGCTGAGCAGCTGAACTAGGACTCTCTGTCATTTCCCTTGATTTTCACTCTTCGAAGCCTGAAGCCACCATGGTATGAGACAAAATTAGATTCAAACACTTGTAAGTAAGTTACATGAATTTGGACTTTTACCCAAACCTGGTTTAAACTAAGACTACAATCTGCTTAGCTGATCAAAACCATAAACCAGTAACATAATTTTCCACATCGATTTGCTTTTGTGGAGCTAAGTGTTACTACGCTTCTCATTTTTGTTCTACTGTTGTTCTTTCTTGCCAAAACCCAAAACTCGTTTAAAGTTCACTTTAAAAGAGTTCAGGGCTTAAAACCTTTAAATTGATAAGCATATTTAAAAATATTTCAAGATGATGAATTCTGAATTACACTGTGAATTGTATGAGGGGATTTAAATTTACAAACTGCACACAAACACACCCAATCCCCAAACAAGCTGCAGTATTCGATGAGAAAAATCTCTCAGCCAGTTACTTAATTTCCTAGTGCCTAGAAATCAATGCCAAAAGTAAAGCCCCAAACCACCTAACTTCTATGAAAATGGAGGCTTCAAAAAAGAGTTCACCAAAAAAATGTCATGAGATGTTAACAAGAAATAGACAAATAATTGAAGTGACGGGGGGGGGGTGGAATAAGAAAATGTGCATACATTTCTACTGTACAGAAATTCATCAGTAATTTCTATTATTTTCTTTGGTTAGAATCAGATCTACCAAGTTTCCTTCCTGATGCTAACTCCACAAGACATGAATATTAAAGAGTGTGACTGAATCTTTCTGAATATTCTTTAAACACTAAGAGCTTTGGCATGCTGTTGTAGCCACCCTGGGACCCTAAACACTGATTTCAACAGTTAAGTCATCTTTCAATACCTTCCTAGACCTTCTCAGTAGTTCCAACACTCTGAGTGGTGGGCAAGAGTGCTTTCCAGGGGTATAAATTTCACTTCTAGAAGCAGCTTCAAAGCCAACTATAGTAACTAAGGCGAGTGTTCAACCCAGTTAGGCCCATTTTAATGAGGTGTTATCATAAGGTAATGAGACTAACATGGTTTGTAACCTGGCTAAGGCAGCAGTTTTGACAGAGTAAGGATGACCAAAAAATACAATGACCCATGGTCACCCCGTTTAGAGTAAATGCTCCCAAGAAGCCACCTTTGAGTGGCAATGCACACTGAGATGGGCAACATCCAGCATAGCTCTTAAAAAAAATAAATAGGTTGTTCCATATTTTATTGTCATCCCTGGCTAAAAAAGCAAAAAGAATTTTTGAAAGACAAGAACACCAAACCTACACAGGTAATAGTGCAACTACAAGTGGAGTAGCTGAGGCACCATCTGCACCCTGAGCAGTGCACAAAGCTCTGAGCTCTACCTTCTCAGACACTCCAGCGCCAATAACAATTGATTTTTGTTTGCCTTAAAAGAAAAATACAACAAAAGCAATTACCACTTGGAAAATCAGCAAGGTCACCTAACAGTGACAATGGAATAAGGGTTGCTAAGGAATGGAAAGATGAGAGACTAAATGAATTGTGTTAATTTACCAGGGAGATTTTCAGTACCAAACTGTCTTTAAAAGACAAGATCTCTGCAAGATCAAAGAGCAACAAATGCACAAGACGTTTCAGAACTAACTGACAATTTCAATGCAGATAAGTTAGTGGAGCCGGGTGATAGTCATCTGTATTCTGAGGAATCACAGCTGTGTAGTGGTAGAGCTGGCAAACAAAACACACAAGCCGTCCAAAGAGGCTCCCCTACCCGCGAAGATTCCCTCCCTGCTGGATATGACTTCTTTGAGAGCAAAGACCACGCCTGGCACAGGAAGTCTCCGGCAATGATCTTAATACATTAATACAAGCTAATACAAGCATATTGTAGATCATCTATATGACCACCTTATGTAACTGAGTATTCCCCCAGGATCTGTGGGGCTTTCATTGTCCTCGTATTCACAATCAAGATGGCAACAGTAGTTCTACTGTCTCTCCAGCTAATATGACTTTAGGGCAATGATGTCTTCACGCTTCAGCACATAGTACGATAGAAGTCTGAATAAAGGAAATAAAGGAAAACAGTAAGTCACCACCACACCTGGCACATGATAGGGTCAGGAAAGGAAAAGTTGTCCCAGCAGCCTGGACTTCCTGAGCATAGATGACAGATGTAGTTTTAACAAAACAGTGTCACCTGTCACATTAAAGTCATGCTGCTGATATGAACCGTATTCATTTGGGAATTAGATTTGTAACACATTTCTATGTTCGTCAGGGTGTTACAGCAAAAGCTATGGTGATATACCAGCTATAAACATGTTTATTCTTCTTATGTTCGGATATATATTTCAAGGAATAGTATAATAAAAATAATTTAAGGCAACACATGGCTCCCCACTGACGTTTTCTCTCTAAAAGGAGTCATCCTTATTCAAGCTTAAAAAAATACTGTACTGTATCATGTTGCCTGCTGTCTTCCCACAGCAGATAAGGAAACACACGACTAATTGTTCTTCCCAAGGAAAGCAATATTAGAATAAGATATTCTTCAACGGGAAATTTTGGAGTTGGGGGGAGGGACAAAAACAAGCACAATCAATTAAACACTAAGGGTAACCTTAATATAACAGATAAACATTTATTATTTTTATGTTTATCCTTCAATTACTGGGCTAAGTTTAGAAGTGTTCTTTTAACCCATCAACCCTTCAATTAGTCAAAATTTTCCCTTACTCCTTTCATACTGTACTTGTAAATCTAAACAACAAGGAACCTAACAGTAGTAGCTGACCTTGAGTCCAACGTTGTAGTACAACCCAGGCTGGCTACTAGCTACACTCAGACAGCAGTAATACCTGAGCAAAGTCTTAAGCTCTCCTTTTCTCCATATTTTTATCTGATTTTGTATTAATCTGTACCATATTTAAAACATAAACCCAGTCTTTATCTTTCCCAACAAAAGCTCGAGGCCTTGTTTGCTTACCAAATGCCACGACTAGACCCTATCCCCAAATGCCCTTCGAACATTTGTTTCCTAGCAGATTAGAAGGTGCAGCAAACAAGTTTCCCCCAAAGAACCACTGCCTTGGTGGTGGAGTCCCAGCACAAAGGGACAACCGACTCTACAAGCAAAGTACAGAAACCTCATGCTCACCGGGTCCCACCAGCCCAAGTGCGCCAGGGCACCATGGGATCAGGCAAAAAATAAGACCTGGAACTGACAAAAAGACTTTATTTTACACCTAGAAATCACACCCACAAAAACAACTCTGTCACTCTCAATCAAGCCACCTCCTTCAGAGCACCATCCAAAGACTATCTTAAAGGACATACGTAACTTTGAAAATGCCAGTAATGAGACAGTATGAAGAGTTCAACTGGGAAGACTCTGTCCCTAAAGCTCCAATATCACGGGTCACCAAGGACGGCTGCTATATACATCCAAAATCTTCCCAGGAACTGGATAATAACCATTAAAAGTGGAGAGCAGCTGAAGTATTAATGTAAACCCCACACTCTAGCTGGAGCTATCAAAAGCCTCTAATCCTTCTAAACTAAAACAAATCAATCTCAAAATGGCTCCTTACCTCTAGCAAATCAAAATATTTTTAATAGTTCAACTAACTCTAAATCTGAAATGTTTGTATATGATCCTCCAAATTCCCTTTTTCCTCTTATTCCTTCCCAAAGAGATAGTAATTAATGGGAGAAGGCTGCAATAGTTCACATCCACAGGGAATAAACAGGGTTTTAAATTATAATTTTTACATTTTATCTGACCTTAATTATAAGAGTTTTGTTTTTTTTTTAAAGGAAAAGATGGTAAATGTTCCCATATTTCTATCCGTGGGGGAAAGCCAACTTCTAAATGATTATATTTCTTTGAACTACCCGCTGCAAGTCCTTCAGGACTGAAAAATTCGATCCTATGCAGAGCTGACTATAAATAGCCACCCTCCTTCCTGCCTCCTCTAGTCTGGAGCCACCACTGCAGAAAAAGAACCTCACAATCCACTACGTGTCCTCCCTTGAATCATGGTGACAAATGAAGCAGCAGCGTGAACAGAAAGGGCACATCTGGATTGTGACATACAGAAGAACTGGGTTCAATTTCCAGCTCTGACACTTTCTAGCTACATAGCTTTGGCCAAGTGACCCATCCTCTCTAAGCCTCAATTTTCTCATCTGAAAAACAAGAAAAATATTATTTGTGATCTCACATGACTGGTTTGTGGATTAAATCAGATGACCATGTAAAACTGATAGGGTAATACCGCCTGGTCTCTCCACCTCAGCGCTGTTGGCATCTGGGGCCAGAGCACTGTTGCGGGGGCTGTCCTGTGCCATGTAAGATGGTCCACAGCATCCTGGCCCCCACCGTCCAGATGCCGGTAGCACCTCCCAAGTTGTGACAATCAAAAACGTCACAAATTTAACTCCAGTCACCATGTTGTACAATAGGTTAGTTTCTGTAACACATTTATGTCCGCACCTAGCACGTGGACAATTCTGTGGACAGGAGGAGGTTGGGATGGCAGATCCCAAATTTCATAACACCCTCGTTGCTCCAGGGGAGAAGCGACTCCTCAGTTTTCCAGGTTTGTTGTCGTGGCCTAACACCTGGGCAACAAGGAAGGACACTGCCCTGCTTAGCCAGGCAGCATTAATCCTGAGTCTGAAATGCAACGATGCTTTCCAGCAGACGCTCTGGCATCGACAGTCTTTGCCTTGTCAAGAATCTGTGGGGGAAAATGGTATAAAACAAGCAAAGGTAAGTCTGTGCCCTTCTTCTCTTGGGGTCTGGAGAGGAGGGAGGTCTTTTCTCTTAGAACTCTGGGGAAGGAGAATAGTTAAGAAAATAGTTAAGTAATGGTATAGACTAGAAAATAGGAGTGTACTCTACATTATATAAACAAATTAGGATTCAGAAAGATCTTTAAAAAGGTGTTTTTTGTTTTTTTGACCAACTGATCTCATGAGATCATCTTATCTGAGATCTTCACTTAATGGAGTAAACACTCAGGGGGCCTGGCATGGCGCTTGGGCCTGGAAACAGACCAAAGGGAAGTGGCCTTGGCTCTGAGGAGGTGTCTCTCCTATTTCAGACAGGCGCATAATAAACAAACGAGACTGCGTTGCTGTCAGTGAAATACTAGTAGAAATAACCATGCAGAAAGCTGCTACTGAGTCTGCAACGTAAAGATGGAAGAGCAGAGAGACAGAGTGCCCAGCTTTGAACAGTGACCTCTGAGCTGAGTTTTCAATAAAAATAAAATATGCTAATAGCTACAATTCCAGATGCCCAGCCTTCCTTGGCGTCCGACTCCCAGGCCTGGCTCCCCAACTTTACAGGTACTTCTGTGCTACCCAAAATTACTTCCATAAATTCCCTTTCTGTTTAAATGCATCAGAATCAGTTGCTGTTGCTTACAATCGAGAACCCTATCATAGATTTTGTATCAAAAGGAGGTGCTACTAATAAAACAGGGATGGCTGGGCGTGGGGACGTTGCTGGTAAATGAGAATGGCGTTGCCAGTGCTGCAAGATGAAAAGAGTTCTGTGGACGGATGGTGGCGAGGGTGGCACAACAAGGTGTATGCACTTAACGCCACTGAAGTGTGCACTTTGATACGGTTAAGACGGCAAATGTTATGTCGCTATTTACCACCATTTAAAAAAAAATTGTTTTTAAAAACTGGAATGGCTGAGTAGAGGGAAGGGTGGAGGGTACTGTGAGTCCCACAGTCTGGGGAAGTTGGTCACGGTCACTTACGATATGTGGGAGCAAAAGCAGAGTGAGTTCAACTGCCCTGTTGTCTGCTGGAGCCAAACTATGTGCCTCTTCATGCCAGGCCATTAAAGTCGCCTCAGGGCAGAAGCAGTGGGGATGAGCAGGGCACTGAGACCTGCCGCTAAGACCCAGAAACTCCCAGAACCAGCAACTTCATCAACATAAGATCATTCGCTGGCTGTGGTTACTGGCCCGTGGAACTGACTAGCAGCAAACAAACCGGGAACCTAAGTTTTCACGGAAGCAGTTTTACCAAATTCCCAGCTTGGCTGCCACCAGTCGGTGGCTCTTTAACCCCAAGACAATCAATCCTGAAGCCCCAAACTCATGCCAAACAGGACCCAGGAAAAGGAACTTGGCCAGTGCCATCCCACGTAGGTGCAGCTGGAGAGGACACTGACCAAGGGACAAGCTCACGCTATGTCCAGCGGGACCAGAGCCGCCAGACCGGCTGACCAAGGCAGCACTCCTGGCTCTTCCTGCTCGGCCGGCTGCCCCACTGTGAGTTTCTTGTTTTCCCCTCTCCAAACAGAAGGTTATTGTAGTTACCTTGTTCTGTCTTCCCCTTTGTAGGCTGGATGCTGTGAGGAACATAACCTATTTAGTCATAAGTCACCGGATCATTTAAAAAAAGAACCTCCTTTCAGGAGTAAGAGAAGTAACAATATATCACCCTGCGATCCTTGCAATACTCAGATGAATATCTGGGCTGCCTCCACAGGCAAAGGGGGCATGTGCGTTCCATGAAGCCAAGGGCATTTCTCAAGGGGCCTAATATATCCGCAGATGGATGAATTATCCAAGGGTCATCATGTATAACTTCACCCCAGCTCCAGGGGCAAAGGCAATAAAGGTCACTCCACCCGCTCCTTGCCATGCTGGTTGAGGGACAAGCAGACCTCTGCAGGCCACAGCGACTTAAGGAGAGATTTCCTGGGTGATTCTGGGAATAAGACTTCCTTAATCTTAAAAGAAAGCCAAAGAAGGACACTCTTTCCTTTTCAAGTACATAGTTAAAAAAAAAAAAAAAGCACAGCTCTGACTGCCAATGGCAGCGCCCTAGGACCAATAAGGCACCGAAAGAGCCAGACTGTACATGGCAAAGCAGAAAAAAGAACAAAGCTGATTCCTGATGACACCCCTGAGCTGGCCCATTTCCTTATTGTCTAGGTGGACACTTCCTAACTGACACATCGTAACTGAACAAGCCAGATAAGGTTATAGTCCCCGTGACAATTATCAATAACCTATCCCAGTACCACCACAGAACACAAACCAAGATTGGTCAACTCGAGCCCCACAATTCTAAGATACCATCAACTACTGTCAGCTGTCATTTTGGGGGAGTGAGAGGAATGGAAAGGATGGTGTGAGGGTAAGGAACCCACCAACACACTAAACACATCAACTGTAACATGCATCCTATTTCAGAAATATTGTAAGGCTGGGGGCGGGGAGTAGGGGCCAAAGACATGTCTCCAATTAAAAGTAACATGGTATTTTTCAACTCTACTTTTTTGTTTGGGAAGGGACATAACTCTAGGTCACACCCAACTTAGACATTACAAGTCAGCTGAAAGACAAAATGAAGAGCTTACAGCCAGTTAGACATCTATACAGTTGAGTACAGCTATGCAAAACTATCATTTTGACATCTAAAATTATTCAAAACAGCAATTGAGTAATTATAAGATCTCTAACTCAAAACCCAAGAAAACAAAAATATAGAGAAAGATTTGAATTTGCTCACAGACCACAATTTTCACAGTACACACAAAACATTGCAGAGGATACAAAACACTACTAAAAATGTAAATTACTTTTATGCACAGGATGGAAATACAAATTGTAAGTGTTCATAGTGGAGAAAAATGATACATCTATTAATATTTTTGTAAGCTACCAGTGAAAAAAAATCCAATTTACCAGTCCCTTCCTCCGAAAAATATTCAATTGTTGCTCTGCCCCTCTACCTCCCAACTTGGTGGTGAGTTCCTAATGTGACAATGTAATGACCTTGGTATCCTTAGATACAAAGCACAAGGTGAGCCCTTGATAAACACACGTGCAACTGAACAAACACTGTATCAACCATTTGTACTGGACAAGGGCTTTAACTTTTACCGGAAGCTTGAAGTACATGCATTAGGAGGCTGCCTTAGGACCTCACTTGTTAACTTTCTTTTATATTAAGAAAAAGAATGTTTATTATAGAAATATAGAAAATATAAGTAAGCAACAAAAAAAAAGAGATAATAAAAAATTACCTGTAATCCTTTTGCTCAAAGATAACCAACATTAACATGCTGGGATATATTTCTAGTCATTTTTTTCTAGGTGTAAACACTTTTAACCACAATAGAATTCTACTGCACCCTCAGTTTTATAACCTACTTTTTCTGCTTAATATCATATTACTGACATCTCCATGTTATTAAATATTCTTCAACGTCTCCCAGGCCACCCATCGCTCCCATGGCAACATCTGCATCTACTCTTCTCTGTCTCACTTCTCAAAGCAGAGGAGAAGCTCTCACTCCAGCCTAAAGTGTTCTCTTTCACTAATGGTATTCACTGAAAATTAAAGTATAGATTCCTAAGGCAGGCATGGCCTGTGCGGCACATACCAATGTCTCAGGCATTAGCATAAACGTACTCTAGAACTTGAAATCAACAAGGAGAGTTTAGCTCCCTGTAGATGCAGCTCAATCCTAGAGCCCCAGTCACTTATCCTCCGGCATTAACTAGTGGTGAGAGAATATGAACAGTTGGAAGCTTTAAAACCAACTTGCTGACTGCAATTGTGGATATTTGTCACATACGATGCGTGAAGCACAGAAGGAAAGAGAGAGGGAAGGATAAAAGGATGCAAACTGATTTTCAGTTTTGCTTCTTCTTAAGCCTCGGACTCCTTCCTCTGCCCAAACCACCCTGGGCCAGATGCTGTCAGCACTATGACGACACCCAAAGACAACTCATTTATTAACTGAGGGGAAAAAAGAATGCACAGGATTTTCCAGACTCCCATGCTCAGGTTTCAAGGGTAGTTAGAAGATTCTATGTGGACCCTATAATTCTGTGGGATGCACACACTTTTTTTTCCTATTGTTAAATAGTTAATATTGAGTACTTACTAAGCAAAGTAACTAAATAGATTAGGCTTGCTTTCATTTTCTTAAAAACCAGACCAAAGTGACTTCCAGAATTTAAAAAAAAAAAAAAAAAAATGTCAGCCGGGCGTGGTGGCTCACGCTTGTAATCCTAGCACTCTGAGAGGCCGAGGTGGGAGGATCGCTCAAGGTGAGGAGTTCGAGACCAGCCTGAGCAAGAGGGACACCCTGTCTCTACTAAAAAATAGAAATAAATTAATCAGACAACTAAAAATATATAGAAAAAATTAGCCAGGCATGGTGACACATGCCTGTAGTCCCAGCTACTCGGGAGGCTGAGGCAGGAGGATTGCTTGAGCCCAGGAGTTTGAGGTTGCTGTGAGCGAGGCTGACGCCACGGCACTCACTCTAGCCCAGGCAACAAAGTGAGACTCTGTCTCAAAAAAAAAAAAAAGGCACATGTAAATAAAACAAATCTAGACAATACAAACATCTTCAAACACTGAAAATTAATACAAGGGTCTTCATCTCCTACATCTCTGGCCCAGAGCCTGCCCTCGCTAGACTCCTAACATTGGGGGTTTCTAATGTGCCAAAACGCTAATATAAAACTTAAAATCATGTAAGTCAGTTTTAAAAAACTGATTAACTCTGCATTTTAAAACACTTGTTTCATAACAGATATTCAACTGGGACAAGTCCGTGTGACCCCTCGTCAGGTTGGGGCACGTTGGCCAGTGCTGCCAACCATACCTCTTCTCACCGTTACAACAGTCTCACTGTTCATCACAATGGGAATTCCAGCTCTACAACACGCCTTAAAGACACGTTACACAATGTGATCCAGAACTGTACCCAAGGAGACACAGACAGCCAGGCCTTGAGTCAGGCTAGAAACGGGAATGTGAGACCTGTCAACACAGGCAAGACCAAGAGGTGGAGATGCAACTCAGGCCTGTGACTGTGCCACCAGGTCCCCTCCAGACAGGGAACATGCCCTCCACCTGGGGCACAGAAGGTGGAAACCTGCCGGAGCCACTCAAGCAACCCATCAACATTCACCCCAGCATGCCCAAGACCACAGCCCACTGGAGGCCCAGCCAAAGGACAGGAGATGGGGTAACCCCCAAACCAGCAATAGGACAGTTCCCTCCGCTTGCTCATTCTCCTCATGGGACCACCCCCCCTGCAAGGCTTTTCCAAGTTCCACTTTCACAGGATGGATTTCACATTACAGCTTTTTACACTCTAAAAAAAACTCACTGTTAAATGGCCCTTTTCTCTTGGTGAATAGGAAGTCTGAAAAGAATACAAAATCTCTTGGCGGATGCTTGCCTGCCAAGAAGTCACCAAACACTGGATGTGATGACAGCGAGGGAATCTGAGAGCCATGCCATTAAACCTGGGGAACTGTAAATCAACACGGGACTCTGGAGTCAGGGACAAGAAGTCGATTGAAGTGTCAAGTTTTAGCTAGTTACCCCAGATACGCTTACGTAATATGGCTTTTCTCACCTGAAGGCATTACAGTAACAGCGTTCAGACCGCTCAGCTGCAGAATAAAACATTACAACTCTAATGAGATCCTGTATGTTCATGAAATAAGTGGCCCAGATCTTTACACCACCAAGTACTCTGCTAGAACTTGAGCCACAATCTTACATCAGGAATCAAGAACATTCCAGCCTGGGCACAGTGGCTCATGCCTATAATCCTAGCACTCTGGGAGGCCAAGGCAGGAGGATCGCTTGAGGCCAGGAGTTTGAGACCAGCCGGGCAATGCTACAAGACCTTGTTGCTAAAAAATAAAAATAAAAAATTAGTCAGGTGTGGTATTGCACACCTGTAATCCCAGCTACTTGGGAGACTGAGGCAGGAGGATGGCTTGAGCCCAGGAGCTAAGGCTGCTGTGAGCTATGACTGGGCCACTGCATTCCAGCATGGGTGACAGAGCAAGACCCTTGTCTGGGGAAAAAAAAAAAAAAAGTATGTCTCTAGCAAACACTGCGAGAAGTGATAATAATTCATTCCTTCTCAAAGTCAACAGCAAGTTATACAAGGATCCACACTGCAGAACTAAAACCATTTAAAAGTCCCTATACACCCAAGAAGGACTATGGGAGAAAGGACCTCTTCTGTGTGTGTGTATGTTGCAGGGACTTCCTTCCCCACATCTAAATACCTGTCCCTCTCTCTCAAATCTGCTCTAGATTGAAAACTTGGAAAACCGATGGTTCCTGACATTGCCCATATTGAGAAACAGCTCTTCAAGTGTTTTTATTAAATAATTTATTTTTTTAAGTTTGTAGGAAAATATTTTCTAAAACTAGTTTCTTCATTCTCATCTCTAAATCATGCTCTCATTTCCATATTCCACCAACAAGCAACACCCAAGCCAAAAATAACATTAAACAGTACAAACATTGCCACCCATAGTCAGAAAATGAAATATATTTGTTTATACCGTCACCTGGAAAACAATACAAAAACAGAGAGTAACATTTTGTTATACTTCTGACACCTTTCATTAATCCTACTACTCTAACACTATCATCGTATTATTTGTATATCATTTTGATCCTTTTTAATATGGATTGTCTAAAGATCAATATATAGTTTGCTTTGTTAACAATTAAGATATATTTCAGTAAGACAAACAAACTTATTCAAATACCCAAAACATGGAAGAATTTAAAAACTCTTAAGTCAGGATTTGTTTTTTCACTGCTGGCTACTTGTCTAAGACCCAAAATCCAAGGACACCAATAAAATCTCTTTAATACAGATCTTATAACTCAAAATATGAAATTTTAATATGTTCTCAATCTATCACGTGGTGCCATGCCTTCATGATGCCATTTTAAACACTGCACAAGGCAGAAAGGTGATTAAATTAACAAGGAACATAGTTTCTTCCCCTCAAAATGTGTACAGAAGCAATTGAGCAGGAACTCAAATGTATTGCTGCAATAATGTCACATTCTAAAATCACTCTTAATTTTTTAAAGTTTTATTAAGACGTAATTCACATATAATTCACCCATTGAAAGTATACAACTCAATGGCTTTTAGTATAATCACAGAATTTCTCCCTTGATATTTTTCATTTTTCTCCTGAATGTATTAATATCAAGTATATTAAGGCTTCCCAGAATCCCAAAACAAACTTTCCCAAGAAAGTTTCCTGCTGATGTGGGCACCCACTACGCTGAAGAGATGCCCGAGTCCCGTGCGATGGCTTTCCTTTAAATTGTGCCCTCGGTAGTGGTCAAAGAAATTGCAATCATCTGAAGACTCCCATTTTGTCACTGTCCTCACCCTTTGAACAAAATTATTTTTATTCCTTTAAGTTAGAGAAACTGCTTTTCAGTAACAAAATAAACATTTTGACTTAATAAAACTAAATGTAATGTAAATAAAAATGTCAGTGTCTATAGATTCTACAGACATGACTTTGAAGAAAATAAATTTTACTCATTATAGTAGAATTTACAACAATGCATTATATCTACCAATTTAAAAAACTGATTTTAAACGTCACCATAAAACCTAGGCCCTTTTGAGTTTGTTTCTCAAACGTTAGCTGTCATGTCCTGGGTGCACTGTCCTTCTTCAAGCCTGCTAAGCCAGACACAGGCACTTGGAGTTGGCATGACCGGGCAAGCCATATCTTTCTTTAGAAAACCGCCTGGCTGCATCCACCTTTAGATCCAAACACTATCTAAATTGTAATTTCTGGGCAGGGCGCGGTGGCTCACGCCTGTAATCCTAGCACTCTGGGAGGCCGAGGTGGGCGGATCGTTTGAGCTCAGGAGTTCGAGACCAGCCTGAGCAAGAGCGAGACCCCATCTCTACTAAAAATAGAAAGAAATTATATGGACAGCTAAAAATATATATAGAAAAAATTAGCCGGGCATGGTGGCGCATGCCTGTAGTCCCAGCTACTCGGGAGGCTGAGACAGGAGGATCCCTTGCGCCCAGGAGTTTGAGGTTGCTGTGAGCTAGGCTGACGCCACGGCACTCACTCTAGCCTGGGCAACAGAGTGAGACTCTGTCTCAAAAAAAAAAAATAAATAAATAAAATAAAATAAAATAAAAAAATAAAAATAAATTGTAATTTCTGAAAGCAATCTTGTCCTGACCCCTTTGCACAGCTGCAAAGATGGCACACAGGGTTTCTAGAGTAATCTCTTGAAAACACACACGTACCAATTTTTTTTAAATTAACAACTATTCTTAATCACTTACAGATGGTTATTCAGGGGACATACCATCTAGGCCACCAGTTTCTTTTTTGCTAATGCCCATTTATGAGCAATCCCCTTCTTCTGGGCCTTTTCTCAGATACAGAAAAGCAGAAATCTGACTACTACTTGACTTAAAACTGTTGAATGATTGGATATATTGAAACTGATGGCTTGGAGGTATTCCAATTGGTTTTTTCTTTTTCTTTTTGAGACAGGGTCTTGCTCTGTCCCAAGAGCCAGAGCGCACCAAGCAGTGTCATCATAGCTCACTGCAACCTCCAACTCCTGGGCTCAAGCGACCCTCCTGCCTCAGCCTCCTGAGTAGCTGGGACTGCAGGCACACACCACAACGCCGGGCTAATTTTTCTATTTTCGGTAGAGACAGGGTCTCATGCTTGCTCAGGCTGGTCTCAAACTCCTGGCCTCAAGTGATTCTCCTGCCTCAGCCTCCCAAGGTGCTAGAATTATAGGTGTGAGAGCCCACCCCATACCAGGTTTCTAATCACTAACTCACCAATTCTAAAACACCTTTGTTTTCATATATCAACATCTCTGAAATACGGATACTTCATAAAATTGACAGTGTATCATAATTTGACAGCAATTTCTTTTCCTTTCTTAGTGGTACATAAAATAATGGTGCATCTTAAAATTGACCATATCTTAAAAAGAAAGAAATATGATATCTATGCCAAAGGTTAACCTTAAGTGTTTGTTATGAAGTGGATAGTTATATGCAAATGAGAGACCCCTGATACAACAGGGAGCAGTGACGAGGGGAGCCCACAGCACATCTGCCACATCTCTTGGGACATAATGAAAAGCCACTGATGGTGGCTAGGTTAGAACGTGGTCCCAATGAAGCCAGATAAACATTTTCTTTTTTGAATCAAAGTTTAGTTTATTATATCTTAAACAAGAAGCAGTACAATTAAAGTATGCGCCTAAACTATGGACGTGGTTTTGCCATCTTAATGGTAGCTCGTTTATGCCAGCAGCTAAGAAGCCTGGAGAGCAAGTAGCAGTGAAATCACCAAAGGCCTTAGGTCTGGAGGGGAGACAGAGAGAGAGAGATGCACGAAGCCTCATGTGTAGCAAAATGTTTATTTTGAGCATCTGGGTGCAGATGAGTGGAGGCCGAAAAAGCCATCCAGGAGAGAAAAGGGGGGAGCCTTGGGTTTTATAGAGAGTTTTTCTGGGAGGAGTAAATTCTCTTCAAACAAGCAGTAGGAATAAGGAAAGCAAGTTCCCCTCCTGCATTTCATTCCTGTATCTCCCTAGGGGTCTGGCAAAGGTTACTGGGCCTAATATGCCCCTAGGAAGGGGAGAGGGGTGGGAACTACAGGAGGTTTGGATGAAAGTTTGGGGAGGCTGAATGCTTTAAACCAAATATCCCACCCTTTTTATTATATACATGTAAGAAAAGGAAGGGCAAGGTATGAGAAAGGGGAAAACATTAAAAGTTAGACTGGGAAGCAGGCGGTGTTGTCTTTCCCAGCAGGTTGCTGCTAGTTTGGGGGAGAAGCAGCAAAGAGTAGGGAGAGCTCAAGATGGATCTTTAGCTGTTATTAGAAAATTAGGAGATTCAAGGCCGCCCTAACATTCCCCCTTTTCTGTTGTTAAGATTAAATTTCTATTTAAAATGAACTCAGAAGTTGGGAAAATGGGCGGACATCTTCCTTCTGTAGCTACTTCCTGCTAAGGAGGGGTGTAGACATCTTTTTATGGAGTTCATTTAAATTATTAAATGGGAGAGGGTTGAAAATGCACGGTTTTGAAGTTAGAGGCAGGATGGGGTTTCCCTGGAGAGACACGAGAAGTATTTGGAGGCGGCAAAGCACGATACGGAGCCGTCTATACCACAGCATGTTATCAGAGCCTGGTATCCCCGATGGGCTGGACTTTTAGGGAGCTCGCTGTGGATGGAAGCAGGTTCTGGAGGGCCTGCAGGCTAGAGTCCGGAGAGATGACTCTCGGATCAGATTTCCAGAAGCTTAGCTGTAATGGCGGAAGCGGAATTATTTAAAAGTTGAAGGAGGGCCGGGTGCGGTGGCCTGTAATCCTAGCATTCTGGGAGACCAAGGCAGGAAGATCGCTCGAGGTCAGGAGTTCGAGACCAGCCTGAGCCAAGAGCGAGACCCTTTCTCTACAAAAAATAGAAAGAAATGATTTGGACAGCTAAAAAAATATGTATAGAAAAAAAAATAGCCAGGCATGGTGGCACATGCTCTGTAGTCCCAGCAACTCGGGAGGCTGAGGCAGAAGGATCGCTTAAGCCCAGGAATTTGAGGTTGCTGTGAGCTAGGCTGACGCCACGGAACTCTAGGCTGGCCAACAGAGCAAGACTCTGTCCCAAAAAATAAACAAATAAATACACTCATTCTCTGGGGCCATTAAACTTACCTTATTTTGCAATCAATATAGCAGCTATGTGATAGCTGACAGACAAACCACGGTACCTGATCTGTCTCTAGCTTTTGTTGCTTTGAACAGTGATTCTCAAATCTGAGAGTTTGAGAATCATGGAGAAGGCTTGTTAAAATGCTGGCTCCCAGCTGGGTGCTGTGGCGTGCACCTGTAGTCCTAGCTGCTGGGGAGGCTCAGGCAGGAGCATCGCTTGAGCCCAGGAGTTTGAGAGCAATCTGGGCAAGACACCAAGACCCCATCTCTTAAAAAAAAAAAAAAGAAATACTGGCTCCCTTCCCTTACCCCATCCACCCACCCCAAAGTTTCTGATTCAGCAGGTCAGAGATTTCTCATTTCTAATAAAACCAGGTGGTATCATTGGCACTGGTGCCAACTATGCTAAACAGAAAGAACAGAGGTCCTTAAGCTTTTTTTGCGCATTAGGATCACCTGGGGAGTTTGCCACACCAAGGCTGCACCCCGTGCTTCTTCAATCAGAACCTCTGAGGGCGGGATCCAAGCATTAGTAGTATTTAAGCTCAAGTGATTTCAATAAGCAATGGACTAAAAGAGCAAAGGCGTAGAGATGCTCTCCTCTCCCCACAGCCAGTCCTGCAGAAGCCAGGGAGGAGAGGGGGATGCCTGGGAGGTGCCCTGGCTAAGTTTGGGGCCCAGTGGGAGAGTGGGAGGAAAAAGACAGAAACCAGGATGCCAAAGAGGCAGTGAGGGCTCAACCTGGGGACCCAGCAAGAGAGATGCTAGAGCTGGGGTCTGAAAGCCTGGGTGCAAAGCCCTATTCGGCCACTTTCTTTGCTTTATGAATTTCATCACATTGCTTCACTTCTGTTTCTTCTCCTTTCCTCATCTATAAAATGGAAATAATGAAATGCTCTACCTCAGAGCAAAGCCGTGAAAAATTAAAGGAGAAAATGTATTTAAGGCGCCTAGCCTGGGTACTTTAGGTGGCAGACAATGCTCAGCAAATGCTAATTCCCTTCCTCACCTCTGTTTCCTCTTCTGTCTCCATTCTGAACTGAACAGGAGAAATAGAGTCCGGCCCAAGCGTCCCTCTGTTTCTATTAGGTCATAGAACAGAATATGTCCGATTTTGAGTCAAAGTTTAGTTTATTATATCTTAAACAAGAAGTGGTACAATTAAAGTATGCGCCTAAACTATCGACACGACTCGTGGAGAGACACGAGAAGTATTTGGAGGCGGCAAAGCACGATACGGAGCCGTCTATACCACAGCATGTCATCAGAGCCTGGTATCCCCAATGGGCTGGACTTTTAGGGAGCTCACTGTGGGTGGAAGCAGGTTCTGGAGGGCCTGTAGGTTAGAGTCCGGAGAGATGACTCTCGGACCAGATTTCCAGAAGCTTAGCTGTAGCGGTGGAAGCAGTGAGAGAATTATTTAAAACTTGAAGGGCCGGGCCCAGTGGCGCACGCCTGTAATCCTAGCACTCTGGAAGGCCGAGGCAGGCGGATTGTTTGAGCTCAGGAGTTCGAGACCAGCCTGAGCAAGAGCGAGACCCCATCTCTACTAAAAATAGAAATGATTTGGACAACTAAAAAAATTAGAGAAAAAAAAATTAGCCGGGCATGGTGGCACGTGCTCTGTAGTCCCAGCAATTCGGGAGGCAAGGCAGAAGGATTGCTTAAGCCCAGGAGTTTGAGTTGCTGTGAGCTAGGCTGACGCCACGGCACTCTAGCCCGGCCAACAGAGCCAGACTCTGTCTCAAAAAAAAAAAAAAATATATATATATATATATATATATATATAAAATACACTCATTCTCTGGGGCCATTAAACTTCTCTTATTTTGCAATCACTATAGCAGCTATGTGATAGCTGACAGACAAACCACGGTACATGATCTGTCTCTAGCTTTTGTTGCTTTGAACAGTGATTCTTAAATCTGAGAGTTTGAGAATCATGGAGAAGGCTTGTTAAAATGCTGGCTCCCAGATGGGTGCTGTGGCGTGCACCTGTAGTCCTAGCTGCTGGGGAGGCTCAGGCAGGAGCATCGCTTGAGCCCAGGAGTTTGAGAGCAATCTGGGCAAGACACCAAGACCCCATCTCTTAAAAAAAGAAATACTGGCTCCCTTCCCTTACCCCATCCGCCCACCCCAAAGTTTCTGATTCAGCAGGTCAGAGATTTCTCATTTCTAATAAAACCAGGTGGTATCATTGACACTGGTGCCAACTATGCTAAACAGAAACAACAGAGGTCCTTAAGCTTTTCTGCACATCAGGATCACCTGGGGAGTTTGCCACGCCAAGGCTGCACCCCGTGCTTCTTCAATCAGAACTCTGAGTGAAGCTCAGAAGCTCCTCAAGTGATTTCAATAAGCAATGGAATAAAAGAGCAGAGGCGTGGAGATTCTCTCCTCTCCCGACAGCCAGTCCCGGACAAGCCGGGGAGGAGAGGGGGATGCCTGGGAGGTGCCCTGGCTAAGTTTGGGGCCCAGTGGGAGAGTGGGAGGAAGAAGACAGAAACCAGGATGCCAAAGAGGCAGTGAGGGCTCAACCTGGGGACCCAGCAAGAGAGATGCTAGAGCTGGCGTCCCAAAGCCTGGGTGCAAAGCCCTATTCAGCCACTTCCTTTGCTTTATGAATTTCATCACATTGTTTCACTTGTCTGTTTTCCTTTCCCCATCTATAAAATAGGAATTAAAATGCCTACCTCAGAGCAAAGCCGTCAAAGATCAAAGGAGAAAATGTATTTAAGGCGCCAAGCTCCCCCCCCCCCCCCCCCCCCCCCCGGGGTACTTCAGGTGGCAGACAATGCTCAACAAATGCTAATTCCCTTCCTCACCTCTGTTTCCTCTTCTGTCTCCATTCTGAACTGAACAGGAGAAATAGAGTCCGGCCCAAGTGTCCCTCTGTTACTATTAGGTCATAGAGTATGTCCGATTTTGAATGAAAATTTAGTTTATTATATCTTAAAAAGCAGTACAATTAAAGTATGCGTCTAAACTATAGACATGGTTTTGTCATCTTAATAGTAGCTTCTTTATGCCATCAGGAAGATGCCTGGAGAGCAAGTAGCAGTGAAATCACCAAAGGTTTTGTTGGGGGGGGCGGGGGAGAGACAGAGACAGAAAGCCTCATGTGTAGCAAAATGTTTATTTTGAGCATCTGGGTGCAGATGAGTGGAGGCCGAAAAAGCCATCCAGGAGAGAAAAGGGGGGAGCCTTGGGTTTTATAGAGGGTTTTTCTGGGAGGAGTAAATTCTCTTCAAACAACCAGGAGGAATAAGGAAAGCAAGTTCCCCTCCTGCATTTCATTCCTGTATCTCCCTAGGGGTCTGGCAAAGGTTATTGGGTCTAATATGCCCCTAGGAAGGGGAGAGGGGTGGGATCTACAGGAGGTTTGGATGGAAGTTTGGGGAGGCTGAATTCCTTAAACCAAATATCCCACCCTTTTTATTATATACATGTAAGAAAAGGAAGGGCAAGGTATGAGAAAGGGGAAAACATTAAAAGTTAGACTGGGAAGCAGGCGGTGTTGTCTTTCCCAGCAGGTTGCTGCTAGTTTGGGGGAGAAGCAGCAAAGAGTAGGGAGAGCTCAAGATGGATCTTTAGCTGTTATTAGAAAATCAGGAGATTCAAGGCCGCCCTAACATTCCCCCCTTTCTGTTGTTAAGATTAAATTTCTATTTAAAATGAACTCAGAAGTTGGGAAAATGGGCGGACATCTTCCTTCTGTAGCTACTTCCTGCTAAGGAGGGGTGTAGACATCTTTTTATGGAGTTCATTTAAATTATTAAATGGGAGGAGGTTGAAAATGCACGGTTTTGAAGTTAGAGGCAGGATGGGGTTTCCCTGGCGAGACACGAGAAGTATTTGGAGGTGGCAAAGCACGATACGGAGCCGTCTATACCACGGCATGTTATCAGAGCCTGGTATCCCCAATGGGCTGGACTTTTAGGGAGCTCGCTGTGGGTGGAAGCAGGTTCTGGAGGGCCTGCAGGCTAGAGTCCGGAGAGATGACTCTCGGACCAGATTTCCAGAAGCTTAGCTGTGGTGCTGGAAGCAGTGAGAGAATTATTTCAAAGTTGAAGGAGGGCCGGGTGTGGTGGCTCAGGCCTGTAATCCTAACACTCTGGGAGGTTGAGGCAGGTGGATTGTTTGAGCTCAGGGGTTTGAGACCAGCCTGAGCAAGAGCGAGACCCCATCTCTGCTAAAAATAGAAAGAAATTATATGGACAACTAAAAATATATATAGAAAAATTAGCCAGGCATGGTGGCTCATGCCTGTAGTCCCAGTTACTCAGGAGGCTGAGGCAGCAGGATTGCTTGAGCCCAGGAGTTTGAGGTTGTTGTGAGCCAGGCCGACGCCACGGCACTCTAGCCTGGGCAACAGAGTGAGACTGTCTCCAAAAAAAAAAAAAACCTGAAGGAGGCCCGAATTGTTCTGGGAAATCCTTGAGTAAAATCTAGTCTTTAGGCTGTAAGTGCTGCAGTCCCTTTAAGAAGCCATCCAGGGAGTTCCATTGCTGGCAGGTGTAGGCCCTAGGTGTGGGGGTGGTGGAGAAAAGACGAAGGGAGCCCAATGGAACTTATTAATTTTTATTTCTTGAAATCGGGTTTACGTTTTATACACCTGTCTCTTTTGCAATAGCCCTTATGCCTAGAGAGGATAAGTAAAGTTGGGCCAGGTGGAATTTAATAGTTTAAATCCCGGAGAATAATAACTTTGCTATTTACTTAATACTACTTCAATGGCTTTTGAAAGTTTAAAGCAAGAGAATTAATGTTTTAAACAAAGTCATAACTGAAATTTTCCAATTATAGCCAACTGGATCACATACTAAATTCCTTCATAAATTTCCTTTACAAACTGTACCCCAACCTGCACAGACCATCTACAAAAACATGCCTAAAACTTTGTTTTGTCCTTTCTCTTTTGTGGCCAAACTGGGGTCAGTCAAAGCTAGGTCTCCCCAGGTGACAACTCAGACCAAACCAGTCATTTTAGGACCAAAAATTCACAAGATCCTTTCTTACCAAAATATATTTCCACACTTTATTGCCTTTTTACACCAGATAAACATTTTCATGAAGTTGCCAACCTTCAAAATACTCTGGAGACTACATTAAGCAGGGCCTCTGGATGTACCTGGCCAGGAAGCCACCAGTTTGCAAACCGTGATGTTTATCTTACATTGTCTTGAATAATCTAGCTATTAAAATACTTTGAAGAAAGGGAGGATTATTTAGCATGTTATAAAAACTAGCACTTTGGATTCAACAGACCTGGCTCCCTAACTTACTTGCCATGTGTCCGTGGCAGGTCACTTAATCTCTCTGAGCTTTCCAATCCTTATCTGTAAATCACAGCCTACCTCACAGAGTTCTTATGAGGATTAAATGAGATAGCAAGGTGCAGAGGAGCATCTGAAACATTAGCCAGCTATCCTTGTTTGTATGGAATAAGAAGAAGAAGGTGTCAAAAGTACAATCCCAGGTCTACCGGGCCCTCATTTCTATGCCACTTGCCTCATTTTAACCAAAAAAAATTTAAATGCCATATGTAATATCATTATAAGAAGGCTGCCATTCAAACCCTAGTACTTCACTCACCTAATATTGAAAGTAGAGAAAAATCTTCTCAATAAAAGATACCTTTCTAAGACGTAATAAAAGCTTCTGGAAAGTTAACGGTAACATTCAGGAGTAAATATGACCAACTGTGCTGCAGATTGCCAAAAACAAACAAATAAAAACAAAAAGAAAACCACTAACGACTCAAGCCAGTTGCAGAAAGTAGTCTAAACTGTTCTGATTCCAAACCAAATCTGACCCTGGGCCATGAATCATAAATTTTGTCAAATTGCTAATCCCTCCAATAAAAAAGTCTTTCATCTTTGGTTACCTAAAACGACATGATTTAAATCAGGGTTAAGTATGAATTCTATCTCACCAGAGGAACCTCAACCTGAAACACACAGCAAAAATTAAACAGCATTATACCATCACACAAGCAAAGTTCCTATCTTAATCCCTTTCATTCTACAAACTGGATAGACCTATGCTGATCATCCAAGGAATGGGGTGGTGCCCCATGTGTTGGCACCCCCCTATTTTCTAGGTTAATGCAATTCTTCATTCATCATTGCGGTACGGGAACGCTCAACAGTCTTTATGAGATGGCATATAACTAAGTGTATACCAAACATATTATGCTTTTCATCAACCTCAAATAAAAATACAAATTTACTTTTAAGAAATGTGCTAGCTAGAGGTGCCTATTTTGCTAAGAGTTTTATAAGGTAACGCTTCTAAATAGCAATCAAAATATCTTCACGTGTGATATTCTGCAGACACCAAGTCTGCAAACTGAAGCACACCCATATTTAACCTGCCTTAGAAAATCAATCCCGCTGTCGATTGCAGCAAGCATTCTACTTTCAGAGTCTGTTAAAATCTTCCATCGGTTTTCTTACACAGACTAACTCAGGGAGACAAAAACGAGCAGTGCAAATGCAACAATTTGTTAATATTCTACAAAGGCATTCCCTAATTCTCCAAAGAATAACCTGGCAGCATGAAACCACCCATAAAAAGCAAATACCACTGAAATGTGAAGTCATCAAAATTGCCCTGGTGTATTTTCTTCACTGGTAGAAGAAAGTTGAAAAAGGAAGACGGGGACTAGTCCTGTGTAATAGTAATGTGTGTGGAACTAAATAGTACCAGCAACATAGCAATAAATAAGTAATAAAAGGTGTCTTCATCACCCTATTGCTATTTCCCTTGAAGCCCCAAATACTCTTCTAGCAACATGCGAGAGTGGCAACACGCAGGAGTGAACCCAGTCACATACCAACACACACTCAGATTCTGTTTATATTCCATCCTCCACTTTCACACTAGACACCAGTTAAGATGATCAGATTGAGTCATCTAGACAAAAGTGGCAGGATGCCTCTAGGTAGATTCTGACACTGCCAGTGTAAACAAAGCACAAACAACAGTGACATGCATGTGATTCACTTATCCAGTTGCATTTCCCAAAACATTCTTAAAATTTTTTTCAGGGAGCTATTAAAAATAATGATTTTATTGCAACATTAGAAAAGTACCTAGGATGAATGACAGCTGTCTTCATCCCCCCCACAATACCTCAACCCAAGCAGCCCCTTTGTTCAGGAATGTCCCTATCTCCACACCTCTAAGAGCTCACTGCCCGCCCTCTATTGCCGCTAATTGAACAGAGAAGTAGGGGATGCAAGAGAAAGCTCCTGCAACAGAGAGGCCAGGAGGGAGAGGAGAATCCCCAGGGTAAATGAAACAATGCTACTTTTCACCCATCCCCAGGTAGCTACACAAAGAGAAATTATTTCACACCAGCACAGCGTGGAAAAATAATCAAAACACAAATCACACATTATTTGCA
Source organism: Eulemur rufifrons (assembly GCF_041146395.1). Taxonomy (NCBI): domain Eukaryota; kingdom Metazoa; phylum Chordata; class Mammalia; order Primates; family Lemuridae; genus Eulemur; species Eulemur rufifrons. Next base: position 13,970,338 of record NC_090987.1, read on the forward strand.
GTGTGATCATTCTTTGATAAAATATCACATCAAGCTTTGCCTAGCACCATCATAAAAAAAGTCATGCCCCAAACACCCTCCCCACCCCGAGACACCTATTTCATTCCACACTTGCGTAGCACACATGCACGCGCGCACACATGCACAGAGTAGGAGAGCTGCTGAGAGCGAAGCCATAACGTGAGCCTGTCTCAGATAATAGCCTGTCTCTTCCAACCCCACCCCCATCGCCAGAGAAAGAGGGGATCTCAGAAAAAGAAAGGAGGGAGAATAAAAGAGGAATCGAAAAAGCCTGAATTGCCAGGCATCAACTTTTCATGAAATGCACAACCAAGATCGGAAATACCTCCCTGCTGAGTAATGCTTCAAGGATTGTAAATTCACCTCTCGAAAGGGGAGCCAGACCTGAGCGCGCACCCCGCCAGATGGCAAACCACTCCTACCTGCTCCATCCAGCCTGCCCGTCACGCCGCGCCCGCGACAGGCGTCCCACCCCCCTTTTTGGCAGTGCAACACACCAATAAGAGCCGAGCGAGGCTGGTCGAGAGAGGGCTAAGCAGTGATTTAGCAGGATTGTTTCAAAAGCGGGGAGTGGGTAACGGGGAGGGAGAGAGTGAGGTGAAAAACAAAGCCCTTTCCAGTCCAACCGACCGCCTGGGGGCGTGGCTTATTCATTCGCTTTATTAATAAAAGAGATCAATTGAGCTTTCCTCTCCCACCCAACCCGGAGGTGCCAGGCTTTGAATCCTCGAGGGGAAAAAAATGGCAGGCTTCCTTCCCAAGTTTCCAGTAGCACCTGCCACCACCTCCCCCGACCAAGACTCCGAAATCCACAATCCTGGCTTTAGACTTTGCAAGACTGGAGGATGGACACACGCAGCTCCCGGCGGCCCCCCCACCCCCACCGGGACAAGCACACGCACGCTTCAGAGCGCCCGCTGATAACACAAACACACACACACACACACACGCAACCATCAGAAAGAAAGTTCCAGGGAAGACGATCAGACTCCCCCGCAGCCCCGGCTCCCCCACGCTGCACGGGTCTCCAGCTGCGACCCAGACGTGACGCCCTGCATGGACTCCGGGCTGAAAGGGCGAGCGGCGGAAAGTTGCCTAAGAGCCCCGGGAGACGCGGCTAGGAGAAGAGGGACAGAGGGGCGCGTGCCCCGCTCCCTCCCCAAAAGCAGGGAGCGGCGGAAAGAACCCCAGCTCCAAGGGCGTCGCGCTGCTTCACTTACAAACAATGCGCCCGGCTGGGCGACGAGGAGGACCCTAGCCGCCCCCTCCCAACCCCACTCCGGAGCGATCCCGTGTTTGGGGCTCCCCTACAGGCGCGGGGTTCGAGCACCGCGGGGTAGCCCCATTCCCCTCCCCCTGCCGGCGCGGGGCAGGAACTCCCCAGGGAGTGCCGGGCGGGAAGGGAGCGCACTCACCTCGTCTTCCGAAAGTCCGTAGACCGGCTCCCCGAGCCCGGTCGCCATGGAGCCGGCGCCCCGCGCGGGGCCCGAGGTGCTGCCGGCGGCTGTAATGCGGCGCGGGTGGCCGGGGCTTCACTCTGCCTCCAGGTCCCGCCGGTCCCGCGCCCGGCCCTGCGCGCGCCCCGCCGGGGGAGCGGTCCGGCGCCGGCAGGTGAGAGTACCGCGCGCGTGCGCGCGTCCCGGCCGCTGCCTGCGCCGCTTCCTCCCGGAAGGCTGCGGGACGTGCGGGCTGGCGGCTCCCGAGAGCGCGCCGAGCAGCGGGCGGCGGCAGCAGCGGCGCGGAGCCCGCCGGGCTTTCCCTCCCCGCGGCCCGCGCCTCCCTCCCCGCCCGCGCGCCGCTCTCCGCTCTCCGCTCTCCGCCCCTCTCCGAGCTCGATCCGCGATCCTCGGGACCCGGCTCGCCCGCCCCCTCGCTGGCTCCGTCCGGGCCCCCGCTCTCTCCGCCCCTCCTCCGCCTCCTCCCACCCGGCGCCGCTCGAGGACCCTCCCCGCTCTCCGGGGCGGGCGCACTCGCCCCCCAAACCAATCACAGGCCGGGCCGGGGGGCGGGCCGCGGGCTGCGGGGGCGGTGGAGTTCTGGCGCACGCCCACGCCACCCCCGGCCTCCAGCGCCGCACCCCGGGGGTCACCCGGCCGTGGGGCGGGTCCGCAGAGGCGTGCTGGGGCGGGTTTGGCTGCGCCGCTGACCGTCCCTCTTCTCTCGGTTTCTCTCTGCTCTGGGGAGGGGGCGGCTGGACGTTTGGGGGCGATGAAGGCATTTTCCAAACAACAAAACAAACACCCTGCCCATTTCTTCCGCCTTGTGGTCTTTTAACCAAGATCCCTGAGCTCACTCTAGATTGTCGAAAGGGGGAACGATGGATGTTTCTAGACCCCTTTAAATTCTTGGCAGCCCCGACAAGCTGGACTTGGCTACATTGCCAGCTCCCCGGAACGATCGGCCTGGCCAGGCCACCGGTCGGGGAGAGGCTGCCCCGGTGTGGCCGCGCGTCGCCATTGCCTGTGTCAACCTTACAGGGAACAAAACCAACACAGCGCCCGCCCTGAGTACACACCCACCCACTGGAAAACACACAACGTGGTTCTTTGAATAAAAGGCAACTCATTTTTGAGCCGCAACGTGAAATATCAAACTCAAGTTTAAGGTTATCCTTTGCATATGCAAACGATTGAGACGTCTTATTAGCCACCGTAGGATTCCTCCCACATCCTAGCTACTGTTTCTCTAGCAAACAGTTCATTTAATCCTTCCGATTTATAGGAACGCAAGAGACTACTTTAAATAAGTGAAAGAAATTCGTCACTCCAAGACTTTTTCTTGGAGGCCTTTCCTTACATTTACATGTTAAGTACATTTGTGAATTCAAAAAGAAAACAGACGCAGAACATTCCATTCGCCTTTGAAAAGAAAACATCAAAGTGCCCATTTGGGTATTATCAGAGTGCATTTAGGATTTTCATTCAAGGAAGCGAAGAGAGAACTCACGTGACCCAAAAGAATCGTCTTTTTTTGCCAGTCCCCAGCTCCGTTACTAAAACTCTGCCCTTGGCCCTGCTAGATCACGTTCAAAAGAAAAGAGGGGACAGCCATCCTAACTTAAGCTTTTCTTTGCCTCCCTGCAACATGACTGGCTTAAACTGTGTACCATATAATGTATTTCCTTTCAAGACTTAGTCCCATGGAGTCAACACCGTACTCGGGAGCCTTCTGTAAAAATCCTGCACCATTAAGTCCGCAGTACTTAGATGCCACAAAATCCCAACTGAGAAAAAAAATAATCTTTATGGAGGAGTATTTAGAAGTCAGATCTCTGTTCGTTCTTTCCACACCATGGTTTTTCAAGTTTTTGAAACCTAAAGTTGTTTTCTTTTGATAAACAAAAGGCACAAGCGCACATACAGATCACAAAACTTCTAAGATGCCGTTCGCCCTGCCTGTCACTCCTATGGTTGGGAATCAGTGCTTCTGTACCCTCCGTGGCCAGGCCTTTGTCAAATTTGTACAGTTTATATTATTTAAAGATAAAAGAAGTCATCGATTCTAAAAATTTTGTGGTGGAAAATTATATCTGATTACACAGGACACCCTTTCTACACCCTGGAGGGGAACAGTTCCAGGCTTAGCCTTCGGGTGATGCTGTATCATGTAGAACCTGTAGAAGGGTGTGACAGTGCCTCTTCCTGTCCTTTATCTCTTGCTCCTACATGTTGGCCACCGCAGCCTGTACTCCACAACTATGAGGTCATGTTGTTGGCTTTCTCTGAAGGATGGTTATTAGATACAATATGAAACTTGCCATATGTCATTTATTGTGGGGTGTTTATAAAATCGTGATCCATGACCTCATTCAACGTCCCCTGTGAGAAGACTCAAACGACATTTATTTCAGACCTGTGAGGAAAAGCTTGCTTGCTTTCAAGAAGCTGGTAAGCTTTTGCACTGTGGATGACAAAAATTGTTTCCACTGATTGTGGTTTTCTATCTACTTTGGCCACCAGAATACTCAAGAACCAGTTTTATGACCTTAAGCCATAAAAGAACCCATTTTTAAAAAAGGAAAAAAAGCAATCCCCTTTGTAACTATGTATCAACTCTTTCCCAATGCAGTGGTTCTCTACCGTGGACGCACATTGGAATCATCTGGGGAGATTTAAAATAGACTAAGTGCCCAGCAGCCAGCACAGGAGACCATGATTTAATCAATTCAGACAACGGTAGTTGCAACAGCATCACAGATGGTGCTATAATATACATGTAAGGTTGAGAACATCAGCCTAGGTCAGTGGTTCCCAAATTTTGCGACATGTAAAAATATCCAGGGATCTTTAATACTACTGTTATCTGCCTCTCATCCCCAGACATTCTGATTTAATTAGTATGGGGTGCCAGGTGGGCATCAGGAGTTTTAAAAGCTCCCCCTGTAGCCGGGCAAGGTGGCTGACCCGGTAATCCTAGCACTCTGGGAAGCTGAGGCGGGGAGGATCCCTTGAGCTCAGGAGTTTGAGACCAGCCTGAACAACAGCAAGACCCTGTCTCTACTAAAAATAGAAAAATTCGCTGGGCATTGTGGTGCGCACCTGTAGTCCCAGCTACCCTGCTGAGGCAGGAGGATCACTTGGGCCCAGGAGTTGAGCTAGGCTGACACCTTGGCACTCTATTCAGGGCAACAGAGTGAGGCTCTGTCTCTAAAAAATTTAAAAAAATAAAAGCTTCCTATGTGATCCTAATGCGCTGCAATGTTTAGGGACCTCTGGCCTAGATTTATATTTCCATTCTTTTTTTTTTTTTTTTTGAGACACAGTCTTGCTTTGTTGCCCGGGCTAGAGTGAGTGCCATGGCGTCAGCCTCGCTCACAGCAACCTCAAACTCCTGGGCTTAAGCGATCCTACCGCCTCAGCCTCCCGAGTAGCTGGGACTACAGGCATGAGCCACCATGCCCGGCTAATTTTTTCTATATATATTTTAGTTGGCCAGATAATTTCTGTTTTTTTTTTTTAGTAGAGACAGGGTCTTGCTCTTGCTCAGGCTGGTCTCGAACTCGTGACCTTGAGCAATCCACCCGCCTCGGCCTCCCAGAGTGCTAAGATTACAGGCGTGAGCCACCGCGCCTGGCCCTATTTCCATTCTTTATATATTTTCTGTGATCCTGTTTTTCACTCCTTTTTTTTAAATTTAGAGGAAATTATATATTATAAGTACACTCAAATCTTTTGTGGAATGAGGTAGGATGTGAACAAATATACTTAATGTGACTAATATAATCAATTAGTTTACCCACTTTCTACCACTCTGAAGTCTCAGATTAATAATCCAGTTTCTTTGGGGGTGAGGGAGGGCAACAGTTCTATCCAAAGCAATCAGTTTCCTCTCTTCACTTTTGCATCTACCCAACGATTATATAGAACCTTAACTTGAGATTCTTCTCTAGAATTTGTTCCATTTTCATCCCTTTGGAGGCTGCCTTTAACATATTAGATGTGATACCATGGGCATTGGCAAATACTCTTCACTTGGATCATCAGAAATGAAAAATTAGCAATAACAATTTTAAAGTACAATGGGTAATCACAAATAGGAAATATTTTAATGCTAAGCCTCTTTACAAATTATTGTGTTGTCTTAGCAAAACTCCATGTATCATAATTACATCTGGGAAGTACCCAAAGCAGAATAATACATAATGTCACATGTTTAAGCCTCACATAAATAACACTAGATTTTTCTCTTCAATTGTTGGTGATTTGTGTTCTTTAAAAAGAAAGTCCATTAAGCAGACATTTCAAAGATGTCCATGTACCTGTAAAATTGGTGTCATCTTGGAACTTAGCAACATTCCTTGACGCATAAAGAAATTTCACAAATTTAAGGTGCTGATGATTATATAAGGTGCTACCCATCTCTGTTTTTGACAAACGTAGAGGTGAGTAGCAAGGAATGACTTGTAAATAGCTCATCTTTTTGTATAAAAATGGCTAAGCTTTTTAAGAAATACATTTTTTGAATACCTATGTGCTATTTTAGTGCTTTAAAAGTAAAATATTACGTAAAATACAGATATGATTTCTGTTTTTTCCAATCTGACAAAAGATCTGCCTTGTAACTGACTATATTAGTGACTTATCCTATTTGGGGTTTTTTGGTTTTTGTTGTTTTTTTGTTGTTGTTGTTGTTTTTAGAGATGGGTCTGCCTCTGTCACCTAGGCCGGAATGAAGTGGCGCAATCAATCATAGCTCACTGTAATCTCAAATTCCTGATCTCAAGTGATCCTCCCACTTTGGCCTCCCAAAGTGCTGGGATTACAAGCATGAGCCACTGTGCCCAGCCACGATTTAACTTTTCTTGATCATTATCATTTCTAAAATATCTGGATTTATTTTTACTATGTCCTTTTTTCTTGCTTTTGAGTGAGTCTTTTTATTGCATGATGTTATTGTTCTTTGTTTTCTTATTGTCTTTGTTTCCTTCTTATGACTGAAATGTTAATCACTGCCTTTCTATTCTTTTACAGGTTACACTTGACATTTTACATGCATGCTGTTAAATTAAGTTTAGCCTAAAGCTGCCTTGGTACATATTTTAAGTTTGACCTAAAGGTTTCTCCATACATAATGAACTGTAACCTAACTAGATATGTAAACCTGCTCTCCTACCAATCACTGAGTTTTGGCCAATCAAAGGTTTGAACCACGTTCAAATAAGGCAAACATTGAGCTGTAACCAATCCAGCAGTTTCCGTACCTCACTTCTGCTTTCTATAAGTCACTTTCCATTTTTTGTCCATAAATCTTGCATTGGTGTTTCAGTGGTAGAATTCTTGCCTGCCATAAATCTCCACCACATGACGGCGTGGGATTCTTTCTGAACCCATTCTGGTTGTAGGGTGGGGTTCTCCATTCAAGAATCATTCTTTGCTCAATTAAACTGTTTAATTTGTCTAAAGTTTTTCTTTTAACAATGCCTAACATAAATCAAAAGTTAATTATCTTAACCTCTCATCTGAACAGCACAAGAAGCTTAAAAAATGTTTATCAATTTTTTTTTTTTTTTTTTTTTTTTGAGACAGAGTCTCACTCTGTTGCCCGGGCTAGAGTGAGTGCCGTGGCGTCAGCCTAGCTCACAGCAACCTCAAACTCCTGGGCTCAAGCGATCCTCCTGCCTCAGCCTCCAAAGTAGCTGGGACTACAGGCATGCACCACCATGCCCGGCTAATTTTTTCTATATATATTTTTAGCTGTCCATATAATTTCTTTCTATTTTTAGTAGAGATGGGGTCTCGCTCTTGCTCAGGCTGGTCTCGAACTCCTGAGCTCAAACGATCCGCCCACCTCGGCCTCCCAGAGTGCTAGGATTACAGGCGTGAGCCACCGCGCCCGGCCAATTTTTTTATATGATATTGCTATGCAGTTTTGTTCTGTTTTTTTTTTTTTTAACCACCAAATCAGATATTACTACATTATACGATTTCTTCTAGTTTTGTCAATATGTTTTGCAGTTTCTTTCCTAAGGATTCCTTGTTGCTTTTTAGACATTCCTTTGGGATCATTTTCCTTCTTCCTGAGGGACATTCTTTTAAATTCCTTTAGTAAAAGTCCATTGGTAATAAACTCTGTTTTTGCTTATCTGAAAATACCCTCACCCATGACAGAGAGTGAAATTATATATTAGAAGCAGATTCCAAGCTGTTGTGGAATGTGGCAGGATGTAAATCAGTGTTCTCAATGTGATTAGTGTCCTCGATCAGTTTTTACCCAGCCATTATCACTCTGAAGTCTCAGGTTTGTAATCAACTTATGTTGGGAGTGCCAAGGGACAGAACACCCCTTAGGAAAAAATAGTCAATCATCTTATCCAAGGTAAAATTGTTGTCTGCGTCTCGGCACTTTGAAGACGTTATTCCTCTGATTTCTGGCTTCCACTGATGGTGAATGGTCAGCTCTTAGTCAAATTATTGTTCCTTTGTGAGTCATTTGCCTTTAGCTACTTTTTGTTCTTGGTGTTCTAAAGGTTCCATAATTTGTCTACAGGTGGCTTTTCTTTGCTTTATCCTGTCTATATACTTTGTACTTTATCTTTGGATTCGAATCATTTCTGGAAAATGCTCAGCTGTTATTTCTTCAAGGATTGTCTTTTCTCCATTCTCTATATTCTGACCTTCTGAGACTCCAGTGAATTATAGGTTAGACCTTCTCATTCTGGTCTCTGTAACTCTTCACCTCTTTCACAGATTCTCTCTCCCAGTCTGTCTGTGTTACATTCTGAGTGATTTCTCCAAATCTTTCTTCTACTTTGCTAAATATTTAGTTGAATCGATTCTTCGGTTTAATCCATCAACTGAGTTTTTCATTCAATAATTATAGTCAATAATTACTTCTAAAAGTTCTATTTCATTCTCTTCAAATCAGCGTCTTTATTCTTGATAGTTTCCTATTTTGTGTTTTCAAATTTTATTTCATTAAACATTTTATCACTAATTATTTTATATTTTGCTAATTCTAGTATCTAAAAGTTTGGGATATGTCTTCATTGTTTCTGCTGACTCTCACTCATAGCAACTTCATCCTGTGTGTGTTTATTGGGAATTTATTTGGTTGTGATTTTATTTGGTTAATCCTAGTCTATGGGAATCCAAAGTGAATTTGTATTTGCTCCTGCCAAGTAAGAGCCAGAGAACACTACCACTCTGGGACCACTTTAGGCCCCTTTGAGAGTCTGGACTTAATATGGAAGTCTCAGGCTTAGCCACTGGCTGAAGGGGTAGTCTCCGCTCTAATGCAGCACTGATACAGCATTTATTTGCTGCTTACTGCATCAGTCTTTGGTTTTAGCTAACTCTTTCAGGTGTATTTTAGACTGTATTACTGTTGGGCAAATATTCACTCTCCCACCTCCAGTAAATGTTCCTTCTCCAGCGATATTGCACTTAGTTATGTAACTTACTTTGGCCAGTGGAATATGAGCAGAAGTGGCAATGTGGTTAGTTCAAAACAGAGATCATGAGATGATTTGCAAGTTTCTGCCACCTCTTTTGTGCTCCTGCCCTCCACCATGAGAACGTTACATCTCAGACAAGCATTACTCCTTCAATCTTAATGAGAAGACACATGAAAAAAACCTGAACCTGATCTGCAGCCTGGAGCAGGGTCACCCAATGTACAGCTGCCAATGCAATGCAAACTAGAAATGCATATTTATTGTCATAGCTGCTGAGATTGAGATTTTTGCTGCATATCATTAACGGCAGCCAAAGCTGACTAATATATAGGACCTTCAGGAATGAATTTCCCTTGCTTACTGCAAGCCTAGGAAATATATTTTAAAAGTTAGGATGGGCCGTTCGCAGTGGCTCATGCCTGTAATCCTAGCACTCTAGGAGGCCGAGGTGGGAGGATCGTTTGAGCTCAGGAGTTCGAGACCAGCCTGAGCAAAAGTGAGACCCCCGTCTCTACTAAAAATAGAAAGAAATGATTTGGACAGCTAAAAATATATATATATATAAAAAAATTAGCCGGGCATGGTGGCACATGCCTGTAGTCCCAGCTACTCGGGAGGCTGAGGCAGAAGGATCGCTTAAGCCCAGGAGTTTGAGGTTCCTGTGAGCTAGGCTGATGCCACAGCACTCTAGCCCGGGCAACAGAGCAAGACTCTGTCTCAAAAAAAAAAAAAAAAAAGTTAGGATGGTTTACAGCAGGGAGACCCTTCAGAGTAGGTAGACCACCACAATGCCAGCTGAGGAAGTTCTATTGGCTTTCCTTACAGATGAAGCACTGGAAATTTGATACAGTTAGGGGATTTTTTGCTTAAAAGAAGCACAGCCAAATTTGTTCTTCTCAGTAATATCTTGATGTTCTTATTCATCCCCACTAGCTCATTTAATGGACTTTAAATTCAAACACCAAGGTCTCATTTCTTAGAAATTGGGAAGTGTATTAGTTCATGTAGTCACTGTTAACAAATTACCCCAAACTTGGTGACTTAAAACAACAGAAATGTGTTTCTCTTGCAATTCGGGAGTCTAAAGTTCAAAATCAGGATCACTGGGCCAAACCAAGGTGCTCTGCTCTCTCTGGAGGCCATCATAGTGGGGACTCAGTGTCCTCATCTTCTAGAGCTGAATTCCTCAAATTCCTTGGCTCACCACCCCTCCCCTCATCTTCAAAACCAGTAGCATCTTCAGATTCCTCTCTGCTGAGGTCATCAGTCACCTGCTTTCTTCTGTCTGCAGTCAAATCTCCCCCTGCCTCCCTCGGATAAGGACACTTGTGATTATATTTAGGAACCACCCACATAATCTAGAATAATCTCTCATCTTAAGATACTTATTACATCTGCAAAGTCTCTTTTACCACATAATGTAACATTCACAAGTTCCAGGGATTAGGACCTAGATATCTTTAGAGGCCATTATTCAGCAAACCACAAAAAGTGCAGTAGGAAATTTTAGTTCATACTTTTCTAGATGTCAAAATTGTGCAATTATGTGAGTTAAAGTTTTTGGTAGATAAAGGGAATGTTTTGTTTTTTTCCTACTTCCTTTGCATTTTCATTTTCCAGAAGCAAAATAAATGATGTCCTTCAACTCTGTTGTAGAAACTCTAGAACAGCAGCTTTAATTAACAAGTTTGACAGGTCCTTTATTTTAAAAATAATTTCTTTAGTAGCCTGAAAATCTCTACTTAATTTAAAAGATGAAAAATGTTTTTTCATTTTAGAACTCTTTTACTGCTCCACTAATAAAATTTAAAAGTATGCTTCTAAATTACTTTCTCTACATTTATTATTTGTATTGAAAGAAGAAAGACCAAAACAAAGTCATTAAATGACTCAACTATAACAATTCCAAGGATGTCACTAACAATGTTGAAGTAGCTTTCTGCTGTGTGTGTGTGTGTGTGTATGTGTGTGTGTGTAGGGGAATATAATGAAAAAGAGAAAAAAGATTCACATAATGGGAATCCTCTTTAATTACCAGTGGTGGCTTCACAATTTATTAGTTAGCACTTGATAATAAAACCACCTTCTTCAGCTAATAATGGTGAATGAACATCCTATGTCTTTCCCTATAATTTTCTCCATCTTCCTTCTCCAAATGCAAACCCCACTGCACCCACTCCCACCCCTTTTGGAATGGAATATTCTAGCTCTATAGGATATTCCCTAGGTATCATTGGTTATGTCAAAATTTGACCCTAAGCACAGATGATTCCTCCCTAGACCATAGATTCTGTTCACCAGCATCTCTAAAACATATCCCCTGAGAATGTTCCAGTCTTACCAAGTCATTACCATGGCTGGAGGTGAGCCACTGCACTGCCTTTCCAAAGAGGGCAAAACTTGAGAGAACAGGATTAAAAAATACAGGAGAGAAGGAAAAGCCAAAAGTTTGACAACACAATGTTGGCAAGTTAGTGGAGAAATGAGACTTTCACACGTTGCTGGTGGGAATACAAAAGCAACCCCTATGGAGAGGGATTTGTCTGAATCTAGCCAATCACACTGCTATTTACTCATTAATCCAGCATTCCCACTTTTGAGACTATCTGCCCTAGCAAAAGGGCATATGAAGTGACACATGCATTTGAAATATCAAAAAATTGGAAACAACCTCAAATGCCCATCAATAGAGAGGTGGTTGAATCAATTATTGGTGCAGCCACTTAGTGGAGTATTATGTAGCTGTATAAATGAGTGAGGACACTCTCTCTACACTGATATGGAGTAATCTCAAGGATATGTTAAGTTTTTTTTAAAAAAAAATCAAAATGCAGAATCGTGTTTATCCCAGGCTACCATTTGTATGCAAATGGAAAACCATGCCTGAGTCTAAGAAGTGCAGATGATATCATCAGGCTCTGTCTCTTGGCTCTGCATGTCTCCTCTTGGCTCCATGCTGCAGCATGGTTCTTTCAATATAGTATTAATAAATGAGAAACCTGCTTACAGCCCAAGCTATCCATCCTGCCTGCAGAAAAGAAGTGGTTTTGTGTCAATTATGCCTTAATAAAGCTGGAGGCAGTGTGTGCAGGGAAGAACTGGTCCCTCTCAAACTATTCTATCGAATAAGGAAGGTCCAGACTGGATCACAGGCCCAGCCCTGTGCAAAGGGGAAGAGAGGATAGGGTAAAGTAGTTGACAGTGGACAGCCCCCCAAGGACCATATGGCATGAGGGAGGAAAAGGACCCCAAATGAAATGGGAATACTGAACACACAAGGACGAGAGATGCCTACTACAGGCTCAGACCTCCAAGAATGAGACGACGGGAGATGATGTCATTTTTCCAGACTTTAAATTTCTACACAAAGCATGTAGAGATAATGGATACTGTGAGCCTTCTGATCTTGGGGTATCAGGTGGAAGTAGCTATCAACATTTCTTAAAACTTCCTATGCAAAGACTCATAGCAATATATCGAATTAATTTGGGGGTTGCCTGGTAATTTGCTGCTGATTTTTCACCTACTAGATTTTTAAAGGAATCTGAAGCCTATCTCCAGGAAACAAAACAGGAGTTTAGAAAGTGAATTCTTTTTTTTTTTTTTTTTTTTTTGAGACAGAGTCTCACTCTGTTGCCCAGGCTAGAGTGAGTGCCGTGGCGTCAGCCTAGCTCACAGCAACCTCAAACTCCTGAGCTCAAGCGATCCTCCTGTCTCAGCCTCCCGAGTAGCTGGGACTACAGGCATGCGCCACCATGCCCGGCTAATTTTTTTTTCTATATATATTTTTAGCTGTCCATATAATTTCTTTCTATTTTTAGTAGAGGTGGGGTCTCGCTCTTGCTCAGGCTGGTAGAAAGTGAATTCTGAACTGTAAAGGTGGAATAAAAACATCAGGGCTCATGCCTGTCCTAGGACAAAACAGCTTTTGGTGTTGTGTTTCACACCCAGGGAGCTCTGCCTTTGCTTCCCGGTGCGTGGTTGTCTCTGGAATTCCCTGGAGCCAGCTGTAATGAAGATCTGCCAGGAAACAGTGGGTGTTGCTTATTGGAAGGAGGTTAATGACCTCAGAAGCATCTGGAGACTAGCAGAGACGCTTCCTTTGGCCTTATACATGCAGGCCGCCTGCCCAATCTTAGCAATTCTGAAGACGGACAAAAGCATCCAAATGAACGCAAAATTTCTTAGCTTCAAAAGGCCCTATTGGCTAAGAAAGTCACATTTTTGCAGCCTCCTACCTGTTTCAGCATGAAGACTTCTAAGACAAACTACCATGATAAACTTTTACGAAGACAATTTCTCCTCCTCTTTCTTTTTCTCTCCAAACCAAACAGCTGGAGGAATCCTCTGTCTTCCACGACTGGAACTGAGCCTGAGGAATTGGCCTTGTTACCTCTGATGGATAATACCAGTAAGCCCTGCTGGCTAATGGCCACTCGCTCCGCAAGGTCCCCAAGATCTGCTCAGTGAAGCCTCAACTTCAATTAGTGTAAAACAGACAAAACCCCTATGCTTTTAGGGACAGCATAAATTTCTCATAATCATGCAAACTCAAGTCCTTTTAAAAGATCAGAAATCTTGGCTGGGTGCAGTGGCGCATGCCTGTAGTCCCACATACTTGAGAAGCTGAGGCAGGAGGATCACGTGAGCCCCAGGGGTTTGAGGCTGCAGTGAGCTATGATCATGCCTATAAGTAGCCACTGCACACCAGCCTAGAGACCACATCTCTAAAAATAAATAATAAAAATTTAAAAATGAGAAGTCTTCTGTTATTTTATAGCATTGATTGCCCTATGTTAAAACTGCAGCACATTACAAAAGCATTTTCTTTCCTCAGTTTAAAGTTTGATACTGTAAGGCACTTCTTTGAGGCTTGTGTCATTGTAACCTTCTTTCTGGGTAACGCCATCTGCAGATTCCCCCTCCCTCCACACAGCCACACTGAGTGAAGACTGGTTCACCACGGTTCTATCCAGCTCGACTCCTGCGATGTAACCCACCTGGGATGTAATGAACATGTGCCAAGATGTACCATCCAACCTCCTGGCTCCTCAGGTCCTTGACCTCCTCATTTCTCATGACTTTCTCTTTTCTTCCCTATGTCCCAGACCTTGTCAACACTCCAAACTGCTCCACCTCGAAACTCAGTGATGTAAACACCAAGTCTCTGACCATAGACTCCTCACGCCCCATTTACAGCCTCACATGTTCTCTGACATCATGAAGAGCATTATTCTGTCCACTTTCCCCTCATTTTGCCACCTCTTGGTCTTGACTTCACCACCTTCGTTGTCTAGCTTGGATCCCACCGTCCCACGTTCCAGTCCCTCTCCTGCAGTTACTCCCAAAGTGCTTTTCCCTCCACCCTCTGCTGTTTCTGCTTCATCCAAGTCTGAACCTTAAGTGGCTGAGAATTGTCGAAGAAAATAAAGAAGCTCAGCAGTTTGCACCCACTTTGAATTCACAGTTGTGAACCTCAACTGGGCTTTCAAATTCCCCAGCTCCCTCTTCCTTCCTCATTCTAGTGGATGCCTTTACGTGCTAGTTCTAGGACAAAGCAGAAACCATCAGACAGGTCTCTCACAGCCACACCTAGAAACATGCCCTCAGCCACACCCATCCTCCCCCTTCCTTCCTTGTCCTTTTCCTATTAGAGCTCAGTCATCCCAAGGAAGCCTGGGCCCCATCCCCTCCCAAGTATCCTCTCTTTGCCCACTGGCTTTTTTCCATTCTCATTTAAATTTTCTTCCAACCCAAAAAAGAAAGAAAGAAAAAGCCCTCCCTGGACTTCAGCAACCTTCTAATGACCACCTTATCTCCTTCTCTTCACAATTGAATGTCTACACTGGCTGTCTACGCTTCCTCACTACCATCTATTCCCTTATTCCTCCAGTGTGAGTCTCACCCTCAACGCTTCACTGACATGTCTTTCATTCACCAATAAAGACATACAGAGCACTTCAGCCAGTGGATACATTTTAGTCTTTGTTTTATTTGTTCTCTTAATGGTGTCCACCACAGCCATCTCTTTCTTTCTCTGGAAACTTGCTATTGTATTTCCTGGGCTCACTGATAACAGTCGCCTGGTTTTCCTTCTACCTGTGTGGTTTCTCCTATTCAGTTTCCATCATGGCTTTTTCTCCTCTATCCGGTGAGCTCCAAGGACCTCATTGTGAGGTCCTTTTCTTTTTTCTACCTTTTATTATGTCTTCTATGATCTTCTTTTCTCCTCTGCCTTTAGTTACTTTAATTACTATCTCTTCGATAAAGACGAAAATATACGTCTCTGTTCCAGACCTCCAAACCTGTGTGTACATATGCAAGGACTGTCCGGAAAGTATCCAGCCATTGTTAATATAACAAAAACGTGTATTACATGGCTGGATGCTTTCCAGACAGCCCTCATACTGACCACATAGCTACTTCTGGAGCTACTCAAATTCAGTATGTCCTCCACTGAACCTGTCCCCTCTCTCTCCCATCCACCCATCCCCCAAATAAACTCTTAGAGAACGAGTAGTACAACCAGAGACATAGAGGTCTGAGTGAGAGAGAGAGAGAGAGAAACCTAGGAGCTGTTAGTGAATCTGTAAGGACAGACATGTTGGGAAACGGTTTTTAAAACGTGAAATAAAAGATTTTTGTGACATCTACAATTTTTTTTTCCGCCCTTCAGCTATTACTCCTCCTAAAGCCAAATCCTTCTTTATTTAAAGGGAATCAGCCCTTCCTCATTCCCCATCCATCTGATTTGGATGGGGCCGACTCCATCCCTTGAAGATAGGCACCTGACCCAAGGTTGGCCAGTCAGAGCTCCAGACCGCCCAGCTACAGTGATGGGGTTCAGGAATGGGCATGTGACCCAAGTGGATCAGTGAGAGTCACATGCTGGACTTTTTACTGGAATAAGGTGTAAATGGCTTGGTTTTTCCACTGAGGTTTCTAAGATGATGTGATAGGCTGCAAGTCTAATGTTACGAGCGTTCTTCTCTACCATCATCTAGGAATAACTATCTAAGAAGGTGCTATCAGTGTGATAAGATTAGAATTGCATCAGAGTAATCTACTGGAGACAGTGAAACCAGTAAAGAGACTGTTGCAGTGACCCAGGTGAGGACTTTGAACTAAGGTAGTGGCAGTAGATACAGAAAGAGGAGGAGATATCTGAAGGACATCTGGGTGGTAGGCTCCTAAGAGTAGAGAACTGATTAGATATGAAAGATAAAGGAGATGGAAGAGTTGAGGACCCCTCCAGTTTTCTGGATCAGTAGCTGAACAGGTATTTTTTTGCCATTCTTGAGATAGAGACGAAGGAAGCAGTAGAGGCTAGCGGGGGAGGTAGGGGGCGGGCAGGCGGGGAGGGCATGGGAGTGACATGGAGGATGGCAGGTTTAATTTTGGTCGGCTGGGTTTGAAGGTCTGCGGTGCCTGAAGGACACGTAAATGAAGGCGTTAGAAGATGCACTCAGGAAAGAAAATGAAAAGCAGTGGCCAAAGAAATAGAAGGAAAACCACAAATGGCTGGCATCAGAGAAGCTGGGTAAGGAGAACTAAGAAGCATGAGGTCTCCAGTTTGTCATCTCCAGCCCAAACTTTTCTTAGGAGCTCCAGACTCACATGTCAACACTTATTAGACATTTCCATGTGAATGCAAATATAGCCAAAATAAAGTAAGCATTTCCCATACCCAAAACCTGCTTCCTTATGAATCAGTTCCATTATTTTATAGTTGCACAGAAAACAAGGAGCCCTTCTAGATACTTCCCCTTCCTTATTCCCCACAACCGATGCCTTGGTTTTTATCTATTTGTCTCCTTCTTCCTTGCTCCACTGGTGCTATCCTAGTTCCTCAAGAAAGGACATGCAAACTAACTTGCCCCTGCCCACTGACCATGTGATCATGGTATTCTGCATTCTAATCCACTCTGGACAGTTCTGATGGAATCCAGCAGAGTTCCTTGAGATGTCCTTGCCCTCATTTGCCAGGAGAGAAATGACCAGGGGTAGAGTTGGAAAAGAGAGCATGGGAGAGGCAGCATTTGGCTACGTAGCATCACTGACTCCTAAATACAACATCTCCTGCTGGCCCCACCTCTTCTCCCTGGGATCTCCCCAGTGTCATCATTAAGGGAATGGGTTGGCCTTGGATCAAACTGCAAATAGGCAGTTGGTTAAACAAGATCCTCTGATACGTGGAGATTAAAACTGCCTATAAATACAAATTTTATTTTCTGATTGGAACATCAGATTTTATCCTTGGAGTGTAAGCTCCAGGAGGGCAGGGACTCTGTAGATGGTGTCTCTCTCTATAGCCCCAACGAGGAGCCTTAGCCTTGTATGTAGTGGGCACCTTTTAAATCATTAGTCAATGAGTGGATATCAAGTCAGCAACTGATATGGGAAAATGTCATTCTGAAATTCTGGTCCAGCTTACAAAATTATTGATAAGAAGATTCCAAACAGTATTCTGACGTACTCCCAGCAGCAAAACGGGCCTGAAGGATCACTAAAGTCAGTGAGTTCATGACCTCTGTCTTGCTTCAAGCTGTCATGCCTCACCCAACCCACCTCACCCTCTTCCTCAGTTGATATAAATCCTCTTGAAGCAAATAACTCTTCTGTGACTCAAAGATACTCATTTGGAAGAGAAAAATATCTCTCTCATGTAGATCCTTCCTCCAGGATGAATTCCCGATTGAAGTAAGGAAAATAAGGGTATTCACATAAGCCTATTCTTTCCTGCCACACAAAGCAGTTATGTGAATAAAATAGATGATATTTCTGAAGGCTGACTGTATTTATAAGTTCCGAAAACTCGGTAGACTTTAGGATGTGCTTAATAATATACATCCAACTGCATTCCCCAAAATGTAATAACTACATTGTGTAAGAGCTTGACATAGATGTGCTTTCACACGAGACTAACCCTGGAAAATCATGAGTCTCCAGCCTGGAAAAATGAAGGGTCAGGTTAAAATAAAGAAAGGCTATAAAATCATAAACACACAGGAGAGACTGGCTCAGTCTGTTCACTAAATTCTGAAACACCCAAGTTGAAGAACATCCTTTGAAGCTTAAAATAAGTCATTTTATGTTTTACACCACAGACAATAAGCTTATGAAACTTAACCCCAGAAGTGATAGAGCCTCAGAACGAAAATTAATTTAAGAAAATGTTTAGTTAAGTCCATGGGCAACAGATTTAGAGAGAGCTTTTATCATTTATCATTACAGCAAACACTTAGGGAGAGGCACAAGGTTTGGGAATTTCACTTAGGGCCCTTTTTAACCTTTTGAGGTTTACAGCCATGCCATAGCCCCTCATGCTGCTGGCAGGATACTGGCTTGAGTCGCCACCAGTCTGACCTTGTATGATGAGCTCTTTGTTCTTGTCCTTCAACTCCAGCATTACAAAAGAAATCATATGAATGATTTATCCTGTTCGTTATAAATGCTCCAAGTTCAGACAAACTGTCCTTGTCTCTCTCTTGAAAAAGAAGTACAATCCTTTTCATATGTCGCTCCAGGCCCTCTAGACCAGCTATGCATGTACGCATGTGTTTGTATGCCTGCAGCTATGCGCAATCTTTTCATCCCACATTTTGTCTTCCCACACAGCTAAGTATGAAAATCTAGAAAGTAGTGGATAAGCTTTCTAGATTCATTGTCTCAAAAGCCAATCTTGCGGTTTCCGCACTCACTCCGAGGCTATCACCCACTTCTAGGGTGGTTGTAGAACTCTCATGACAAAACTCATCTCTTGTTTTCTCCAACTCTGCAAAAAGATATATGTCGAATGGAACTCAGGAGCTGGGAGGAACAGCGCATCAGAATGAAAAAAAAAACAGCAGCACGTTTAGGAATCATGGATCCAGGCACAAATTCAGATAGCACCTTCAATCTCCCTTTTCTTATTCATTCAAGATATAAATCATTCCTGCTCTGAGTTGAATTTTATAATTGCTCTCACACTCCACTGCATTTAAACAAATTCATGCATCGTGATGTGATGCACAGCTCCTATATGGAGGGAATTAAGGAGAATATTTTGTTGTGAAAATATAAAAGCATACATTAGTCAGGTCCTCCAACATGAAGGAAATGAGTAACTGCATCGGCTCACAAAATGACTTAATCAAATAAAAGCAAACAACAGGCCCAAACTGCCTGAAAAACATCATCAAATGTTTGGGGGAAATAGTCTCTGAGAGATACCATGGCATTCCTAGTAAGCAGAACTTCATTTTTATTCTCTAATCAAAATAAAATAAGCCTTCTGCACAAGGAATAGTCATGGATTTAGTGTGTTTGGCTTAGAAAGAGAGAGAGAACCAAACCAGTCAGGAAAAGGAGCCATTGTTAGCACCGCCCAGCCTCCAAAGAGCTCGTTTATTCACTCTTTCTTATCCTGAGAGATGGACTTTGGAAAGACTTGTAATACAGCCTGCTACAAACCGCGCTTCCATCATAAAAGACTTCACTGGCCTCAGTTAATCTGCTTGTTTATGTCCTGTTCAGATGGAAGCAATTGGAGGACAGAGGGAATTAAAATATTTCCATGACAACAGTTTTTATTAAAGGAAGAAAATGCTAGAATTCTTTTTATGACCGGGCTGTTCTGAAATGAATAACGGTCAAAAAGATTATTCATTAGTTTTTTTTTTTTAACCTAAATAATGTTCCAATGATTGGTTAAAATTGAGGACTAATATCCAAGACTCCTGGATCCTCATTAAATATGTCATTTAATGACTCTATCTTCCATTCTCCCAGCAGGAAATAGAGATCATAATAGTAATGCCACGTAGGAGTAGTTTTAAGATTTATTAGCTCATGTTGGTAAAGTACATTTTGAGGTAGTAAAATAAAAAAAATAAGATTTTATAATGTCATTACCAGTTTTGTAAAAAAAAAATCTAATGTATTTTGTTCTCATTGTGCCTGAAATTTATGGGCTTTAGCTCTTACTTCTAAAATGTAGTACCTGTAAGGCCATTTTGAATTGACTTTATTGGTATCTCCTGAACCCTAGTTTAAGCAACACACACACACACACACACACACATAACCTGACAGCCGCAAAGACACAACACACTATGAGCCTTCCAGAGAGATGACCAGAATCCACACTCTGATTCCATTTCTTGCTTCCATCCCATTTTTCACTAATTTAGAAAATGAAACTATGAATTCTTCGGCACAGTTCCAAAATTTGACTTTGTTAATTATATATGTAGATAAGCAGAGAAACATCATATAACATACTTAGATTATTAATTTTTAAATGAGAATTCAGTAGAAATGTCACAATTAGTAAGTGGTACTGAATATGTTATTCTATATAGTGACAAGAAAGTATTCTTGGGGTCATAATTAATGTTAATTACCTTCATATTCTATTGTGGACTTCCAGATAATAAAGTGCATAGTAATAGGAAGTTCACTTTGTCTTTTTTTTTTTTTCCCCAGTAAATCCCTTTTATCTTAGCACCAAACACAAAAATCTACATATGGGCAATGTAACAATTTTTTGTATAAAATAATAGCAGCAACAATCACCCTATATGATAGGTAGTGTTTTACAGAGGGAAACTGAGCCCCCGAGAAATTAAGGAGCTAACTTGAAGTCACACAGTCAGGATTAGAACCCAGGTGAGCCTGATGCAATACTGTGTCTCTGTCTCCATGTCTGTATGGTGGAGAGACTGCATTCTGTGACATACACCTTCCCCAACAATTCGCTGAGCTTATGTGCCCGGCACGGAGCAGCCCCTGTCCTCACGGAGTTTGTGTTGGAGGAGGAGTGACAACACACGCACAGTACCGTGACTACCATCTCCATGTTGAGAGGTCTCCCTCCCTCCAAGGCTGGTTTGTCTCGTCAGGCAATGACTCCCACTTTCCTCTGGGTTCCTTGATAGGCTGGCTCATCTCTTGTTGATGGTGTCATTGTCACCCAGACCTGTAAGCCCCCATTGTTCCCTACCTAACGCCCTGCACTCAATGGCAATATCAACAGAATATTCCGGCTCCCCCTGACATTCCCAAACCCCAGGCAGCACCTCAGAGCCCAGGATCCAGTCTCAGCCTCTATCCCCCTCTTTGGTCTCTGACTACCCCATCGCTCACTCTCTCCATAGCCCAAGTCCCAGAGATGCCCAGTTTACCACGGTCATGACTTCAGACTCAGCCTCACCCCCACTAGCCTCAGAACTTTAGGTGGACAGGTCAAGGCTGGCAATGGGGGGAGAACCGGGGCAGTGGTTGAGGTTGGAACAATGCCCAGGGGCACAAAAGAGTGTGAATGAGAGAGAACGCGGCCCATAGACAGGGCAGGAAGAAACTGAGTAAAACGTGAAAGGCTGGAGAGAAATGCCACTAATTAGAAATTAGAGAAAGCTGGTGCCGTCATGTGTGCCCGTAGTCCTAGCTACCCCGCAGGCTAAGGCTAAAGGATTGCTTGAGCCCAGGAGTTTGAGAGCAGCCTGGACAACATAGCAAGACCCTATCTTAAAAAAAATGAAGAAGAAAAGAAGAAAGAAACCAGAAAATGACAGTGCCTAAGAAAACCCTGAACGAAGATATGGCTGGCTATGCCTCTTTGTAACTGGGGCAAAGACAGGTCCAGGGTGAATGAGCAAACGATTCCTACACAAAACCAAGGCCATTCATGAACTTGCTTTCCTGTGCTTTTAAAAAGTATTAGACTGGAAGGGGAGAGGGAAGTGGGGGTGGGGGGATCTAGACTACAACTTAGAAACACATTTCTGTCCTGTAGACAGCTACTATATTTTTGGAATAAAAAAATCATTACACATGCTTGAAAAACAAAACAAGTGTGCTTTGGGAAGGAGGCAGACCATTTAAAACCTCGACTCACCCATACAATCTAGGAGGTGTGGTCCCCATAGCCACACAGGGACCGGCACCCTTCACATGGGGAACATAAAATGGGTGAGATAATCTCATATTCTTCTCTAATTTCCAGTTTCCTCATTTCAACTGAGGTCCTTCCACAGTCTAAGAATATCTGATTCCAGGGTCCTTTGTTTAAAATCAAGGAAAAATTAAGGAGGCGTGTTCTCCTCAAAGGTATTTATTGCATCTGATATTTGAGCAGTGGTTAATCTTTTTACAATTTTTTTTTGTTTTGAGACAGAATCTCACTCTGTCTCCCTGGGTAGAGTGCAGTGGTGTCAGCCTAGCTCACAGCAACCTCAAACTCCTGGGCTCAAGCCATCCTCCTGCCTCAGCCTCCCAGAGTGCTAGGACTACAGGCGTGTGGCACCTCGCTAGGCCATCAGTGGTTAATCTTAAACCTCCAATAAACTTTTAAATAAGTTTGGCCTTGGCTTTCCCATCTGTAAATTGGGGATAATACTATCTCTCCTACCATCAGCTGGAAAAATGTTTTTCCAAGCCTAAGTGCTATTAAAATTTATACTACAATAACAAGAGGCTAGGTCGGCCGGTTTCAGCCCTGGCAGCATGTTACGATAATCCAGGGAGACTTAAAAAGTACCAACTCGAGGGCTTTGGTACCTCTAGGAATACTGATTTAATTCCATCAGGAATGGGAGCTGGGCCTCAGAGCATTTTTAAATTCCCTAGGTCCTTTGATGGTGCTGTTCAGGTGAGAAACACTTCAGTTGATTAATTTTAAAAGCACCTAGTTCTCAATTGGTTTGAATACGATTCCTCCATGTAAATCAGCATTTTTTAAAAAGTTACGAAAATAAACACAAGTGTGCTTACTGCTCCCTTCAGATGGGACTGAGCACATTGGCAGTTACGCCACAAGCTCGCTGCACGGTGCAAGGGGCAATATTCCAGTGGGAACAAAACATGTTTTCATTTTTTGTTATTGTTGTAGCTTATTTCCACTCATACAGTCACCACACTCCAGGCTCAACATAGGGCAGTGTTATCTATTTTATATAACATCATTTCTCCTTTTGGCTTTAGACATGAGATAGGAAAAGCTGGCCTGAAATACACCCGAGGACCTAACTCACTTCCGTAACATCCCCACACCGGCGCCAGGATGCGAACACCGCGGTGGGAGGAGGTGACGAACAGTGATGGCAACGTGGCAATGATGAATAAGGTCTGCATGAGTGGAAATCAATGAAAACCTAGGTCTGCAAGTTTAGGAGACCTGTCTGAGGGCTGATCTACAAAACGACCACAGGATTTCCAACCTGCACTTCGCACAATTGGTATTTTATGCCTCGGATGCCTGGTGCGCACGTTCCCAACCTAAAAGATTGATTCCCTTCCTGGATCTCCTCGGGACATTTGATTCCTTTGCTCTGGTGACTTTTATAAACGTTTATCATCTGTTTCACTTGACGTAAATCAAACGGCGAAAGCTGACTGGCTATGGGGAGCCTCGAGCTCTTTCTGTAACCGTGTGTGCATCTTCTCTAGCTAGGTGCTAGAGTAACACCCCGCAGAACAGTAAGAGTAACAGCACAGGCCCAGGGAGAAGCCCTTTTCTGGTTTTCATCTACACACACGTCACACACATTTTCAGAAATAAAACAAGCTAAAACATTGACATACTTTGCCTTTCCAGATAGCTCCAGGCCTTTTTATTATTTTATGTTTTTTGCCTATACCTTCTTAAAGTGGACCATTTTCCTAAGTAACAAACCAAAAGGATAGTATAAATAATTGCAGCTAGCATTTATTGAGTTCTTTACCATGCGCTGGGCACTGTACTAAGTGTTTTATAGGTTTGACCTTTACTACAAGCCTACAAGTAGGTGCTACTGTTGTCCCCATTTTACAGAAAAGGAAACTGAGATATCAAAAGCTAGTATCTTCATGTCTTACCCAATTCCAGAGCTTAGGTGCTTGGGAGTTATCCAGTAAGCCCTCTCCATGTAGAGAGTACACATTCTGCCTGTCCTGTTTTAGAAATGTAGAAATACATAGCCACTCATTCAACAAGTGTATGCTGAGGACCTAATGCATGTCATGGCATGTACTAGGAAACCAGGGAATTGGAGAAACTATGGAATTGAATAAGAAAGTCAGAGGCCCTGCTTCCAAGAGGTGTGACAGTCCTGCTGGAAAGACAGGTGTTCCATAATAGCCACGGAAATCATTGTTTAAGTTCAACTGTGGTAAAAAGCTAAGAAGAGAAGTGGAGAGACAGCAGGAACAGCTGAGAGTGGGTAGGGTGCATACTGCAGGTTGGAAAAGTAGGGGTTAAGCCCCAGTGAGTGCTTACTATGGGATAGGCGTTGTGCTAAGCACTTTATATTTGCCACTTTATGGATATTTCACGACAGTGTTTTGAGCTGGGTACTATTATTTTCTTCATTTACGGTGCTCACAAACTGAGCACCAGTGGGTTGAGTAGCTTGCCCGAGGTCACACACTGAGATCAGACTCTTACTGCTAGTTATTGAGGCTACCTAGAGGTTCCGCCTGGCCCTCCTGCTGAAAATAACTACAAACAGCCTGTATGAAATACATATTTTTTTAAATATTGAAAGCATTTAAGAGCTGATAATAAAGAGCTATTAGGCTAAAATGTATGTAAAAGTAGAAAACTCCCAAAATAAACAGAACATTGAGAACGTTTTCTGAACTTGAACTCAAGTTGTCAAGGGGTACAACTCACATAAAGGGGCACAAAAGATATAAGCCCAGGGCTGGCTTCAGCAAGGAATCTCATAGGAGATCTCCCACACACAAAGTTGGGGTCCTAACCCTTCATGTCTAATGATGAACCAGAAATAACCTCATCCCGAAAGAAAGTCTTATTGGATCTGAGCACTTCAGGAGGAATTAAACCCCTGGCCCAGAGAAGCTGTAATGGAAAGCAAGTCTTCCCATGGATTTATACCCCAAATTCTTATCACTCAGGCAGCCCAGGAAACCTTAAGCTGTAAGCTTATTTTGGAGTTGTTCCAGACTGTTAACATTTTGGGGAACCTGGTGGAAGCAAATGTAAATATCAGGGAACATCACTTTCATCTTGGGCCTCAAGTAATTCCCTCTAATCCTTTCCTAAGGAAAATACATGGCTCACAGTAACGTATGAATGAATGAATGAATGAACACTCAAGGAAATCAGGTACCATGAGTGGAACACAACCAATAGAAAAGTAGAGGGCCAAACAGACCCACAACATTTCAGATATTTAAATTATCCAAAAGAAATTAATTTCAAAAATACAAAGCCTGTATATCAATATAGCAAGATTGCACTTGTACCCCATGAATATATATGAATAAAAAATAAGTAGCTCATGCCCATAATCCCAGCATTTTGGGAGGCTCAGGTGGGAGGATCTCCTTGAGGCCAGGAGTTTGAGACCAGCCTGGGCAACATAGTGAGACCCCATGTGTGTTGCTGAGCACCTGCAGTCCCACCTACTTGGGAGGCTGAGGTGAGAGGATCACTTGAGCCCAGGAGTTTGAGGTTGCAGTGAGCTATGATCATGCCACTGCACTCCAGAGTGAAAAGAAAATATGTAAAAAAAATTACTAAGCCTACTAGATTAAAAACAAACAAGTATACAAGCTTGAAAATATCTTCAGGGAATAGGAAATAATAAAAAAAACAAAACAGATTTTAAAATTAGAACTTACAGAAACAAAAAATTCAGTAACTGAAATGAAAAACTCCATGGACATAAGCATTAGGCATAACTAATGAAAGAATTAATGAACTGGAAGATAGGTCTGGAGAAATTACACAGACTGCAAGCACAGAAAGAGGTGAAAATGATAAAAGGGGCCATGAAAAGATACAAAAGACATAGTTTTAAAAAGTCTCACATTTGCCTATGGAGTTACAGAAGAAAGGAGAGTGAGATTGGGGCTGTAATGTGGAACCCAAATTTTATCTTGAGAACAATAACAAACCATAGAAAGACTCCGAGCAGGGCATGGAGGAGGGCTGTTTCAAAAGATGGTGCATTTGAGTCACTGCTCCATGGTATTTGGCTGCCGGGTAAAGGGCTGAAAAGCAACTGTGTTCAACTTCACAGGCCACGTGCCTGGCGAGGGGTTGTAGCTGCCTGAAGGAAGGGGAGCATTTTTCTGATTCCCACAGAGACTCTGCACAGCTAGGCACAGCCCTGGCCCTGACATAATGGTTTCAATTTTCGCTCTTCAGGTGTAGTGTAGAGAACGGCTTTCCCCATAAAAAGTGGTACCCGATCAGTTTTTCATCTTCTCTCCCAAAGGTCATACTTCCAGGCTTTTCTTCTCCATATACAGCCAAAAGGTCACACTACTAAGAAACAATGAACACACATCCATGTTTATTTGTTTCACGGAGATTGGTTATAGCCAATTATAGTCCTAGATCCAGATTCTGCCTTATGCAGGGTTCTGCTATTGTCTTCCTCCATTGTCATTTTCTTTCTCTTCTCATCCTTCCTGCATACATTTCAGGGTGGAAAATGGAATTTCATCTTTTTAGCTTGGAGGAGTATGCAATGCAATATGCACATCAGTTTGCATTCTGAAGCGCGTAAGGTATTTAACTACCATATCTAAAAGATAGTCACTGTTCATGACTTTGTGTACTGCATTATCCGAAGTCCCTGAGCAAAAGAGCAAGTCAATACTTCATCAGCTGACACGTTATATTACAGGAAGTTTAATGAATAAAGGATGGTGGTTGGTTAATAGCCCAATTTGAAATATTATGAAAGAGGGGCAATTAGAATGAGATCATTTACAACTCTCAGAACAGGAATTAGTGGTAGAAAACAAAGACAGACATTTATGTGGTCCTAATTATACTGAAGGAAAATAAGGCTGGAAGTTGAAGTTCACCCTGGTGTCTATTAGGAGGTAGGAGCTAAGATCTGGGTAAGGAGTGAGTGGGTGGCCTCTGTACTTGGACTTTAAGTGAGCAGGGACAGAGTTAAATGTGCATAGTCATGGGTCTTAGAGAAGGAGCTTGAGTAATGTCTCCTGAGCTAAGCCAAGTAGAGAAAAAACACAGTTACCCCAAAGGTCCAAATCATCTGAGTCCCTCTCCTGTAAATGACCAACAGGGCCAGCCCCAGCTTGTAAGAACAGAAGGCAGCAAGCATTTGATGTCGGAGAACCACTGTCAGGAAGTGAAAGTACCTTATTTGCAGTAAATCAGGACACATCTACAGCATTTAATGGAAACTGCAGGGAAGAGAGATGTTTCTACTGAAGAAGGGATGGTAAATTGAATTAATTACACAGTACCCATTAGTACTAATTAAAGATGTGTAATGCATGATTGGTATTTTCTTATTTAGTATGCTCTCAGCTGCTCATTTTCTTCAGCGAACACAGAAAATATTAATAAGGGCTTTCATAGACTCCCTTTAAACTTTGGAATCCGACTCTCACCATGTAGCTGAAAGTACTTAACTTCCTAATTTTCCTTTTATGGGGAAATTCTGGATCCTACCTTCTTAGTCAAGGTCTCATTGCACTCACATTTTTAAAAAAGGGCTTGTTAAATCCATCACTAAGGTATTTGTAAGCAGGGTTATCTTGCTCTCATCTGCTACTCCACTTCCCCAGAAAAAATAAGCCGAACCCGCAACCCTTGGGTTCTGTGCCAAGTGATGGAGAAACAATGATGAATAAGACACAAACTCTGTCTTTAAAAGGATGTTGCACTGAAAGTGAAATAGCCATAGAAATGAATCACATAATTCAATATGGTAAGCGGTCAAGTACATCTTCAGTCCCCAACCCCCAGCCCCAGCCGGCTACCAGTCCGTGGCCTGTTAGGAACGGGGCCACACATCACCACCTGAGCTCTGCCTTCCCCCCGCCACCCCCGCCATTCTGTCCTTGGAAAAATTGTCTTCCATGAAACTTAGGAACCGGGGCGCACAGCAGGAGGTGAGTGGTGGGCAAGCGAGAGAAACTTCATCTGTATTTACAGCTGCTCCCAATTGCTCGCATCACCGCCTGAGCTCCGTGCCGCCCACCCCCATCCAAGGAAAAATTGTCTTCCATGAAACCGGTCCCTGGTGCCAAAAAGGTTGAGGACCACTGAAGTAGATGATTGTACAATGTCTAGTTGTAGTACAGTGGAAAGAATACTTTGTTCATTTTAGAAGTATTTATTAAGTACTTACTGTGTGCCAAACACTGTGTTAGGCATTGAAGGAGAGATGAATAGGAAAAAACATTGTTACACCTTTTCTCTATGTGGGGGTAGAAAATGAAATAATTTTAAGGATTTTCAGAAGGGTTAACAACAGTAACTGTTACTTAGATGCTCCTAACATAGATCCCACCAACCTAGGTCCCAGTGGTAGAAGAGAAGAGACCAAGAAGAGAATGATTTTTGCTAAAAAAAAACCCCTTGCAGCCCAGAGGAAATCTCTTACTCCAGGAGCTAGGATGTGTTGGTTCAGGCAGTTATTTTTCTCTGATATTCCAGAACATTGCAAGGACACGTGGCCAAATTAGGTTCATTTTTATCAGAGGTCACTAGCAGGGCTTTCAGCAAATGTTTAACCAACAGGTTTGCATTTTACCAGCAGTATAGCTACCATAATCTCTCCTTGCTGACAGACTTGCGGATCAGAGGTCACTAGTAGCTTTGAGGATAGTTATTGATTTATGAAGCCAAATATTCCTTGGTCTTTGCCAAACATAGATGCTATTCCTCACCCACAATTTGAGGTAGTTGCTACCTGGAGAAAAAAATTCTTCTAAGCTCTGTTGTATAATAGAACTGTAACAATAATGTGTATGTTGCTGGCATCTGATTTCATTCAACACTCAGATTAACTGCCTTTCAAAGAATTATGTTGACTTTGCCACCACCTTAGTCAGTATTTACTTTGGGATCAATATACAAGTCAAAACTTTAAAGGTGGTGCCCAAAGCCTTCGGATTAAACAAGCTTCAGACAGGGAGGAACTAAAGCAATGTAATGAGAAGAATCACATGTTGCCTTTTAACGGCAGCAATTTTGCTTTCGAAACATGAGTCAGGATTTACTCAGAGGAAAAATTAGACTTTGGCTGCCCAATTCAATGACTTGTGCCATGCATCCCGCTTCTTCACTGAGCTGGGAAGTAAACGGGAGTAACATTTGTGATTCACATTTTTATAAATAGCATTCACGGAGCATACCAAAGGCGTGATATGCATGTCACTCAACTCTCATCACACAAACCCTCCTACACACTTGGGACTGAAAAAAGCTCTCTGCCAGCAGCTCATTACAGCAGCCTGTTCAACCAGAGCCTCAGTTTATACTTGAGGAAGCTGATACTCAGAAAGGTTGGGCAAAATTTCCAAGGGCCACGCTAGGAACCGTAGAACTCTGAGTTGCTGGGCCTCCTGTTTGCCCTCCCACTACTCTATTCATTAATGGAGAAATATTTTGGACCTGTGCTTCCCAAACTTTACCTGTGTGTAAGTCCCCTGGAAATCTTGTGGAAATAGATTTGACTCAGCAGTTCTGGGGTGGACCCAAGAATTTGCATTTCCAACAAGCTCCCAGTTGTGGCAACGCTGTTGGTGCCCAATCATACCGTGTGAGAAGGCTCTGGATGATGCTGTGCGCTGTGTAGTCTCCAGCTCAGTGTTGTTATCATCAGGCCCTTTTCTATCTCATTGTGTGTAGATTTTGCACTGGTTGTAACATTTTATCAAGTGTGAAATCTGCTGCAATTTCTTGTGTTCTGAAAAAACGCTGAAGACATTCATGTATAGATCATCTTCTTAGGGACATTTTTAAGTGTCTTTAGGCCGTTTTTCCTCTAATGTCATTCCTGCCACTGTTGACACGTGTGCAAGCCCTAAGGACCACAGCATGGCAGATAAAAGCACAACATTGTCCGAGTGCAAATACATGAAGATTAGAAAAAAATCTTGACATTGTCTTTTAAATATACTTTAGATTGACACGGAGATGTATTTTTCAGAGATGTAGCTGGGTGGAAGTGGTCGTTCACTAGGGGTTGGGACCCAGGATTCCGGGTCTCTCTGCCTCTCCCGGGTGATCCTGTGAGCCAAGGCTCCAGCCCCCAAGGCCTCACGGTCCAGATCTATAAGGGGAATGGCTGGAAGAGAGGCCTCTTAAATTCTAAAGTCTCATGGTTGGTGATGATTAGCATCTTTTTTTCTAGCTAGGCCTACCACAAAATGTAGAATGTCTATCAAAGAAACAGAAAACCGCTGGGCATGGTGTCTCACGCCTGTAATCCCAGCACTCTGGGAGGCCGAGGCAGGTGGATCGCTCGAGGTCAGGAGTTCGAGACCAGCCTGAGCAAAAGTGAGACCCCCGTCTCTACTAAAAATAGAAATTATCTGGCCAACTAAAAATACATATAGAAAAAATTAGCCGGGCATGATGACGCATGCCTCTAGCCCCAGCTGCTCGGGAGGCTGAGGCAGTAGGATCGCTTAAGCCCAGGAGTTTGAGGTTGCTGTGAGCTAGGCTGATGCCACGGCACTCACTCTAGCCCAGGCAACAGAGCGAGACTCTGTCTCAAAAAAAAGAAACAGAAAGCCATTTTTCTATTTGGATAACAGGAAGATTTTAATGAAAACAGCTGGCAAATAGAAGCCAATTATTGGCTTTCTCAGCTTGCTTGTTGCTCCAGCAGAGTCCTGGATGAGGAGAGCATGGACAGGCTGTGTAACACAGGGCAACTTCCTTCATCTCTCTGGGTCTCGGGTTCATCATCTGCAAAAGGATGGGACAGGGGAGCGGGGAGCAGGGAGGAGCAAAACCTACCCAACAGGCGCACAGTGAACACTGTTTGGGTGATGGGCACACTTACAGCCATGACTCAAGCATGGCAAAAGGTATCCATGTAACCAAAAACATTTGTACCCCCTTAATATTTTGAAATGAAACAAAAAAATGATGGGATTGATGCTCTAAGTCCATTTTGGTCCTAATGATCCATATAATATGCGAAAACAGTTATAGAATTCTTGAATCTCGTTTTTCTTCCTCGTTAGTTTCCCATGATGAAGGGAGTGGGTCCCCAGCCATACCCTCTGTCTTTATGAATGGAGCAATTATAAACTGAAGAACAAAGACATACCTCATACTCTAGTCTTCCTGCCATGATGCTTGGAATACTTGGCACAATGAATGAACGAATGACTCTTGTTACCACCAGACCAATAGGAAATAGGGATGTTGAGGTCAGTGCTGTCAATGAAATTGTCCAGGAGCTGTAACACAGGTCTACACTGGATGGCACAGAAGCTGTTGGCCAGAGGGGCAGTGAAAAGCGTTTGCAGCCCCTGAACCCCAAAAGGTCCATATTACCTTGGATGCGAGATGAGTCAGGAAAGGGTGTTATTAGCAAAACTACAATGGTGCTAAGAACCCTGGGAAGGAAGAAAAAATTAGCAAATTTGAGATCCTCTTTAGCTCTCATTTTAATCCCTAATGCTAAATTTTAATTTGAATTGGGAATTGGGTTTCATCAGATGAACTCTGTTCTCCACAGAGAACAGAGCCTGTGAAATTAGAACACATTTGTAGCTACCCAGCTTGGTTTCAAGAGAAAAATCCAGTCTTGCAGGGAAGCTATGAACGTTTGGGAATTGTGGGCAGATATAATTAATAGACTCATAGATGTTAGAGCAGGAAGGCTCCTCATCAATTAGTCCTATCCTTTGTTTTCTGTTCTTCTCAAAGGCAAACTTGGGAAGTGGAAAAGGGAAAAGAAAATTTGCTATGCAAGCGTTGTAAGCTGTTGCCGTAAGACTTAGTGCTGCCCCTGGGAAAACATGGAGAAGACGACCACCTCTAGATCAGCACGTGTTGAAAATGCACACTTAGGCCAGGCGCAGTGGCTCACGCCTGTAATCCTAGAACTCTGGGAGGCCGAGGCGGGTGGATTGTTTGAGCTCAGGAGTTCGAGACCAGCCTGAGCAAGAGCAAGACCCGTCTCTACTAAAAATAGAAAGAAATTATATGAACAGCTAAAAATATATATGGAAAAATTAGCCGGGCATGGTGGCGCATGCCTGTAGTCCCAGCTACTTGGGAGGCTGAGGCAGCAGGATTGCTTGAGCCCAGGAGTTTGAGGTTGCTGTGAGCTAGGCTGACACCACGGCACTCTAGCCCGGGCAACAGAGTGAGACTCTGTCTCAAAAAAAAAAAAAAAAATGCATACTTAGCTCGCTTCACGTACTCATTAGCCTTCAGGGGCCAGGGGTAGGGGCTAGGGACCTGTGTTTTCTCCAAGCTGCTTACGTGATTCATGGACATAACAAGTTTTAGAACCAAACTTTGAGCAATTTACAGTCATTCCCACTTCTAGCTAGAGGAGAAACTATGGTTAAATACAGGAGGGTATTTTGCAATGGTCTGGGGAGAGGCGAGTTTGGCAAGAATAGCACAAATGGGAGGTACGATGCATTGGGGAAAATCTTTTATCAAAGCTCTGCTCAGGGTTCGCTTTGATTTAAAAAAATTTTTTTAAAAGATATCTCAGAGTCCAAACATGCTTTATAAAATGTTTCTACACAATGAGGAAATGGAATTGCACCTTAGGCTGCCTCACCAGCTCAACTCCTCAAACTAGAAATTACTTCCACTGGAGGCGGGGTGGGGTGGGAGGAATGTCCCTTGAGCACGTTTTCCACGACCAGACCTTCCCCTGAGCTGTCCAAATGTCTGAGCACAGCCACGTGCCTTAGTAGATTTGTCTTTTGTTTTTTCCTTCCACTCCTTTTGTAGACATTCCTGAAAGGAAGACATTTCATTGGACATCTAGCCACCTTTTCAAAGTCACCCAGTGCTTCTTGAGATAAAGGACTGTTGTGATAGCAAAGTTAATAAATAGCGACCTTTTCAAGCTAGGCTTTCCTGAGAATTGGCAGTAATTTATACACTGGGGGCTCGGGGGAATTGAGGAATTCATGCATTTAGTAGGAAGGAGCTGAATTCCTCCCTCGGGACCAGCGCTACCACTCAAGGAATACAGAAGACACAAAATACAATGTCTCTATTTTCTAAAAGTTTACAGTCTTGTCAGGGAGAGAAAACAGACACAAATAAAGCAGAAAGCAATACCAGACCTTACAAACTATGGTGCCGAAGAGAGTGTCATTCATTTAAAAAAACTCCTATGTAGCACTGACTGGTTCCCATTTCAAAATTCAGCTCAGATGAAAAATGTTCTTTTTGAAATGTTTTCTCCCAGATTATATTAGTAATTTTTTTCCACTTGGCTCTTAACAGGTAGCAGCACTCCCTTGTGCCATATCTTGGTAAGCAAATAAAAGACTGGGGGAGAGGAAATAAATATGTCACAGGTGGGAGTGATGTGAATTGTTGTCGTCACAGGGCAAAGAGTGGCAGATCTTTTCCAAAGATAATGACAGCGATAGATTGCCATTCCCAGGTGATTTGCATATAGGTGATGGGTAGTGCATGGTGTGATGACCTCACTGAGAGGTGAGGTCTATGCTCCGCACCTTTCAATCTGGGCAGGAGCTGGGGACGATGTCCAGCTGACAACCAGCGGGGCCTCCCAGTCTTACAGCACAAGGAAATGAATTCTGCCACCTGAATAAGCTTAGAAGCAGCTTTGCCCAGTTGAGTCTCCAGATGAGTGTGTAGCCCAGGCAACGCCTTCATTGCAGCCTCTGAGACCCTAAGCAGAAGACCCAGTTAAGCCACGTGGCTTAAGCTTGATCCACAGGCACTGTGACATAAATGTGTGTTATTTACGCCACGGTTTGTGGAAACTTGCTGTGCAGCAATAGGAAACCCAAACACCTGGCTACTCTGATGTCACCACGCTGGAGAGGCCACACGGAAAGGCCACACTGTGCTAAAGAGGCAGTTCAAGGAGCCCCAGGTGGTCCCACTCCCAGCTGTTTGGGTCTCCCTAGCATCAACCATCTGATGTATAAATGGACCTTCGGTTGATTCTAGTTTCCAGCATTTGGGCCCCCCCAAATGAACCAAGTACAGCAGAGACAAGCCATCCCCACTACACCAGGTCCAAATTGTAGATTCACAAGCAAAATTAAAGTTATTGTTGTTCAAAGCCACTAAATTTGGGGATAATTTGTTATGCAGCCACAGTAACTAGAACAAATATCGGTAATTGCTCAGATCTGCTCCTCTGGCCTTGATCTGTCTTTCCTGGTGTGTTTCCTTGACTTTTTATAACTTTTCTTTTTTGAGGCAGGGTCTTGCTCTGTTGTCCAGGCTAGAGTGCAGCAGTGTCATCATATTAATACTCACTGTAGCCTCAAACTCCTGGGCTCAGGTGATCCTCCTGCCTCAGCCTCCCGAGCAGCTGGGACTACAGGTGCACGGCTGGGTAATTTTTGTATTTTTTGTAGGCCTTGGGCTATGTTGCTCAGGCTGGTCTCAAATTCCTGGTCTCAAATTCCTGGTCTCAAGTGATCCTCCCACCTCGGCCTCCCAAAGTGCTGGGATTACAGGCGTGAGCCACTGTGCCCAGCCAAGGACTGGCATGTTAAGGGCCTTAAAGAGATGCCCCTGGCGGAAGCTCTTTGCCAGGAGGAAGTAGCAGCGATGGTCCTTACTTCTACTGTCTTTATGTGGCTATTGGATCCCACAGATCTTGCTTATCTGCTTCATTCTAATTCTATAATCTGATATATTTTACATTGAGTATCCAGATTTTCCATTAGTTGAAACAATAAACTGTTATGTGGATAGTTTATTAATCTATATTGTTAGCTAGCCCTGATTCATTCCATATCAATCCCTACGAGGTGAAACTCCAGTGGAATTCCAATTCATCACTAGGTAGATTAATCTGATGTATGAAGAAAGTTCTACAAATTGTAAAGTCGGAACACTTAGAATTTCTGAAGCCCTGAGAAGACCTGTGAATAAAGCTGAATATGATAACTCAAGGCTGCCCACAGCTCCTGGGATTTAAGGTTCATGTAATCCCAGGTATTATAATGTTAATAATTCTGACCTCACCAGAGCTGGTTGAGGCCCTAGTGAGATTGGAAAGTGTGTGTATTAACTTGGAAAATCTGAGTTACTTGGTTGTTATGGCAACAAATACTGTACAAGTTATGTCAGACGCTTTTTACCATGAAATAAAAAAAGAAGCAAGTCCATCATCATGGAATCTAGATATGTTTAGCCCAGTGACGAAGCCACACTTCCAACGTAGGAAGAGTGACACCTCACAGGCCATGTTGTACATGGGTAGGAAACCATTCGCCTTTGGGAGGAGGCTGGGAATTGAGTGGCAGGACCTGAGTCAGGTTACAGGAGACAGAGACATAGGTACTTGCATTAGAACGGCACCCCCATCGGACAGGGTAGTCCGAGTTACGCTGCAGAAACCACCTCAAATCTCAGTGGCTTAAAACTACAAAGTGTATTTGTGGCTCAGGCTGCCTATCCGTCACGGGTCATCTGAAAGGCTGTTTCTGTTTTACCTTCATGTGAGGACACAGGTTGAGGGAAGTTCCATGCTGTGTGTCCAAGATTTCCAAGATGACCAACGTAGGAGAAAAAAAACCATGGTGTCATCCACTGGCTTTTTAATTTTTGCCTAGAAGTGACATGTCCCTTCAAGTGACATTACATTGGCCAAAGCAAGTTATATGGCCACACTAACTTCAAGAAGTGCAAGTTATACCATACGACTGGAGGGAGAACTTGCAAAACTGGGTGAAGAACGTCACTGACTAGCACATCAACATGCCTTCTCATCCTTGGCACTACTGACATGTGGCCTGGACACTGCTTTGTTGTGGGGGACTGTCCCGGGCATTGTAGGATGTTTAGCAGCATCTCTGACATCTACCCACTAGCTGCAAGCAGCATCTTCCTCCCAAGTTCTGAGAATCAGAAATGTCTCCAGGCATTGCTAAAGGTCCTCTGGGGGACAGGAGGCAAATTGCCCCCAGCAGAGAACCACTGGTTTAGAGTCATGGGCGTGAGAGTCCGCACCTTTCTAGACTCTGGATTCAGACCGCTAAGGTTTGAGTCTCAGCTCTTTCTCTTACTAACTGTGTGAGCTTGTGCAGTTCCTTAGCCTTTCTGGGCCTGTTTTCTTTTTTTATATGTAAAGTGAGGATACAGGTAGTACTTCCGTCATAATGTTGTTATAGAGTTTGAATAGGGTGGTAACAATATTTGTAAAGTACTTAGAACAATACCTGGCATATAGCAAAATGTATAAAAATATACTTTGGACTAAAAGTGCCCTCTCAGAGCAGCCTGCAATCTGCAGCAATAGCTCTAACTTCAGGTTTGTTTATGTTTCACGTCACATTGAATATGCCATTTCAGTAAGTGAATCATCAGTGCTTTATATTAATGACACACGACGGATCTTTAGTTCCATATGGGTGACCTTGGCTAAGAACAACTCGGTTCAGTTCTATAGGGTTAGAAATGAAGGGGAACTGGGCTGACTAATGACAGTGACTCAACAGACGTGTTTCATATGCTGTGCTTCTGCCCTTTGCTTTCATACGATGTTTGTGGAAAATATTTATAGTGAGCAACGAGTTAAAGTCCATTCTTTTTCATTGGAACGCTTAGCCAGAGCAGAGTGCTACTAAGGTTTAGGTTCAATGTGTTTAATCCCTACAAGCAGAGAACCTCGGACAGGCTACTAGCCCAGAAGAGCCAATCATGGCCGCAATGGGGTAGTGGGCAAGAGTCGGGTGACCTCAGAAGCCGAGAGACCCGAGACAGTCAGCTCAAATATCTCTTGCTTTAGAATTCTCCTGTTGCCGCAATGCAATTCAGCAAAATTCATTCAATGTCTGTTCGTTTGGGTGGCCCTGGTTAGTGACAAGCACAGGGCTGACCCTGAGTCGCTGCTCAATAAATGTTTGTGCAATTAAAGGCACCGTGCTTTGGAATCAGACAGTTTTGAGCAGAGGAGGAGGAAAGGAAATTGGTTTGCCATCTGGCATTTAAAAAATGAGGAACAAATGCACCTACTTTTTCTTCCTCTCGAAACTTCACAAAAATGATGTTTAAAAAAGACATAAACCCATTAGAATGGGGAGTATGGAAGAGAAGACAATAGCAACTACATTTTGCAGGTTGGAGACATGGCTGGTAAAGGGACGTAGCAGAACAAAAAAAAGTAATTCTAAGCTGGCGTTGTGGAAAATAAAGACCCCGCCTGTTCTGTAACACAGAATGGATGGCCCAAAGGCTCCAAAATTGGTGGCACCAGGTACTTTTGAAATTGAGGGATAAAAAGAGATTGTGGCCAGGCATGGCGGCTCATGTCTGTGATCCCAGCACTTTGGGAGGCTGAGGTGGGAGGATCACTTGAGCCTAGGACGTTACAGTGAGCTCTATAATCAGGCCACTGCACTCCAGCCTGGGCAACAAAGGGAGACCCTGTCCCAAAAAAAAAAAAAAAAGATTGCTAAAGTAAGGAAGTAAGGAGGCCTTCCTCGCTACAAAATTCCACAGAAAAAAATTAAAAAGAAAACAAAGGAGGCTTATCTGAATGTCTGTTTAAAAATCAGTCAGATCAATAGATCTTCCCCTACAATTCCCTCACTTTGGCAGAAGATTCAAAGTTTTTCTTCTGAAGATAGTCTCTGGATTAAGTACATATATATTGAACTGAAAAGGGGAGAGATTGAGTAAGCTCACGAGTAGTGGATGCTAAACCTCTGCCTTCTTTCTTCTCGGGTAGCAAGAGGCTAGCAGCCAGACAACACGCCCCTGGCAGGAGACTGGAAGAGTCTGCTGGGAAGAAACTCACCAGAAAAGGAGGAAATGCCTAAAGACATAGATGATATCAGGTTTCCCAACTGAATGGTCAAGACAAGTCATTCCACAGTGAGGACAACGGGTGACAAAACCCCAGGCACATGCCCAGAGTTTTCTAAGAATGTTTTATTCCCCAAATCTTACATATGAGTTGACAATCAAGGATTACTGGCTTACTGGCTTCCAAGGAAAGCCTCAAACAAGATAGATAGAAACTAAAGCAAATAAATCGAAAAAAATGCAACTTGGAGGAAACAGAAACAATGCAAGTAGAAGAAAACTTTTAAAAATATACCGATATTTTTAGAGAGATAAGGAAGATAACTGCAACCATGAAACAAGAACAAAATGTTATAAAAAGAGAACACTTAGGGAACAAAAATACGAGTTAGAAATTAAAAATGAGGACATAAATTAAAAACTCAATGGCAAGTTCAGAGAATACAGTTGAAATATTTCCCAGGAGGCAGAGTAAAAACAAATCAATGGAAAGAGAAAAATATAAAAAGTTAGATTAGTACAGGATGTCCACCATCTGAATAATAGAGGTCCTAGGAAAAAAAGAATAGAAAAAAACAAAGGGGAGAAATCATCAATGAAATAATCCAAGAAAATTTCTCAGAACTGAAAGGTATGAATTTCCAGATCAAAAGGACCCATCAAATGGCCAGGACATTGGATGAAAATAGGCCCAAGACTAAGACACTACATCAGGAAGTATAAAAACACTTGGGACAAAGATGAAACCTTAAAACTTTCAGAGGGCAAACAGATCACAATCCCATGATCAGGAATTGAAATGTTCTTTTGATTTCTCAAAAGCAGTACTGAAAACTAGGGAGATATGGAGCAATGTCTTCACAATTTTAATGTAAATTATTTTTTAACCTAGAATCATGTTCTCAGCCAAACCATCAAGTAAGTGTGAGGATAGAATAAAGATATTTTTGGAGTGTAAGAGCTTAAAAAAATTATCTCCCATGAACCCTTTCTCTGGAAGCTACGGATGCTGTGCTGTCTAATACGGCAGCCGCTTGCCACAGGTGGCTATTTAAATTTACATTCATTACAATTAAATAAAATTTAAAATATCATTCCTTATTCACACTATGTACATTTCAAATGCTCCATAGCCACATGTGTCTAGTGAGTATTGATTTGAATGGGCAGATAGAACATTTCCATCACTGCAGAACTTCTACTGGATAGCACTATACCTGAGGATGTGCTCCTCCAAGATGGGGCAAGCTGTAAATAGCATTTACACTGGGAAATGATATGTGATATATGGATCATATTGCCTTTTTTAAATCTGAAAATTTTTCTTTCTTTCTTTCTTTTTTTTTTTTTTTTGAGACAGAGCCTCACTCTGTCACCCGGGCTAGAGTACCGTGTTGTCAGCCTAGCTCACAGCAACCTCAAACTCCTGGGCTCAAGCCATCCTCCTGCCTCAGCCTCCTGAGTAGCTAAGACTATAGGCACGTCCCACCACACCCGGCTGATTTTTATTATTTTTAGTAGAGTCAGGGTCTCGCTCTTTCTCAGGCTGATCTCAAACTCCTGAGCTCAAGCGATCCTCCCACCTTGACCTCCCAGAGTGCTAGGATTACAGGTGTGAGCCACCGCTCTCAGCCTTAAATCTGAAATTTTCTGAATTCTGAAACATGCTCACCCTAACAGTTTCAGCTAAGGGATTATGTATCCATGTTAATAAAAATAAAACCTAAAAGAAAAAGGATAAGACAGCATGGTAAGGACGCATTCTTATTATAAAAAGGTATCTCTTTCTCCCTAATTTATTGAAAAATTTTCCCAAATTAATTTTAACATCCCAACAGAAATTTTTTCCCCCTTACTGGAACTTGACAAGGCAAACCTTAACGTTTATTTGGAAGAGCAAGGCTCAAAACAAAACAACAAACCTAGAAGAACAAGGTGGAAGAATTTGCTCTATCAGATAAGATAATAAGGAACTGCAGTAATGTATACAGTGGCACAGGGACAGGCAAATAGGTCAACAGGACAGAATGGAAGCACAGAAACGGGCTCACTCTGCCACTTGGTAAATAACAGAGGTGGTGCATCCAGGTAATGGGGAGATGTTTTTAAAATGAATGAATGGTGCTGAGACAATTGGTTATCCATACAGAAGAGAATGCAATTAGGTCCCGAGGGTGTTGAGATTAAATACATATATATACATGTCTTCATCCTCAGTTCCTGGCTCATAGCTTCCATAGCCCTTGTCTTTTGTGATAACGCTGGGTGTGTCAGGCCTGGGGAGACAGCATCCTGCCCTCCTTTCACCTGCCCAAGGCAGAACTCCACTCTTCCCCTATCTTTCTGATTGTGGGTCATAAAATCCTCATTCCAGAGAAGGTCCTGCCCCATACCCTGGAGCTAATCACATTTCTACACGGTGGTGCCTAAAAACCCAAGAGGACGGCATGGAGAGCTTCTAGATAGCTGAACAGGAGGAAGTTCCTAGGGGGTGGCACGCCCAGGAATGGCATGGAAGCTCCGCACCCCTTGCCCCATACCTCGCCCCAAGCATCTCTTCGTCTGTATCCTTTGTACTATCCTCTATCATAAACCAGTAAATGCAGACAAGTGTTTCCCTGAGTTCTGTGAGCTGCTCCAGCCAATTAACTGAACCCAAAAGGAGGTTGTGGGAACCCCAACTTGAAGCCGAGTGGTCAGAAGTTCTGGAGGCCCCGGATTGCAACTGATGTCTGAAGCGGGGGACAGATTTGAGAACCGAGCCCTTACCCTGCGGCTCTATCTCCGGTTAGGTAGTGTTGGAATTGAAATCGATGACATCCAGCTGGTGTCTGCTACTTGGCGTGTGTGGGGAAAACCCACATTTGGCCACAGAAAGCTTCTGTGTTGACTGCTGTGGTGTGAGAGCAGAGGAAAATCACGGTTTGAGTTTTTCCAAACAGTCCCTAACCCTACACCATACACAGGAAACAATCCCAGGGAGATTAACATCTAAATGAAAAAAGCAAACATTGTTTCAAAATTAGGAGACTATCTTCAAGACATCATGGCAGAGAAGGCTTTCTTAAATAAGCCTTACAAAATATAAACATAAAAAATGCTAATAAAATTCAACTCCTTGAAAAGATAAAACTTCTGTGCAACAAAGGACACAATAAAGTTAAGAGACAGGCCCTAACCTAGAACACAATATTTGAAATGAATACAATTAATGCAGGATTAATATCCAGATTCTATAAAGAACTCCTATAAATCAATAAGAACAAAATCAACCCAATAGGAAAAAAATGGTCAAAGGATAAGAACAGGCAATTCACAGAAGAAATATGAATGGCCGATAAATATATGCAAGTATGTTCAATCTCACTAATTGAGGAAATGCTTGTTAAAACCACAAGAAACTGCCACTCTATTCTTAACGGATTGGCAAATATTAAAATGATTGCCAATATCAAGTGTTGAATTGGTGGAACAGTGGTGATTATCATTTCCTGGTGCTGGGACTATAAATTGGTACAATCACTTTGGAAAGGAATCGGGTAACACCTTTAATCTTGAAGCTGTGCATTTCCTGTGACTCCGGGTTTCCACTCCTGGGAGTCTACGTCAGAGAAGCTGGCATAACACCATGAGCATAAGCAGAAACGTACAACACTGTACAGCATTGTTCTTGGCAGCATTATTAGTGATAGCACAAAAACTGGGAACAGCCTAAATTTCCCTCAAAAGGGAAATGGATTAATAAGCTGTGGTTTTGTCATACAATGAAATACTATATCACTGTTAAAGACAATGAATTAGAGCCTCGTAAATCAAGATAGATAACTTTCAAATTTTGAACAATAACAGCAAGTTTTAAAAGAATACATACAGTATACCATGGAAGCAAAGTTAAATACATGCAAAACCATATATATAATTAATTATTTTTGTCATTTTTGTTAGACAGGGTCTTACTCTGCTGTCCCAGCTAGAGTGTAGTGGCATGATCATAGCTCACTGCAGCCTCGTACTCCTGGGCTCAAGCAACTCTCCTGCCTCAGCCTCCTGAGTAGCTGGGAATACAGGCACATGTTACCACGCCTGGCCAATTTTTAAAATTTTTATAGAGATGAGGTCTGCTCCTGGCCTGAAGTGCTCCACCTACCTCGGCCTCCCAAAGTACTAGGATTAGAGGCATGAGTCACCACACCTGGCCTATACAATTAATTCTTTGCAGATACTTACACATGACATAACGTTAAAAAGACATAAATGGGAATAATAAACTTCAAATTCAAAATAGTAGTTACTTTTAGGAGAATATAATATCACAGAAAGATACACAAGGTACTGCAACTATCATATGTTTGTGTATATACACTATATGTACATATTTTATTTTATTTTATTTTTTATTTTTATTTTTTTATTTTATTTTTTTTATCTATTTTATTTTATTTTATTTTTTGAGACAGAGTCTCACTTTGTTGCCCAGGCTAGAGTGAGTGCCGTGGCATCAGCCTAGCTCACAGCAACCTCAAACTCCTGAGCTCAAGGGATCCTCCTGTCTCAGCCTCCAAAGTAGCTGGGACTACAGGCATGCGCCACCATGCCCGGCTGATTTTTTCTATATATATTTTTAGCTGTCCATATAATTTCTTTCTATTTTTTTTTTTTTTTTTTTTTTGGAGAGTTGGGGTCTCGCTCTTGCTCAGGCTGGTCTCGAACTCCTGAGCTCAAACAGTCTGCCCACCTTGGCCTCCCAGAGTGCTAGGATTACAGGCGTGAGCCACCGCGCCCGTCCTATATGTACATATTTTAAATAAACTTTAGTTTTAGAGTACTTTTAGGTTCATAGAAAAAGTGAGTGGAAGGTTGAGAGTTCCCATATATTCCCTGCCCCCGCATACTCAAAGCCTTCCCTGTCATCATCACCCCTCACCACAGTGGGACATTTGTCACAAGGGATGAACCTATGGTGACACACACCATGATCATTCCAAGTCCCCAGCTAGAGTGCAGTGGCATCATCATAGCTCACTGTAGCCTCAAACTCCTGGGCTCAAGCAATCCTCCTGCCTCAGCCTCTGAGTAGCTGAAACTACATGTGTGTGCCATGAACGCCCAGATAATTTTTCTACTTTTTGTAGAGATGAGGGTCTTGCTCTTGCTCAGGCTAGTCTCGAACTCCTGAACTCAAGTAGTCCTCCTGCCTCAACCTCCCAGATTGCTAGAATTGCAGGCATGAGCCACCTCGCCCGGCGACATTCATTTTAATGCAATTTCACTGACATAAAAACACACCTGGGACCATTCCATATGGCTTGCCCTGGGTCCTGAGTTCCCCTAGAAAGGAGGGCCTGACACAGACGTGTGGATGGATCACTGGAAACTGGACTCTAGTGGAGAAGCAGCTCATGATGAAAGCTCTTCTGATGACGAGACAGCCAAGTACTGTATTCTCCGTGTTCCAATGTGACTGCTGAGCTGTGTGACTGATTCTTTAGGGACAAGCAAACCTCCTTGCCATTATTGTTTTTCCTCATTACTTTTGAATCATGGGGTTCCTCAGGAGAGGACCATTTAGTGGGCCCCAAGGACCTAAAGGAATCCCTTAAACCACTTCATTCTCATGGTGTAGGGGATTATGGTACTGTAGGAATAGAATTTACTAACTAGCCTTACCCCAACCCCTGGCCCAAACATATGATACACATGCATCATAGCTCACTGTAACCTCAAATTCCTGGGCTCAAGTGATCTTCCTGCCCTCAGCTTCCTAAGTAGCTGAGACTACCGGTGAGTGCCATCAGGCCTAGCTAACTTAAAATTTTTTTTGTAGAAACAGGGGTCTCACTATGTTGCCCAGGCTGATCTCGAACTTCTAGCTTCAAATGATCCTCCTGCCTCAGCCTCCCAAAGTGCTAGGATTACAGGCGTGAGCCACAACGCCCAGCCTCCCAGTCACTTTTCTGTTCATGATGTTTCAAAAACTACTAACTCTATTTCAGACTTTATCTGCCATCACTTATTTTACTACAACCTACTTTCATTGTTGTTTTCTTTCTCTTCTTCCTTGGCTTGGCCTGTAACATACTCATAAACATGCACACGTACACATACACCCACAAACATGCTATGTTTTCTATCTTAGCTGTTCTCAGCTGAGAAATTGTTGTTGCTCTCCCAAGTCACTGTCCTTCTCAATTCCTTCTGCCTTCATCTTCCTCTCCCATTTGTTTTCCCGGAGAGGGTCCATGCGCCTCCCAGACGCTATCTGCTCACATTTGGCCCAGACGGGAGTTTCTGCTGCGCAGCCTGTATGTGGTTTCCCTGTCCATTTACATTTGTTTAGGAAATCCACAATCTTCATTTGTGCTTTTGAAAACCACCAAGCTTCTTCTGCACTTTAAAATTGCTGTATTTAAGTTTTCTTCCATTTATATAGGGACATCTACCAGGCCAGGTTTTCTTTTCACGTGTATATCCTTTTGGAGACTGAGTATTTGATGGTATTTTATGAACATTTAGTTCACTCACACACACACAGTTCCCATCATTGTACACATGTTCCCTCACTTCTTTGCCCCCAGTAACTCCTATGATTTGTGGTAGGTGTGTTGTATTCAAATTCTCATCTAATTTTTGCTTCCTAACAGCCCTAAGAGGTAGAGTTGTTATCTCCATGGAATGGATAATAAAATGGAGGTTTTAGGAGGTTGAGTGATGTTTCCCTTAAGAAAGATCTCTTGTTTATTCTCTTTCTGAATAACAAACTGGAATCACTTAAAATAGGATTGGCATAGTCAGAGCACAGAGTTAGAAGAGGAGCTCGGAAATCAGTATATGAAAATTCCTTTTCTTAAGGGGAGGAGATTATAGCAATCCTGGTGAGATTATGCCAACTCTAGTCATAGGCAGAGTAACTGGGCTTCATCCAAAATAATTTCCTAGACACATTGTCTTAGTCAGTTTGGGCTGCTTGGACTGAATACCACAGACTTGGAGGCTTAAATAACAAACACGCATTTCCCACAGCTCTAGAGGCTGGAAGACCAAGGTCGGGGTCCCAGCACGGTCAGACTCTGGTGGGGGCCTTCCTTCTGGTTCACAGACAGCTGCTGTCTTGCTGCAGCCTCACCCTGCAGAGAGCAGAGAGAGGGGAAGCAAGTGCTCCCACGTTTTTTCTAACAAGGGCACTAATCCCACCATGAAGGCTCCACCCTCACAACCTAATCACCTCCCAAAGGCCTCACGTCCAGACACTACCACACTGGGCTGGG
Source organism: Eulemur rufifrons (assembly GCF_041146395.1). Taxonomy (NCBI): domain Eukaryota; kingdom Metazoa; phylum Chordata; class Mammalia; order Primates; family Lemuridae; genus Eulemur; species Eulemur rufifrons. The sequence continues at coordinate 14,015,228 of NC_090987.1, forward strand.
CATCAGGGTTTCCACATACGCATTTGGTGGGGGCGTGGACACATTCAGTCCATAGCACACATGTGAAATTCCAGAACATCAAGGATAATGAAATAATCTTGGAAACTTCTAGAAAGAAAAAAGCAAATTACTTACAAAAGAATGAAAATTGGGTTGATAAGGGATGATTATATCCACAACACTGGATAGCAGATGTCAAGAGAGCAATGACTTCAAAGTCCTAAATCCAGAATGTAGAATTAAGTACTGAGTCAGACCATCAATCAGATGTGAGACTGAAAAAAATGACATTTTCAGATATTCAAGACCAAGAAAGTTGATCTGACACCTTCAGGAAAAAAATGTACACCTTCAGGAAAAAATTCACAAGAGTAATGAAACAGAATCAATTTTATACTGATGCTTAAAATATTAAGTGGCACAGGCTTAGGGACATAAAATCACTGTCCCTAAGTTCCATTATGGATGAAGTCCCACTGTTTTGTTCAAATAGTAAATAATACTTATATTATTTAATTATATTATTATTTATATTTATATTACATAATTATACTACTGTAAATGCTATTTATGGCTCTTGATTTTCAAAATTGACCTATAGACACATCATGGAATATTTATACATACCAAAAAAGATAGTAACATTATACATCTTCATATCATAAAAATAACGGTAGAGCTGGCAGAAGTTGGGAGGTAGAGGGAGGGAGAATAGGTGGTGGTTGGTGGGATCTTACAGAGTGGGAAGAAAGAAATACTGTTTACAGTTGAAAGATCAAGAAATAGAGGTTTAATTCTATTATTTAAATTTATTAAGTTATGAGAGACTAACTATCCAAACAGACAATGGGCAGACCAGATAGATAGATAATATATAGATAGACGGGGATAGATAGATAGGTAGACAGAACTTTGACCCACAACCTGCAGCAACCTGCCCAGGAAACCAGTCCCCGTCTCTACAAAAAAAAAAACTCCGAAGCCAGCCAGTGGCGAGGGCTGTCCTGAAAGTGTCCAGCCATGTAATAGGAACAATGGCTGGATACTTTTCAGACAGCCCTCGTAAGTCAGACTTCCAGGAAACCAAACTGCTGTCTCTAGTGACAATCCAGGAAACTAAACGATAACCTCTGTAACAATCAGCCCCAAATGGCCAGGACTCGACCAATAACTGACAGCTTCCCTAATTGCTTATCCCCAATTTAGGACCAAGCAGGGGAAGCCACGTGTGTGCCCCTAACTAATCACGCAGGACGCCCACTTCTAATCAGTCCACCTACAGCTTCCCCAGGCCGACAGCGTTCGGTGAGGCCACACCTGAACCTTCCCTTTTTGCCACTGCAAAGCTTTCCCACTGCCCTGCCTGCCTTTGAGTCTCTGCCCAAACGCAAGTGGTGGTGGGTGGCTGCCTCCCCTGCTACAGCACGCTCAGAATAAATAGCCTTTGCTTTTCTCATGTGGTTGGTCCTTATTTATTTCCACAGTTGACTCATAGAAGGACCAAAAGATAAAAATATCATAAACAAAAATTTATTGAAGGAGGAAAGGGGGAGAAGATTAACCAAATTCTTCCTTTTCATGGGGAAAAGTCAATAGATATTATTTAAAGAAATATATGAAGAAATAGGATATAGTATATTATTTAGAGTCATGGGATACTTTCTTATAATTTACAAAGAGAAATGGTCAAAACTAGCTCCCCAAGGAGTGGGATTGGGATTGGCAAAGGGAAGAGGGCATTTAATTTTTACTCAAGAGCCTTCTAAATTTTTAACTTTTGTTTTTATATCCTCGTTATCTTTTTTTTTTTTTTTTTTTAACAAGGTCTAGCTCTGGCCGGGCGCGGTGGCTCATGCCTGTAATCCTAGCACTCTGGGAGGCCGAGGCGGGTGGATCGCTCGAGGTCAGGAGTTCAAGACCAGCCTGAGCAAGAGTGAGACCCCGTCTCTACTAAAAATAGAAAGAAATTATATGGACAACTAAAATATATATGGACAACTAAAATATATATGTACAAAAAATTAGCCGGGCATGGTGGCGCATGCCTGTAGTCCCAGCTACTCGGGAGGCTGAGGCAGTAGGATCGCTTAAGCCCAGGAGTTTGAGGTTGCTGTGAGCTAGACTGACGCCACGGCACTCACTCTAGCTCGGGCAACAGAGTGAGACTCTGTCTCAAAAAAAAAAAAAAAAAAGATCTAGCTCTGTCACCCAGGCTGGAGTGCAGCGGTAGGATCACCGCTCATTGTAACCTCATACTCCTGGGCTGAAGGGATCCTCTTGCCTCAACCTCTCAAGTAGAGTAGCTGGGACTACAGGCACTAACCACCATGCCTGGCTAATTTTTAAATTTTTTGTAGAGACAGGGTCTGGTTACGTTGTCCACACTGGTCTTGAACTCCTGGCCTCAAGCAGTCCTCCCGCCTTGGCTTCCCAAAGTGCTGAGATTAGTGGCATGAGCCACCATGCCAGCCATGTTCCTTTTATAATTAAATACATTTCTGGATCATTGCATTTGAGTATTTTGGATAAGAATTCTGCTTTCAAAATATAGATTCTACACCTAAGAAACTGATCTCCAAGCAAAGACCCAGCAACAGGGAAGGCGTGAACAGAGGTTGGGCCACCCCTAAGTGCTCACAGAAGGGCCTGGGAAGAGGCGGGGTATTGTGGGAGGGGGTAGTGTAGGCGAGGGTGGTAGGCATGTCGTCATGGTCTTGGGGGTGGTCCTCAGGAGGGACATCAGGGAATCCAAACTTTCCTGCACCACACCTTTCTTGGGGACATTCGTTATCTAATCTAGTAACTGACGCACGAGGTCACACTGACAGCAATGACAATGGGTTTGGAGAAAAAGGGGTGAATCTGCAGAGACAAAGTTAAAAAAGCAGGATTCGATACCAGGTAGCAAAGCTGAAATTCATCTTAAATTTTCAAATAAAACAGTTCTCTAAGGAAAACATGAATCCACTTTCACTTAAGATCTAAAATAAAACTGTCGTCCTGCTTTGTAATTCTTAAAATTGTGATGATTTAAATGTCTTTGATTATTTTTCCCTTTATATCATCTGTGGGGGTGGGCGTGGATAATGAATACTTGGTTAATGTCTGAAATGTTCCTTGCAGCTCTAAGTGAATAATTGAGCTGGTGCCAGTAGCTGGCTGAGAAGGGGGAGGTCACAAAAGGCTGCTGTTTTATTTAAGAACCGGTACAGCTTGCTCTTGTCCATTAACACTAAAGAAAGGACTGAGTGTGGGGGCATTGTTATCTTTAAACACCCACTAAGTGGCTGCCTGCTACAGTATTGGACCGAGCAGTGCTGAAAACACAATGTAAATATTCAAACTGCAGGAAGTTCGCCACCATCCCGGTGGAGCAGTGTGGGCACCGCCTTAAAACTGAGACTTTATTTTTAGCAGTGGGTAGAGAGCTGTCGAGAAACCATCATGTCTGGCCTCCAGGATTTTTAAACTAAGATTTATTCAAGGGTTCATTCATCCTCACACCCCTGCCCATTACCCAAATGCACCCAAATCCTCACAATAGATGACTCCATCATTCCTGTGGCTCTGTCGACATGCTGGGTCCCAGTCCCCATCTGACTGCCCCTGGAGCCAGGCAAGATTTCCTGAGACTCGGCCTCTGGTTCTGGGGCACCTGCTACTGCCATTCGCCACCCTGGGCAAGGTGTCAGTTATGAAGTGCGTAGTAGAAAGAGGCCAGGGCAAGCGTCTGGGGACTTGCCTGAGGTTTGGCTGCCAACTCTCTGGATCTTCAGTAAATCACTGGGCCTCCCTCTGTCTCACTGGCAGAATTCTACCAGGACATCCTACCCTCGCTTCACTCCCCTGCCAGTGGGAGATGTCCTGGTGCACTTTATGGTTATCGGGTACATCATGGATATCAGACAAGCACAGAATCCTAGAAGTGGAGAGAAATATAATAAAAAATATATAAGTAAAAGTTAAGGCTGAGAGCTATTAATACATGGATGCTTAGATTTCTGCCTCTTTGGTGTCATTTCAGGGATTCAGTGGACATTTTTTTAAGTTTTGCTGTCCAGCAATAATCTTTCCTTTTGATTACATCATCTTTCTGTATTGCTATTCCCCGTTCTCTTTCCAGCAGTTGGAATCCTTGGCAAATTTAACAGAATTTCCGATGATCTAAATCAAAGGCAAGGCAAAGCCTGGTTTCTTTGAAAAGTCAAGTGAGAAGGTCATGGCTAACAGGCCATGAATGGAAATTGAAATTGAGTCTTAGGGGTTGTTGGTAACATTCAAGAGAGCAGTTTTTATTAACTTTCTTCTTCTTTTTTTTTTTTCATTGCAAATACATGGACTACAGACTATATAGATCTGTCTGACTCAAAGATTGAGTGGCAGTTTGAATATCAAGATTGACTCCAGCAAAACGAACGCCCTGCCCTGCACCTTTTGCCCAACATAGCTCGGTCTTGTATCAGAGCCTCACATGAATGCGTATGATTGGCAGGAACTAAATTACACATGGAAACCTGGCTTCACCTGTCTTTCTCTGCTTCCTGGCCTCTGCTGTACTGAAAGACAAGCGGGCAAGGGTGTGAATGAGCCTCAGGCAAGGCAGTGCAGGGTCTCTGCCATATCCTCTCTAGTCTAGAAACTCACAGATGAACGTGGCATTAACCTGCTAGCCAGGGGCTGCCAGTCTAGCTCAGGTGCTTGCCTGGTACATATATAATTATGTTTCCATGGAAAATGCACTATCTGCAGGCCAAATGGCGTGGGACCATGCAGGAGGGAGTGACTCACTGCCATGGGGAGTCACCAACAGCTCTACCAACAAGGAGCTGACGTCAGAGACCCGAGTCCTGACTGTGAGGGGAAGATGAAGAAAGAGTACCACGAAAGGCTACGGCCACACAGGGACGTCAGCAATGACTGCAGCTCAGATGTGCCGCAGGGCAGGTACCTGGATGAAGGGGTGGACCAGGCCGGGGCATCAAACAGGGGACACAGCAGCCCCCGGCGACCCAAGCCCCGTGTTGCTGAGCTACAGCGTAGCCTGTGAAAACTGTCAAGAGCTACAGACTCTAAAGCCAGATGACCCGAGTTCAAAGCCCAGTTCTGCCCCTTACTATTTGGAATCAAGCTAGTTAAACCCTCTAAGCCTTAATTTTTCTGTTTGGAAAATGTTGATATTATTGGCAACTACCTCGGAAGGTAAACATGAGGATTGAAAGTGATGACAATGCAAAGCATTTGGTCCAGGGCCTGGCACTGGCAAGTGACAGTCCATGTTATCTGTGATACAGTCATCGTAAAGGTCAGCGTTCAAATCCATTGAGGATGAAGGGACAGTGGGAGGCAGCTAGACAAAGGTGGTGTCTCGTGCGGTGGGCAGCCAGTCTATTCGTGGGGGCTGCAGTTGTGGGACACAGGACCGGGACCCCAGAGGAGGTAGTTGGCAGGAGTAGGGGGGTGTCTGGGGCCCCTGCGGTCACAGCCGCCCCATCCTCAGTTATAGAGATAAATCTGATGTGTCTGTAAGGGACAACAGCCAAACCCAAATTCACAGGAAATCCATGTGCAGGACTACAAAATCACTGATGCTACACTCAAGATGTTCAGATAAAATGTAGGGTCTTCCTCGAGAGACCCGCCCCCTGGGTAACAACGAAATTAATGAACTTTAACCTAATCTGGTAATCTGCAATAATTGTAACAGCTTCTTTACTTAAAAATGATGAGCATCGAAGAAATATTCCGTTCTCTCCTCCTTTCTTCTTTCTCTCCCGCCCTCCGTCTGCTTAACCCTACGGTGCTACTATGCTCACTCGGACGGAGCTATCCCCAGATCGGGGCAGGGAGGCAGCCTAAAGCCATGCACAGGAGCGGGACAGACGACTCTCTGCCCTTCAGCTTTTCAACACGTTTCTAGATATTCTAAAGCTGCCTCCAACCTACTCCTTGAGAGGACAGGCAGAGAAAAGGAGAAACTTAGCATCTCCCTTCCGCCTTGCTCCTTTCTCCGCCTGCTCTTCCCTGGGCTGGAAGGGGTGGGCTTTCTCGTTTGTCCTTGGTATCACCGTGGGACCGTCTCTGACCCAAAACTCTACAGTGCAGGTGGCCAGGCCGGGCTCTTGACAGTCTCTGTGGGAAGATAAAAGAAAAGGTAAATCATATTTCTCAACAAAACTGGCTTATCACACTAGATCTTTGGGCAAAATCCTATGTTAAATGCCAGAAACGGAGTGTGAATCCTTCGTCTGTCTTGAACTCCTGTTGTAGCAGCCTTGCCCTGTCCAAGTCTTTCTCCCGCCCTGCCGCGCACGGATCTGTCTATATGTCAAGCCAATGTCAAGGTCATAGACAAAAATGCAAATGAGAAAAGCACCTTCATATTTTCTTAAAGACATAGATGCTATGAACTCAGAACACTCCTGAGATGGGATTTGACAAGGGGCGGGCTCGGCGTGTGCGTGAGTGGGAACACGGCGCTGCCGGCAGGGAGGCGGTGGCGCAGCTGAGCGTGTCGGCTGCACCAGCGGCAGCTTTCGCTTTCGTCCCAGTTTGACCCAGGGCAGCCACCGGCAGACATTCTGTGTTCCTTCCTGCCTGCTACCGAGGGGACAAAAATACCACCTGCAGCACCAGCAAAGGGACCCAGGCTGGCCCACACCCACCGGCCGGCCTGCCTTCTCCCTCTCGTTCAACTTTCCCTGCAGGCACCCCTCGCCTGTGCCTTTGCTGTCCCTCCCAGGTTCCTGACTATTTGCCTATTTGCCCTCTGTGGCCTCTTTGTGTTTTTTAAGACTTTTAAATGTTTTATTATAGACAATTTTCAGCAAGTATCGAGTATAATATAACGAGCCCTCAGGTGTTCACCACGAGCATCAATGTTGATCAACTCATGGCCAATCTGGTTTTCTTTACATATCCCCCTTTTTCCACCTCCCCCCCCCCCCCCACCAGATCACTTTGAAGGAAATCCCAGACATCGTATCATTTCTGGAAGCTTTCTAAGTCCCCTATGGCAATTCGACATCTCATCTAAAATGCATGAGCCCTTCACTCAGTACCTAAACTAGATTCCTAATCAGTTGTATGTAGCTCAAACTTTGTAACTAATTCCATTCAAATGTCCTGTCTCTCTAGGCACTCTCCAGAAATCTTTGGTAAAAGGAAGAGTTCTCCAGTAATTAAAATAATCCCATAATTCATCTGCTTTAATGAACAAAAACATCAGTGTGCCAATGATTTTTTTTTTTTGAAGAAGTAGATGCTTTGAATGCACTTTAAAAAGCAACTTTGAAGTTGCTTTTCTTCTCTTTAGTAGTTAACATTTCTGCCCCTTCCCTGTCCCCTTGTGTCATTTATCTAGTTAGTTTGCTTAGCAAACTCAAGTCTGTACAGATAGGTCAAACAAATTTCTACCCAGCTCTGGTCTGAGTGAATGAGGTTGTGCATATTTTTATATGGTTTTCTCCAAGTGCAGAGAAAGTACGTGTAATTCTTGCAAGTTTTTCATCTCTAATTACTTGGGTAGACAAGGGCTGCAAGAAAGACCAGAGAATGACGGGTTCACTTCTCAGGTGCATCTGAACTTGTTCCTGCGCGGGGACAAACTTTACTTAGATAAAACTATACGGTCTGTTCTTTTCTAAATGCCTTCGTCAGCAGAGATTGTAACACAAGCGTCACCAATAAAAGCCTGGACTCGCAGTTTTGGTGATGGAGGAAGTGACTACAGAGAAAGCCCAGCTTCACCTCTGGCCAGAAGTCTGTTTAGTATGAGAATTCCAGGGGCTTGATTGTTGCTAAAACATGGCTATGTTCCGGGGATGGTGCCCATACTAGCTTCACGGTTTGTCTCTAAACTGTGTGTGTAACCCTTGCTAGTATAATGGCCAATTTGTAAGGCAACAGATGGCTAAGCAGGTGACCTGGCCTAAGTGTTAGTTTTGAAATATGACACATCCCCAAACAGACTTGTAGACTCAAGTATTATGTGTTGCCAATATTTTGTCAGTTAGTCAACAGTTTTTCAAAATGTATTTGCAGGCAAATATTCTTATTGCTAATAAATGAAATGAGATGTTTGTTCAGAAATATCATTATATAAAATGATAACTTTGTATACTAATATGAACCATGTTGGAGAAGTATATATTCTCATATTTTATATAAAAATTCCCATTTATTTTTATCTATATACTTATTTTTGAGAATTCTTAAGTCTCACCCATTTATTTTTAATGTGACTCACCTAAGCTTTTTTTCTGAACTGCTCTATAAAGGCCAGTTTCCAAATCTCAACTCCCATTTTCATTTGTATTATTTAGTGGTTTCAGGACCAAATGCAAATTTGATACCAGGATTTTTTTTTTTTTGCTCAGAACTAAGGGTCATTGCAAATATTTAAGGAAATTGCTAGGGAGAGCAAATGAAGATCTTCTGGTGAAGCTCAAATCCCTCATCTGTATGGGGAAGCTGGTGCTTCCAGAAGTTCACGTTGCCAGGAGCAGGGAGGACCAGCATGCAATCCACATATTCTAACTCCCCCGAATCCTAGTATAGGCCTTAACATTCTGTTTTTTAAAAATTATTTCTGGGTGATTTCAGCATAATTTTGTAGCTCAGCTGCCCTTTAGCTAACTTAAACTGGATTACACGCTAAAGCATATTTAGCTTGTCTGTGATTCCCTTCCCTTTAATTAAGTCATTAAAGGAGAACATTACCAGCAGAGCTGTGCTTCCCAGCTGATTTTTTAGTATTCTACATAGAAGCCTATAATTCAAATTTTATTTTTCACAATTATTTTTTTTACTATTTTTGAGAACTATAACAAACACACTCACATATACTACAATGCAATAGACACAAATTTAAATAAGTCATTAAATGTGAATTGTGTCAGAAGTCACTGGCACTTGGCAGAACAATGGAAATCTAGGGGTAGAGCCAAGCTCAAACCTCTCTGTGTTCCCTGGGCATTCCGCCCTTCTTGGGGGAAAAGGGTCCCTCCAGTGTGTAGCTCCGGTCCTTTGCGGAGGGGGCACAATGCTGTCCTGCTTCAGGGTGACGGTGGGTGAGCCAGTACTGAGCGCCTGACGGATAGTGATCCGTTGCTGGATGGTGAGTTCTGGAACACTTTGCTTTCGTGACGTTGTAATCGTAGATTCTGGTAAAGTCAGGGCTGGAAGCAAGTGGGAAAAGCGTCTGGTAGAATTCTCTTATTTTATAGATGAGAGAAGTAAGGCCCAGATAACGATGAGGTATGCAAGAGAGAGCAGGGGAGAGCTTGGAGAATGAGTTGTGTAGACACATGAACCGAGGCCCTCAGTCCAGGACGGGTTTCCTGGGTTCCCAGGGCTCAGCTTCTACGGTTACTTCTCACTTCAGCATGTGGGCGTCTCACCCAGGTGGTCTGAACAGGGGTGGATAACTAAGTAGCATTGAACTCCGCGCTGAGAAAGAAAGGCACTCCCTTTCCAGTGCTCTTTCTCAATCCAAGGAGAAATTTCTCTAACACTCCTTGATCTCCCCTTCTCCCTTAGGCTCAAAGCCCAAGGGCAAGAGTAGCTGGCTAGAGTTCAATCAATGTCAGTGTGTTCTTGCTTTTTAATGTTTTTATTTTTATGTTACCTTCAACTTGTGGCAAACAATACTGGTTTTCCCATTTATGGAAAGCTTCCTTTTAAATTAATTCATTTAGATTAAGAAGTGAGTTTATTAGCAGGAAAAACATGTCTAGTAAAAATAGCATAGGTGGCATGCAGATAAGGCAAAATTGGACAGGTGGCAGATGACACGTTTGGGAAACACTGTATTAAGTGGATAAAAATGGGTCTGAAGGGCAGAAATGGAATTTAATACTGATTAAGTGGCAAGTATTCGTGTAGGACCTGGAGGCTCCTTTGAGGAGCTTAAAATGTATTTTATAATAGTTTGAGAATATAAGGCATATATGTATGAAAATAAAATAAATACCAAGTCCAAATGGTGAACAGTCAGAGAAAGGCATGTCTTGCCTCTTTTTCTACCATGGAAGGAAAATAATTGCTTTAAGCACATAGAAGAAACAAAGCTCCCTCTAGGCTGGGCGTAGGGAAAATATTAGCAAGAAGGTGGGACTCTACCCAAACCCAGAGGAGAACGATTTAGAAAATTAAATAGGAAGGCCGTGTGCGGTGGCTCACGCCTGTAATCCTAGCACTCTGGGAGGCCGAGGCAGGAGGATCACTGGAGGTCAGGAGTCCGAGATCAGCCTGAGCAAGAGCGAGACCCTGTCTCTACTAAAAAATAGAAAGAAATTTTCTGGACAACTAAAAATATATAGAAAAAATTAGCCAGGCATGGTGGCACATGCCTGTAGTCCCAGCTACTCGGGAGGCTGAGGCAATAGGATCGCTTAAGCCCAGGAGTTTGACGTTGCTGTGAGCTAGGCTGATGCCATGGCACTCTAGCCAGGGCAAAAGAGCAAGACTCTGTCTCCAAAAAAAAAAAAAGAAAAGAAAAGAAAATTAAACAGGAGAAAGGAGAACATTACCAGCAGAGCTGTGGTTCCCAGCTGATTTTTTAGGATTCTACATAGAAGCCTATAATTTAAATTTGATTTTTCACAATTTTTTTTTTTTTACTATTTTTGAGAACTATAACAACACACACTCACATACACTTCAATGCAATAGATACAAATTTAAATAAAAATGGAGACCGCAATGTGTTAACTGTGCTAAAAGGTTAGCCTGTTCTGTGTTGACTTCAGTCTCTTTATTACTGTTTCCAAATGCAGATAATGCACCACGGATGAAAATGAAATAAAGTTTGTTTATTTATTTTGTTTAAAACTTAATGTGTTTTAAATAAACTTAATTAAAGTTTATTGGTTGTTTTGAAGCTTTGAGTAAATGAAGGTCAGGAATGAGCACTGAGATTTTTGAGTTTCTTTTTATTTATACCACTGAACATTTCCTATTGTTATAAAGTATATTTGGAAAGCATTTTCTAAAAACAAAAAATTTTAAGTGGCTGAGAAAGCTGTTCATTAACACCCGCAAAATTAAACCATCACCAATTAAGGATTATGAGCTGTTGTTAGATACTCTGCCTGCTTTGACTTTAAAATGGAAATTTCCTCTAACTCTGTGCTCAGGCTGCTGGAGGACTATAAGTGTATCCTAAGATTGCAAGACAGACTGTTAAATTATTACCATTTGCAAAACCTTAACTGAGTGAATAGAAATGTTCTCCATATTAAATGCCAAAAAACAAAAAAAAACCAAACCCAAAACAAAACCTGGAAATAAATAGTATGCTAATTCAAATAGGATTCATTGTTTTAAGAAACAAAACCAATACTATCTTATACAAAAAGAAAAAAAGGAAGAAAAAGGGAGATTTATTACAATAATACTGGGGGCTTAGAAAATCAACAGGTAGGTGATGAAATAAACCTTGGGAAATGGTCAGAGACCCAGGGGGTTCAGAGGGTGAGACAGCAGAAACACAGGCAAAAATTCTACGGCACATTATTGCCACTGGGGTCACCTCCAATCACTTACATTCCTGTGATATTGGCTCAAGGTTTAAATTCCCAGGGGAAAGCATCCAATTGGCTGAGGGCTAAGTCATGCAGCTCTGAGAAGAAGCGTTTGACCTTGTTCATTTCCATAGTGATAGTCACCACCTCCCACCAGCTCTACACAACAGGGACACCCCACAGAAGATGGGGGAGTAGCAGGAGGAAGAGAGGGTTGCGTGCTGGACTGCCCAAAATGACGACTATCTATTACAGATGGTGATCTGATAAAAGACCACCACAACCAATGCAGTCTTATTAACCGTGACTCCCAAGGTCAAAGTTTTGTGTTCATCAAGTTCACCTAACACCTAGAACTTGCTCTCTGATACCAGTGGCAATAAGGAATCGGGCTTCATGGAGAAAAGACTGATTCCAGAGCTGGGGCAGAGTCGGTACAAGCTGGGCCGGGAATGGGGCTGCCCCTGTGTATGTGGGACACCAGGCAAATCGTTTCTGTAAGCTCTCTGTCTGTATAAACATTTTCATTAAAAAATATGCTATGAAATTCATGAGACCAGGTAAGGGACAGTGATTTATTTAGACTGACTGACAGAGAAGAGCGTCTTGCATATGCTGATTGTTCAAACTGTACCCAAGAAGATTCTTCCTAGTGTCCAGGCACCATCTCTTCCTGTTCTGCATTGTCAAAGGTGCTGTCCCTGGCTAAATTCATACCTCTCACCGCGGAGAAAAGGTAGCAATGCTGTTATTACTCATGCTGTGGCTCTTCAGATCCTGTTTGTATCGAAACAATAGAGCTCTTCCTGCGTTTGCAGTTCCCTAATACCATTTGCTCAAGACACTGTCATCCACTCAGCCACCCGTGAATGCTGGCTTCCAGTGACCCAATCAAATGTTCCTGTGCTTTGTTGATGATATTCACAGATGCCTAAAGTATGCAGGAAAATGTATTCTGCATATCAAATATTTTCTGGTCATGTTAAATGTACCATTGGAATTTTACAGTCTAAATGTAGAATAACACATCTTCCAACCATGCCTTCTCTTGAACTCAGGCCTTCATCACTGCATTGGTTCAGCGTTGGCTGTACCCCTGTCTTGCATAGACCAGGAACGGCAGGGCGGAGAGACACGGGCTTGTCGTTGGTCATTCGAGAAGAGCAGAAATGCCTATTTCTCTTCTATCACAGCTTGAGACTCACTGGAGGGCCAGAGACAACAGGATGGAAGGGCTCGTTGCATTGCAGGATGTGTAGAGGAGAATTAAGCTTACTCAAATTGAGATCTAGTCTCTTCTCTCAGCTACTGGGAGGTGATCTCCAGGCCTCTGAAGTGTCCCCCCTGCATGAGAGTATTTTTGTTTGCCTGGGGGCTTTGGCCACCCGACTGTCTGACAATGTGATTTATTAGGGGGTCTTGGAGCCACAGCATATCAGTTTTGACCTCTGGAGGAACTGGACACTAAAGTTGTCAGCCCGATCTCTGGGAAGGGCTGGAGACTGAAGGTCATTTGGGTAGGCATGAGCCCCACTAAAAACTCTGGACTCCAAAGGCTCAGGTGAGCCTCCTGGTTGCAGCACTCATGTATACCAGCACATGGTGGCCAGGAGGAGGTGACACCATCCAAGACTCCTCCCACCCGAGACCAGTTATATCAGACCCAGGCACCTGTACTGGGATGTGACTATGCAGCCAGACCCAGAATTACTGCCTTGGAGGGATGCTTCCTGGTTCTGGTCTCTTCTGTCCACCTGTATGGCTCCATATCTCTACCGACAGATGGGCAAGAGTCTGTATTAGAAGGTTCTGGAGAGTTCTCCCACTCACCAAGTAAAGAGAGATCATCTCTAGGCCACCACGTCTGTCTCAACTGTTGGCTGAGTGCAAACTAGTAGGGCATCCTCGCACGACTCCAGGAGACACTGGGTGCACCATGTTTTACATAACAGACTCCCCAGGGAATAAAATTTCCTGTGAATGGTGCCACTCGGAGTTGGGTAACAGGCTAGTCATGGTTCAAATGCTGGCCCCATCTAGGTGGATAATTAATCTCATGTTCCTCTTAACTCTGAGAAGAAAACAGCATTGTTCCACCCCTGGGTGCAGCCTGAGCTCTGCCTGACTCATTCCTCAAGGTGGTTCTAGTGGAGGTGATTGAGTCACTCCGTGGTTCATGAGTCTAGGCTGGGGTGGGCTCTAAAGGAAGGTGGGGAGTGAGAGGCACGGCTGTCTCCATGGTGGGTGCTGGAAGACCCCAATATCCCTCGACACCTCACCTACTCACTGCCATTGGGTTCCTTTTGCCCACCGTTGGCTGTTTCTTTGGTTAAGGTGTTTTGCAGCTAGCTGTAAAGACGGACATGTGGTCTCAGAAGGAATCTAAATTAAGGAGTTAATAATTTTGGTGCAATGGTCAGTAATATTAACCTTTGCAGTGAGTGAGGCTGGGGGAGAATGGGAATAAAAGAGGTGTGTTTTTGATGAAGGTCGTGGAGAAAGAAGATTTTTATCACCAGTCATTTTGCATGAGAAGAACTTAGGGGGCCCTTGTGGGCATGGGGGTTATGTAAGTGGGGACAGATGAAGGAGAAAAAGGGATCAAGAAAGAGAAATATAAAGAAAATTCTCTTACTTTACAATTCTGTCTAGAGCCAGCCTGAGTATTCTCCCTTTATTCAATAAATAATGCTTTTCAGCATCTGTGTGAAGTGCAGAGAATAATGATGAGCAGGATGCATCCCTTACCTTGAGTAGTTCACAGTTTAGTGTTGGAGACATGTAGGATAGTTTAAACTGCATGTATTAGAAAACCCAACTCAAAATGTCTTCAAGAATTTGTTACATATCACATACACACATACACACACACACACACACACACACACCCCCACCAAAACACAGTTCTGGGCAGTTCCAGGGATGGTTAACTCAGCAGTTCAACAATGTCATTAAGGATCAGGTTCCTTCCATCGTTCTGCTGTGTCATCTTCGGGGTCTTCATTTCAAGCCCACTCCACTCACACTCACAAGATGGCTGCCATTGCTCCAGGCATCACCAGGAAACCTAAATATATACAAAAATATTACTTCCTTGGATACATTTCCTTTTTAGCACCAAAAAAAAAAAAAATCTTTCCCAGAACCCTCCAGGAGACATTGCCTCATGGTGCCTTGTTAGGTGAGATTGCTTTAAACCATGATTTACCTGAACCATGGGGGAAGGAATGGTTATCAGAACAAAATCAAGGCTCTGATAAGTATGAAAAGGTAGATTATTGTGATTTTAATTTGCTTTTCCCTGTTCACTAATAAGGGCAAGCACCATTCCATATGCTTACTGACAATTCACATTTCCCCCTTCTAGAATGATTTTCTTATTCCTTTATTCAATTAAGTTTATCCTTACCCTATTGGTTTGTAAAAGTTCTTAAATACACTGAAAACGAATCCTGTGTCACGTGTATGCATCCCAAGTGTCTCCCTCTAGAGCACCTTGTCTTTTCTACGTAGGGATGGTGTCCTCAGCTATAAGAATTTTAAAATTTCAATTTAGTCAATAATTGACTAAATAATTTCCATTATGATTTGTGTTGTTTGTCTCTTAAGATATTTTCCTATGTCTTCATTATGATTTGCTTTTCCATTTCCTTTTTTTGTTGTTGTTGTTGAGACAGAGACTCACTCTGTTGCCCCGGGTAGAGTGCAGTGGCTCCATCGTAGCTCACTGCAACCTCCACCTCCTGGGCTCCAGCGATCCTCCCACCTCAGCCTCCCAAAATGCTGAGTTTGCAGGTGTGAGCCATCGTGCCTGGCTCCGTGGTTGGTTTTTTTTTTTTTGAGACAGAGTCTCGCTCTGTTGCCTGGGCTAGAGTGCTGTGGTGTCAGCCTAGCTCACAGCAACCTCAAACTCCTGGGCTCAAGGGATCCTCCTGCCTCAGCCTCCCGAGTAGCTGGGACTACAGGCATGCACCACCATGACCGGCTAATTTTTTCTGCATATAATTTTTTAGTTGTCCATATAATTTCTTTCTATTTTTAGTAGAGACGAGGTCTCACTCTTGCTCAGGCTGGTCTCAAACTCCTGAGCTCAAACGATCCACCCGCCTCGGCCTCCCAGAGTTCTAGGATTACAGGCGTGAGCCACCGCGCTTGGCTGCCCTCATTCTTGAATAATAGCTTGGAAAATAGTTCACATTACCCTGACACCATGAAGGTACTTCCCCGGGGTCTTCTAGCTCCTGTTGTGGCCAATGGAAGCATGAGGCTTGTTTACTTATTCCTTTTTAGGTAATCCGACTACTTTTTCCCTCTGGTAGCTTCTAAGATTCTCTCTTTGGAATTTTCATTCTGCTGTTTCATTGTATTATTGCTGGGTGTGGTTTTATTTGTATTTAATCATCCGGTATGGGGAGAACACTTTTGATCTAAGAACTTATTGGCAATTGTGGAACATTTTCGGCCGTTATCTCTTCAAATATTGCCTCTTCGTTATTTCTTCTTCATTACTCCTTTCATGAATTGCTTTTATTATCTGCTAAAATTTCTCTTAGGTATGTGATTTCTTCATTTGTCATTCTGTAGATCTTATATTTATTTTATTTTAAAATGTTTAATAATGTTTTTTTAGTGCAACCACCTAGAATAAATTTATCTTTTGACTGTTCATTTTGTTGGATGCCTTTCTTAAAACTTTTTCATATATTTTGGAATTTGGGCTTATTTGCAGTGGAATTTTGGCTTACTTCTCTCTCTCTCTCTTTCTCATTTGCTCCTCACTCCCTGTCAATTTTCACAATTGCCTGCACCCCTGGCCCAGTCCAGACTCGGGTCTTGCAACTTGGAAATACTGCCCTATTCTGATACTGAGAATAGTTAAGATCAGTCGTCAACCCCTTTGTAGCTCGGTATTATTACAGCAATAGTGTTTGCATTCTTTTTAGTGGCCTGTTTTTATGTTTTCATTTGTTTTTACATTTTTATATGTTTTATTTATTATTGTTATATTGTAGCAAACTGCAATTATATTATTGTCCTAACCCTACAAAGCGGTCTTGGCTGGAAGCCCTCCGCTCTTTAATCCACAGAAATCTGCCTTCTGTCACCACCACACCATACAACTACTTTTTCAAAGAACATCTGTGGTCACCACGTTGCTAAATTAAATAAAGATGTCTCAGTTATAATCATGCGTGGCCTTTTGGCGTCTTGCCTATTGGCTACATTCTCCCTCTCTAAATTCTCTGTTGTCTTGGCTCCCCTGACAGCACACACTTTCTATAAAAGATAGTGATAAAATACACAAAACATAAAATATACCATCGTAGCCATTTTTAAGTGTACAGTTGAGTGACATTAAGTGCATTGCCATCGTTGTGTGGCTGTCACCACCACCCACCTCCAGAACTCTTTACCTCTTGCCCATTAAACACTAAGTCCCCAACGCTCCCTCCACGCAGCCCCTGGGAGCCACCATTCTGCTTTCTGTTTCAATGGATCTGGCCACTCTGGGTGCCTCCTATGAGTGGACTCGTACAGCATTTGTCCTTTTGAGACTGTCTTATTCACTCAGCACAATGTCTTCATGGCTGGCTTGTGGGACAACACACACTCTCGATTTTCCTCCTAAACCCCTGGTGACTTCTTGTTAGTCACCCCTTTGTTCACCCATGTCTGGAATATCGGTCTTCGTTAGCGTTTGTCCTAGACCCCATTCTTGCTTCATCATCTCCCGTCCCTGGGTAATCGTCACTCACAAGCTTCAGTTACCATCTACACCCTAAGAGGGACGGGCCTGTGTGTCCAGCCCAGACCGCTCCCCTAGCTCCTGGCTTTGTATCTCCAGTTGTCTGCGGGGCTTTTGTCTTGGATGATTTACAGGCCTCTCAAAATCCACATGTCCAATGTTGAATTCCTCATCTCTTTCTTCCTGCACAAATAAACTGCTCATTCTCTGTGTTTCCCATCTCAGTAACTGACACCACCATGTACCTTGACACAATCCAGAAGCAAAGACGTCCTCTTTGATTCCTTTCTGACCCCCCCCTCCTCCCCTCCCCAGTGAGTCAGTCTATCCTACACACCCTTGTATCTGACCCATTTTCTCCAAACCTCCTGCATCTGATCTAGAACAGAGCACCACGTCTCTAGCCTGAAATACAGCATTCTGGTTGGCTTCTCTGCCCCCAAATCTTCTGCCTCCCTAATTTACTCTCCAAAACGGTACTTCTCAAATGCACGTCTGATCATCACTCTTTTCCACGTAAAACTTCTAGTGGCTTCCCACTGCCTTTGGCAAAATGGCCAAGCTTCTTGGTGTGGCTCCTCTTGGTCACCCATAAACCCATCTTCAGATCATGTTCTAACAATAGAACACCTACAGCAATGACATCCAACTTTTCTTTTCTGGGTCAGGAGAAGAGTTTAGAAGACAAATTCTAGGAGATTATGTCCCTGCCCCTTGAAGGAGGCAGACAAGCCAATAGCTAATTAGCATACATGTGCTGACAGAGTTGGCACATGAGCTGGTGAGCAGACACCAAGGTGCCACACACTGACCGCGGGTCCATGAATGTCACATCAAACAGCAGGAGTCGCAGTCTCAGGTATGATGTGAAAAGGACTGTTGCCTTCTGGCTGTCATCCTGATTGTCCCTGAGGTTTTCTTTTCCCTGGCATGACTAACACCCTGGGACATCTTTATGTGAGCAGGACCGATGTTTCAGTTTATAAAGAAATGAGGACAAATTTAAAATCTTAATAATTTCCATTCTTGGAAAATAAAATTAACCACTTTATGAATCAGAGGGTGAGAAATATAATTTTTTACTTCATTATGTTGAGTTTGGAGTATAAAGGAGAGCGCTGTTGGGTCTGAATGCACAAAGAAGGTTCGTGGAAGCTATTTCAGGATGATCCAATAAACAGAAGCAGCCTGACCCAGGCCCTGAACAGCTGGCTTAAAGGGGAGAAAGAGGAACAAAGAACATTATTTGTACAAATCCTTTTTAAAAATGGGGATTAGTAAAGAAACCAAAGTGTTTTTGAGCTTGGCTTTTGGTTACTTATTCCTTTGATGAAGCTGTAGGAAGATCTTTACCCTGGCAAGGCCCAAATGCAGAAGCACATCAAATTTTCTATAATTTCTTTTTTTTCTTTCTTTCTTCTTTTTTTTTTTTTTTGGTAGGAACATGCTTTATTATGCAGCACAGGACACAGGCATTTACTTTGGAGAATGGAGAATGAAGTATATTGTTTTAGATTTTTCAGAAGGAAGAAGAAAAATCATGGTTTCTGCCCTCTGAAACTTTACATTCTGAGATAGGCTTGTTAATCTCTTACTATTTTGTGTTTGCATCTGTTCTTTAAAATGTATTTATTTGTTGGTTTTTCATTCATTTCTTATTTATTCTCCTTTTCCTTGTAATAGGTTTTCATTATACTATGCAAGAATATAATGGACATGTATTTGATTTGGTTTTAATAATAGACATTGGCTTTACCCGAGCACTGTAGTGTAATTCTAAAAGATAATCATCTTGTAAAAGAATTTTCTTGGGCTTTCCTCTTTCTTTTTTTTTTTTTTTAATCTCTTGGGGGATTCATTTTATTTTATTTTTTCTTTTTTTAAATTTCAGAATATTATGGGGATACAAACACTTTGGTCACAGGAAATTTTCTATAATTTCAACGGTCCGTGGAATCTTTGGAGCCATTCTATTAATAGAAGTTCTTAGGATGTGAGCATCAGGTTAAGAACCCCTCACTGGGAGAACCAAAAGGATGGAGTTTATTTGGGTAAGGTCATAAACACTTTATAAGAGTAAAGTTAAACCAAACAATCACGAAGGACACACATTTGTAGGAATCTGAGCCGAGAGGACAGCAGCAGCTATCCCAGGGTGTTCTGAAGATGCTTAAGGAGTATCTCCCGAATTGGAGACTGTTCATATTTAAAGCACAAAGCTTCTGCATTTTTTAGTTAAAAAAAAACCACAGCTCAAGCCTTGAAAATAGTTACCAGTTCAAAAAGGTAGGATGACCTAGGGCTGGGAAAAGGAACACTGAGAAGTTAAGGTCAACTATTCTTATAGGAAAATTCCAACACTTTCATTTATTTGTGGTTTTAATGAAGTGAAAAGAGCCTATTTAAAATAAATAGATGATTACATGTGACAATAGCTCCTAATTAATTAGGACCTCGATTAAGTAATAATTACCATGGCCTGGGGGAATGAATGCTGGGCTGTCATAGAAGAAATGACACTGCATTAAAGCATAATATGGGAAGAAAATTCTGAAAAAGGCGGCATTCAGGTTTGAGATGTTTTCACATGCTCATTATCTTAAAAAATCATTTTTCATGAGTAATGATAAAATATTTAAGCCCCATTTGTGGAAAAAGTTACTGAGATAAGCTTTTTTTAAATACAGTGTTCTTTAGCTAGGGGAGCCTGCAAACTTTTAGAATCTAAGGAAAACCCTTATCTTTCTTATATTATACTTCGGTTTCTGCATTTGTAAATGCAGAATCTTATAGAATCTCAGATAACCTTGCAAAGTCCCCTAATCAGTCTTTAGGCAGCAGGTTCCCCACAGAAGCAACCTGAGGTGCTTTGATGGTGCACTCAATCTCAGTCAATCCACTGAGCCGCTGCAGCTGGAGATACCCATTGTGGGTATCGACTCAGGGCCTTCCAAAGATGTGCCAGCGCCAATACGCTCTGGCCACGGCATCACTCTGGTCCAGTCACCACCTCACTTGCTGCTTGTCTTTTCTTTATGACTGCATTATGATATTGACCCTTGCACTTGGCCTCCTTGGATACTATTAGCGTCTCTCCTCGTGCTGTGGTGTCCTAACTAGACCTTGACTCTGGAGCCCTTCTTGCCTGCCGGTATCCCTTTAGCCCTTGCCACATCAGTGCCTGCCAGCCTGACTTTCAGTTGCCATACCTGCCTCTTTGCCCGAGGACCTCCTCTGGCTGTCAGAGCCTGCCCTGCTGCAGCCTCCAGCTGGCAGAAGTCCCCGAAACACTGATGTGGGTCGTTAATAAACACCCCAGCATCCTTCCCTTTTGGCAAGGACCACTCTGAAGAACGTGCTCTATACTGCTTTGAAAAGCTCCCCAGTGGCAGTAAGCTCCAGTTGTCTACACATGGTTGACTTGCTTCATAAAGTACACCCTGTTGCCTGCCTCCTCTTCCGTGTCTTAATTCCCCACCTCCCAACCTGTGTTTTCTTGGATCGTCTCCCAAATAAACTATTGCATTCAAACTCTGGTCTCAGAATTTGCTTCTGGGAACCAAAATTGAGACAGGAATCTCAAACTTACCATGTCCAAGACAATCCTTAGCTTTCCTTTGCTCTCTCTCTTCCTCCCACTCCACACGTACCCACGCCCAGACTTCTTCTTTCCCAGCCTTCCCAACCTTAGCTAATGTTCCAATCATCTCTGCAGTTGGGCAGGCTACAAACCTAGGAGTCATCTTTGGTTCTCTTTTCCCCTTATAGCCTATATCCAACCTATCAGCAAGCCTGTTGGCTCTGCCCCCAAGATAAACCCTAAATTTGGGCCACTCCTCATCAGCTCACTGCTGTACCACTAATCCACGTTGCTATTGACTCATTCCCTGACTGCTGCACCTGTGCCTCGCCGTGTCCCTGCAGGTGCCCTTACCCCAACAGCCCACTCACAGCCAGCAGCCGGGGCAATCTTTGAAAGTATAGATCAATCCTGTTCTTCCCCTGTTTAAAACCCTCAAAATGTTCCCCAGTGCTACTAGAGTAAAATGGAGTAAATACTGAACTCATGGACCACCAGCTTCCCGCCTGCTCTCCACCCACTCCCCGTCTTCTTTATTTTTTTAGAGACAGGGTCTTGCTCTGTCACCCAGGCTGCAATGCAGTGGTAGCCTCCTGAGTAGCTAGGACTACAGGTGCGCACCACCATACCTGGCTAATATTTCTATTTTTTAATAGAGACGGGGTCTCACTCTTGCTCAGGCTGGTCTCAAACTCCTGAGCTCAAGCAATCCTCCTGCTTCGGCCTCCCAGAGTGCTAGGATTACAAGCGTGAGCCATTTCGCCCTGCCATAATTTTTACATTTTTTATAGAGACAGGGTCTCACTAAATTGCCCAGGCTGGTCTCAAACTCCTGGCCTCAAGGGATCCTCTTGCCTCAGCCTCCCAAAGTGCTGGGATTACAGACATGAACCACTGCACCCAGCCTCCACTCCTTATCTTTTGTGACATTCCCATTAATAGATTTGTATTCCTCCTTCTCATTGCTCATATACACCAAGCTAGCTCTTGTTGTAGGTGTTGGGGCTCAGAAAATGATACCCCAAAATGTGCCACTTTGGACTTCAAAGTGAGAGCACCTGGTGCAGCAGACACAGAGGAGGGCTGTCTCTGAAGTTCCCCTATCTACCTAGAGGCCAGATGCTCCAGAAGATGCTCAATTGTGAATTCCTTCCCCAGATAGCTCATCAACCAGATATCTTCGCATGAAGAAAGACTAGACCCCACACCCACAGCCCAGACGAAATTTGCTATTGTCTGTTCTTTGGGCTCATTCATCTCCTCTAAAAATCCATTTACCCTTCCTCTAAATGTGCCTGTGTCCCCCACTTCCCTCTTCCCTATGACGAGGGTACTTAAGCTTCAACCATCCGGACCTTCTTTGAGTTCCACACTTGTGTGACTCTGGTGCGCTTGCACGTTAATAAATTTGTATGCCTTTTCTCCTGCTAATCTGTCTGCTGTCAGTTTATTCCAGAGATCAAACCTTCAGAGAGCGGAAGGAAAGTTCTTTTCACCCTGACATAGGACTTTTGTATTTGCTCTTTGCTCTACCTGGAATGTTCTTCCTCTATATATTTGTATTTCATTGCTGTGGCTGCTATATCATAGTTATCATAGACCCCTCTTTTGCAATGAAGGACTTGTTCCTCTAGCTGCTGAAAGTGTTGCCGGCAGACAGCAATTAGCTGTCAGTCCGCTTTGGGAGTCGCCTCTGCCAAAAAGAGAGACCTCTCCCAAAGTCATGCTTCCTTTTCCAAAGACTGATTATCTTAGGGGCCTATGCCTGTCCTCTTGCCTCATCTCAGAGCAATTCTGCAAGGCGTCTTAGCTCCAGAGTCCCCTGTGGGCATGGCTGAGGCTTTCATTGGTCCTGCTTCTGGCTAACCTCCTCCCTCTGCCCAATGCTGCTTCCTTCCTCTCCCCTCCATGGGTGGTGATCCCAGGAACATTCCCTGAGAAACAGACTCTCCTCCCAGAGTCTGGTTCCTGAGGATCCCAACTGGCTACCTTCATCACTGAGGTATCAGCCCAATATCAACTCTTCCAGGAGGCCTGACCACCCAGCCTATGGTCATATCCCATTGTCGAAGGAAGACAAACACTCATGAACCATTACAGACTGATACGAGACTGAGGTGCAGAGCATGAGTGCAGGAGGAGGTCCCCGGAGGGGGACATTAGGGAGGACAGAGGGGCAGGGAAGCTTGATGGAAGGGCTCGGACTCACCGTGGTCCTGGAGAATTGTGAGTTGACACGTCAAGATTCTGGACACTTCCCTCCTCCCCACTGGCCAGATGTTGTCTGAAAACTGGCTGAGCATGATTTCAATCCTGCCCTTCAGGGCGGGGGCTGCTGGGCCTTGGACAGTGCTGGTCCCCAACAGATCCACTAATCAGTGACCAGGTAAATAGTATCTTGATGCACGTGATGTGTGACATCACATCTTTTACTTGCCTGTTAGGGGAACTAATAAAAAGGAACATATGAAAGACTTCTTTGTGTGTTAGAATCAAAGTGGTACAGTCATATGAACAAAGCTATTTTCTGCACGGGTGGGAAAACCAGCTGCCTCTGCCCTGGGTGTTGTCAAGAAGGCAATGGGAGCGATGCTGCAGCCAGGGGGGCTGCCCGAGCACCCAGCAGATCAAGCCGGGAGGACTCTGCAGCAAATCCTGCAGAAAGTTTAATCTCAAACTCAGCTCCTCTTCTCACGCAGCGCACTTCCTGGCCACTTCTTGGTAGCATTAATCGGTGGGTACCGTACTTGGAAATGCAAGCTCATTTCAGCAACAGCCTGAGCAAAATACTTTAAAAATGGGGCCACACCACCTGGGGGTGGACATCATACCCTGCAATCCCAATCTAAAGAAAAATAGTGAGTGAATTATTTTTTGACCAAGCACTGATTCATAGTAATATAATAATTAACAAAAAGTACTTGTGGGATACTTATATCCAACAGTGTCCAAAATAGATAGGTTATACTGTCACTCTTCTCCACTACCACTGACACTTAAAGAGACATTGAATAAATGCTGTTGACTGACAGATGATTTGATTAGTTTACATGTGCACTGGCTACACATTAGTGCTTCCCACGTTAGAGTGTTCATTCCCATAGTCTGGCACAGGATATGCGGAGAATTACAGGAACTCACTCTAGATTGTAACCTGTGACCCTTATGCCCCCCAATCCCCCTGGCCCTGACACCATGTGACTGTTAGATAATTTGAGAACTGGGCTCAAAAGAGTCTTATGTTGAAAATGAAAATGCACCATTGCACCAAAAATGCTCGCTGGGCATCTTGGCGCATTCCCGTAGGCATTCAGAGCATCTAGGCTGCAGAATACATTATCGTCAGCTAAACCTGGAAATTTACTTGAACCAGACAGAAGGAGAAGCACCATCCCAGCTGCCCTCGCAGCTCCAGCAGGAGGGTGGCCTCCCTGCCACCCTGCAGCAGGCCACGTGACGCTCAGCTCAGAAGTGCTTCCAAATCATTGCTGGCAGAGCTGCCCACCTGGACCACAGAGCCAAGGAACGCATTATCTCCCATATGTGCTAAAGCAAATGAATTACTAACAACAGGGCTGGGCTTCTGAGCTTGGAGTGCTTTCTCCTGCACTCTGAGCCCTACCACAATGTAAAAATATTGCAGAACGCTAAGAACTTTATATTGCCAGATAACATTTCCTTTCCACAAATTAAAACTACTCAGCAATTGTTTCAACAGAGCTTTAGTTCAGAATGCTGCTGAGGTATTTATGCAATGCTCTGCTTAAAGAGAGGGCAAGAGGTACCCTGAGGTCTCTCTTCTCAAATGTCATGGATCTAGCACAGAGCTTGAGGTGTCCAGGGAACATACCACGGAGAAGGAAAGAGAAGATCGTTTTTACAGCCTTGTAAGGACAGAGTGCTGTCTGCTGAGGTCCAAGTCCAAATGACGTGATCTTTTCATTCAATCTGGGAAATCAAATGGAGCTGATATTTTTCACTGATGTGTTAAAATAGATATTATCTTGAGCAGACCAGGTTTTATACATGGAGGAGGTGGTACAAATGCAAAGTTAACCCTCTATATTTTAGGATTCAGAAAGTCCAAATACATGTCAAATAAATGTTAATATATCACCTCCCCTGGTACACCGCAGTGTCTGCAATGTCTCTGCTCTGGCTATCAGAGCTCCCCCAGCCGTGAGAGCTTTGGACCATATTTGGCCACTTTGGTGGCTTTTGTTTGGTGTTTCCATTGCCTTGGGTGGTGTTGGGGAACAGCTGTCATCTGAAGGCGCTTTCACTGTTCTCACAAACACCTAAGGAACTGTCACACGAAAGAGGCAGTGGTTCTAATTTGAATTGTTTAGAAGACGGTCTCTGTTCTTGCTTAGTAAAATACCCAGTGGCTGAGATCATAGTGATGGCGTTGACACACCAAACAGAAAACAGTGTCAGTCAGAAGTGGGACAAGCTAACACGGAACATAGAGAAAATGGCATCGGGAAAAGTGCAGATACTGTGCAGTCGGAATCCAGTGCCATCCTGGGAGTGCGCCTCCCAGCAGATACCGCGGTCTGCACCGCTAGGAAGCAGCTTCTCTGTCGTGCAGATAAATGTAACTGGTAAATAGATCTGATGCTGGTAAACCCTCAGTTCCCATAACTCATTTGTTTTTAGCTTCCTATGCTGGTCTGCCCGTGGGGGACCATGCACACTGTTTATGATGACATGAGTATTTTTAGATATATGTCATTTTATTTCTCACCATGAATTATGAGTTACTATGAGTGTTCATCATCAGTCTCCACGGGCTTGGCCAACTATGAAGACACCCCTAAGAATCAGGCCTCATGTTATCTATGGCCATACCACCCTGAATATGCCGGATCTCACCTGATGTCGCAAACTAAGCAGGGTCAGGCCCGGTTAGTGCTTGGATGGGAGATCTCATGTTGCTGAGAAAATCAGATTGAAGACTTCCGTGCTAAGGACTCTGGCCTGGACCACGGTGAATTCATCAAGGGGATGTCCCTGTGAATTTTTTTTTTTTTTGCATATCTTCCTGCAAAGTTGTCTCACAATATTCCTGTATTGTTGAGCCCCAAGATAAACATCATGTCTGCCATCTTCACAATGGGGAACCCAAGGCAGTGAGCTCTTAGTAACTTGCCCAAGTTATCCCCCACTATGTTCTGGAGCCAGGATTCAGGCACAGGACAGGTGGCTCCGAAGGCCAGGCTCTTTGCACTGTAACAGGCTTACTTTTGTGGCTCTGCCATGGGAAGTTGTTACCTGCCCCTCTAACCTAGTCTTCTTCATCTTTTTACCCCTACACTTAGCACAATATACAACAGTTAGTGGGCCCTCAGATGATTTGAATAAATGAATACTGAGTGACATGTCTAAGTTCTGGCTTCACAACTTCCCAGCATTTGACCCTAGCTAACACCTGAGCCTTGCTTGTCCTACTCTTAGGATGGAGATGCTAATGCCCGCCCACATTTGCACAGTGTTGTTTAGGGATCTAATGAGCTTAGCCTTGTGAGCTTTTACGAGTGGTAAAATATTATTTAATTGTCCGTATTTAAAGTGAGTTCAACTCTAAGATATGTAGCCTTACTGCCTGCCCTATCCAAGTGCATAGAGATTTAACCTTGTTCCAAATGCTATGACAAGTTTTTTTTCTGTCTTTTAGCTCTAAGGAATTTCAGGAGGTGGTTGCCATGCTTAGCTGCATTTTATAGATGCAGAAACTGAGACTCACAGAGGTTGTTAACCTGCCCATACACACAGCAAGGGAAGGGATGGGATTTGAACCTAAGTGGTTAATCATTACACTATATTCCTGCTTCCAATGTGGCTAAATGGTCTTTCCTATGCTTTCTTGGGGAAAAAAAATTAAAAAATAAAATGACAAGATATCAGAGCTAGAAGTGATTATTTGGCCCAACCCTCCTCATTGAAGAAGTGTTGAAACTGATGTGCCCCAGGAAAGACTTGACCTTGCAATGTGGGAATTGGCTGTGAGTTTGGTCCTTGGAAAGTGGTCTATTATCACATAACTTGAAAGGTGGAGCAGATTCCCTCCCTGATAGGATCTGAGGGGGATACTCAGGTCATCCCAGAGAACATCCCAACTCCAGTGTATAGGATGGTCTAGTGCTTCGGATTCTCACTCTCCATATTTCTAGTCCCTTAGTCCTGAGAGTGTGTCTTAAGTAACTACAGGGCTGTCTCTGCTCCAATCATTACAGCCGAGCAGGAGCTGGCTGTCAGATCAGGGAGAGCACGCTCAGAGGGAATCCCTCCACACTGGGAGCAAACGAGGGGACAAAAGAGTTGGAGGGAAGGGTGGGGAAGGTGGGTCCCCATCCAAGGTGAGGCTTTGACTTTGAGGTTGTGGGAAATCTGGGGATGGGGAGGAACGTGGAGAAGTTGGAAATCAGTGGACTGCAAGGTGAGGAAGCTGGGCAGGGGGAGGAGGCAGTAAAGAAAGTCAGTGATTTCTTTCCCCAGCGCCATCTTGGGGTTTCAATCATGGTAAGCCCTCTGCCCCGTCCTCCATCCAGCCAGTGCCTTCCTCACCTGGAAGCCCTGGTCAGCTCGCAGGACACCTCAGCAGGTGTCTAGGAGAGCCATCCTCTGGGGCTTATTTCCCTTAAGGTAACAGAAAAAGAGCCTTCTCTTCCACTGGGACCTTAGTGCACAGGATTCCGTCACGTCCACAGCACTGAGGTTTAGCTTTCCTGCTACGATGATGGGGAACCTGGGGCAACGAGAGGAATTCTCGTATTTTCCACCTAGTGTGTATTTACCCTAGTGTCTATTTAAGTAGTAAATTTTTTCCCTTTTGCATATGATATGACAAATGTCCTAAATTTTATATAAATTAAAATTCATGCAATTATTACATAGATAATAAGCCCTTTGTAAGAAATCAAGCAATATCAAAGATGGAATTAAAAAGTATAGTGCTACTTCTCTCTCACTCAGTTCTCAAAGGCTAACCTCTTGGAATTTTAACATATATTCCTATCAATATATGTTTACATTTACATAAGTCTGTCTATCATATCTATTTCTTATACAATTTTAGTGTTTTGATTTGTTTCTTTCCTTTTTTTGGGACAGAGTGTTACTCTGTTCCCCGAGGTAGAGTGCAGTGTCATCATCATAGCTCACAGCAACCGCAAACTCCTGGGCTCAAGCAATCCTCCTGCCTCAGCCTCCTGAGTAGCTGGGACTACAGGCACGCGCTACCACGCCGGGCTAATTTTTCTGTTTTTAGTAGAGACAGGGTCTTGCTCTTGCTCAGGCTGGTCTTGAACTCCTGGCTCAAGCAATCCTCCTGCCTCAGCCTCCCAAGTCACTAGGATTACGGGTGGGAAGGTATGTGTATTTAAAACTGTTACAAAACCTGCCAAATTGTTCTCCAAAAAATCTGTTTCAATTTAGACGCTGTCTGCACAACGTGTTCAACATTGGATATTATCAATGTCTTGCTAGTATGATGAATAAAAACGGTACACTGTTTTGGCTAATTTGCATTTCTCTTACTGCTAGTGAGACATAGCTTCTTTTCACATGTTAATTGCCACTTGTATCTTTTTTGGGTGTGGATTAAGTCATAAGGTTTTACAAAAATGAAAACATGCCTCTGTTCAATAAGATGAGGGGATGGTTAATGGGTGCAAAAATACAGTTGAATAGAATGATTAAGATCTAGTATTTGATAGCACAACAGGGTGACTATAGTCAACAACAATTTATTATATATTTTAAAATAACTAAAAGAGTGGAATTGGGATGTTCCCAATACAAGGAAATGATAAATGTTCGAGGTGCTGGATACCCCCATTACCCTGATTCGATCATTACGCATTGTACGCCTGTATCAAAACATCACGTGCACCTCATAAATATATACACACCTATTGTGTACTCATGATAATTAAAAATAAAAAGTTTTTAAATATATTATCATGAACTGAACGTTTGTATCCCCTAAAATTCGTACGTTGAAATCCTAACTGCCAAGGTGATGGCATGAGGAAATGGGGCCTTTGGGAAATAATTAGGTCATGAGGGTGGAGCCCTCATGAATGGAGTTAGTGCCCTTATTAAAGTGACCACCGAGAGCTCAAACCCCCTTTCCTGCCATGGGAGGCTACAACAAGAAGTTGGTAGTTTGTAATTTGAAAATGGCCCCTCACCATAACCCCACCATGCCGGCACCTGATCTTGAACTTGTAGCCTCCAAAACCATGAGAAATAAATTTCTGTTGTTTGTAAGGCACTCAGTCTAGGGTACTTTGTAATAGCAGCCTGAACTAAGACAGACAGCTGCATTTCTGAAGTACGGATAAAAGGCGAAACATGAGCTAAAGTTATTGATGGAGCTGGACTATTATAGCACGTACATTTGGTGACTTGTTATAGAAATAATATTCTACAGGTTGCATGGATACAGATGAATTCTAATTGGAACAGAGGATAAGTTTGTAGAGAGCACTTCCTTCAGGCAAATCTGATATAGAATATGAAAATCCAGACTTAGAGACAGATTTATTCAGGAAGTGATTATTTGCTTTACAAATGGTTTCACCACAGGGTTCCTTTATGTAGTCAGCTCCCCTAGGTGTGCTTAAAATAAAATGCCTTCTTATAAAAATGTGTTTACATATACAGTGTTAAGAACACATCCGATACATAAAGAAATGCAGGTCTCCTAAAATATGTGTTGTTCTTACAGGAGGAGCTGTTGCGTTTTTAAAGATGTCTGCTGAGATGGGGAATTGTACACAATGCGTTTTCTCCACTTTTCTCTGCTTTTCAAACAGTAAAGGAAGTAGAGAAACAGTGACGTCTAGCCATCTGGTAGGCACACGATTAGCGCTGGGATCAACTTGGGTATGATCCAGCCTGGTTCCCAACAGAGCTGGCACCCCCCCACCCTCCAATTCTCCAGGAAGACAACCAGTAAACTTGTGGCTTCTTTTTTTTTTTTTTTTTGACAGTCCTGGCTCCTCTTCTAGCCGTAGTAGCTCTGACTACCAGAGCTGCCCCTGAGGTTCAGGGGAGCCCTGGAATCTCCTAAGAGGTATAATGTAGGAATGTTCTGAACATGAATTCCAGTGGCATAATCTTCCTCCAAGGCCCTCTGTACTACCCACAGATTCCTGCTCTCTACCTCCCTGGGCTCCTAAGAAATTCTGTCTCACAAATACCCTTGCTGATCTCTCTTCTCTTTCCTGTGATAGCAGCCACTTGATCTTGGAATTCAATGCCTCAAATACTAAGCTGGCTACCAATGCTGTTTTACATGCTAGGGCCTGGGTTGGACAGGTTCCCCTGCCCCCAGTGGGAGGGTCAACAGACAGGTTTTTATCCCTTTTATATACACCCTACTCGCCTGCAAGGAAGCTGTACTTCCCCAGGACCCAGAGGCATGCCAATATCCAGAACTTTCCAGATCATGGAATAACAAATTATCTCACTTAAAAGTGCCATATAGAATTGACTTCTCCCTAATCTTCTAAGAGTTTGTTAAAAATGTCCTTTTCTGTGCAACCCCCTGAAAAATGTTTACTAGTCGCTTTTATTAACAATCCTTTTCTGTATTTCTGTTGGTCTTTACAATTAAAAAAATTTAATTCTTTAATATCTGTGATGAGAAGTATGGATTCATATTATTTTTACTTACGGATATCCAGTCACATGAATACCGTTTTAAGAGTAATGATTCCATCATCTGTTCATTTGTTTTGCTTGATTTCTTGTATATCAAATTTTTATACACAAATTAGAACCTATTTCATTTGTTTTGTTCTTTTGGTCTATCCTTATGTTTTAGAGAAAATCCCCAAAATATCATCTTGCCTACTTTGGTATTATAATAAAATCAATTTCAAGTACAGCTAGTTGTGTTTCACTGTTCTTTTTACCAGTATTCTTTTTATTTTATTTATTTATTTTTCTTTGAGAAAGCTTCTTTTTTTGTCACCCTTGCTAGAGTGCAGTGGCATCATAGCTCACTGCAACCTTAAACTCCTAGGCTGAAGGGATCCTCTTGCCTCAGCCTCTCCAGTAGCTGGGACTATAGGCACGTGCCACCACACCCAGCTAATTTTTCTTTTTTTGTAGCGAGGGGGTCTTGCTCTTGCTCAGGCTGCTCTTGAACTCCTGACCTCCAAGCAATCCTCCTGCCTGGGCCTCCCACAGAGCTAGGATTACAGGTGTGAGCCACCACACCCAGCCTTCTTTATTTTTTTTGAATGAATTTAAGGTTTATTTTATTAAGGTCTATAAAGTAGGCTATTAGCATCTTAATTGGAATAGCGTTAAAACTCTGACACAATTGGAGAGAATTATCACCTTTACCATGTTTTCTCTCTTCTTTAAGGAACATGGCATTTTCCTCCAGTTGCATTAGATAAACTCGCAGGCATTTTATATTTTTGCCCACTTTTAGGAATATCATAATGTATTATATTTTCTTTTTCCATATGGAACTGAAACTAGGAGATGGCCCTCATAACCACTCATTTTAATGAACTTTTAGTCTTCACTAATTTTTGTGTTTATTTCTTTTGGTTTATTAGAAATACATTTTTGCCATTTGAAAATCATCTTTTTATTTCTTTTTCTAGAATTTTAAACTCTCCCAGTGCACCTTACCAGGTCCCATGTTTTTAACAACCAGCTGTATGCAGAAGAAAAGATGAAGGCTTATGTTAAGAACCAATTATCTGGGAGATGATGGGATCTTGGGGGTAAAAGTAACCCTTAAGTCAAAGGAAGGGAGGAAGGATTTCAGGGTGAGGGGGTTCATTCCAGGAATTCCACTTAGCAGAATCTCCCTTAAAGAAATAATAAAAAACGTGAACAAAGTTTGATGCATGAGAATGTTCAGGGTATTATTTACCAAAGGCAAAACTTGAAAACAACCCAGATGTACTACAATTAGGAAATTGATAAATCATGGCACTCCATGAAATAGAATAGTATGTGGGCATTGAAAAATAATGTTTGCAAGAGACATTTGACAACTTAAGAAAATGGTCATGAGGTGTTTATTTAAAAAGCAAGACATGAACTAAATATAATGTAAACTGTAAATCTAAGGACACACATGTAGAGGAAAGGATGGAAGAATGTGTTACTTTGGTTATTTCCAGATTGTGGCAAGATGAGTCATTTTCTTCCTTATATTTTCTTTATTTTTAATTTTTCTGCAAAGAGCATGTGTTACTTTGGGACTAAAAAGAAGTTTGCTATGGAGTGAATGTTTGTGTGTCCCTAAATTCATAGGTTAAATAAAGCCTAATTCCCAATGTGACTGTAGGGCTTTGGGGAGGTGATTAGGCCATGAGGGCGGAGCCTTCATGAGGGGGTCAGTGCCCTTACAGGAAGACACACTAGTAAGACGGTCTTTCTCTGAAATATGTGAGGACGCAAACCAGGAAGAAATACCCCGTTGAACACTGGATCTGCTGGCACCTTGATCTTGGACTTCTCAACCTCTACAACTGTGAGAAATAGATGTCTGTGGTTTAAGCCACCCCTCGGTATACTGTTTTGTTCTAGAAGGCCAAGCAGGCTGAGACAAATACCATAATACTTATTACTAATACATAAAGAAGAATGATAAGAAGGAGGAAGAGGTTGGGTCAAGAACAAAGAGAAAATAGACCAAAGGATTGACCATTAGCATTAAGCCACCAGCATGTAGGTGCTTTAGCTGACAGCATCCGCTGGCCTTCTAGCTGTCCCTGCCAAGGCAGCAGACATACAAGGGGAGCCTCCAGGCCAGCCTGTCCAGAGATTACTAAACGACCTCTGTGCACGACATGGAAGAATCCCCCAGCCACACCCTGCCTGAATTCCTGACCCACATCATTGGGAAATATAACAAAAAGGCTTCTGCTTGAAGCCAGTGCATTTTGGGTTAGCTTTTCACGCAGCGAGAGATAACTGGAACAGTGGGCTATGTCTATTTATACACGAGCTGCTCATTATTTGGGTGGAGAAGTTGCTGGGCTTCCTCGCTTGGTGAGCTTCCTTTTGGCATCTGTAAGAATCGTGGGGAAACCTCTGGGAAGTGCATGGGCTCCCTGATTGGTGAATTCCAGTAAGAAAAATTCTATTTTTCACAGGCCTCAGGCTCTTAAATCACTCCTTAAAACATTCTCCCAGGGAAATTTCCATGCCTTTCTTCCTTAGTGACTATCTGCTAACTGCTTTAACTGTTTTAATTGAACTTAGATGTTGAGCAAAGGCAGCTGGATGAGGGAGTGGAGGTGCTCTGAGGAGGAGGGAGCCATGCAAAAGTGACCAGGGAGACTTTCCGATGTTGGCCACTTGCTGGCCCCTGGCAGGAGGTGACAATTCATCAGTGGGGTTGTTTGGGTTCCGGAAGGTGCATTTTCATTGCCTGCACTATGGAAACCCTCTGTATGTTTGGGCTGGTTTAATCCCCTAAAGCAGGAGTCCCCAACCTATGGTGAGTTGTGTAATTATTTCATTATATATTACAATGTAATAATAGTAGAAATAAAGTGCACAATAAATGTAATGTGCTTGTATCATCCCAAAACCATCCCCCCCCACCCACTCCCCCATCGCCCCCCGTCCATGGGAAAATTGTCTTCCATGAAAACGGTCCCTGGTGCCAAAAAGGTTGGGGACCACTGCCCTAAAGTGGACAATCCTCCTCTACCATGTGTGAGATGCAGCCCTGGTCACCGAGTTGTTATGGCTAGGATGGTCCCCAGGGATCATCTAATCCGACCCCCACATTTTACAAAAGAGGAAACCGAGGTACATCTGTACGGGGGTGTTTTAAATCCCACAGTTTGTAACTGGCACAGAAGTGGCAGAAAGCCTAGTCCCTGGCACACCCTTGCATAATGCCAGTATATGATGAGACATGGGAGAAGAGGAACAGAAAATCTTGATTTTTTTTTTTTTTTTTTTTTAGCACTTAATCAGCAGGCTCATTCGTCTGCTGGTTTATGAATTTCCTCTGCCAACCCTAAATGCTAGAAATGTCTCCCTCGACAGCACTGGTCAGTAGGCAGTGACTTATTTGACAGGTGTCAGTTGGTCCTGAGGTTGTGGCATCTACGCTGAGTGGCGCTGAGCTGGGGGATGGCGGAGGGGGAACTTCAGGGCAAGTGGGGAAGAAGCCGATGGTCTCCCCCCTGCAGATCGTGGGCAGGTGGAGGGCGTCCCTGAGGCTCGCCAGCCCTGGCCCTAAGAACGCCTATTACTTTAAGGCTTTTGGAACTGCCAGCAGGACGTTGTGTTTGCTGGGAACATGCTCTCTGAAACATTTTGCACTGGGTACACGCCTTTTGTCAGCCATATGCTGTTTTCTCTTTTTAGCTTCTGAATATGAATGTGTGGCTCTTTGTGTGATTAACCAAGAGTTACATAAGGGAGGACTCAGTAGGTAATATTTACAACTAGGCTAATTTTCTTAATGAAACGGTTGCAGGAATTCTCTTTTTGAAACTCTACTCTCCCGGGTATTTATCTTTATTAAGCTTGCCACGCACCCTGAGTTTTGTTCACCTTAATTCAGTTACTAAGCCCAGATAAAAATTAGCACCGCTTTACCCTCCTTCTGGTGTTTCAAGTTTTCTAGGAAATTTTAGATTCAGGGAGAAAGGGGGGCAAATTTGTATCTACCAGCTATTTTTAAGGGATGTAAATGTATTCAGATGCTCAATTATGCCATGAAGTTGGTCTCTAAGATGGCTCTCACACACTATTTTTAAAAATTAAATGATTCTGAGCAATATAAAAATTTCAAACAAAAATAAAATGATTATAGTCCAGAAGCCAGATGAATTCCGCCTCACTCCACCATGATGTTTGTATGGTGAAAATGCTAAGTTTGTGCTGTTGGTTCAGCCCCTGCTTTTGTTTTGTAGCACAGATACTTTGTTTTGTATTCCAGACAACATCTGTCTGGTGCAAAATCTCAGCCAATTCTTGTGTTACGTGAGCAAAGGTGACTGTGTTGAGTGCCCCCAGAGGCCCATAAATTAATTCTGAAAACACCGACGCAATCAGTTCTCTGGGGCTTAGCGTGGGGATGCATGATCCCGGGGATAAATCTGTGCAAAAAGAATAAAGAAGAAAGAGCCTGGGGCTGTCTAAGGCAATGATCTTTGCTAAATTTAATGCAGAGGAAGAGGCTGTTGAAGTAATAACTGAGATTATTCCCACCCTCCTTCCTCATTTCTTTAGAGTTTTTCAACTGGGGTCGGAAAAGAAGTTATTTCTTACCAAGACCCATAAGACTTCACTGTTGAAATAAGCTGACAAAACCATATTGGCCCAGTGGAAAAAAATGTTCTTTTTATACCGGCACACATTTGCACATGTGGACCTAGTAGACCCTGCTCAATCCCACAAACATTCATATAAGGCAAATTCATCATAAATTGTTTAGAACTCAGCATTCACAAAAAGTCAAAGCATCAAACTTAAGAATTCCCAAGGCTGGGGGATATAGAGCTGGCAGCTCCTTCTGGGGAAAAAAAAATGTGATATGACATTTGTATAACTATTTTAAAATTGAGTCCAGGATTTTGGAGGCCAACACTTGGAATCGATGCCTGAGCCTTGGAAGAGTCTCTGCAGTGATAGGAATCTAGCCAGAGATCCGAGGGACACTGGGGCCTCGTCCAACCTGGGGAAGGATGCTGTTCAGAGCCAAGACACGCACACAGCCTTCTGCCAAATGCAATAGCAATGACATTGAAGTGCTGGCCCAAAGGCAGGAACCTGGAATTTTGGACACGATCAGAATTGAGGAGAGGGAGCCTAGACCAAAACTCAAACCTAGGGGGCAGTCACATAGGGTGGGGGCGAGTGGGGGCAGTGGTGTACTGGTAGGTGTTTAACAACCAACTCTCTCGAAAAACATGTGTTTGTTATAAATTTTACTGATATAAGGGATTGGTAGCACAGAGTTTACAAATAATAGTAACATACAATTACTCTTCATTAAAAATTCCATATAGTCATTTGATCCTCACGGAAAGTTTTCTTGTTTGTATCACATTCTTGTACCTACAGTCAACCTGTGGTTGTACGTCAATGATCATTTAATAAGTTGATTTGCATCCCGAGCTGATACCTATTCCCCAATAAATTTGTTTTCATTAAATCTGATATGTGATCTACATTAGCCTTTCTCACCCTCACACAAATTGTATTTATTGAACTGAAAGCTCTTTCAGCTTTACCACAAGATCGCTCTGTCATTTTGGCACTCTAGGGGTCGGAATCTGAAAAATAATTTTATGTTGCATTAGTAATCATCACAAGACTGCTTGAGAGTTGATGGAAAATTTTCTGTTAATAATTTCTTTATGTAATTTTAGAAAAAAGTTTTAAGCTAGAATAGTTACCTTGGTTGTCAGTTTGTACCTCTGCATCACTGTGACTTACAATTTCTTCAACATCTGCTGTTGGTTTTAATAATTCTGTCATTAACAATTGTGTCATGGCCAGGTGTGGTGGCTCAAGCCTGTAATCCTAGCACTCTGGGAGACCGAGGAGGGAAGATCACTTGAGGTCAGGAGTTTGAGACCAGCCTGAGCAAGAGCAAGACCCCGTCTCTACTAAAAATAGAAAAAATTAGCTAGGTATGGTGGCATGAGCCTGTAGTCCCAGCTACTTGGGAGGCTGAGGTGGGAGTTTGAGGTTGCTGTGAGCTGGGCTGACACCACAGCACTGTAGCCCGGGCAACACAGCAAGACTCTGTCTCAAAGAAAAAAAAAAAAAAAAAAACCACAACAATTGTGTCACAAAAAAATGCTTGATTACTGTCCAATCCAGCAAAGAAGTCCCTCACATCATTGACAGATGAGTGTGGCAATGACATGAATATTGGTTCACATTTTCTTGTTCTTCAATGCATAAGACGAAAGTGAAACAAGGAAGACAAATGTTAGAATTTCACCAATTCATCATGACATGAGCGATTTCCTTGCTGAGTCAGGCAATAGTTTTCAATACTGAAACGCCGTTTCCTCAGTTTTGTTATGCTATTCGGGATGTAACAGCTGCAGAGATGACACACCTCTAAGTTTAATCCACATTATTAACATTTTTGCATTATTTTCCTAAGTCTACACAATCAACAAAACAGTAGATCAAACCCCATTTTATAGCATTGGCCAATTTCCGCAGTGCAAACACTTCTACCGTGGCCGATTTCAAGCCACCACTGTGACATCACTGAACTTGGAGTTGAAAAGATACACAGTAGCAAACCATTGTGTATTTCTCCCTTACAGATTTGACAGATGTAAATAATAGTGAAATGCAGTAAGATTAAAAAGTGGTGTTGAGGATTTATCACTTTTGTTTTTAATATAATTTATTTAGTGGTAAGTTTACATCAATTAATTGTTAAATAACTATATTTAACAATTCTCTCTCAAAATTCCCAAACATTTAGCCACCAGCTCTTCCCAAGCGGGTATAAGCCAGCCCGGCACAGCCCTTGTGGGGTATAGACAATGGAGAAGCAGCGGAAGGGAGGCCGGTGGGAACTGGGAGGCGCCTCTCCCTCATCTCTGAGCTTTGGATCTTTTTTTTTTTTTTTTTTTTTTGTGACAGAGTCTCACTTTGTTGCCCAGGCTAGAGTGAGTGCCGTGGCGTCAGCCTAGCTCACAGCAACCTCAAACTCCTGGGCTCAAGCGATCCTCCTGCCTCAGCCTCCCGAGTAGCTGAGACTACAGGCATGTGCCACTATGCCCGGCTAATTTTTCTATATATATTTTTTTAGTTGTCCATATAATTTCTTTCTATTTTTAGTAGAGACGGGGTCTCGCTCTTGCTCAGGCTGGTCTCGAACTCCTGACCTTGAGCGATCCGCCCGCCTCGGCCTCCCAGAGTGCTAGGATTACAGGCGTGAGCCACCGCGCCCGGCCTGAGCTTTGGATCTTGAATCTGGCTGGAAATGGAGACAATTCAAGATGTGACATGGAAACATCACTTTATTTTGGGGCTCACTGGCTTCTGGGCCTGGAAGTGGGCCTTGATTCCAGAGTTACTTCCAGTAGAACAGAGGTTGTTTATATTCATCTTGTCCTTGCTTGACTGGCTTGAAACGGAAGTGAGACTGGGCCCTTGGTTGCTTTAGGGCTGTCAGTAGGCCATGCTGTGAGGACCTAGGGAGAGGGCAGAGGCGTCAAGAAGAAACGCCCGTGGTGCTACCTCGACTCCGCACCTTCAAGCTCGCCCGGCACACCCAAGCACACACCACCCACCTGCTGGCTCGTGGAAGGACTCTGCAGACACACAGGGGTGTCACGGTACCTGCAGGAATTATTCCAGACCTTCCCGTGTGTCCCCAGCCTCTTTCCCCTCTCAGGTCCCCTCCACAACCTCATTTGGATCTGCTGAACTTGGCAGATCTAAATCTCTGAAGCTCCAACTCTTGATTCCATTTCAAGCCTCTGATTTGAAAAATACTTTACAAATCATATTTGTTGGTGGCGAGGGTGCAGTGACACAGGCATCTTGTAAACTGCTGGTGGGAAAGCAAATTAGTACATCTTCTCTAGAATTCAATTCAGCCATACCTGTTAAAAGTCTACAAAATGTGCATAGTCTTTGACCCTACAATCCCACTTCTAGGAATATATATTATAGAAATAGTCAGAGATGCTGCAAAGATATTTATGTAAAGGACGTGTCTTATTTGTTGTAACAGATAATTAGGAATAATGTAAATACCCAATAATATATTAATAGTTGTATTTAAATTAATTATAAGCCCATACTAGAAAATATACAGTCACTGAAAAATCATGCTTTTAAGTAATATTTAATAATATAGACAATTATATGCTATTATGACAATTGAAAAAAGCAAGAAGGGCCGGGCGTGGTGGCTCACGCCTGTAATCCTAGCACTCTGGGAGGCCGAGGCGGGTGGATCACTCGAGGTCAGGAGTTCAAGATCAGCCTGAGCAAGAGCGAGACCCCGTCTCTACTAAAAATAGAAAGAAATTATATGGACAACTAAAAATATATACAGAAAAAATTAGCCGGGCATGGTGGCGCATGCCT
Organism: Eulemur rufifrons; assembly: GCF_041146395.1. Lineage (NCBI taxonomy): Eukaryota > Metazoa > Chordata > Mammalia > Primates > Lemuridae > Eulemur > Eulemur rufifrons. The sequence continues at coordinate 14,054,157 of NC_090987.1, forward strand.
GTAGTCCCAGCTACTCGGGAGGCTGAGGCAGGAGGATCGCTTGAGCCCAGGAGTTTGAGGTTGCTGTGAGCTAGGCTGACGCCACGGCACTCTAGCCCGGGCAACAGAGTGAGACGCTGTCTCAAAAAAAAAAAAAAAAGAAAAAAAAAAGAAAAAAGCAAGAAACAAAACTGTTCACGCAATATGATCTCAACTTATTAAAAATTTATATATACAGAGGAAAAAACTAAAAAGAAATATACTAAAATACTACCAATTATCTGTATTCCTTATAGGTTATTTCTGTTTTCCTTTTAAAAAAATTTTCTATATTGTCAATTTTTCTAGCATCATCACGTATCATTTTTAATATCAGAAAAAAATTAAATGCGAATTTAAAAGATGTTGACTTGTGACAGTCTGTAGCTCCCTAGCTTGTCACTGTCAACATGAACCTTGGAAGTCTATGTATTAAAAGCGTTTCTCCAAAGGAATGCTCCTGTAATTTCATAAACAGAAGTTGTAAAAAGTAAGATTGAGAGTAAAGAAATTTACAATCAAATTGAGAAAGTAAACAAAAAAAAGTTATACATGAAACTTTGCTTTAGTCACAGTGAAAGAAGCTGTTAATGGGAAATAGTTTAAATTACAGGGCAAATTTATATTTAGATTACCCTAAAAATTTTTCTAAAAGAGTCGTTTAAAATGTAAAAGACACAGATGCACTATGGAGGGAAATTTGTTCCTTTAGTGGTTTTCCCTGAACAATTCTCACCTGCCCAGGTGATGCTGAAGGATTCACTGTGTCTCCCTGAAGTCCATGTCCAAGACTGTGACCATATTTTACCAAATGATATTAGGAAGCTAGGTTCAGTATCTGAAGAATAATAGCGTTTTAATTTTTAATTACATTTTCTGCTATTACAATCAATATTTATTAAGTGGTCTAAAAACAAAAATGACACTCTGCTGAGTGCTGTGTGAATTATTCAAAGAAAAGATTTTAGGAAACTGACAGCAAGTCTCCTGCACGACTCTAATACTCTGAACTGTCTTCCGCTCACGTCGCTGCTTTTTCTCTCTGCCATCATGCTCTGGTATCCTGATTTCACCCCAACTCACCCTTTTCTTACTGCCTTTGGCCCTCAGATCAGTCCACCCCACAGGGTTTCAAGCTTGATCATAGTGTCTCCTGTTGTTCTCTTTTAAAAACGTTTTTATTTTGATTGATAAAGTGGTGCTTTGCCTAGGCACTCAAACCAGCATTGAGCAAAAAATTTACACTGGAAAAGTCCTGTGGGCATGAATCGATTTGAGAGGCTAATTTAGGATTATAAACTCAATTTTTGGCCTTATGCAAAATAGGTAATATTCTAGGGCTTGATGGATCTGTCAAAAGGACCCTTCAACTATAACCCAAGTTGTTTTTATGAAATGTAGGCTATTTGCAGCTTGAACAAAGATGCTTGCAAGCCACATCTCAAATAATCGACTCTCAAGGCCTATTTCCTCTCATTCAAAAAGCACAATCCGAGCCCCCAAAAGAAATGGAAAGCAGGAAAAGGCAGCGAGTAGAGTTCCATTTCTCCAGCCCCTCAGCCACCAAGCAGGGCAAAGAAAGAAGAACATGTCTGGAAAAGATAATAATGATATTTCTCTCTGAGGGTTTAAGAAAGAGGAAAGAGGGAGGTTCCTCAAGCTGTACCTGCAATGTTTGAAGCACAAAAGGTGACATTTTGACATTTATTAAATCTGGGTGGTGGATACAAGGGTGCTTGTCATGTAAATTACTGAACTTTTGATTAAGAAGAAAAGAAAGAGGGAGAAAGTACTAGTTCTTATATTTCGATCAATCAGAGAACTAAGTGTCTGGGCCTGTCTTTCCTGGAAGCCAGCCCAGCAGGTGGGGAATCTATTTAAACTCTTCGGAGCTTAAGCAGACGTTAAATTACATACAGGTACAGGATAATGCAAATTTTTAGAAAGTCTTACAGTCACTTGTGGGGTGTGTGCTGAGCCCGGATCTTCCCAAGAGACTGGTGGCAAATATGAAATCCTTTAGGATGGAGACGGTGAAAGTTCTAGAGCCATTCAAGAGGTAACTCACCAGGAAAACGTTATAAGGAAGTTCAGGAAATTCAGCTTAAAAAATAGGCAATAGAAAAATATACCCTAATGGAGAAAAAGGACAAGCGACTACAAACTCCAAGAAGCTAAGAAATAGCTTAAGGCTGTTTCCCTGCCAGGATACCAAATGTTGGGAGGAAGAAGTGCTATGTGACAGTCTAAAGAATGCTGGGCATTCGGGGTCCTCAGCAAGCAGAAATGTGCCTGTCACTGCTCCCTGGAATATACGATACACCTGCTGAGAGATGTCCAAGCCGGCTTGGCCCACTGAGTCGCATCTACTGGGAGTGTGAGTTGAATGGGTAGCAAGAGCCGGTCATGGCCCCAAACCACTGATCGCCACATTTCTACTGATTCATGAAGCAATGAATGACACTGAGGAGTCATCTGATGTGAATGTTCTTGGCAGAAAACCAAACAGCACCTGTGTCTTTAGGAATGTTGATGGGCAGCAAATGGCCGTCTACACGGATGATGGCGATGAGCGGACTGAATCTCTTGGACCTGACTTTAATATCGTAAGAAAGGGATCTTGGCATCTCAGGAACTCTGGAAAGATTGTGTTTGCTGGGAGGCTTGCTGGCCTGGTCAAGATAATTTTTTTTTCCCTGTACCAACTGAGTCAAGTTTATTGCAGAAAAATCATTGTGTCCATAACTTAACAGCAATAGTAACAGCTACTACTGCTGAGCACTTTCAAGGGGCCAGACCCTGCAGGATGCTCACAACCTCAGTTTTATGTCCTTCTCACAGCATCGCTTTGGGTAGGAACTATTGTTATTCTGGGTTTAAAGATGGGAACACTGAAGCCCAGAGGAGTGAAGTGACGTCCTCAAGGTCACACAGGTGGTAAGGGATGGAGCTGGATTTGACCCAAGCTTCTGCTCTAATTGCTGATCTGACAGTAGAAGACACCCCAGGGTGACTCAAATTCCTACTGCTTCTCTAAATTTAGTAACTTAAGACTCAGCTTCTTTTCACTCTTGCTTGCCCTTGAAAATGATGTTGCTTACTCCTTCATACCTCCTTCCACAAGACCTAGGGTTGTTATTATGTATTAGTATTGTTAGTATTAAAATTAGGTATTAGTATTGTTACGTATTATATATTTGTTTCCTTGGTTTGCCATTAAGTGCCACAAGCTGGGTGGCTTAACATGCCAGACGTTTACTTTCTCTCAGTTCTGGAGGCTAGAAGTCTGAATCAAGGTGTTCGTGGTCATGCTGTCTCTGAAGGCGCTGGGAAGGACCCTTCCTCGCCTCTTTCTGAGTCTGGTGGGTACCAGCAATCCTTGGCGTTCCTTGGCTTGCAGCTACACCCCTCCAATCTCTGCCTCCCCCGTCACACGGCCTTCTTCCCTGTGTGTCTCTGTGTCTGTGTCTCTAAGTCTTTCTTTCTCTATTAGGACTATAGCCATTGGCTTTGGGACCCACCCTACTCCAGTATGACCTTTCTTAACTTGATCACATCTGCAAAGATACTTCCAAATAAGGTCCCACTCAGAGGCTCCAGATGAATGTGAATTTTTAGGGGAGGGGACACTATTCAATCCAGTACAGCATCCAAGAGGCTTACTGGCTCTTGGATGTCCCAGGAGTCGAATTACAGTGTCCGTCCCTCCTACAGGCCAAAGCAGCCTCCAGAGCCCAAATCAACAATCATGTGGGAAAAATACTAATTTAACCTTATTGTTTAAAAAAACTACATATACTTTTAGTTTTGATAAAGATAGATGTGTAAGAGCTCATGTTTAAAAAAAAAAGGCTGAAAGGAAACACACTATTTACAGTGACCATTGCTGGGTAGTGGTGAATTTTATTTTCACAAAATTTATTACATCTACAAATATTTTGGTAAATACAAATGAACATGTGTTAGTTTGATGATGAGAGGAAATATATTTTTTTTTTTTTTTTTTTGAGACAGCGTCTCACTCTGTTGCCCAGGCTAGAGTGCCGTGGCATCAGCCTCGCTCACAGCAACCTCAAACTCCTGGGCTCAAGCGATCCTCCTGCCTCAGCCTCCCGAGTAGCTGGGACTACAGGCATGCGCCACCATGCCCGGCTAATTTTTTCTGTATATATTTTTAGTTGTCCATATAATTTCTTTCTATTTTTAGTAGAGACGGGGTCTCGCTCTTGCTCAGGCTGGTCTTGAACTCCTGAGCTCAAACGATCCACCCGCCTCGGCCTCCCAGAGTGCTAGGATTACAGGCGTGAGCCACCGCGCCCGGCCAGGAAATATTATTTACAGCGGAAAAAATAAGATTACCTGTTCTATTTTTTGAAAATAATTTTTATTGCTTTCTGGCCCTGGGACACTGTCCTTGATCCCTTCCCACCTTCCTTCTCTTATGCAGTGTAGCTCCACCCCTTCCCTCCTGGCGCCCCTTCCAGAGTGGGGCCCTCCCCTGCCAAGAGCAGGGACGCCCCAGCATGCAGGACTGAGAAGAGCCGGCAGGGTCTGGCCATGGGGCTCCGGCCGAAGCAGCATGGAGGGTCCATCACATCCATGTGTGCAGCCTGCTGCTGCCATGGCCTCAATGACTGTGTCCAATGATGACTGTGTCCAACGATGACTGCGTCCCCGAGCAGAATCGGCAGACACCAGAGGGGCTGCAGTGCTTGCTTGGCCAGAGTGCAACCGAGCCTGAGTGTGGAGCTGGGGACACACTGATCACCTGCCTGGACTCCAGCTTAGCAAGTCCCCAGAGAGACCCGTTCCACCTCCTGGCAGGCACCCCCAACCTAGAAGAGTGATTCTCCTGGAAGCCTCTCATTCATTTGCTTGGAGGAGGGAGAACATCCCCTTGAGAGAGGAGAAAGCAGCCCTTCATGAGTGAGGGAAACTCTGTCTGCCCCGCAAGGCTCCTGGGCACGGCCTCTCTTCCCCCAGCCCCACCTGACCTTGGCTGAGGGCAGGAGAGTGACGGGGTTACGGGTGGTGATGTACCCACACTGCTACATCCTCCCTGGCTCTATAAGAAGGCGTTTGCTGATTGTTGGCTGCTTTCTTTAGAATGTGGATGTATTCGTTTCCCATGGCTGCTGTAACAAATTGCCACAAATCAGCGCCTTAAAATGACAGAAATGTATGTCCTCACAGTTTTGTAGGTCAAAAATCCAGCACGAGTCTCACTGAGCTAAAACCAAGGTGTCGGCAGGGCTGCGTTCTGCCCTGGGGGCTCCAGGACAGAATCCGGTTCCTTGCCTTTCTAGCACCTGGAGCTGCCATGTTCCTTGGCTCATGGACCCTGCCTCTGCCTACCATTGTGAGTTTACTTGGTGCCTTTTAAAAATTTGTTTGGTAGCTTCCAGGACTACAGGAAGAGTCCCACTCAGCATCTGTCATGTGTTCCTCTCCTTGCACGACAGATTTGCTAATAAATGATGTCTGATCCATGGGGTAGTGAATGGGGTTCAGGACCTGCTATTCCAAAACAGGGCAAGTTGGCATTTGAGAAAATAGCAGAAGCAGGAAGGCCACTCTCACCTTCCCCTCCCCCTTTTCCCCAAAGCAGGTCATAAAATCCTCATTCCAGAGGTGCCCTCCCTCCGGGCAGAGAGAGAGAGAGGAAAGGGGCATCCTTATCTCTGAAGAAACAGGAGCATAGAAAACCTTGCACAAACGGGCTTTGCTAAGTTCCTCCCCAGTTCACCACCATTAGATCAGACCCCCTTTGCCCAGTCGTACTTCTCCATGACAATCCACCACTTCATCAAACCCAAGCATAAAAATACTTAAGTTTACCTGTTTCTTTGGGTCCTCATTTCTGAAGGCTCCCTGGTCATGTAGAATTTATATGAAATAAATGTGTATGTTTGTCTCTTGTTAATCTCCCTTCCGTTATAGGGGCCTCAGTTACGAACCTTGTGATGGGCGAGGAAAAGAAATCTTTTCCTCCCCTGCAGTAGTCATGAGGAGTAGATGGCGTAATGCAAATTAAAGGGCTTAGCACATCGCCTGGCACATAGTAATGACTCAACAGATTCAGAATCACTATTGTCATAGTGATTCTTACATTGAAGCGTTCCCAGGCCAGCTTTACGGGTGTGCAACCTACACAGTCACTCAGAGCCCAGACTGAGAAGAGGGTACCCTTGTCTTAATGCTGTTATCATCTTCTTGAAATTCTTAGTACTTTTTCAACAGGAAGAGACCCCACATTTTTATTCTGCACTGCACTCTGTAAATTGTGGAACTGGTCCCGAAGATTATACCACTGGAAATCCATTCATAGGCAATTTCCTGACTTCACAGCTCCTGCTGAGTTTCTTATAAAGCTCTTTTCTTATAAAGCTTGGTCTTAGGTTGCTTTTCCCCAAAAGAAGATCTTGAAATAAAGATTTGGGTACAAATAATTTATTTGGGAGGTGATCTCAGAAGCATAATGAGAAAGTAGGGCATTGGGGGAGGATGAGAGGACCCGTTAGTGAGAGTGGCTGGGATGAGCAACCAGCGCTCAGACCTGCTGCGGAGCTTGAGTCACCAGGAACAAAGACCCCAGGATCGTCTCATCAAGGAAGGGGTGAGGAACCCAGGGTATTTATCCATCTATTCAGGTCTCTTATTGCTTAAGGGCTGCCCCTGGGGAACGTACCCCCCAGTCCTTTGGCCTGGATCTAAAGCCCTCTGGTGAAAAGACCCAGGAACTTGAGACAGGAAGGCATTGATGTGTATGGAAAATGAACCCCAACACATGTTTCGTCCTGGGTTTGTTCTCTTACTTCAAAACACACTGATTGTCGAAATATCACAGTCTGTTAGACGTCACTCTGAGTTAAGAGATAGGACGATTGGGCCTTAGTTCTGATTCTGCTGTGAGGGCAAGCCAGGTCCTCCATTTCCCTGGGACTCTATCCCATCTGTGAAAAGAGAGAATTGGATGACATCTAAATTCCTTCTACTCTCAATGTTCTATTCTAATTTGACTCTGTAACCAAGAATTTTGAGCTTGGGGGAGGAAAAAATGCCAATCCACCAAACAAGTAACTCATTAAAATAGAAGACTCTCATTAATTTTTTTTTTATGAAGAACTGAATTCTTTAAAATAGGGAGGCATATTGAATAAGAAAGCAGGAGCAGCTGTTGTGTTTTTCTCTGAGGATAAAATGAAAGGGACTGGACTTAGATTGTGCCAAAAGGGATTTATTTAAATTAGACATTAAGAAAGTTGTGAGACAATGCAACATGTTATCCAAGAAGATTTTGGAAACTGCTCTCTAGAGAAATTTTTTAAAGGATGTGTTTTATTTTTGTTCTTTAAACTGTACATACATGTTTCCATCCAGCATTTTGTATGTACATTATATCTTATCACAACAGGAGAAGGTACAGCTAGGTCGTTCTAGGGGGAGATTGCAGAAGGAGGCATTCATTTACCATTGCTTACCATCCCCAACCTCTGGCCATGGCAGACATTACTAATTGATCACTGCTCTCTTCCTAGCCAAGCTCAAGCAAGGGCTCATCATTCATCTCAATGCCACAATCCAGGCAGCCACTACCAAGCAATCACAGATGGCCAGTGAAGTAGAAACCTGTCTGCCCTCTCAGGTCTTCCATGATTTTAGGGTCTCTTCCCATGACAGTTATGAATATTTCACTTGCACTCCTGGGTGACACAAAATAATTTGTACAGAATCCTATGAAAAAATGATGTTCCTAAGTCTCCTCAAATATGACAGTCACAGAACTGCCTGGAAACTTCAACACGTGAGAGTTATCTGACCTCATTAAAGTGCAGATTCCAGAACCCCACCCCTAGAGATTATGATTATTACGGGAAGAGGCCCAGATCCTAGGTTTTACCAAGTGATTTTGTGTAACTGATCCACCCAGTGATTACCCTCTGGGAAGCATTCCCACCAAAGGAGAGAGGGAGGTCACAGGCTCACAGTACAGGTTCAGAGACCCATGTGGGAAGTAAATGTTCTACATGTGTGTGCCCAGTTCTTGGTTGTTCCTGTTCAGTCCTACCTGAAGTCCAACTTTCAGGCTGTTCCGGGGGCTGCCTTATCTTTCTTGCACAGAAATAGGCCCTTCTTTGTTGGTTTCTTGGGCTGTCTCTCTACCTGGGATTCAGGTCAACTTGAAACTGCAGGTCATAGCAGGTCACAGCTCTTTACTGTGGCTTCTGTCTTAACTGTCTCTGATAATTCAGATTCATATGACCAATCCATCTCTGAACTTTTCTAGTGTGTGGTTTTCCTTTTCTGGATTCACACTTGACTTTCTTATAGCAGAACACCAATCAAACCATTTCACACATTTTTGAGCTCACTTGTGTCTTTTCTAGCCTCCTACAAATTTATATCCGCTCATCTCCTTAACAAAGAGGGCTGGAAATGGGGATCATAATCAAAATATTTGACAACTGCTCAGAGTGAAACTACAGTTAAAATACAGACAACTGGCACAGACCCAGCCAGTCAGAACAGACACCAGCTATAATCAGCCAGTGCAGCCACACGAGTCACCCTGGTGGGGCAAACTGAATAACAGCCCCTTGTCCTAACCCCCAGAACCTGTAAATGTTACCCTATATAACAAAAGGGACTTTGCAGATGATATTAAGTTAAGGATCTTGAGATAGAAAAATAATCCTGGATTATCCAGAAGGGCCTTAAATGTAATCACAAGTGTCCTATAAGCGAGCGGAAAGGATGATTTGACAGGAGAAGACAGAAGGTAACATGACCATGGAAGCAAGATGCTACCCTGCTGGCTTTGAAGATGAAGGAAGGGGACGTGAGCCAAGGTAGGCAAATGCCACCTAGAATTGGAAAAGGGAAGGAAATAGATTCTCCCCTAGAGCCTCCGGAAGGAACCAGTCCTGCCAACACTTTGATTTTAGTCCAGTGAAGCTGATTTTGAACTCTGACTTCCAGAAATGTAAGAGAATAAATGTGTGTTGTTTTAAGCCACTAAGTCTGTGGTAATTTCCTACAGCAGCCACGGGAAACCAATACCTCTGGGAATATCAGGCTGCAGGTAACCAAGGGAGGGCTGGAAGCATGAGAGCAGTTAGGCATTGCAAACCCTGGCTGAGCCAGGCTGAGACCCTAGAGCAGCCAGTGTGGAGCCAGGTAGAGGGACAGAGAGCCTGAGATCTGCGGGAAGACGGAGGCAGGACAAGTGTAGGACGCACCCAGAAAAGTACCTGTGGCCAGAGTCAAAGCAAGACTGTAATCAGGTCCTATACATACATTATATGTAACAAGGACAGCCCTTTATACTGTTTAGGGCACAACTAATGTACCCAAGTTATGGTTGAGTGCAAGGTTTCCCCATCCCCCACCTTGTTGGATTTAGGGAGTACAAAAAAGTCTACTCTATTCCCCTCCAAGTTTCCCATTCCCTTTTCATATGCATCCAGAAATCCTCTAGCACTTGTTAGGGTCTTGAACTGGTACCATGGAAAGCTGGCTTTGCACTAAGACAACTGTCTCTATGGGGTGTTGGGTGGGCTCTTCGGGGGTTCCCATTGCTAAGAACCACTCTGCTGCTCTTTTGCCTCTAGAGGATGCCAGTGTACAGACAGACGTATAGATCAATGAATAGAATTGAGAGTCTAGAAATAAACCCTTATATTTATAGTTAATTGATTTTTGACAAGGTCACAAAGACAATTCAAGTGGTGCTGAGATAACTGGATTTTGACACCCATTTCATATTGTATACAAAAATTAACTCAGAATGAACCATAGAACTATATATAAAAGATAAAACTGTAAAACACTTAGAAGAAAACATAGGAGCAAATCTTTGTAACCTTAGGTTAGGCAATGGTTTCTTATATATAACACCTGGAGCACAGTAACCAAAAAAAAAAAATAGGTAAACTGGACTTCATCAAAATTAAAAATGTGTGTGCTTCAAAGAACACTATCAAGAAAGTGAAAAGATAACCGATAGAATGAAAGAAAATATTTGCAAATCATATACCAATAAGAAACTTATATCCAGAATATATAAGGAATGCTTACAACTCAACAATAAAAAACATCAATTTAAAAATGGGCAAAACAGACATTTCTTCAAAAAAGATATATAACTAGCCAGTAAACACATGAAAAGATGCTCAACATCATCAGTCATTAGGGATATGCAAATCACACCTGCAATGTCACACTCGTGAAGAGGCTAAAATAAAAAAGACAGAAAATAAAACAGTGTTGGTGGGGATGTGGAGAAATTGGAACTTTTGTGCATTGCTGGTGGGAATGTAAAATGGTGCAGCCATTGTGGGAAACAGCTTGGCAGTTCCTCCAAAAGTTAAACGGAGAGTTACCATATGATTCTGCGATTGCACGCCTGGGTACATACCTAAAATACAGAAGACTACTTAGGAGTCGCCTTCCCAGGCCTATTTTCCAGTTAGACGTTCACTTTCCACCCACAGGCCTCTCTGCCCTGCAGCTGAATTCTGTTCTTTCCTAAATGGCCTAGAATTTCTTCTCAGTTACAGAGAAATCAAAGTTTTTGGGTGCATCACTCTCAACTTCTCGTCCCTCTGGCCAGATTCCTATTCCTAGAGCAGGGTGTTCCCTGTACTTTCTTGCCACCCTGCCTGCTCCCCCAGCTTTGAGAATCTATCTGGCCTATGGACCATTTTTCTGACCTGTCCTTTGTCTCCAGTATCTCTCAGCCCACCTTCTCACCTGGCTACAACTCCTGCTGCCTGTTAGAGCCCAGGAGTCGGGTGGCTGTGGCCTCTTCTCTAGCTCCTTCCTCCTACAAGGTTCTGCTTTGGCAGCCCTGGTCCTGGCATCTCACTTTGTCTCCCCATTCCTCTCTCTCTAAAGTCCTGGCAGGTGAAACTAAGACAAAGGGTTAAGAACTCTGGAAGACAAAAAGAGCCTTTGTTTTCATCTGCTTTTTCCTCTTGGCTTTGGCCTCTCTGAAGAGCGGCACCCGTACACCGTAACGTTAGCATTCGCCCATGGATCTACAGCACATGGCCTTCCCTTCCCTGCCATCTGCCTAGCGACGTCACTGCCTGGCTGTGCTTACTGCAGACTGTAAATAAACCAGTAGTCTCAACTTCTAAGGGAAAGCCATAGCACAGAAATTATGTTAATTCCATTCCTAACCCATTTACATGCACATATTAATATGAATCATGTTACTGCTCCAGCTGTTGCATTGTTACAAATAATCTTCAGTGATAAAACCAGCAGGTATAAATGACAAACAGCTCTTCTTCTAGCATGCACCCCTCCACAACTGCCAACACAATCTTGCTTAACTATAGCAGAAATCTACTATAGTGATTGGGAATTTAAAGCCCCCCAATAATTCAATTTCCTTAAGACGGATATTAACTGTGATGTTGCAAAGAAAATGTCAGAAACAACAGGCTATGGTAGTTGGTTGGAGCTGGAAGTTATTTAAGGAGAACCTGAATCCCAAGTGTGCAAATTCGTATGCTCACTAAGATCAATGCACGTCACACTCTAATGAGCGTTGGATCTTACATAACCATTGAGCAGATGGGCTGTCGCCATGATTCCGTGCAAATGTAAATTATCTTCTAAATGAAATGTGCTTGAGAAAGATACACTAGACTCAAATTTCCAAACACAGAGGGGGAAAAAACAGCTCCCAAAGTCCCATTATTTACTCAGCTGGTTTTGAATGCAAGTATCCTAGCCAATGTTTTGAAAAATCTATTCCACAGTCTTGCAAAGAGGAGTCAAGGGCATGATCTCTTTCTCAGCCTTCAACAGCAAGCCATCTGCAGAGAGGGAAGAACTTTGCTATTTCTTAGGCATAGTCCAGGAAGGTCCATTTTTTCTCTTTAATGTATTTTAAATTGAGGTGTAATTAACATACAATGAAATGTGCAGACATTGGATGTTCAGATGGATGAATTTGACAATTGTCAATGCATATTTAACCAACACCCAAAACAAGATCTAGAACATTTCTGTCACACCAAAAAGTTTCTGTCCCTACCCACAACCAGGCAATGAATGATTTGCTCTCTGTTAATATAGAATGAGTTATATCTATTCTAGAATTTTATGTATGTAGAATCATACAGTAAGAACTCTTGTGTTTGGCTTCTTTCATTCAACATAATGTTTTTGAGATTCATTCAGGTTGTTGCATGTATTCATAGTTTGCTCTTTTCTAAAAAAATTGCTGAATGTATTTCATTGTTCCATGAATGTATTCCATTATTGGAACTGGAATCCAATAATGGAAATTTGTTTAATCCATTTAGCTGTTCTTGGACATTTGGATTGTTTCCAGTTTTTGGTTCTAATTCAATGGGGAAAGAAAAGTCTTAACAATATTGCTGGAACAACTGGATATATGTGGAAAAAATTGAACCTCAATCCCTCTCTTCACTCCATATACAAAAGTTAACTTAAAATAGTTCATAGACCTACGTAAAATACCCAGAGCCACAGCTGCTAGAAGGAACCATAATAACTTCATGACCTTGAGGTGGGCAAAGAGTTCTTGGACAGAACGCAGAAAACATTAAGCATAAAAAAAAGTTGGATTTCACCAAAAGTTAAAATTTCAGCTCATGACAAGATATTATTAAGAAAATGAATAGACAAACTACAGACTGGGAAAAATACTTGGATCACATATAGCTGACAAATGAGTTGTATCCAGAATATATAAAGAATGCCCACAAATCAACAGTAAGAAGACAAACAACCCAATTAAAAATGGTAAAAGACTTCAACAGACACTTCATAAAAGGTGCACAAATGGGCAATAAACCCACAAAACAGTGCTCAAAATCTTAGGTCACCCGATTTTTATGAATTCTTAATGAAAATTCATCTGGTCAATTGTTCAAAGCTTTCTCATTTCTCCATCACACTGGAAGAGATAAATATGAAATGCCAATTAGAAGCAGATTTTGTATTTGAAGACTCAGTCCTCCAGCCGCCTCAGACTTCACGCTTTCTACTTAGTAATTACAAAGCATTTTCTAGAATTGCTGAGGTGAACATACCTGCTGCTGCCAGAGCCCTTCTTTGTGTGGTTCAGTGTGCAAAAGGAAAAAAACTCAGAGAGCTCGCAGCTCCAGGCATGCATGGGGAGAAGGGGCGGTGGTGCTTGGGCTGTGGTGCCAGGGAGCGTATGTGGTGACATTTGCATAAGGGCATCAGGTTTTGTGCAGCTTTTAAAAGCAGAATAAAGTCAGAATCTCCAAAGGACTAACTTTTCACCACTCACCCTTTAAAAGAGAAAACATTAGCGTTCATGCTTCCTTCAGTGACTGGACTTTAGCTTTCCTAAAGGATAACAACATTTAGAATTTAGCGATGCAACTGGTTACTGAGCACTACCTATCAGGCACGGTTTAAGCATGGTGGAGGTACAACTGCATGGTACACATCATCCGGAAGCATAAAAGATTCTAACCAGGCTGTTTTTCATCTAGTTAGTCAACCATCCATACCAGGGGGTTAAGGAGAAGGAGTTCTCGTTTGTGGGAGGAAACTGAATAGTGGCAAAAGTGCCCCTGGCCCAGAGCGTTGGAAACGTTAGACACCTGCTGTTGTTAGGTGTGTGTTCTATGTTGCTCCCTGAATCTGGGAAACTAGTTTCTGGGATAAAGAACAAGCATTTTAGAATCTTGATTGGAATCAGGTGAAAACAGTCTCTGTCTTCTAACTACATTTTGAGGATTGCTGCTCATGTGGGAAGAAGAGATGTGGTGGGAAGGAGGCTCTTGAGAATGGTGCTAGCCCGACAGAACTGACTCTAACAGGGACACCAGAGCATCTCATTAAACCTCATTTGGGCGCGAGGATTCCCACATGAATAAATTTAACAGATTACTGGTGCTCATCTATTGAAAAGCCAATTAAAAAAAATTTGATATATTTTATTTAACCTAATATACTCCAAATATCATTCCAACATGTAATTGGCACGAAATTGATTAGTGAGACATTTTACATTCTGTTTTTTGCACCAGCCTTTTGAACTCTAGGGTGCATTTTATACATGCAGCCCCTCTCGATTTTGCCTGCGTCTCCAGTGCACAGTGGCCACACGTGGCCGGCTGCCATACTAGACGGCATAGGTGTGGGACCTCATGGCTCATATCTGGCCCATCACTGCTTTTGCACGTGTGTATTTTTCTCTGAAGATTGCAGCTCCTTAAGAGCAAGGCAGATACCTACTTAACACTGTAAGTTCCACAGTGCCTTGCCTAAAAGAGCCATTTATCAGATACTGGCCAATTAAAGTTAATCAAATAAGAACGTGTTGATTAATCAATTGTCTAGTTGTCTTATGAATTTTTATTCAGAACTTTAATATTCTTTAAACTGTCATTTCATGACTTAAAAAATATTTTTCTCTGTTTGGGTATCTTGGGTATATGCTGAGCTGCTTTTTTCTGCATTTATTTGCTTACGAGGCAGCTTCTGTTTCCTGTAAGTCAGAGATGTGTGCCCCACCCCCTGCCTCTGCCGCGTCCCCATGCACTGCCTCCTAGGGACAATCCTTCCCCCCATGGGGGTGACAGTGGAACTCATAGCTGGGAAAGATGCCCTCTGTGTTTCCCACACCTGCCGGAGAGAATCCCCTGGAGTATTTGTTAGGGAAACAGATTATTAATAAAAACAAAAAGATTTTTTAACATGTTTCATCATTTTAGTTGGAAAATTTTCAAAGATAAAATAATGCTTTAAGTCTCTGGTAGTATTTTACCATTTACAAAATATATTTGAGCTTTATCTCCTTTGATCCTTGAAACAACCTCAGGAGATTGGAGGATAAATATCAGGTACCCATTTTGTTGTGTCTTGGGTGGATTGCCTGAAGTCACATAGCTAGTAGATGGTAGATATAATTTTTGAACACAGGTCATCTGATTCCAAGTGTTTCCCAATATCGAAGGCCCAATGGTTTATAGCCTCCTGTCAGATCAGCGGCAGCATTAGATTCTGCATCATGGTGAATTGCATAATTATTTCATTACATAGTACAATGTAATCATAATAGAAATAAAGTGCACAATAAATGTAATGCACTTGAATCATCCGGATACCATCCCCCCTCCCACCACATCTGTGGAAAAATTGTCTTCCATGAAACCGGTCCCTGGTGCCAAAAAGGTGGGGAACCACTGCTCTAGAGAGTTCTGTGAGCTCCCTGGGGCCGCTCCCCACGCGCCCAGGAGCAGGTCCCCCTAAACCTCCATTTTGACAGCATTATGATGGGACCCTACTCCTGCCTTTGCCAGGAATGACCATCGGGTGCCCTCTGCTCCGCTGCACACCTCCGCCCTCTGCTGGTGACCTCTGCCCCCTCTGGCCACCTCTGTTGCTTCATTCCAACGTGCCACCTGCCTCCCCTGTTCTCCCCACAGCACCTCAGGGGCCACCCGCAGCCAAACTTCCCTCATGTGTTGTTTAGGGACAGAAAAAAGGAAATACAACCCGAAGAACAACTGATACTTGATCCCTGCAAACAGATGTGGCCGCACTCGGGGCTTCCGTCCTGGACACACCCTGAGGGTTCCTAACTGTGCGTAGCCCTAGGGGCCGGCTCCCACACCGCCCTACACGGCCACGGGTCCAGAAAAACTGACATGAAAGTGCAGGGGGATAAAGGAATTTCCCCCCCCATCTTCCCCAGTGTAAAGTTCACCTTTCAAGTTTTCATCTCCTGACCTAGAGTTGGGCTAGTAGGATTGTCGGTGGCCATGGCCACTCTTCTTGGGGAAGTCCCTCCTCCCCGCTAAGAGCCTGCACTACGGCCTTGAGTGGGACACATGAAGTTACACTGGAAAGTGGCAACCCAACACCCCCATGTTCTGGGGTGTTCAGGCTTAAATGGCTCTGCCTCCAAGATGCGGCTACTTCCTTTGCACAGTCTCATTTAGCCTGAGGTCAAGTTCAACAGAGCCCTCCTGTTCCCATGGAAACTCATGTAGTTCTCCAGCTTGCTTGGGAACATACACTACTCCTGAGAACAGGCAATGTGTTACAGACCCAGAGCAATGTAACTCCCTGCTGAGAAAATAAAATCTCTTTTAAGAAAATAACAAATCTCTGCTTAAAGAAGACATTTAATTTGCAAAACTAAGAAAAAGCTTAACTCTTCAGTCTAAGAAATCTGTAATTGGACCATGTTGCCCAGTCCACGTTTTCTCTCCAAAGAGGTCTATCAACCACTAGCTCCACCGTTGCCAGAGAGGGTTCTTCCCTGACAAAGGGACAGACAGCCTGCCCCAGTGAGAAATGTCGTATCTACGTCTTAGGAAGCAGTTTCTCTTAGGAAGCAGTTTCTCTTAGGAAGCAGTTTCTGCTGCAGACTTCGAAGTGATGCTTTTGCCAACTACTAAATCTATCAGGGTTTCCAAACACAAACCACGGTTCTAGCCAGGGCAGCCTGTCACAGCCAGCGTTACAGAAACCTAGTGCTCTGCCTGTACTCCTGTGACTCCTTACATGATGTAGACAGAACAGATCTTCACCCCTGCTGGATGACTCAGTCTCGAACACCAATTATTGTGCTGTTATGATACAATGACGCCTTCAGGGAAACGGGCTGAGTGGGTCAGTTTGCCCTGGTATTAACTGCCCCAGACAACTCTCCTTAGAGTTCTAGCTCCTGCTTTGTAGGTATCTTAGTCTGTTTTGTTATAACAGAATACCGAAGACTGGGTAATTCATACAGAACAGAGATTTCTTTCTTACAGTTCTGGGGGCTGGAAAGTCCCAGGTCCAGGGGTCTACATCTGGCACGGCCCGTCTTGCTGTGTCACCCCATGGCAGTAGCTGTGAGGGCAAGAGAGTACACGGGAAAGAGAGGGGAAGGGGCCCAAACTCATCCTTCTCATCAGGAACCCACTCCCGTGATAACTAGCCCACTCCCGCCATAATGACATTAACCGATTCACGGGGCAGAGCCTCATGACCTAATCACCTCATAGAGGCCCCGCCTCTCAACACTGTTGCCTTGGGGATTGCATTTCCAACACACACACTTTGGGGGACCCATTCAACCATAGCAGTAGGGTTTATATCTCTTACTTGTCTTTCAATCTGTCACACGTGTCTTTCCTGCTGCTGTTGGTGCATCTGCTCCATAGAGCATGATCTTCCCTTCCCATCCTTGTCGTGAGCTAAGAATTTGACATCCAAACTTCGTAGATAGAACTGCTGCTAAATGAAGAGTGTACGCACTTTAAGTGAGGATCTCAGGATCTTCCATCTGAGTAAAAACCATCATTTTTAGTTTCTCCAATGTTCTTCCTTTTTCAGTTCTGTCACTGATATTCATTCAGCCCTCTAGTCATTCAACAAATATTTATTAAGTGCTTATATGTTAGGCACTAGAGCAGTGATTCTTAACTTTGGCAACACACTGAAGTCACGTGGAGAGCCTTAAAGACTTCCCAACGCCGGCCTTCCACCTCTGGAAGATTCTCTTCCTGGCTGTGGCTTGGGCATGGGGCTTCCCAGATGGTTCTAATACACAGCCAGGGTTGAAAACTCCTGCTGTGAAGGCGAAGTGACTTCTTCACAGGTCTGTCACTGCCCCATGGAAACCCATCTGCTCCCTTCCCATGGCATCTGACAGCCCTTTCTACCTCCAGGGTCTTCAGAGCTTCACTTTGCCTATACTTTTTGCTCCTTGCAATATTTGCATCTTTAAGGATGCTCTTTTGGATTCTTCTCTTTTGAATAATGTATAGAACATATGATTAGAAAGATTAAATGCTTGGACCAGAGTCTGACATCACTGTAGACGATAAATTTTCATCAGTCATTGACTTGTGATCAACTCTTGGTATTTAAGAAATCTGAACCTTTTCCTAGAACAGGATTTTATCTTGAGCTACAGATGGCAAAATCTTCCCAAACATCACTGCTTCCTTCCTCGTCTTCCAGACTTGAAACTCAAGATCCCCTTCACCAAAGAAGTCTGATCTAGAAGCCTAAAAACAGGAGTTGTTATTCTAGCCTTCCTACTTACTTACTGTGTGACCTGCATAAGTTGCTTAATCACTCTGGGCTCTAGATGTCTCATTTTTAAGTTTTCGGTAATGCATATCATAAACTTAATTTTACAATCAAGTGGTTGTTGTGATCATTAATTGAGAAGGATTGTAAATACATTCTTTTTTGCAAAAAAAAAATTCAATTGTATTATTACAAGGTAACATATCTGCTGTGAATTAGTGTTGACTTTTCGCTTCTTTCTTTTCCACAAGTTTAACTCTAGTTTAAGGTTTAAAAATCATACACAGAGATTATTGACACTGATTTCTGAGACTCTTAAGGCACACATAGGATAATATTTTAATCTTGGGTGAGATTTCTTTTGTATTATATCTATTTAGGATTAGAACTGGGAAAGTGTGAAAAGACATAAAGTTTTAGTCCAGGCTTCTGAATGAAAGATAAAGGTTTCCAGGAGGCGCTTGGGAGCTGGACAGCCCTTCCCTCTTCCACCTGCTGCACACAAGGGAAAAAATACAAAGTGACGGGGCAGGGCAGTTCCCGTGGCTAAATTACCAGAGCAGCTTTGTAATGCAACCCAGGTAATGATACGGACTCTATTAGCAACATGTTGTCCCAAAGTTTCTTCCTGCAGGCCCAGGGAAGGCAGAAATTAACCCTCACATTGCGGGAGGACCAGTGCATTTTTAAATGCCCAAGGCTGACAAAGAAAAATCGGCAAAAGAAAAGTGAACTCCCACTTTGTGTCAAGGCCATCTCATTTTTTTTTTCCTCCACTCTTCTTATCCTCGGGGCTCAGGGCTTCCCACTCCCGCTCCACACAGCAGAGAGGGCAGGAGAGAGACCAGCCTTGACTTACGTGCGCCTGGATGGAGCCTAGAGAGTTCTAGGACAGGAATCGGGGCTGGAGTAGGAGGGAGCGGGACAGCCCAGGAAGAGGGTACGTTGGGACCCGAAGGAGAGGAAATACTGAAGGATCCACACTGTGGAGAGAGAGAAGATGGAAGTGATGGGAGGAAAGAGATGTCCCCATGAGGGGACACGGTGCAACCTGCAGCTGTCCGGCATCCTGCATCCCCTGAGGGGTCTCAGCCCTTGCACGGAGCCCCCCTCCCCGTGCGTCCCCAGGCTGCTCCAGCCCTCGACTGAGCAGGTGTACCCTCCTTTGCGTTGGGGATCCCCCTCTGCCTGGCTGCCCTGAGACACCCCCCCCCCCGTCCTCCTTCCTTCCCCTCTCTCCCTCCACAGGCGTGGGATCTGAGCTGTGCTCTGAAGGCGCCCCCTTTATCTTTCACATGTGTCCCTAATAAATCTCTTGCATGTCTGATTCTCTCTTGGTGTCTGCTTCTTAAAAAACCCGGACGGCCACTGTCCCTCTGGGATGTCCAAGGGAACGTCTTCCGTAGGGACGTCCTGGTTTATGTGCACGGAGTCCTTTCCCATCTGCCCTCTCATCGCCGCCTCGCTCTCACATGCAGAATACAGAGCAACCTTTCACTAACCCAAGTCCCAGTAGGAACTTTGCCCCAGGGGTGTCACAGATGTCCCAGGTGCCAAACAAGGACAATTTGATATATTGGCATTGGCCTTCTTTAATCAAGGTACTACAAACCCATGATTGGTTCAGTCTTAAGTATGTTGCTGTTAAGGGTCAAATCACGGTATAAGAAATGCGGTGTTTTGGTCTGTGTCATCCTCTTCTTGTTTCAAATCTGATAAAGACCAGGCAGCAGAAGTGACGCCAAGTTTCATTGAAACATTTGCTCGAGTGCCCAGGAGACCTCCTCACAGACCTCCAACTGCAGGGAGCTCGGTCCACTAAAGGCCCCAGTTACTGCCCTCGGACAGCCATTGGCACAAATGTGGACAATTCCATCCCCACTGGCTGCTCTCAACCAACCACTGAGTGTGACCGGGAAACTGAGGCAGATCTGCCCCTGGGAGACAAGGGACTCCTCCGACAGCCGGCTTTGAGAACTCCCTGATGTCTTGCTGGACCTTCCTGAGACTACCCGACAACCTAGGACACTTCCACTCTGCTTCCTTCATGGGACCTCAGACTTGCATTGTCATCTGGCAGGTGTCTCAGCCTTCCCCAGAATCCCCCACCCCATACTCACCTCCAATGTCTCTCATCCTTGTTTCCTCTAATGAAGTCTTTGCCTGCGAATTCTGTGCATGTGGAAGCCCATTTTGCCGTCTGATTCTGCGAGAACCCAGACCAACACACATCACTTCCTCCACCGTAAGCCATCCTCCACCTGGCTGTCAAAGACTGCACTCCCCCTTAGGTGGAGCCCAGGGAGCACAAAGCAGATGCCTGCATGTCATGCCTATGAACCAATCATGGGTTTGTAGTACCTTGATTAAAGAAGGCCATGCCACCCAGGCATGACATCCGTGGCAGAGCTTTGTGTGACAGCTCCCCATCTGTCTTGGATTGACGAGTCAGAAATGCAAGGGCGCCAGCATGGAGGACACGTGTTAACAGGATGACGTGGATTAAAAAATAAATTTGGACTTTTTCTAACAGAAAGTCAGTCTGGTTTGATGGGGAGTATTGGCCTTTTCATTTAGATGACACGGTAGACATTTTCTAAGTATTTAATGAGCTAAATTGGTAACTCCAAGATTTGGGTGAAAAACCTCCGAGTTTAAGCATGTAGTTTAAAAATTATATATTTAAAAATTACATTAATAAACAAGAATTGAAATTAATGAGAGTTCAGGTTTTTCCAACCTTTTCTGAACACGCCAGGTATGAAAATATGCTTCCAAAGTAAGAGTAACTGTTTTAATTAGGAGTCACGTGGCAAATCTTGGTAGAACTTTCTGGTGTGCTTCCTAGAGAGTGAGAGAAACGAGTGACTCTAATGACTGAATGACAAATCCTTTTGCAAGTCCAGTGGTTCCCAATTCTCTGCCTGGAGCAAGATCCAAAGAGTATTTAACTGAACTCTCAGCTAGTAGATAGAAAATATGATTTCTGTCATATGCTTTAGAAAGAGCTAAAAGGAATCGAGTGCTACTGCTGTTAGAGAAATTCTTCTGTTTCTACCTACATATTTATGGAAGCCAATGTTTACCAGCACTTGAATCTATAAAATGAAGGATAAAAATAAAACTGTTGCAAACTGTCTCATTCATCCCCACATATATGAGCTCATTGGAGTGCACCGCCATCAACAAATACTTTCATTTAGCTCATTAAGAAATGCATTTCAAATACAACTTTACTTTTCCTGTTTAATAATTAATTTGTGCTATCTCTACATTACGTTGTGTGATGTGTACTAATTACATTAGTGATAATCAAGAAGAAACTTTTGACACTTAGAGGCTTACAGATACGGGAAAAAAAAATTTATTTATAAAATTTCAATTCGTATAGATATTTTTGTGGCAGAGAAATAAAACAGGGTGATCAATGGCAGGCATTAGAGTGTAAAAATACATTACATTAAAATAATACCTTAGGGAAAGGCAATAAAAATATGACTTCAAAGAGAAAAAGAAGCAGTGTAAAATTTTAGACTGTTATAAGGAGCTTGTTTATGTATTTTATGAATAATAGATATTAAATCACTATGGTGTTTGGAGGTCACTGGATATGTTTAAGTAATAAATTTAAAATAGCTTCATTTTTAAATGTTCATATTATAATTTATAAAATAAGTCTGGAATAACATCCTGTGCAGCCACTTATTTAAGCTATGATGTGTGATCACAGGGTGGCGGAGATGTGGTTTTCCGTAGCTTGTTGAGAGGGCGTGCAAAATGAAAACCTGAAGACCACTGGTAGCTCGGGGGTTCTCAGTCTTGGGTGCAGGTTAGAATCACCTGGAGAGTTTTTTTTAAACAATGTTGATACCTGGGTTCCCCTGCAGACGAGGGTCCTCTGGGACAGGACCCAGGTATTGGGATTATTTCAAAACATTTAGGTGTTTGTGACGTCTTGGCTTGAGAACCAACCGGGGCTAGGTAAGTGAGGACCCCTCAGGGGTAGCTGAGAGTTGGCTGGATCTTGTGGGAGGAGCAGGTGGGGTGAGGCCCTGGGGCCCTGGGGCAGTGACAATGAGAACCCCGAAATTCCCAGTCCCTTTCCACCTCTATTGTAATCCGTGATGGAGGAGACCCGAAGAATCATTGCCCTCTGTCTACCATCCCACGGCTCACGGTCCTCTTGGTCCGAGAAGTCCCCTTTTGCGTGGCTTCTGCTTTTCATGGCACTGGGACCACAAGATCATTTGTTTCCTCATTGAGGTGAAACACCCTCTCACTAGACCCTCTGCAGAATGCGGGGCTGACCTCTGGGCCTGGGAAGGCGAGAAGAAAAGAGGGATTTGGAGGCAGGAATGTAAGGCGGAATCTCACGCTCCCAACTCCTGCGGGGCATTTGGAAGTGCCTGCCAGGGCACTGACTGTGTCAATTCTGACTCACTCTAAGCCCTTTGGGATGATTTGAACTTGACTATGCCTCACACAGCGCCGGAGAAACAAAGGACCCTGAATTGGTTGAGCCACTGGTCCATACCAGGTAGGTAGAGCCAGAAATAAAACCAACAGAGAACGAGAGTCGTGAGACTCACAGGGTTCTAGGAAAGGCTCCCCTCCCAGCGGGCCGCGTGGCCCTGGGACTTTGCAGACAGATGGGTTGAACAAAGTGAGCACTAACCTATGTTCCAGCCCTGGGATTATAACTCAGTGGGCTCCTGGTGTTAGGAAGTTTGTAAGTGACTCGAGCCCATTGTCAACCCAGAGATCATGTCTTCCAGGTATGTCTGTTTGTACAGAACACATGTTCCAACAGGAATGCTGGCTTAACCCGGTCACAGGCAGCCACCAAGGCGCCTCCATGACTTCCTGCCCCTGGTTTACTGGTTGGATTTATAAAGCCTCATACGTCATTCTCCAGGGTCACATGCAATCAACATCTGACATCAAGCACTGACACCTCCTAGCCACACCTGATTCTGGGAAAGGCCAGATGAGAAAGGCGTGTCTCACACACGTGATGCCTCTGTTTACGTTCCATGTCCAGTGTGTTAGTTTCCTGTGCCTGCCCTAACAAAGCACCACACACTGGCTGAGTTAAAACAACGGAAAGATATTGTCTCAAAATTCTAGAAGCTAGAAGTCTGAAATCAATTCTCACTGGGCCAAAATCAAGTGTCGGCAGGGCCACACTCTCTCTGGAGGTTCCAGTGGAAAATCTGTTCTTGCCTCTTCCAGTTTTTAGTGGCTGCCAGCATTCTTTGACTTATGGCCACATCATTCCGATCTCTGCCTCCATCTCACCCTCTCCTCTGTGTGTGTGTGTGTGTGTGTGTGTAAAACCTCCCTCAGCCCCCTCTTTTAAAAATAAATGAAATTGTATTTAAGGCCCAGCTAATCCAGAATAATCTCCCCATCTCAGGATCCTCAATGTAATCTCGTCTACAAAGCCCCTTTTCCCAAATAATGTAACATTTACGGGTTTCGGGGATCAGGGCTTTCTATCTTTGGAAGCCATTATTCCATCCACTGCACCTGGTGAAATGACATTCGCTTGGTTGTAATGAGCCGTCCGTCAATCACGGAAACTTAGCCCCTGTGTGGTCTCTGGTCACAGCCTTCCATTGTGGGCTTGGCATGTGGGCTCCTAAAGGTGTAGCGCCACCTCCGACTGCCAACAATACTCAACTGGATGCACTTGATGGCCCCTCAAACTCTAGGTGTCTGCCCAGGCAACTGGAGAAAAATGTTTCAGACACTTGTTATCAGAGGGCGAAAGGGATAGAGGAACAGGATGATGGGTTCTAGAACTCAGCCTGGGAAGAAATGCTGTGGGTCCCCAGGGGAGCAAGGAAGACTCATTGATCAAATACGGCTCTTCCCAGGGGTGTCATTTTTATGGTAACAGAGTCCTTGAATCCTCAGTGTCCTCAGGGGACTCTGTATAGTGGAAGGACAATTTTCTAGGCCACAGGACAACTTTTAAAGGGGCCCAACTGGGCTGGGTGATCTGTAGCCATTTCTCCTGAACCTGCCCCCTGAATGGTGGTAGGAAAAGAGGGAAGAAGGGAACAGGGAGCAGAGGAGGAGAACACGAGCTCAGCCTCCAGTTTTGGATACTTCTGGAAAAGAAAGCCAAATCACAAGAGGGCAGGTTTGCAAACTCCTGGTAGAGGACCCCCGTCTGCTTGGTGATTTTCGTCGACAATGGGTCTGAGGTGCAATTAGTCGATGTGAAGGGATCTTTCAGGGCAGCCACAGAAGTGGGTTGCTAATTTTAGAAACTTCTCCATGAGTACCCTGCACGCGGGCAGCCCCATTAAATATTTGTTAATGCGTTGGTGTTTCCACTTTGGTGAGAAGGGCTTCAGCCACACAAAGCATTTTTTAGCTTTGAGTAGGTGGTGGATTCTTGTTATTCTGTCCTGGCGTTTGCTGAACTAAGAATTCTTTAATTCTGATTTGGGCAGTTTCACATCGCATTTGCATTAACATTGAACTCTTTGGAACCAACACTGCCAACGCGGTAGATAAAAGAGTTTTCTTTTGGGGTTTTAAAAGCATCAGCTCTATCCATTTGTGGTGTTTAAGTCCATTCTGAATCCATCAGATAATTCAAATAAATGACTCAATGCTTTCCTCTTTACTAATCTTTTTACTTGTTTATTTTCTCAGCCCTCTAAGACTGTCTGCATTTTCTTGGTTTTTAGCCCTTGACACGCATACACACACAAACACAGAGTACGTGCTGTCCGAAGTCATCTGGTGCCAACTGCAATATGACTAATAGGCAATTACAGTTTCCTCTTGAGAGTCGATGGAATATTCAATATTAAGAGTCCTCTGATTGGGTGCAAGTGTTTGGGTGATGATTTTAACTACATTGGAGCTGAAAAAACAATGACTGACAATAACCCTTCCAGAACAAAACCAAACCAGGGACTCTGCTGGCTGTGACAGGGAGTGGGAAGGGTCAAATTCTAGGCCTGGCTCTGCCCCTGGTTTCCTATATGACTTTTCTGCCCAGGGACTTGCTCCAAGCTGTTCCCCCTGCCTGGAGCCCTGGGCCCGCCTTCCCGCCACACTATTCTCCCCCAGGCATCAGGCCCAGCCGCAAGGCCATTCCTTAGGGATGCCTTTAGCAACACTGAGTCTGGTTTAGATCCCCTGCTACCTTCCACCAGGCCCTGATCACCCTTCGCCCCATTCATCTATTCATTTACTTGAGCAGCTAATACATGCCAGGCCATGTGCTAGGTGCTGGGCATGCAGTGTGAAAAGAAGAACGCCTGCTGTCATGGAGCTTACGACAGGCGGAAGGGAGGGGCTTGGGGGACAGACGTACAACCTCACACACGATAAAGAGAGAGTTCAACTATGGTAAGTGCACCAAAGTGAAAGAAAGAGGACATGAGAAAGTTCACCAGGCCGGGCGCGGTGGCTCACGCCTGTAATCCTAGCACTCTGGGAGGCCGAGGTGGGCGGATCATTTGAGCTCAGGAGTTCGAGACCAGCCTGAGCAAGAGCGAGACCCCATCTCTACTAAAAATATAAAAGAAATTATATGGACAGCTAAAATATATATATAGAAAAAATTAGCCGGGCATGGTGGTGCATGCCTGTAGTCCCAGCTACTCGGGAGGCTGAGACAGGAGGATCACTTGAGCCCAGGAGTTTGAGGTTGCTGTGAGCTCTGACGCCACGGCACTCACTTTAGCCTGGGCAACAGAGTAAGACTCTGTCTCAAAAAAAAAAAAAAAAAAAAAGAAAGTTCACCAAAGGGCATAAGCCGGACTGCTCTCAGACCTCAGGTCCCAGCTGAAGTGATGAGAGCCTGTGACGGTGTCTGCCCAGGTACCTGCGCCGGGGCTCTGGCTCTGAACCTTGGACCTAACACGATGTGCTGAGGCCTGCTCTGTGCCCGGCTGTGATGTGGCTCTTCCTCCAAACCCTGCAGCTTGCCGAGCCTGTGGTGGGCATGGGCCTCGGCCTGTGGAGCGTGGTCTGGCTTTGGAGTAGAATCGGGCACTTCTAGGAGTTGGAGAGAGTCCTTAACAGGGATCAGCATGAGGTACAGCACAGTAATTACTGTGACCACCATCCCACTGCACGCCAGCCTCACTTCTATTTCTCATGGTTCTGAGGTGGCCAGAAAGCTAACAGGTAGGAGATTTGCTTCTTCTCCTGGGCAGGTCCTTCAGACTCTGAGAAGGGTTCCCCAGGGAAGGAAAATGCCCTCTGTGTTAGTTTCTGTGGCTGCTGTAACAAATTAGCCCACACTTGGTGACTTAAAACAGAAGAAATTTATTCCCTCACAGTTCTGGAGGCCAGAAGTCCTAAATCAAGATGTCAGCAGGACCCTGCGCCCTCTGGGCGCTCCAGGGGAAAATCCTTCCTCGCTTCTTCCAGCTTCTGGTGGCTGGTTCCTGGTGTTCCGTGGCTTTCTGAGCTGCGTCACCCTAAACTCTGCCTCCATCTTTGTACAGCTCCTCTCTCTGTCTCAAATCTCCCTCCAGTTTTCTTCTTACTGCCCACCTGGATAACCCAGGATGATCTTCTCTCAGCATCCTTAATTTATATCTGCAAAGACCCTTTTGCCAAATAAGGTCATAGCCACAGCTTGTAGGGATTAGGATGTGGATATATACTCTCTGTGTGTAGCTTCCTGGAAACTGCTTCCCAAGACAGCTGTGGGGTATAAATGAAGTCTGTGCTTGACCTGTTTGCCCCCTTCTTCGCAGTTAGTCTCCTCTTAGCCTCTGTATGAGAAAATGTGCTGTTTTTCCTTCTACACTCACAACACTCAATACTTCCAGAACACTTCACTTCTGATACCAGGCGACGAGGCAGGGTTTCCCACACCAAGCAATTCTCCAATTCTCTGCAAACGCCAACTGGGTGTCCCACAATTCAACTCTGACACTATCCACCTGAAATGAGTGCAGACCCCACAGGTTAAGGGCTCAGACCTACAAAACAGCCCCCTCTTCAGAGGCCAATGTCAAGTACAGGCTGTCACCTGTGCTTCTGACCCACTGGCTATGAATCGGAGTTCTCACAATCCCCTCTTCAGCTTTGATGACTTGCTAGAATGGCTCACAGCACTCAGGGAAACACTTTACTTACTAGATTACTGGTTTGTTATGATGCAGCTCAACTCCGCAACAGCCAGGTGGAAGAAATCACAGGGCAAGGTGTCCGGGAGAAAAGGCACAGCAGCCCTGCCCTCCCCGGGTGCACCCTTCCCAGAACCTCCACACGGTCAGCAACCTGGAAGCTCCCCAAACTCCACAGTGCAGGGATTTTTATAGAGGCTTCCTCACATGGGCAGGACCCTTTGTAAACTCAATCTCCAGGCCCTCACTCCCTAGGGTTGCGGGGCTGAAAGTTCCAAGCTTCTAATCATGGCTCTGTCTTTCTGGTGACCAGCTCTCAGCCAGGAGCCACCAAGAGTCACCTCATTAGAACAAAAGATGCTCCAATCCCCCAGGAAATCACAAGGAATTAGGAGCCGTGAGTCAGGTTGCATGTGTGTGTGTGTGTAAAACAGGATTAGTACTCAGAATAACCTCAACCAGGTAGAATGCCGAAACCAGGAAAATGAAACCTAAGGAGAATAATACTTATCCTAAAAAGCTATCACTTTTTTAATGCTTACAACAAGCTAGGCGTGGTGCTAGTTTTTTATACATGTCCCTATTTGATTTCCAAAGCCAGCTATACATGTTCAGAATGGAAAAAACTTGCTTGAAGGTGGTTCTCATGAAAAAAGTCTAAAGATTTTAGTCAACTGCGAGCTCAGTAAATCAGCGACATCATCAATATGTGTGGCTGCAAAAAGGGGGCACAAATTTCAGCAGTTTTCATGAAACTGTACTGCCCAGATCAAGGGCAGCAAATAAACCTAATTTAGCTAGAGGATCCCTCTTGCACCTCATTAACTGAGCTCAGCAAGGGACACAAGATAAAAGAAATACCTTCCAATGTCATAGTTTCTTGTTTGTAGACATAATAACTTCATTGAACCCTGGCTGGCTTCCTGCTCCTTGGAGATGCCTTGAACATTCTGGGAGGAAAGCTTCTCTCTCCCCTTTAGTATTCTCTTTAGCCACACACCACACCCTGGAGCAGCCACCTCTGTGCTTCATGGCTTGACCCTGACTTCCTCCTGGGACACCTCAAAGGCCTCCTCCCCACTAGAATGGCTCAGCCCCCAAAATTACCATCTTTGCATTTCTTCAGGAGCCAGCTGCACTCATTCTTGCCTTGACTGTCTCTCTAGGATGTGGACGAATGGAGACGGGGCAAGTGGAGGGAGAAGTGAAGCCTTCAGGTGAGCAGTCCAAGGGAGGAAATCAGATGGGGTGGGGTCTGGCCACCAGGCCAGTGGGGACAGCTGGAGGAATGGACAGCTTAGAGAAGACTCTGGGAGTCCCAAGAGCTAAACTCAAATAATATTAGAACTACCATCTATTGGATAAATAGTTCTAAGCTCTCACTTCCTGCTTTATATTATGCTTATTTAACTTAACCTTCACAAGCCCTTTGTAAAAATTCAGTGGCCCTCTTTAAAGATAAGCAAGGCAAGGCAAGACAATGAGAGCTTAAGCAACTCGTTTGAGGTCCAATAGCTAAGTGAATGGCAGGACCAGCATTCCCCCCGAAAGGTCTATTACCCCCCTCTCTCTCCACCATCAAGAGGGAGAAAGCAAAGAGATTTATTGTGTTTTACACCAAAAGATAAATGTAGGAACATTAGGCCAACATTCCAGGGAGGCAGATTGTTGGCCCAGCGTAGGGAAGAATTCTGTAACAGTTAAAGCTGCCTGGTAACGCATGGGTGGCCTGTGGCGCCCTGAGTCTCCCATCACGGTGCGTCCAAGCAGAAGTTGGCCGACCATCTGCCATTGAATGTATTAAGGACTTCCGCCGTGGAACGAAGAAGGTTGAGGCAGGAGAACTTGATGAGCGGATGTACGTGCTTTGTTCATTGAAGCCCTGTTGGAGTCTAGGCAGTTCTCTAAAAGCCTGGCATTTTAGGATTCCTCAAACCTGGTAAACTGCTTTGCAATATTAAATCCACAACA
The DNA here is from genome assembly GCF_041146395.1 of Eulemur rufifrons. NCBI lineage: Eukaryota > Metazoa > Chordata > Mammalia > Primates > Lemuridae > Eulemur > Eulemur rufifrons. Next base: position 14,083,304 of record NC_090987.1, read on the forward strand.
GTCAGTATCTTCTAGGTCTTATTGGAGAAAAGCATGTTCAAACACTGGGCTGCTTCTCATATTCCATTCTCTGTCTTGTTTACGATTAAATTTACACTCACGTTTTCTTTTCCTTTACACAGTGAAGCACAATGGTGCCCTTATACGCTCACTAGGGCATTCCTGAGACATGAATAAGGCCTGAATTCACCACTCTTCATGAGTGACTCCAAGTGTGTCAAATAGCAATTCACATCTTATTTTATAACAAATTTTTGGTTTTTTAGGCTGTGTGTTCTGACACTCAGGGTATAAGAACTCCTTGAGTCCTCTGATGCATTATGGTTCACCATTTTGCACGGTGTTTAATGTCTTTATTCTGAAGGCCTAAGAACACTGACACAGCACAAGGGCAATGTGAATTCATTAATAATAGTGATGACAACAACCACTAACACTTGCCCAGTACTTCCTATGCACCAGGTCCCACTGTGAGCACTTTAAATATAACACTTTTAAGCTTCATGACAGCCTATGAAGTAGGTGCTATTCTAATTATCCCCATTCTAAAGGTGAAGAAGTAGAGGCATGGTGAAGTTAACTAGTTGCAAGGAGCAGAGCTAGGATTCAAAGCAATTGGGTTCCATTGCCCTCATCCTTCAGCCACACTATCTTGCCTGGGGTGACGACCGAGGGACCTGGGTGAGTGGCCCACTTCCCTGGGCTTCGGCTTCCTTGTCTGTGACATGAAGAACAGACCAGGTGCTCTGTGGCCGCTCCAGCTCTGAAGCTCAGGAGGCAGCATTGCAAGGTGGTGACAGTGTATAGACATGGCTCTATGTATAGCCCCATCAGCCACCCGAGAACCCAAAATTCACCTAACAGGAAAGGCTCCTTGGTCTGTTTTCTGAGCTCTCTATGCATAAAAATGACCTCATTTGATTCAGAAACCCATTCTCTGGTGTGGCTGTCTCAATTACAACCCATTTCTCCTCATTTATTCCTGAGTGCAGCTGGAAAACCAGTGGCCAGCATGTCACAAAACACCCTCTGCATTCTGAAAGCCATTTAGCATTCTTTAGCTTCCTTTTCACTAAGTATACCATTATCATAGGCTTTAGACTCATCTACTCATTCGCCAACACACATTTCCTGAGTGCTTTTAGTGTGGCAGGTACTGTGTCAGGCTCTGTATTTACGTTACAATTTGGTGAAATCTGATTTGGGTGGCTGCATTAGGGTTATGACAGCTGCTCTAACAGACAAATCTCCACAGTTCACAGATTTTACAGATTAAAGTTTATTTCTTGTGCAGGTAAAGTATAAAACCAGTTCTGACCCAGGTTCTTTCCCTCTTGTGGCTCCCCTCTCCCCTGGAGCCTGGGAGTCGTTTGCATTCAGCTGTTTAATGGGAAATGAGCAAGAGTAGAGAAGGCACAGCTTTCTCTAATTACCTTTGTCCAACAGTCTCATGCATCCCTTCTGCTCACTGTTATACAGGTGAAGACCCAGATGCAAGATTTAGGTGGGTGGATGAGGGTGGGGTGCTGGGAAATGCCAGCCCAGCTTGGCAGCCTCTTCCCAGAAGGGGCCTCCCTCTTGGTGGCAGCTGGCCTGAAACCTATTCAGTGGCGGATTGGTGGTAAGTACACCAGAGTGCACATATCTGGGCGTGCTGGACCCTCTAGGGGCATTTATGGGGCAGGTGCCCCATATCAGTGACACTGACGTTGCTCGACATGTCTTTGGCAACTCTTCTTTGGAAATCACTTTTAAAGCACTTTGGAATCAAAAGTTTCTTCTGTGTAAATCCCTCAGTGGTGGCAATATGCATTCTTTGTGGGTTGATTTAATTCTTGCAAGTATTCGTGAGTCATTGAGAGTCAAGTCTGGGGCATGAAGTGAGTGCAGAGTGCTCAGTAATGTTGTTTTGAATCAAAGTCAAAATGTATCACTAAAGTGAAGAGATTGATTACCTTGTGTGCCTGCCGAATGGACTTGGAAAGCAATTCTCTGAGCTGAGCTGAGATCCAAAAGGCTCTTTGATTAAAGCGGCAGGAGTAAGAATGCTGTTCTCTGAATATTAAATATGTAACTCAGGACAAGTCTCCAGACCCTCTCTGGGCCTCAGTGTCCTCAGTCTGTAAATGTGTGTGGGGGGGTATGGACTAGATCACCTCTTGCCTTTCTTGGAGCCCTGACAATCTGGATTCTAAGGATAAAGCTTTCTCAGGTGACTGCATTGAATACTACCTCCCATCTACGTGGGTCATTGCTGAAGGAATTGTTTTTAAGATAGCCTCATTATTGCTTAAACTCAGCCTTAGATTTCTGGTTATTTATACACTGTATTTTCTAGAATCAGCAGAGCCCAGGCTGGAAAACCATCCATTAGGGTGCTTATGGGTCCTAGCTCTGCCACCACGTGTGACAGAGCCTCTGAACCTTGGCTTTCTCAAATATAGAATGGAAAAATCATAGCCCTTCCCCGTGGGAATGGTGTGGACTCACAAGTGAGACAATGCGGTGTCTGAGCACAGCGCCCTGTACGAGAAAGCACCAGTCGATGCCCGCCATTGGGACTGGGTGGTTTTCACTGTTACTGTCACCCATTCCCCTCCGGGATCTGCTCTGTGGCCCCCTTGTCAGTGGCCTGGTGGATGGGAGGACCCTCAGCATGTCCCTTAAAAGATCCTTCAGCAACATCCCTCTTTGGCTGGTGCTGTTTGTTTTTTTTTTAAAGGAATAATAACAGCTGGTAAATTCTACTCCCTGTTCTGCTCTTCCCTTTGGGGCCTGCCGTGTAAAAGACATCTGACTCCTCTTCTACGAGGCAGCCGTCAAATGCTGAATGCCAGTCATGAACTTCCAGCCGTCACTCCAGAGTTCTCCCATAGGTGCTTTCTGTAGTTGTTCCTCTTATACACATGAATTCTTGTCCTTTCACAATTCTGACTCCTCCTCCTTGAAAAGGAACCAGCTTGTCTTTATTTCCCTTAAAGTGGGACTCGTGGAATGAAGCTGTAGGTGTGACTGGGCCTGAGCCCAGCAGAACAGGAATGTCACAGCTGCCCGTCAGAAACACCTAAGGAGCTTTTAAAACTCCCGGTGCCCAGGCCACACCCCAGAACTTATACATCAGGTTCCCCAGGAATTGGACATCAACAGTTTTTAAGCTTCTAGGTGGTTCTAATGTGCAGCCAAAGTAGAGAGTCACTGTTTTAGATGCTTATTCCTGCTAATGTGGTGTAATATTACAATTGCCTTTTGCTAGACTCCATATTGAGTCATATTTAGTCTATTGTTAAAAGAAAATCACCATGTCCTTCTTTACATGGTAGAAAGCCAATGGATGCCTGTCGTATGCTTGATATTTATTACTTAAGAGCAAATATTTTATACTTATGTAGATTAACTATTGTATGGTTAAATTTGTCTCTTTCAAATAACCCAGAAGTCAGCAAAATTTTTCTGGAAAGGGCCAAATAGTAAATATTTTAGCGGTCTCTGTCACAAGTAATCAATTCTTCCATTATAGCACCAAGCCAGCCATAGACATCCACGTACAAATGGATGTAGGTAGCTGGGTTCCTTTTGTAAAATATAAATTTACAAAATTATTTACAAAAATAAAGTTTTGTAAATAAAACTTTATTTACAAAAACAGATGTCAAGGTAGATTCTCCCTCAAGTTGTAGTTTGTCAATCCCTGTGTAAGTGGTCAGTTTCATTTTGGTTCTCAATTCTGTCATACAACACATCAGCCATGCCTTCTACCTTCTTTTGATCAGCAAATCAGATAAGCAACTTTTCTTTGTTTCCATCTAAATCACCGATAAAACGGTTGAACAAGACTAGTCAAAAATGACTTGTCGAAACTGCAATGACACTTCACAACCACTGGGATGGCTGTCATTAAAAAAACAGAAAATAATAACTGCTAGCAAGGGTATGCAAAAAAAAAAATGGAACCTTTGTGCATTGCCAGTGGGAATGTAAAATGATGCAGTCATTGTGGAAAACAGCATGGTGGGTTTCTTAAAAAATTGAACATAGAATTACCAGATGATTTATTTCTGGGTATATACCCAAGAGAATTGAAAGCAGGGACTTGAACAGATATTTGAATACCGATGTTCATAGCAACATTACTCACAATAGCTAAAAGGTAGAAGCCACACAAATGTCCATCAAAGGACGAATGAGTAAACAAAATGTGGTGTACGCTGCTATGGCTTGGATGTGATCTGTCCCCACCAAAACTCATGTTGACATTTTAGTCCCAGTACGGCAGCGCTGAGAGGTGGGGCCTATTGGGAGGTGTTTGGATTGGGGGGCTGGGCATTGTCCTCATGAATAGATTAATGTCTCACAGCAGTGAGCGAGTTCTTGCTCTCTCGGAAATGAATTAGTTTCTGCAGGAGCAGGTTTTTATAAAGCAAGGTTGCCCCCTCACGTTCTGTTCCTTCTTAAACACACCTGCTCCCCATTTGAACTTCACCATGGGATGACACAGCACAAAAGCCCTCGCCAGAAGCTAGCACCATGGTCTTGAACTTTCCAGTCTACAGAAGTGTGAGCTAAATAAACTTCTTAATATATAATAAATGACCCAGTCTCAGGTATTCTGTTATAGCAACACTAAGTGACATATACATACAATGGAATGCTATTCAGCCTTAAAAAGAAATGACTTTTTCTTTTTTTGCATAAAGAGCAGGAAAATTTTTTTCATTTTTTAAACTGATAAGTAAAAGATGTACATATTTTGGGGGTACGTGTGATATTTTGACACATTCATATAATGTGTAAAGATCAAATCAGGATAAATAGGGATATCCATCACCGTAAATGTTTATCTTTTCTTTATGCTAGGAACATTCTAATTATTCTCTTCTAGCTATTTGGAAATGTGTAAAAGTAAATTTTTCTTAATTATAGTCACCCTACTAATCTATTGAACACTAGGTCCTATTCCTTCTATCTAACTGTGTATTTGTGCCCACTAATCTACCTCTCTTCATCCTCCCCTCCTCCCTACCCTTCCTGGCATCTGGTAACCACCAATCTACTCTCTATCTTCATGAGATTCACTTTTTTAGCTCCCACATGTAAGTGAGAACTTGCAATATTTGTCTTTCTGTGCTTGGCTTATTTCATTTAACACAATGACCTCCAGTTCCATCCGTGTTGCTGTAAATGACAGGATTTCTTTTTTTTTTTTATGGATGACTAATATTCCATTGCATATTGTGCTATAGTTAGGAATGACACTTTGATATATGCTACATGGATGCATCCTGAAAACACGCTAAGTGGAATAAGCTAAACATACAAAAAATATTGTGTGATTCCACTTATAAGGGGTACCTAGGATAGGCAAATCCATAGAGACAGAAAGCTGAACAGGGTTACCAAGGACTAGGGTGAGGGGAGAATGGGGAATTCTTGTTTAATGGGGACAGAGTTTCGTTAGGGAGGATGAAAAAGTTTTGGAAATGGATAATAGTAATGGTTGCACAATAATGCGAATGGACTTAATGCCACAGAACTATACATTTCAAAATGATTATTGTATGTATATTTGACCACAATTAAAAACAACCACCACCACCCCACAAAGCTTGATGGCCAGTGTCTAAGGACAACGCTCCAGTTGTCACCCGTGCTTGAGTCCCTATACTTTGAATACAACCATCAGTCTGCAGCATAGAGCTGGTGATAGAAAATTGTGAATAAAAATAAATAAATGAACCTGATGTCAATTTCCCATCTATATCATCATTTTCCTCTCATTCACAGATCATAATAGATCTCACAAATGCCTTAGCATATCTACTAATCTATTAGCTCAGATCTATTAATCTACCAGCTTCATCACCTGTCAAGGAAGGACCTGAGTTTGGCTTTTCATTCTAGAAAAGAGCAGTTGGTGGAAGGCCTCACGATCCGCTAGGGGGCAGCACGCAGGCTGCACACAGGGTCTGGTCAAGAGCTGCTCCATCTGGGATCAGCTACAGCTTCCAACCTGAACAGACACCTGGGAAGTTCTGCTGGGGCCCCTCAGGACAGCTGTACAAATCAACAAGGCCCTCTTCTTCCATGTTTCTGCTGATCTCTGTGCATGTAATGCAAAATGTTGGCAAGGGAACGACCATTACAACAGCTGACTAGTGGGGAAGGGAGCCCGCTCTGCGGTGTGGCGCGCCCTCTAGTGTTCAACGGGGGAAAGGTCAGACGAACAAGCACCATGAACTTCCCTTCTGTTTGGCATTCTTCTAACACAATTAAGTTTGTCATGGAATCTCCATGTTTTAACTATAACTCTAATGAAAACTTTTATGTGTTAATATGAAAACATCTAGGACTAATATTAACAAGAAAGAAAGAGAGAAAGGAAGAAAGAGAGAAAGGAAGAAGGCAAGGAAGGAACAAAAGAATTTTTAAAAAAGAAAAATTATGAGACTTTTTTGTCTTTACAATAGTTCTCAGTTTCCAAGACAGTGCTCTACGGAGATGTATTAGGTGCAAAATTAATTTCCATTTGTTCCATATATCAGCCCTTTTTATTATTATCCCACAGAGTTCCATGGTATAGTATTTCTTATATTATCACAAAACTAAAGGGGCCTTTCTTTTAATCTAAAATGGAGAACTACAACAACAGATAAGCTTTAAACTAGGACAAAGTTTTCGCAACACAGAACCTTATAATAGGTTGAGTATTTGTCTCTTAAAAAGAAGTGACTGACAATATTTTCTGAGGTCACAAACTTGAGAAGTAATGAAAACTATGGACCCAACCCCTTTCTATGCCCCTAAAATACCATAAACATACATGCAAAAGTTCACACACAATTCCGGGAGATTAAGTCTCCCTAAAGTCCATTCATGGATCCTGGATGGCAGATGAAGAATCCAAAAGGGACCCGACATTCCCTCCAGTAGGAAAGGGTGTATGGAGCCCAGGAGAATGGCGCTCACCCCTTTCATTGGGTGTATGCGGTCAGACGGGAGGGCGAGTTGTAATAAGTATTGCACGGTACAGCAGCCCACCGGTTCCAGAGCAGCTCACCTGTGTCATCTCACGATCCCTCACAACCACCAGGTGAGATCAGGAGAGGCAGAAACCCTTCAATGCAGGTTGACAGCCACTAAGGGGAATACCCAAAAAAGGCAGGCAGAAAACAGGGACTTTGTCATTAAAACCAAACCTTGATAAAATATTTGCCTCTCTCCTCAATACTCATGAAGTCATCCATTTATTTGCCGATGGCCACGTTAAAGGGAAACGATGGTAGAAATTGTCCTTTAATGCCTGACAGAAACAACGACATCCATTGAGACTGTACCACTTCTGGGTAGTAGTTGAGCTATACCCACACTGGTGCTTGTGGGGAGGACTCTTTGAGAGGCTAGCAGCTGAACACCAGGTCTTTCACTAAACTAACTGGTGTGTTTTCTGCTGGTAGGACATCTACCCTACCATCCTCCCACCACCTGTAAGGATTCCCATGTCAACTCCAGAACGCTGTGACTGCCCCATCACCCCTTACTGCGCTGTCCTGTGATGATCAGTTGTGCATCTGTATCCCTCACTGGTGCTCCTGCAGGGCGTGGACCACCCTGGCACAGTACCTGCCACATAATCTCGTTTTCAAACTCTACTCAACAAACTTTTGTGTTAGAAGGTTCTCCAAGAAGCAGATGCCAACAACGAGAAGTGCCTATGTGAAAAAAAATGAGGGAGTTGGGTAAATCTGGGAGAGCTGATGAACTGTGATACAGTCTAGCCATGAGTGAAGGAGGATGGGAGAGAAGGCTGGGTGGAAGATTCTCAGAATGCCACACAGTCCAGTGAGCGCTCTTCAAAGCTGGTGGTGAGGGGTAAGTGTCCTTGAGCCAAGTCAGCCATCTAAAGAGTGTGTGCCCCTGAAGGGGTTGGCCTTGGTATCCTTGCCGCACTCATTTGTTGGCTGGGAGCAGCGGGTGGTCAGGTGGTCTTGGTGCCAACATGCAGCTGGAGATCTGTGAGTACATTCTCAGGGCCGTCATGTCTTCTATCCTGCCAGCTCATTTCAATTCTCCAACTTCACTGAGATCTTCAGTCTACTAACCCCATCACTTTTCCACCATCCATCATTCCTTTATGTCCTCATTTTTCTTCTAGCCCTTGTTTCAGAGCCCATCCTTAGAATGTCCCCACTGCAAACACCCTTAACTCTGTGACCCTCTCTCACTCTGAGGTGCTCACCTAGTCAAGTGGACACTAACAGGTGTCTATTCCCATAGCCTCCTTCCTCACAGAACCTTCGTGTTTGCCATGTTTTCCTAGCCTTTAGTTCTCAAACTTGACTCTGCGCCACAGTCACCTAGAGGGCTTGTTAAAATACAGGTTGCAGCATCCCACCCTCTCCTTCAGAGTTTGTGATACACTAGATCTGCAGTGAGGCCCAAGAATTTGCTTTTTGAACAAGTTCCCAGGTAATGCTGATGCCTACTGTTCCAAAAATCACACTTGGAGAGCCACCAGTCTAAATCCATCCTAGAAATCCCATGGCCCTCACCAATGACTGATTCAGGAGAACTGACTGACGCCAACCAGCACACGGCCTTCCCCCGGTGACTGTTGGGATCTGAAGGAAAAGCCGTCTCTTCCCTGGCTAGCGAGAGAGTGTCTTTCTCTCTCGGTCCATGTGAATGAGGAGGCAAGTTCACCTAATTGCAACAGCCTAATAGCGGCAAAATCGCAACAGCAAGATGTGAGCCGTAAGAAGCAGCCAATTATGTGGACAGCTGAGTAGAGATAAAAAGAACCTGGGCCCTTGATGAACTCATGGGGCCACTGAATTGACCAACCCTGGAGCTTGACCTATGCCTGAACCTTTCTTTAAGTTAAATAATTCATTTTCTTATTGTTTGAGGTGGCTCGAGAGAGGTTTTCTGTTACTTGCAATCAAAAACATCCCAACTGATACACCTAGAAACACCAAACCCTGATCTAACTTGACTGTTTCTTGACTCTACAACTACACCTAAACAGATGAATACTTAAAAAAAAAAATCATACAAACCAAGCTGACTTGATTTACTTCCAAATCCTGACCACGACTGTCATGTAGCACTTAGGAATACTTGCCAATCCTCTTACAATTCCCTAAAACATTCCCTTATCACTTTCTGTGGTGGTTATTTCATACCTTCTCCTCTCTCCTCGAATCCCCTCACCCAGTCCCCCACTGTCCCAGTCAACGGTATTGCCCAACACGTCACAGAAAGGTGGGTACTGTCAGAAAAGAACCACGCCTTCTCCACCACCACGTCCAACAACTTACTTGTGCTTGAACCTGACACTCCACCCTCTCTCCTATTGGAGATGAGGAAGGCCACCCCCCAACTTGTGCTTTGAGTTTCAATCCCCTTCTGCCCTCAACAACTCTGCTCTTGCAATTATCCCCTTCTCTCATACAGTGTGGACTGTCCCCTCAACCAGATTATTCCCACTGGCAAATAAACATGATTTTATTACATATGTCTTTAAAAAATAACTCTCTTGGCTCACTCCAGCTACTTCAAGTGCTCCCTTTCCACCTCCTATTAACTCTTCAACTCCAACTGAGCTTTGCCAGTGTCCACCATCCTACTGAAATGGTACTTCTCAAGGTCATTATCATGTTATATGGTGACCCATGTCAAAGCCAGTTCTCAATCTTCCCCTAACTAGATCTGTGAGCAGCAATTGACATAGCTGAATGCTCCTTCATTCTCAAAACACTTTTAGGCTCTGTGACTCTCCTCCCACCATGCTGGCCCCTCCTCTGTGACCCATTCCTCCTCAGCTCCCCAACCTCTCACTACAGATGTTCTTGAGGACTTTTGTCTTCTTCTCTGTGTCTACACTCCTCCTCTAAGTGATCTCGTCTAGTCCCAGGGAGGTTGATAGCTGATTGCTGTCAAACTCATAGCCCACTCTCTGGCAAGCACCAGACTCACATCAGATTGTCACCTGATGCACCATGTGGATGTCTAGCAGACGTCTCACACTTGGAGTCATGTGTGAAGGGATTAACAGACCTGGAACCATGCTAAACCAGCCAGCAATTATTACATGTAGTATGTAGCAATGACTTCTGCTGTCTATAAAAACACAGTTATCACACAATTTACTTGGACAGGCTCTACGTCCTGCGTGGTTGTTGGGTAGAACTGTTTGTTGACCTAACTGCACTCACTTATGTACCCATGAGTTAAAATCCTTTTAGGTAACAGGGAACAGAAAATCTTTCTTTGGCATTGGTTTGATGACAAGCCGGATGCTTTACCTCTCGCAGGCAGCAGGGGGTACCTGCTTTTCACCCTGTTGAACGTCCAGCCCAGCTCTGTGGTCCAGCTGGTAGCACTACCATAGCAATGTATATATACTCATTTGTAGCAAGAATAAATAAATATGTCCAGCAGGGTGGGCTACCCGTCACCATCTTCTTTAAGATTGACTTAGCTATTCATGGACTCAAAAAAAAAACCCACTCTTCTGTTTTGAAATAATTATCACTTTACAGTAGGTTATACATGGACTTTTATTTTTGTGAATATTTTAGAGTAAGTTTTTCTAGGTCCTCAAAATCTTAATTCTAAGTTGCTTTGTAGTTTTTGTTGCTATTGTAAATGGTATCTTTTTAAATTATGTTTTCTAATTGGTCATTGCCAAGGAGAAAAGTGCTAATGATTTTGTGGGCTGACCTTGTGTCAGGCAACCATGCTCAACTCTTATTTCTTTTTTTTTTTTTTTTTTTTTTTTTTTTTGAGACAGAGTCTCACTCTGTTGCCCAGGCTAGAGTGAGTGCCGTGGCATCAGCCTAGCTCACAGCAACCTCAAACTCCTGAGCTTGAGCGATCCTCCTGTCTCAGCCTCCCGAGTAGCTGGGACTACAGGCATCCACCACCATGCCCGGCTAATTTTTTGTACATATATTTTTAGCTGTCCATATAATTTCTTTCTATTTTTAGTAGAGATGGGGTCTCGCTCTTGCTCAGGCTGGTCTCGAACTCCTGAGCTCAAACGATCCGCCCACCTCGGCCTCCCAGAGTGCTAGGATTACAGGCGTGAGCCACCGCGCCCGGCCAACAACTCTTATTTCTAATAACTTTTGTGCTTCTTCTCTTTGCTTTTCTCTGAAGATAATCATATCACATGCATATTATGACAGTTTTATCTCTTCTTTCTAGTACTTCTTTGATCTCATTTTTTTTTTACTTTATAGAATTGACCAGCGCCTCTGATACTACATTAAATGTACCAGTAATAGTAGGCATTCTTCTCTTGTTCTTAATTTTAAAAGAAGTATGTCTAAGATTTTCTATTAAGTATTAATATAATATTTTCTATAGATGTTTTACTGATAAACTTTGTTGAGTTAAAGAAATTTCCTTCTATTCCTAGTTTTCTAATAATTGTATTAATTTTTAATGACATTAGTGCAAGAACAAACATAAATATGTATGGAATAGTATAGAAAGCTCAGGGATAGACCCATTTACATATTGAACTTGTATTTATGATAAAGAGAGGTACACAAAACAATGGAGAGAAGATTATCTAGTAGTTGTTTTCGGGAAAACAGATTCACTATATGGAGAAAAATAAGATGGGATCACTACCTGATAGCACGTATAAAGGTGGATTCTAGAAGGATGACAGACCTAAACATGAACAATAAAACCATCAAGTTAATAGAAGGAAACATAGGAAAATGTTTCTGTGATCTAGCGATGAAAAAAGACAGGTTTTAGCAAAACTTTAAAAGCACAAGCCATAAGGCAAAGTAAAATATTTAAGTTCAAAAAAGGATAGTTATAGACAAAGTTAATGAGAGATATAATAACAGAATGGGAGAAGATATTTGCAATTTCTCTGAGAAAGGGATTGGTTTTCTAGATACATGGACCTCCTGCAAATCCATGGAAACTAAAATACCAATCCCAATGGAAAAATAGGCAAAGGATACATGCAGGCAATTTGCAGAAGGGGAAACCACAGAAGCTAAAAAGTTATGAAGAGATGTTTCAAAATCACTCGTAATCAAAAATAAGATGACGCCAACTTGGGATCTCCACTTCCTAGTGACAATTGTCCTCATTACTCTACAGGACTTTGGGGAAGCTTGGATGTGATCACTGACGATGTGTTCCAACTCCAGAGGTGGAGCCTGAGGTAGCTCCCTACGGATGTGAGAACTTGAATATGCGACACCGAATCACAGAATGTGTGAGCTTCGTCACCCTGTCTTGCCATCTTGGGATCCAGAGGGTCAGAAATGGAGGCTCTCCAGCAAAGGGGAACACCAAGAGGTCAAGTTTCTCACCAGTCCAGGCAGGATTCAGTACATGTGGACCGCAGAAGCGGTTGGGTGTGATCCCATATGACAGCCTAGAGGTCCCCAAAGTAAGCCAGGTCCCATCTTCTCTCACCAGAGGAAGACCAGTCCCTTGGTCAGGGGGTCTCACTGGGTGGAAGAGCAGTGGACCCTCTGGGGATCCAATAAAGAAATTTACGTTTCAAAGAAGGATGTGTTTGGATAGGGTCTAATCCTCGTTCACTTAAGAGGTGCCAGGGGCCCATTATTGGCAGGTGGAAAGTGCTTTGAAACACGTTCAATAAAGTACTTACCTGGCACTTACCTTGCCCTAACTGGGTGCCAAGCACCATCCTAGGATTTTTGCAAATATTAGCCCACTTAGTCCTCATAGCAACCCTACGAGGTGGGTAATATTATTATCCACATTTCATAGAGGAGGAAATTTGCCCAGGGTGGCACAGATCTTAAGTGGGAGCTGGAATGTGGCCCAGGGTTCTAGCTCCAGAGCCTGGGCTGGTCACCACTGCACTGGGCTGCCTCACTGGTTTCTAGAAGCTCTCAGAACGCCTTGTGTGCTGATCTGTAGCTCCAGGGCTTTAAGGGCACCAGTTTGAATGGGCAGAGGGAGTGGACTAGCTCAACTTCCTGTACCAGTGTAGGTGTTGGCTTGTTTTTATAGAATTTAACTATTGGCCTGGGGCCAGCGGCAGGATTTGCATGGAGACTAGCTGGAAATGAATGCCACCAGTGGTCCTCAGTGTCCGGAGGGTTGTCTCTCCTCCTTGGTACAGTCTCCACAACAGCCTCAAGGCCAAAATCACAGGAAAGTACAAGAAGCAGGGTAGAAATGTGCATTTGAAATGATAAGCTTGGATGAGCAATCTAGTGAGTCTGGCAAAGACCAAAGGTCAAGAAACAGCTCGGCTTTGACCATCATGGGCAGGTCTTTCCACGTCCTCAGCTGTGAAGTAAAAAGCTGCACTAGGAGTTCCCAAACACGGCCCTACCTCTGAATTCCCTGGAGAGAGATGGGAAAAATACCTGCTTCTCATCCCAACCTGCACAATTCAAAGTCAATACAGGAAACTAGGCACAATTCTGGAGCAATCCATTCTCTAGTGATTCAAGATAATAAATTTTTTAGCATATACCAGGCTCATAAGAAAGACAGAGTTTGCATTGCTGTGAGGTTTGCATTCTTTACAGAAGTAAAAAGAATTCCTACCAACAGGCCAACAACTTCAATATGTATAGGAGTCAATGTGACAGAGTTGATTGTGGACAAATAGAAAGCTAGATCCTTCTCTCATAAAAATAAATGGTTTTAAAATTTAAATATGAAAAAACATTGTTTTTTGGTTTTTGGTTTTTTGCTCTGATAGTCATAGCTCATAGGCCAGACACCACACCAGGCCCTGTGTCCTCTTCTTTGAACTGCATAACAACCCCGTGTTATGTTCCATCGTTCCTATTTTATAGGTGAAAAGTGAAATTGAGAGAAACTGAGTATTTGCAAATCATCACAAAGCTCATAAAGTTCTTCTAGACACTGAATAAATACATTTTCATAGAAGCTTTCCATATATTCATTTATGTATTTATTTTCTTATTCAACAAATATTTACTGAGTCATTTGCTTTCCTTAGTAATGAGAATACAAAAATATACCCAGTGCATTGTATATATGTATCAAAATATCACACGTACCCCAAAAATATGTACTATTATGTGTCAATAAAAAAAATTTAGGCAAGAAAATATATACACCACGTAATCTTACAGACAATTTATCTTTCTGCCTGATTACTCTAGCTTAGCCCATTTTAAAACATCTCCAGTCTTTTCAAAATCAGGAAGTCCTGAGAAGACTGGAAAGGATCCAAACCCTTGACAATGAACATGGATAAATCCTTGACCATCGACTAATAAGAATCTTAATTATACTTTCCAAGAACATCTATTTTCATTCTATGATCAATACAAATTTCTCTGATAATTTTCTGGGAATATTAATATTAAGGGAAAGGTTGAAAACAAGTCCTGAAATAAGCAAAATTCAGTTTAAAGAAAAAGAGAGAAGCAATTAGAAGACTGAATCAGATGCTCATCAACGAGCAGCAGGAGAAACATTGAGTGAGTACACCCCAAGGTCTCCTCACCTTTCGAGGCCTGGTCTGTGTTGGCAGAGGCCAGAGCCATCAGAACTCCAATGCCGTGCTGTGTTTTTGAAGTTCATCTCTGCTCCACACAGTCATTCAGGGACTCAGGCTGACAAAGTCACCCTGGGCATCCACCTGCAGCCAGGTGGGGAAATGAAGGGTAAAGAAGGCCCTTCTCAACCACCTCAGCTCATGTGCCATTGCCCTTACTTAGGGAGAAAAGTGGTTTGGGAAACGCAATTCCTAGAGCTGCCACACCCCAGAAAGGGCTCTTCTTCCTGGAAAAGGAGGCATGAGTCATTGGCGGCTGTCTTAGTTTGTTTGCTGCTGCTATAACAGAATACCCAAGACTAGGTAATTTATTTTAAAAGAAATTTATTTTCCATGGTTCTGGATGTTGGGGAGTCCAAGAGAATGCTGCTGGCATCTGGAGAGGGTCATCCCATGGTGAAAGGGCAGAAGGTGGGACACGGAGACAGAAAGGAAAAGGGGACTGAGCCCTCAAGGGGACTCCCCCCCTCGCAATAACAGCATTAATCCATTAATTGCATCCTGAAAGCCCTACATCTTAACACCACTACCATGGACACCAAGATTCCAACACATGAACTTTTGGGGACCACATGCAAGCCAAAGCAGTATCCATCTATCTGACTCTGCATTAGGCATCATGAAAGCCAAGTGAAGAAAGTAGTTCAGGAAGGAGACAGTGATCAACTGGTTGGATAGCTCCTGACTTGTCAATAAAACAAGGACTGAAGATTGCCTAGTGGATTTGATGAGGGCAATTTTGGTGGAGTTTTGGGTCCGATGCCTGAGTGGAGCAGGTGCCAGAGATGAGAGGAAAGGAAGGCAAGACAAAGACTGACACATCTTTGGGGGAGTTTTGATATAAAGGACAACAGAAAATGAGACACACCTGGTGCAGAAGGAAGGGTCAAGAAGGAATTTTTTTTTTTTTTAAACCTAGTATCAAAGAAAGGGGGAATTAATGATTCAGGGAAAAACAAAGAGAGAAATTGCAGGACAAAACCTTAATGTCAGCTGCTCTGTTCGTAAGAGGATCTCACAGTTGTTTCTAGCTCCACAATTGCCTTAGTCCATTTGGGCTGAAAAGTACCATAGACTGAACGGTCTGTAAATAACAGAAATTTCCTGGAGGGAAGAAATCACATTAGGGGGAAGGATTTAAACATATGATTTGGCAGGGAGGAACACAAATATTCAGTCCATTACAATAATGTTTCCACAATATTTTGATTTTTGTTATCTATAGAACTGAATTCATATGTCATTAGGCTAGTTTTGGATATTCACTGTCATGAATCAAGTGGTACTTCTGAAGTACTCACAGAATCAAAGTGCAAAAAAAAAATTATTTTTATGTATCCTCCCTGGAAGGTTGGTGGATTTTGTTAAATCTATCCAGGATTTTTGGTTCTAATAGTACATCTTATTCTGGCCTCAATATACTATTAAACAGCAAGCAATCAGAAAGCTGCTTCCCAGGCTACCACGGAGAAGGCTAGACAATGTTCTGGTCATAATTACTTTCACAGCTCGAATTGTGCCACCAACCCGACCCGAGGACTTAATTTTCCCAGCTTTCAGTCCTCTTTGTGAAAGCCATTATCTTTTGTCACCTTCTCTGGTCTCTCCGTAGGAAAAACTCCACTTGTCCAATATTCTGGCCATTAGCAATTTGAAATTCCCCTCCTGAGAGTGCTGCTTGCAGAGAATAGGGTGATTTGCAGTCCATTTATTGTACACTTTGTTCTTTAAAAATTATTAGGTCGTTTGCCTTGGTCCTTATTGCAGAGAGTGAAATTGACCATTAGCAGGAGACTATTAGCTGCTAAGTGGAGTCTGTTGTAGAGAATTCTCGAAGACCATTAGCTTTTCATAGGGGGGCAATGGGTGTTTACTGTTTATTGTGTAGTTCAATTGCATGCAATATCCCCCTGAGATCGTAAAACCTTTAGAAGCATTGAGAATAGTTGTTAAAAATCCTCTTGGAAATGTGCAAGCAAGATGGAGATACAGTTCGTGACTAAGACGAAGAGCAGACAACAAGGGCTTTATTTTACTCGTGATCCGTCTGCTATATCTGCACTCGGTGTATTATTCCCCTTCCCCTGAGCTTAGAAGTTAATCATAAATAATTTGCGTTAAGTCATTTCACCCTAAATGCAAATGTCAGTCCTGGAACAAATATTTAAATAGCGCCAATCACGGTCTTTAATGTTCTTTATCAAATCCTAAGGTAAACAGCTTCGGAAAAGACTTTCTTGGCTGTGAATGCTGTTCTGAAATCTGGTTTACAGGCCGCAAGATTTTAACTCGCCCTCTGGCCAAGGAGTTAATGGAGGCACAGGGCAGTGGTGGCCTGTTCAGAAGATCAGGTGGTGGCACAGGGAGTCAAACCCAGGGCTCCCACTGCCAGCCCAGGGTTCCCCTCCAACTGTACCCATTTCAGGGGTCAGGTAAATGTTGTACCAAAAGACCTGGTCCTGCCTTGATGCTCTTGCAGGGGAAGGGGAGAATTAAAGGAGAAAAGGAATCTCCTCTCATTGCCAGAAAGTGGGGGCAGGAGTCTCTCTGTGCCTGGCTCAGGAGGGAGGGACAAAGTCTCTTGCTGCCCAGGATGGGGGCAGAGTGGGTGCCCCTCCTCACTGGAAAGCTGTGGAGGAGAAGAGTGGGGTGGGGGAGCTCATGCTCTGCTCCATCCCCAGGTGCAGCCCACCACTCATTCCTGCCTGCTGCCAGGGTCTCCTGGCTGATCTCAACCCTGTGGGTCTCTAAAATGCAGATCTGATCCCTCCCTAAAGGGGACGCCCACCCCTCCCTGCTGCTCCAGCTTCTTCTCCCACCTTCAGCAGGGGCTCCCAACAGAGCTGCCTGCCCCAGGCCTCTGCCCTTCTGAGCGCTCTCCTTTCTCCCAGCCGCCCTTGGTGAAGTGCCCTGTTTAATCTCTGTCTCCCCCAACACGTCTCACCCCAAGACAATTGTTGGCCCTCACTTTTTTTAGTTTGTTTATGGGAGATTAATTCTCATGGTCCAGAAAGACAAAAAACACTGCCTTTTAAACCTTGGTGCCTGGAACAGAGTGAGTGATTTACTGCTAGGAACTACTGCTAATTTTGTTATTGTTGTTGCTGCTGTGACCATTTTTGTTTTTGTTGGTGGTGGTTGTGTTGTTATGATTTTCACTGGTTAGAGGAGGAGTGACTCAGACCACTTTACAGCCCCAGAAGGTTCAGAGACCCTTAGGAAAAAGGCAAAAATAATGATTGTGTTCTCTACGCACAAGATTTATTTTAAATTTAAAATTCCACAGTGACATTGAAGATGATTTGTTTGAATTCATAAGCAGGGTTGAGTATAATGATGACAGTAAAAATGGGGAAGCATTAGAAAAAAATGAAGGCAATGTGGAAACTATGAATAAAAGTGAGGGTCAAGTTTATCAAGCTAACAGTAAAGTTGATAAAGCTGATAAATAAATAAAATCACTTTAGGTGAATCATTAAGTTTATCCCACTGTATTTTGTCATATCAGTATAACAAAATACTTTCTGTATAAACTTTTTTTTTTTTTTTTTTGCTTTTTTTGGGTGAAGCAATGGTCTAGCCACCTTTTTTTTAAAGCGTAGTAAAGCACAGTTGGACAGTTGGCACTCTGAGTCACTGTGGATTACATGGACGTCTGCTGTCTTGCATCAGAATCCAGCCATAATTTTTATATTGTCTCTATGGGAAAATTGTGTTTCGCATTCCAAACAATAAAATTCTGAATGAATTTGAGATAACAACACGTTTATAAGTTGGGCCAACGGATTTCTAGTTTCAAAGGGAGGTTGTGGTTCCTGCCAACAGTCAGATTGGTACATCCTATCTAAAGATAAAATAAACTATCATATTACATCAGAATTGAAATTCATTCCCTGCCTTATAAATGGGTTCAAAGTATGAATGCTGAGTTCCTGTTAAACTATGGCTTAAGTGTTAGTGGACTATTCCTTTGTAATTTTTGTGTATAATGTTTTTATTTTTGCAATAAGAAAAACAAATACTTTTTTAAAAATAGACTAAATAGCTTCCTTTCATATAATTTTTTTTAATTTTTGAGTATTATGGGGGTACAAACGCTTTGGTCACACGGAATTGCCTTTGCACCGCCTGAGTCAGAGCTACAAGCGTGCCCATCCCCCAGACAGCGCACACCACACTCTTTAGGTGTGAATTTACCTGTCCCCTCCTCGTCCCTTCCACCTGCCCAACGCCCCATGAATGTCACTTCCCAGATGTGCACGTTAGTGTTGATGGATTAGTGCCAGTTTAATGATGAGTACATGTGGTGTTTGTTTTTGCATTCTTGTGATACTTCACTTTGAAGAATGGGCTCCAGCTCCATCCAGGATAACACAATAGGTAGTTCACCATTTTTGTGGCTGAGTAGTACTCCATGGTACACATATACCACATTTTATTAATCCACTCATGAATTGATGGGCACTTGGGTTGTTTCCACAACTTTGCATTTGTGAATTGTGCTGCTATAAACATTTGAGTGCAGGTGTCTTTTTTATAAAATGCCTTTTTTTCCTTTGGGTAAATATTGAGTAGTGGGATTGCTGGATCAAATGGTAATTCTACTTTTAGTTCTTTGAGGTGTCTCCATACTGGTTTCCATAGAGGTTGTGCTAGTTTGCTGTCGTCCATTTTGCACTGAGAAGATTTTATTTACTCTTGCTTCTCTTGTGCAATGCCACAAACTTCCTTCTTAATGTACTAAGTTCATCTTTGGATGGAAGATTGAGGAAGAACATAACCTCATAAACTGTAACTTATAATTTGCCACCTGTTATCAACAACACCTGCAGGATGAAGTGAGGATAATAAAAAAGGCATTCAGGGGGCAGAAAACTACAGTTATACAATGCCAAAGTCAAGGTGGCCTCTTTGGTGAGTCTATCCAGATAGCTGTGGATTTTCTTCCCCCTCAGTAGTTAATATATCACTTAGTTCATGAATTCAAAAATAGAAAATTATTTTTCAGTGAATACTTTTTGGGTCTTTCATCTGTGCAGTTTTCATCTCTCCAACCCGCATGGGTAAATAATTACTTGTACTTATTAGCTTCGAGTATATCCTCCCGGAATTTCTTTAGGCAAATATAAACATATATGACCTCATATATGTTTTAAGCTGTGGATCACTTAAAGAGCACTATATCTGATGGAAATGATCTTTTTTTGCAAGATGTTTTTCCTTTTTGGTGGAAGAAAAAAATATTATAATGAACCTTGTATGATTTCATTCTCTAGCAATAGTAGAGATAGCTCAGCCTATTAATTAGTACTAGAAGTCAATAGATGTACCATTAGTTTAAAATATAACTCTGCATTGTTTTTCCTTGTGCTTCAGCCAAGAAAGAGAGAATATACATCTGGGAGTATGAAGGCAAAATGGGACATGTGCACAGTGGCCTCTGACAAGTGCCTGCTCCCGGGAGGGAAGACGGTATTAAGGATTACCTTTCATGAGACCATGGCATCACCTAAACTTCCTCTGATGATAAATGAACAGTCTTAAATTGTGGCTCAAAACTATTAAACTAGATTTACAAAGCAAGACTACTGCCATCAGATATAACCTCTATAATGGATTCATCAACCCAACCTTCTTTTATTGCTTGTAAATGTCACCACCATCCGCCAAAGTTTATTGTGCCTCGATAAGGTGCTGTCCACAATTCAGAGTGAGACTCCTGCATTGGGAGAGACCTCTGGACCTCTAGAATGTCTGAAAAGGCAGTTGGTGACCTGCCACAGAAGAGGTCTATGGGGATTTGCAAAGGAAATGAGGGAGGTCCGCCCTCTTTCTTTCATATACCTGAGACCAGGTATATGATAGCTGAATGGACTTTCACAGCCTTGTTTTGCATAAATCAATGTTAATTTATAAGTTGCCTGAGGCAGGAGGATCGCTTGAGCCCAAGAGTCCAAGTGAGCTATGTTGATGCCACTGCACTCTACCTGGGGCTAAAAGAGTGAGACTTTGTCTTAAAAAAAAAGAAAATTTGTAAGTTGCATTAAAAGCCTAGTACAATGTCTTTAAACAATCTAGCCTGTGGGAAACATTTGCTTCATTTGTTTTATTATCTATTTGTATTTATTATATATAATACATCTTATATAGTGTATGTTTCTGAACATTTAATGCTACGTTGCAGATACCAGGCCCCTTAATCCTAAATGATTAAGTGTATTTATTTTCCAAGAACAAAAGCATTCATTTATGTAACTACAGTACAATTACCAAAATTAGAATTTTTTTTTTTTTTGAGACATAGTCTTGCTCTGTCGCCCGGGCTAAAGTGCAGTGGCGTCAGCCTAGCTCACAGCAACCTCAAACTCCTGGGCACAAGCGATCCTCCTGCCTCAGCCTCCCGAGTAGCTGGGACTACGGGTGCTTGCCACCACACCAGCTAATTTTTTTTATTTTTAGTAGAGACGGGGTCTCACTCTTGTTCAGGCTGGTCTCGAACTCCTGACCTCAAACAATCCTCCTGCCTTGGCCTCCCAGAGTGCTAGGATTACAGGCATGAGCCACCACGGCTGGTCCAAAATTGGAAAATTTAACATTGAAATAACACTATTATCTAACCTTATTCAAATTTCACCAATTGTCTCAAAAATGTCCTTTATAGCAATTTTTAAATTATTCTGAATTAAATTATTCTGAATTTTAAATTAAACTATTTTGATCCAATCCAGGATCACTCTGTACATTTTGTTTTCATGTCTCTTTAGTTTTCTTTAAAATGGCACAGTTCCTCAGCTTTTGTTTATCTTTCATTATACTGGCACTTGCGAAGAATACAGTTACCTTGTAGAATGTCTCACAGTTTGCGTTTGTCTGTTATTTCCTCTTGACTAAGTTCAGGTTGTGCACAAATGAAAGGAATACTATGCAAATGATGTTGTATTATTATTATTTTTTTTTTTTTGAGACAGCGTCTCACTCTGTTGCCCTGGGTAGAGTGCAGTGGCATCATCATAGCTCACTGCAAC
The DNA here is from genome assembly GCF_041146395.1 of Eulemur rufifrons. NCBI lineage: Eukaryota > Metazoa > Chordata > Mammalia > Primates > Lemuridae > Eulemur > Eulemur rufifrons. Next base: position 14,104,874 of record NC_090987.1, read on the forward strand.
CTCAAACTCCTAGGTTCAAGCATCCTCTTGCCTCAGCCTCCCCAGCAGCTGGGACTACAGTTGTGCACTGCAATGCCCCGCTAATTTTTTTATTTTTAGTAGCGATGGATCTCACTGTTGCTCAGGCTGGTCTCAAACTCCTGAGCTCAAGTGATCTTCCTGCCTCAGCCTCTCAGAGTATAATCTCCCAGGATTACAGGCGTGAGCCACCTTGCCCAGCCTATTCTTTTTAGTTGCTTTAATTTTTATCTTTCTGGTGCCTACATAGTCATTTCACATTGTAGTTTTAACTGGCATTTCTCTTAAGACTGAAGAGGTTGTACACATTTTCATGTTTCTTAGCTATTTTGATATCACCTTTTGTAAAGTGCACATTCTAACTTCTTGCCTATTTTTCCCTTTATTGTCTGTCTTTTTCTTATTGAATTGTAGAAATTTTGTGTATATTCCAAATACAAGTTCTTCTCATTATGTTACAAATATCTTCTTCCACTTTGTGGCTTGCTTTTCATTCTCTTAAGGAAATTGATTAAGCTTTTTCTTTATGTTTAATGCATTTTGTATGCCGTTTAAGCAATTTTCCCCTATTCTAAAAACATGAGGGTATTATCTTTTATTATCCTCTACAAACTTTATTGTTTCATCTTGCACATTTAAATCTATGATCAACCTGTTATTAATTTTAGCATATGGTATCAGGTAAAGTCAAGTTTCATTTTCTGTATGTGAATGTCCACTGTATATTGTACATTTTATATGAATGTCATAGTAAGTCTTCATATTTAGTAAAATATATCCTCCCACCTTATTCTTCAAGAATACCTTGGCTATTCTTGGCCTTTTGCATTTGCATATGAAATTTAGAATTAGTTTGTTAAATTCCACAAAATAAAAGAAAAAGGAAAAAAAATCAGTTGGGATCTTGTTTAGAATTGTATTGAATCTACAGATTATCAGAGAGAAGTGATATTTTTACACAATTTATTCTACCAATCTGTGAACACGGTTTGTTTCTCCATATATTTAGGGGTGTATATGTGTGTGTATTTTTCTCAATAATGTATTACAGTTCTGTATGTAAATGTCTTGCACATCATTTTTTAATTATATTGCTGGATCCTTGATTTTTATATGCACCTGGTATATAGGTGTCCAATTGACTTTCTAAATAGACATTATATGCAACAACATTGCTTAATTCACTTATTCTAAATATTTATTTGTATATTCCTTTGGAATTTTTTATGCACTCAGCCATATAATTTTCAAATAATGTCAGCATTTTTCTTCCTCTCTAAATGTCTTTTCTGTATTTTCCTATTCTTTATGCCCTGACTGGGAACTCCAGTGCGACACTGAATAGAAGTGGTGATAGTGGGTATTCTTGAGGCAGTGGTGGAGATGAGCCTCTCAGATCTCCCTTCAAAAAAGAGCCGGCCTTGGAGAGTGCAGTTGGCTCACATCATCCAGCTGCAGGTGCCTTTGGCATCGCCTTCAGCTTCTGAAATGAGGCCATAAACTTCCAGAGCAGCCTCCAGCCAATTAATGAGCTTGGCAGTGGTACAAGGATTCATCTTTTTGACCAGCGTAGGACTCCTTGGTGGGAAATCTTTGAGCCTCAGCTCCACATCGGGCTGGTCAAGATATTCTCAGAGCTGCACTGTAGTCTGAGCCTCTTCCTGCCGCAGACTCCTTCCCTCCCTTCTTCTTACACAGAGGTCAGATCCGGTGGAGATCTGAAGCTTTCACCGTCCTCCTGCTCTCTCCTCTCTCGGGCTCTCCTAGGCACTGCCTCTAATAAATCTATTGCTCTTCTAAATCCATCTTGGCATCTGCTTCCCAGAGGACTTAGCCAGCACACTTGCCTTATTCCCAAAACTCAAAAGAAAATTTTCAACATTTAACTATTAATTATATTGTTTACAAGAGGCTTACTATCCTTTTGCATATGGCTGGATTCTGTTTGTAAATATTTTGCATAGGATTTTTGCATCTGTATTCGTGAGTCACATCAGCTGGAATTATTATATTTTATGCACTCTTCTGTACGGATGACATATTTCACATTTTTTTAAAAAAGAGGAAAAACAGAAGGAAAAAAATGAATGGGATTCGCTCCTAATATGGTTAATGTTTATTCATTGATTTTATAAACTTTGTTTTCAAGACCCACTCTGAGAATCTGACTCAAGGATTATTTGGTGTAATTAACTAAAACCCAGTCATGTTAGTTTATATAAAGGGAGATTTGTTATAAAGAAATGGATCTCAAAGAACCCAGCTGAACCTCAGGATTGGGAATATCAATGCCGGGTGTTTTCTCTCCATCCCCCACCTCCTCAGCATCTCACCTTGCTGCTGCCCTAAAATGGTGGTTTAACCCCATGTCTTGTTGGCCTTCAGTCTGGTCCTTCACAGATAATACGTTGCTCAGTCCCTATGTCCCAACTCCAAGTTCCTGGGGTACATTTCATCAGCCCCAACTTAGGTTGCATTCATTCCTGGTCCAGTTGGTACCTACTTGGCAGGCAGAATAGCTCTGGCCTGTGGAAAGGGCAGCATTTCCAAGAAGAGATTGTGGGTGGGGAGCAAAGATTTCAGTATCTAACAAAATCAGAAAGGAACTAGGCTGGGCACTGAATAGAGGGCAATAAACACGAAGGGGGTGAGATATTGCAGGATGGGTGGGTACAAGGATTAATTTGCACCCTGTATTGAAAGTATTTGTAAATTCTTTCAAGCCCTTGAAAGGGAAGGCTAAATTTGGGATCAGGATGAATGAGAACCGTGAATTTGCTATGTAATAGAATCAAGCTAACAATGACATTGATGCAAAACTTTCCAAAAAGTTTGATTTGCAAATGAGGATTTAAATGTTTAAATAATTTATTATATCAAAATAGTAGTCCTTGGAGGCCTTGCATTTTTGATGTACATGCTGCCCCAGTGCAAGTCAGAATGTTTTGAACTCTTACTGAAGCCTGTGTGCTGGGCCCTTCATGCAAAGCAGAAGGCAGCTAAAATATCTGTGCTTTGAGATGCAAATGAAATAGGCTGGAACTCTAGCCCATGCAGTGGGGTGGGGCGGCTCAGCTCTCCCAGCCACCTCTGGCTTGGTTGGTTCCTTCAAGGCTCACTCGTGGGTTCTGTGTGCCATGTGTCATGGGTGCCCACAGCACTCCCCAGGTGAGAACACAGCATCCTTTCCTCCATCGCTCCCTTGGTGTCATAAGAGTTACCAAAAGTTGAGGAAACAAGCAAGAGGTGGCAATTGTCATACTGGGGATATGTCACAGCTCTACTAGGCAAATAGCCCAACACTGAACAACAGACAACCCTAAAAGGTGGGAACATTTTTAAAGGATTTGGATACATATATTGCCAAATTGCTTTCCAAAAAGTTGTAGCAATTTCCACTGTCCCGAGCAATGCAGAGGGTTCCTGTTGCTCTGCATCCTGGCTGGCATTGGAAATGAATTTCCCTAACCTGATAAGTGAAAAACACTACCATGCTTTAATTTGTGCTGGATTACTTTTTTTTTTTTGAGACAGAGTCTCACTCTGTTGCCCGGGCTAGAGTGAGTGCCGTGGCGTCAGCCTAGCTCACAGCAACCTCAAACTCCTGGGCTTAAGTGATCCTACTGCCTCAGCCTCCCGAGTAGCTGGGACTACAGGCATGCGCCACCATGCCCGGCTAATTTTTTGTATATATATATTTTAGTTGTCCATATAATTTCTTTCTATTTTTAGTAGAGACGGGGTCTCTCTCTTGCTCAGGCTGGTCTCGAACTCCTGACCTCCAGCGATCCACCCGCCTCGGCCTCCCAGAGTGCTAGGATTACAGGCGTGAGCCACCGCGCCCGGCCCTGAATTACTTTTGATGACAGACAGATACAGGTAGGTAGGTCGGTAGGTAGGTAAGTAGACAGAGAAGTAGACAGACAGACAGATAAGTTCTAAATTTTAAAAGATGAAAATTTCCTGCAGCTGAATGTAGTCAAAAGAATGTGCTACCGAGTTAGAAAATAAGCCCCCCCGCCCCGCCCCACTGCCAAAAAAAAAGTTTAGGAGGGCTGTGAATAACAACGGCATTGCTGGAATAATGGTACTCAAGGAACAACATTATTCAAACAAATAATTTCTCATGTTTTAAATAGAAAAAAAAAAAAAACCAGGAGGGGCTTCAAGATGGCAGACTAGAGTCATTTCATACTTGCCTCCTTCACTAAGAAGATCCAAAATAGTGAGTGGATCACCACACTTGGAATAGATCATCCAAGACTTGACACTGGAATTCAACAAGAACTCCCCAAAGCAAGGAAGCAGAGAGAAGTGAGGCAGCCTGCCCTGCCGGGATGGGCTGGGAGCTGAGAGAGACCCCCAGAAGTCCACATTCCCACCGTGGACTCCTGCAATCCTAGCCATGGGAGAGCCCCTCAACTCTCACAGGCTCTGAAAATAACAAAGGGAGCTGCTGGGAGATTATGCAACGGCACTGCCCCAGGGAGGAAGATTGCCCTGGGTCCCCCAAGTCCCTGCGACCTGTGAGCAGCCACAGCAAGGCACCATTTTAGAGCCCTGCCACCAACAGACTGTGCACTGTGCTGGGGTCCGGCAGTGCCTGAGCTAAGGTGCAAGAGAAGCACAGGCTGCTGCCCCAGGGTTTAGGCACAAGCAACTGTGGGATCCCACAGCTGAGGCTGAGATGTGAGTGCCATCTGGACTGAGGCCTGACTGGCACACATGTTTCCAACCCACTAGCCTAGGCTGCTGCCCCTGAAGGTGGCATCGTGCTCTCCAGTGGCGGTACAGTAGCAGGGCTGCTGCCACCCAACCCAAGTTTTCCACCAGTGGCCTGGGGATCACAGCCCCCCTAACCACAGCTGGTGCCTGCACACACCATCAGGGGTCCTGAGGACAAGCCCACCCGGCCAGGCTTCACCCCAAATATCCTGACTTGATCATTATATATTCTATGCATGTAACAAATACATATACCCCACAAATGTACAAAATATTATGTATCAATATAAGAAAAAACATATTTTCACGGGTTTAGTGTGAGTTCTAAATAAGATAATATATGCAAAACAACCAATAAATATTAATAATAGAAGATCAAAATGGTAATGTTTGCTTTTAAAAAGTTATATTATACACACAGCTAGAGCATATCAGATGCATTACTGAATGAAACTACACCAAAGGACAAGTTTGGAAAGTGACAGTTATGAAGAATACTCATAACCCTCCAACTACTTGGGGCACGGCAAACATACCATGACCATGTGGAATCACAGAATCTGTATGTGCTCCAACAAGACTGGCCATGAGATGTCTACAAAGGTAACCACAGTGATCAAACCAGGCAATCAAGTTTCTACCCACATGTCATGTTTATTTATTTATTTATTTTTATTTATTTAGTTTTGAGACAGTCTCACTCTGTTGCCCCAGCTAGAGTGCCGTGGCGTCATCATAGCTCACAGCAACCTCAAACTCCTGGGCTCAAGTGATTCTCCTGCCTCAGCCTCCCAAGTAGCTGGGCCTACAGGCGTGTGCCACCACACCCAGATAATTTTTCTACTTTTAGTAGAGACAAGGTCTTGCTGTTGCTCAGGCTGGTCTTGAACTCCTGACCTCAAGCAATCCTCCCACCTTGGCCTCTCAGAGTGCTAGGATTACAGGCATGAGCCACTGTACCCGGCCCACATGTCATATTTAGATACCCCTAGCAAAAATGTAAAAAATCAGAGAACAGTCTATGACTATGATACCAAAAATGCTATAACACTATATTTAGCAACAGAATGCAGAAAATTCAATGGTGGGACACATTTACAAGTAGATGTATTTACCAAAGCAAATTACGATTATGTGTAAGTTATTAGTTCTACACCTATGTGTATTCTGAGATAATGTGAAATTAAAACATTTTTTATGCCTGACTGTTAACTTTTTATTTTGAAACAATGATAAATTCACCAGAAGTTGCAAAAAAAAAAAAAAAAATGTACGAGGAGGTACTTTACTTAGCCTCCCCCAGTAGTAACATCTTGAATAATTATAGCACCATATCAAAATCAGAAAATTGACATTGATATGCTCCTCGGAGCTTATTTAGATTTCACTGGTTTTATAAGCACACATTTGTGTGTGTGTGTGTGTGTGTGTGCGCGTGTGTGTATGTAGTTCTGTGCAATCTTAGTATATGGGTAGCTCCCTGTAACCACCAAAACAGTTGAAATACGCAACTGCACTATCACCCAAGGCTGCCTTTGCTATCCCCCATCCCACATCCTTAACCCCTGGCAATTACCAATCTGTTCTCCCTGGGTCAGGGATCCCTGACCCAATCAAGTTGACACAAAACATTAACCATCACAAGGGCTAAGGTTTAAAAAGTAAAGCAGGAAATGGGGTAGGGAGGACAAGGAGGTTGGGGCAACAGCTCTGAACTGTATAAAACTCAGGATTATATTGACAATTAAGTGTAGTTTGGAGGTTAAGCTTTATGTAGGAGTGAGTTCTGATGGTATAGCTGCAATGACAGGAAAGTTTTCTGGAACAGGTACAGAGATGAAGGATTTTACATGGGAATAAATCAACATATTGCTTCCTTCATAAATTCCTACTACAAAAACAGTCAGCTGAACAAAACAGTGTGACTAGTGTCATAGTAAAAATTATGAACTAAGGAAAAGTCAGTGTGTTAAAATTGAGATTATTGTCTTTATGTAATAATGTGAAAGCTGATCATATATAACTTATTGCATGCTGGGTGTGATGTTTATTAAGGGTAGGAGTTCTGTTAAGAAGGTTTGAACTACGAAACGAACGCTTTGCCTCTGAAACATAAAAAACTAGGTTGGTCCCACCTTTTCAAAGACGTGAATTGTAAGGACAATCTCGTTTGTCTGATATCTTCAGTATTTTTAATAATCTTAATATTTCCATGAAAGGAAGAAATACAACATATTTTTCAAAAGATTAAATGGTAGGGCCGGGCACAGTGGCTCACACCTGTAATCCTAGCACTCTGGAAGGCCGAGGCGGTTGGATCGCTCAAGGTCAGGAGTTCAAGACCAGCCTGAGCAAGAGCGAGTCCCCGTCTCTACTAAAAATAGAAAGAAATTATCTGGCCAACTAAAACATATATATATAGAAAAAATTAGCTGGGCATGGTGGTACATGCCTGTAGTCCCAGCTACTTGGGAGGCTGAGGCAGAAGGATTGTTTGAGCCCAGGAGTTTGAGGTTGCTGTGAGCTAGGCTGACGCCACGGCACTCACTCTAGCCTGGGCAACAAAGCGAGACTCTGTCTCAAAAAAAAAAAAAAAAAAAAAGATTAAATGGCGAAAGTAGAAGTTAGAAGCTTGTCAGTACAGTTTCTACAGATGCTATGATTATAAATTGTCATAATACGTTCCATAATTATCAATAAAATAGGTGATAATCTTGATATTGCACATTTGTCAAAACTTATCACCACGTACCTTATGAATTGACAGAATGTTTTGAATTTTATTTTCCATCAAAATAAGACACACAAATATGAAATTCTTGGATCTAGAATCTATTTTTTTCATGAAAAGATAACTCAAATTGACCCATAATTTTACAGAATGAATTGTTAAGAACTGCCTACTGATGAATGGATCAAAGACACATTTTCAAAATACAGCATCATTTGCTTGTTAGAGTCGCGAGCCACCACGCCTGGCCCTGAGCTTGTGTTTTAAATGTCTTTGATTTTCCCATTTCTTTTTATTTTTCTAGTAATTGACGTCTATTGTACTTTTTAAAAGGTATTGGTCCAAAACAGACTGAAAAAAAGAAAAACTGGTCCTTCACCTCAGATCATTGGAGAAGCACTGATTTGAAATAGTAGCTCCCAATCCCGTCCTAACCTGTTTTCTTTTTTTCCTGGCTCTTGCTAACACCTGATGCTATGAAGCTATAACTTTGATCATTTGTTTCCTGCCCATCTCTCAGACTAGAGTGTAGCTCAGGGAGCATGAGGACATCCTAATTCACCATCATCCCCTAGATCTGAAACAGTTGCTGGCAAATATAGTAGGTGGTCTACATTTGTTTTTGTGGAGAGAGGACTCAGTTCGCAGGCACACTACACAGGTGAATGGCTTTGGACAACTATTAATAAAATTGCCCAGCATGAGTTCAATGTCTAGGTGAAGTCTCTTCATCCAGTATTAAACATCTGTTACCAAATATTTTCTATTAGTCACACCGTTGATATAGCTCTGTGATCACCGCTCTTGTCCTGAGTTTCTGAGTCCCAGGAACCCTGACAAGAGAACCCATACCACCCCCAAATATTGCAGGAGACCTGAGCATACTCACAAATAATTGAATGAGCCATGGAGCCACTATTTAAGAATGGAGGAAACATAGATCCATTTTAGAAATATTTTCATCCAAATGATGACAAGTTTGAATCTTATTTTGGTCACAAAAGGGGTAAGTTTTAGTTATCTAGAAAACTGATCAATATAAAATATCTTGTGCTCTATGATGAGTTTAATTAAACAGGAGGTCACAAGAAGTCTCTTTCTTGCATACATTTAGATTATGAAAAAGTCAAGATGACGAGTCTTTTTGAACAGAACTTCAGAGTGTTTCATTCAGAAATGATGTCCCAGAAAATAAATGTGCACTGAGATGATAAAAATCACGAAAACACTAAGGTGCCAAGTCTTAGAAGACAAGGTAATCTAGATCTGTGACTCCCAACTTTTGCTGCATATTAGAATTAGCTGGTGAGCGGTTGTAAATCAGGATGCCTGGCCACACCTAACCAATCAAATCAGTCATTTAAAAACTCCCCAGGTGATCCCACTGTGCATGCAAACTTTCCCACCACGGGACCAGAGCAGCTCCCTCCTCAAACCTGAACCTGCACAGGAATCATTTGCATTTAACGAGAGTGAGCCTGAGATGTTGCATTTCTAACAAGCTCCAAATGAGGCCGGGGCTGGGGGTCCAGGGACCCTATTTTGAGGAACAAGGCTCAAGACAGTAGGAGGCATGCTACACAAAGGTGCAACTAGTGAACAATTGGCAGGATAGCAGGTAAGACTTTTAAAAACACCTTCAGACACTATTTTTTTTATGATGGGAAAACATACACAGCATAAAATTGACCATTTTAACCACCTTAAGTGTACTGTTCAGTGGCTTAAGTGCATTCGCATGATTGTGCAGCCACCGCCACCAGCCACCTCCTGAACTTCTTCATCTTCCCAAGTTAAAACTCTGTCCCCGTCAAACAATAATTCCCCACCACCCCCTTTTCCTAGCCCCTGGCAACCGCCATTCTACTCTCTGTCTCTATAAATTTTACTACTCTAGCACCTCACATAAGTGGAGTCAGTCAGTGTTTGTCCTTTTGTGACTGGCTTGTTTCATCATTATGTCCGTAAGGTCATTGAATTGTCAGAATTTCCTACCTTTGTAAGGCTGAATAACATTTCATTTTACATATAGATGCGGTGTTTTGGTTTGATTTGTTTGGTTTTTTTGTTTGTTTGTTTTGTTTTTTTTTTTTTTGAGAGACAGAGTCTTGCTCTGTCACCCAGCTAGAGTGCTGAAGTGTCAGCCCAGCTCACAGCCACCTCAAACTCCCGGGCTCAAGCAATCCTCCTGCCTCAGCCTCCCCAGTAGCTGGGACTACAGGTGCACACCACCACACTCCCGGCTAATTTTTTCTAATTTAGTAGAGATGGGGGTCTCTCTCTTTCTCAGGTTGGTCTCAAACTCCTGACCTCAAGTGATCCTCCTGCCTCGGCCTCCCAGAGTGCTAGGATTGCAGGCATGAGCCACCACACCCAGCCCACAGAAGCATTATTTTTTAGTACATAGTATCTCTGTAGGAAAATAGACAGCTGTTTTGATTACAGAAGAACACACCCAGAGTGCTTCAGAGCAGAAGGAATCTATTAAATAGGACCAAAGTTATTCCCCTAAGTGGGCTGCCCTTTGTAATATGAAGATGACCTACTGCCAGTGGCCCCAGTGCACCTTCCTTTTCCCATTTAACATTAACTGGGAAATTCCTGGTTTGCAAAAGAATTATTAGTGACGTAACCGTGTTAGCAAATAGTCAACTGCCACACTATGGTGATGAAGCTCGAAGTGGCTGGGCCAGGGCCAGAGGGATGAGGTCACTGACGAGCCTGGCTCGCGTGCTCTCAGGTGACCTCAAAATGACAGAGAAGCTTTAGATGGAAACGCCTCAGTGACAACTATGCAAAAGCAGCCGACCCTCTGGGGACAGCTCTGGCAGCCAGTTTTTCCTGGTAGAGGTACTGCTGTCTTAGAAAAAGGAGGAAAAAAAAATCCCCCAAAGGAAATGAACAGCGAGCTCTTTCCTGGACTAAAATGAAAAGGTTGACACCCCAAAATAAAACATAATAAGAAAATTCCAAAGGAAATACTCTGTCTCCTTTTGGAAATGTGAGAACTTACTTCCGGCAAGCCAATAAGAACCAAACTGACAACCAGCAGGGAGACTGTTTTATGGGTCTCAAATATCATGACGCTTCCCCCACAGGCCCAATCCTGGTAGAATCTCACTGCGAGCCCGGCAGCCCTTGGCTTATGCTTTCCTCAAGCACAAACTTTTGCGCTGTTGCTCTTTTTCTGAGCTTACTTGGCATTTGTAAGTAAGGATTTGTGCAGTGGCTCTTGGACAGGAGGGATTTGCCCTCTGGCTTCCAGAAACAGTCTGGTATTAGTGGAAAGATCTTAGAACTGAGAATTCAATGGGCCTGGGATGGAATGTTTCCTCTGCCACTTAGCAGCTTTGGGCAAGTTATTTATTTATACTATCACAGCTTCATTTGTCTCACTGGTAAAATGAAGCTGATAATATCTTCCACATAAGATTATTATAAGGATGACATGAGACAGTGTTTGTAAATGCATCTGGTTATAGGGGGCAGTCTATAAATGTTGCTATCGACATCCTTTCTGTATTTCTAGTCCAGGCATTGTTAGGGACAGTCACTGTTGAAGCTAATATTTCACTTTGGGAAGCCTCCCTGGTCCAGAAGACAAATGACAGCCGAGTGGGGGGGGGGGGTGGTGATGAAGATGGAGACGTGAAGATGGATTGGAAGCTTTAGGGGATGGAGAATCCTACGTATTCCATGGTGTTTGCTCTAGATTCGTTTGACCCGTCAGTGGCATGTTTAAGTATAGGACTGATGGTTGGCCCAGATGCCAGCCTGAAGCACATGCAAAATTCTGTGTGTGTATAATTTGGCCATAACAAGGAACAAAGTACATGCTACAACACGGATGAGCCTTGAAAACATTATGCTAAGTAGAAGACATCAGTGACAAAGGACCATGTAAGTGATTCCATTTACATGAAATGTTAAGAACAGGTAAAAGCTATTGAGACAAAAGAGATTAGTAGTTGCCAGGGCTGGGGGAAATCAAAGGGTCACAGCTAAAGGGTATGGGTTTCCTTTAGAGGGGATGAAAATGTTCTAAAATTGATTGTGGAGATGGTTGAACAACTCTATGACTATACTAAGTACCGTTGAATTACACATTTTAAACGGGTGAATTGTATGGTATGTAAATTATATCTCAATAAAGCTGTTCCCAAAATAAACTATATGGTGGGGAGAGGGTCTGAGAAGAAGGCCCACAGACATGCACCCTGCTGCCCACTGCTAGAATGGGCACAGCCCCCCGAGGGCCAAGGGGGGTGTTTCCTGACCCAGCATCCTCCGGGGAGGAAAACACCCCTGGCCCTTATCGCTCCTCCCTGACCCTGGCCTCTGACTCTTTCTAGAGCAAACAGATGGCGCTGCTTCAGCCTTCCAGGAAAGGAAAAGGGAGGGCATTTTATTTCTCTAACCACGTCATTGCCTCCCTCTATGAATCTGGGGTGAAGAACTGTCACGTGACAGCAGCCACCACTAACAGTGACTAAGGGGAGGACAGAAACTCCTACTCATCCTCCAGGTCTTTATTTAGACGTCACCTTCTCCAAGAAGCCTTCTGGGGCTTCCAAGCATGAGTCAGGGGCCCCTCCTCTGTCTTCTCACTGGCCTTCCCTGTGGGGAGCTCTTGCCCTCCCGGGTGACGACTGCCGGCTTCCTCGCTCGTGTAGCCACAGAGCTGTCATCTCCTTCAGGGCCAGCACTGCGGCTTAGCCACCAGTTATGTCCCCAGCTCTGCTTGTGCAGATTTTACGGCCACAGGCACTGAAACAGAGAAGGGTGTGAGGGACGTGCTAGGAGTCAGCTGCTGCGGAGCAGGACAGACATGACTGAGCACGTGCAGCTGATGTCACGCTCCCCTAGAGCACGAGTCACGTTTGCATTGCTCAAGCTCGGGGCATCTCTCCTCCTGCCGGAACAACCCCAGGCTGTGCTCAGAGGTCACCCTTTCTGACCAACCAACCGCTCATCTGCTACCCTGTGGGGAAGGCACAATAACCCACCAATTTTGTTTTTCTTTTTCCTTTCAATATACTGAATTTCTGGGATTCAGGGTTGAAATGAATGCTTCCTTGAGTAGGTCTCCATAAAACATATATATTATATGTGTGTGTATGAATAACGTATATGTAAGTTTCTCTGGGAAAATAAATAGCACAGTTTCACTTTATGCACTTTCGGTGACCCGAGGTCCACCACCATGGTCCCAAACTAGGTGAGTACAGTACAATAAGATTTTTTGAGAGAGAGAGAGAGAGAGAGAGACTACATTCACGTAACTTTTATTACAATATATTATTGTAATTGTTCTATTTTATTCTTGTTGTTGTTAATCTCTTACTGTGCCTAATTTATAAGTGGCACTTTATCATAGGTATGTGAGCATAGGAAAAAACATAATGTATATAAGGGTTGGTACTATCCACTGTTTCAGGCATCTACGGGGGTCTCAGAACACACCCCACCCTGCAGATAAGGGGTGACTACCGTGCATACTATCCCATTCTGCTTTCCTGAAAGCTCCAATGTTCCCAGTGCCAGCATCTGCTACAAAGTGCCATTGGGCATTAGCAACAGCTAAAAAGCATTTACACTTTATCGGAACAAGTCGCACCTACCTCGAAGCGGCTGTGCCAGGGCCACTGACACTGTCGTGTTGCTTCACTCTGCCACTCCCTCCCCTGGGGCCTCAGCGTCCTTCTGTGTAAGATGGGTGGATGGTTGAGAGTTTTCAGGTTGTTTCCACCTCTCCTAGACTTTGACCTATTTTTATTTGCTGCATCTTTCTTTAGAATGGGGAGGAACTCTGTTCAGCTGTAACAGTGAACTGAGAGAGAGTGACTTAAACACATAAAGATTTTATTTTCTCCTGGAAAATAAGTGCAGAGGGAGGCAGTCTGGGCAGACGGAGCGGCACCATGACGTCTGTCCTCAGGGATCCAGGCTCTTTGTATCTTTCCGGTTCACCCTCCTCAGCAAACGGCTTCCATCTGCCGTCCCCTCCGATGCAGGGTGGAGACCAGCTTGGCCGCTGTCAGGATCACCTCGCTGCCCAGGAGGCTGAGGAACAGAGTGTGTTTCTGGACTTTTAGAGCGTTCTTGGAAGTCTCATGTCGCATTGTGCCTCCGCTCCCTGGGTCAGCACTTCATCCCACGGCCACATCCAGTTGCAGGGAGCCTGGGTGTGTCTCTCCAGGAATTGTGCCACCTTATGAGTTGTTTTTTATTTTTGTTCTGCGGAGAACTTGGGCTCCTTGGAGAGGGCCGAAGAAGAGAGGAAGGAAGAGTGAGGCTCTGCGTCCCATCAGGTGTGAAACTAGGTTTCATGGAGCCCGAAGTTTATATAATTGAGGGAAGGGAAAGTTCTATAAGAAAAAAATTACAAAAGCAAGAATACAAAATCAGGCACAGGGCTTGGTAGGGTCCCTGAAGTTCAAGTGCCATTAGCTGCATGGTAAACCTGCCACTGGGGCCCCATCCGTGTGCCAAGCACATCAGCTCCTCCAGTCTCTCCTGTTGGACACATGACTCTGTTTCAAGATGTTACAGTTAAAAAAAAAAAAAACTGAAAACAAGTTGAATACAAAAAAGTTTAAAGACCACTATAAAGCACGTCACTGTCACCCAGCACAGCCTAGGACCAGGCAGTGCAGCAGACACAATCACCTGCCAGCATTTAATCATCTATGTTTTTGAGAAATTAAGTATTTTCGGTGAGTCATGGGAAATATGCCTGTATCGGCCTTAAGTGCCGGGACTCAGGAAAGCACAGCAACCTTTGACTCATAAGATGGAATTTGAATAATTCTTGAGCAGGTGTCCCACAATCAGATGTCATAGATTGTTTAGATTTGAATACAAGTGGATTTTAAAATAGCTTTCCAGTGAAACATGCTTTAAAAAGCCAAGGAGTTTCTTTTTTTGGCACGTGTTTTAAATACTGGAATTTACTTCCATTAGTGGCTGGGGGAAGGAGACTCAGCTCTAATTCTTAATACACGAGGATATGAGGACTATCCTGGGAATGTTCTTATCCTAAGGAAAGAAGGCGATCGAAGCAACAAGCTTTACGCATCAGCACATCCTTTAATAATTCGGAGGATGTAGTCATTGTGCACGCATAGGGTCTTACTCATTAGCTCTATCCCTCGTCCTCATGGCTTGTTTGGGATTCTAGAAATGCTATCAGATATTAGAGCACACATGCCAGTGCTCTGGTCCCCACAGAAAGAGGGATGAGGGGCTTATATTCCATAATTACAATTTCTCCTCCTCCTCCTGTAAATGCAGGGACAGGTTTCTTCACTTCAAAACTCCAGGGAGGCCGGGCGCGGTGGCTCACGCCTGTAATCCTAGCACTCTGGGAGGCCGAGGTGGGCAGATCATTTGAGCTCAGGAGTTCGAGACCAGCCTGAGCAAGAGCGAGACCCCATCTCTACTAAAAATAGAAAGAAATTATATGGACAGCTAAAAATATATATAGAAAAAATTAGCCGGGCATGGTGGTGCATGCCTGTAGTCCCAGCTACTCGGGAGGCTGAGACAGGAGGATCGCTTGAGCTCAGGAGTTTGAGGTTGCTGTGAGCTAGGCTGACGCCACGGCACTCACTCTAGCCTGGGCAACAGAGTGAGACTCTGTCTCAAAAAAAAAAAAAAAAAAAAAACTCCAGGGAACTGGGGATGGCAGCTGTATTTAGAACCAGCGGTGGGAGCAAGAAAGAAATGAAGGACGCTCCTGGTACTTACACAGACCTGTCTGTGCACGTTCACGAGCTGGCTGCTGGGGACTGACTTCATTGGAGAACTTTAGGGGACTCTGGGTTATCAGGTGAGGGGCAGGCCAGAGAAACATACGATAGATGATTTCCTGCCACCTCAGAGTCAAATTCTACAGTACTAGTAAATCCTGTTCCAAAGGGACAAGTAAAAGGAAACACTGCCAAAAACACGTGAGTCCTGTACTACTCAGGAAACAGAATACCATGGAAATGCTTCTCAGTAAGCAATTCCTGCTAACCTGCTGAGGTGGGAGGATTGCTTCAGCCCAGGAGTTTGAGACCAGCCTGAACAATATAGTGAGACCCCCATCTCAAAAACAGAAATAAAACCTAATTTGAAAAAGTAATAAACACCTACACTCAGGCACATTATAGTAAAATTTTAGAATCAAAGGAAAAGCTTCCAGAAAGTGGAAAGCTGGTCACATACAAAGGATTGGGAATTGGAATAACATCCAGCATCTGACAGCAACGTTGCAATCTAGAACACAATGAAACAATGCCTTCAAAATTCTGAAAAACAAAAAACAAAACAAACCATGCTTTCTAACCCAGAATTCTATACCCAGCCAAACTATGAATGGAGAATAAAGACATGTTCGACGTACAGCCCCTGTGGATTGCCTGTCCAACATCTATTCCTCCAGTTCCTTCTTTCCTATTGACAGAGACCTGTTCCCACAATAGACACTATAAATGCTGCATATTCATTCTTCTGCTCTTCCACACAGCTGGGATTGGCCATATAACCCGACTGCTGGCAAATGAAATTAGCTAGCTGCTACAGCCACCTGTGACCTAAACAGGGGACATCATCATCCTTGGGATGAAAGTAGAGCAAATGTATGAAAAGCAGTCCAAGTGTGGTGGCTCATGCCTGTAATCCCAGCACTTTGGAAAGCCAAGGCAGGAAGATCCCTTGAGGCCAGGAGTTTGAGACTAGCCTGGGCAACTTAGTGTGACCCCATCTCTACAACAAATCTAAAAAATTAAAAAAAATTAGCCAGGAGTGGTGGTGCATGCTTGTAGTCCCAGCTACTTCGGAGGCTGAGACAGGAAGATCCACTGAGCCCAGGAGTTTGAGGTTACAGTGAGCTATGATCACACCACTGCACTCCAGCCTGGGTGACAGAGCAAGACCCTATCTCTAAAAAAAATAAACAATGAAAAAAAAAAAAAGAAAAGTGCCTGGGTCCTGATGACATCATTGAGCCACTAACCAAACATCTAGAGAGTTAGAGATGAGATAATAGTAATAATGATCCCACTTTTATTCTAGAATACATTACTCATAGTTGAAAGCACCCCTAACTGATACAGTTCTTTTGAGAGAACTCAAAAAAGTTCTCTCTTGTGTTCCTTTTTTCAGATGTGCTCCGCCAGAATTAGCAAGTTTAACAAAAAAGAAGATGTGTCCAGATAAAAAAACAAAACAAAACAAAACCAACAACAACAAAAAAAGAAAAAAAAAGAAGATGTGGAAGAGAGAGGTAAAAGGAATTCTCAGGATAACGACAGCCATCTATCCATGCCGGAGCAAGAGGACAGAGGCCCCAGCAGGGAATGTCTCAAGGGGAGAAACTATAAACTGGTAAATTCTGTGCCAGGCCATACTGAGAGGAATTTTATGGTTATATGAGAAATTTTGGGATTGAAGTAATGACAGGCACATGGAAGACAAAGTAAATGGGGAAAAGGGCAATTATTATTATTTTTTACTTAGATTTACCTTTTACTTTATTTTTTGATACATTTGTACATATTTATGGGGTACATGGGAAATTTTGTTACATGCATAGAAAAGGCAATTATTAACTCGAGACAAAACCAGGAAACCTTACGAGAAAGGAGATGCAATCATAGTACACCACACAGTTTAGCTTTGAACAATATCTCCATAGTCATATAGAGGTGCCCACTGAATATTGATCTAGCTATAAGTTGCAATCTAATTATGATGGGAGAAGGGTGGACAGTAAGAGTGTGGGGGTGAGGGTGTCAGGAGTGGGAGGCATAAGCCAGTTAAATCTGACTTCTATGATAGGAAGTCAACAGATGATGTTTAAAATGGGAAAACATCAAAATATGGCAAAAGAACATGTTTTCTTTTTTCTTTTTTCTTTTTATTTTTAGCATCACCTCAGCTGAACAAAAGAGCGTGTAATTAGTAATATGAAAATGAATACAAAAACCACCTAAATTTTAAAAAAGATTGTCTCTGGAGAATAGCATTTGAGCCTGAGAAGGGGTGGAGTGGGGGCCATGTCTTTCCTTAGAAACTTTGGAGTACTACTTCAATTTTTTAAAAAAATGTTTATGTTACTTTGACAAAAAATTAAATTAAAAATTATACAGAAACAAAGTTTCAACTATGCAAAAATATATGTGAAAATTAGTGTTCCTCCACAGAGATGAACACTCCTACCAATTTCTTGTGCATCCTTTCTGTCTCTCTAGATAATGGATATATATTACACACACGTATATAATTATGTTACACAAATGGAAACAACCTATAAACATTACACACATATTTTATTTACACACACATATTCTTCTGTACTTTGCATCTTCATATAACATACCTTGCAGATGTTTCAAACATCCGCACAACTAGATTTCCCTAATTTAATAAAAATGACAGATGAGTATTCTATTGCATGAGTGTAGATTCTATTAATGGACATTGAGACCACCTTTGGTCTTTTGCAGAAAGATTATGTGGCCACAAGTATATGTGTACATTCACCTTCATGTAAATGTTCATATATGTCTATTCCTAGACATGAATTCCTGGGGCACATGGCATACATGCTTAAAATTTTGATATATTTTTTAAGTTTCTTTTCAAAGAAGTTGCACAATTTGCACATCTACCAACCGTGAAAAATTGTTTCTCATTGTCTTATTTTGCATTTAATTTGCTTTTCTTTAATTGGGATGGATAACTACTTGTGCTTGCTGGAAATTTAGGAAAATAAGGAAGGCAGTGTTCATGCGCACCATAGGCTCCTGTAACATTATGAAAGAATTTGAATACCCGTCTTTTTATTGCTCCAGTGACAGCAGCAAAGGCTTACTCATGTTCTAGTTCTAATAAGACAAAAACTTTTCTTGTACTGGAATCATGCTATTTCCAGAATGACGTAAAAAGAGGAAAATCACAGCCTACAAAATAACAGGAACCAGAGAGAAATATGACCTTTAGATAGGTCTTAAAATAGGCCTTAAAACAGTGGTGGGTTGTGATTAATATTTCCAGAAACCACTCTGGTAAATGCATAAATTTCCAATAATAGCAAGTGATTAAAGAAATCATCAGGAGGGCCGGGCACCGTGGCTCACGCCTGTAATCCTAGCACTCTGGGAAGCCTAGGCGGGAGGATCGTTCGAGGTCAGGAGTTCGAGACAAGCCTGAGCAAGAGCGAGACCCCGTCTCTACTAAAAATAGAAAGAAATGATCTGGAGAGCTCAAACTATATATAGAAAAAAATTAGCCGGGCATGGTGGCACACGCCTGTAGTCCCAGCTACTCGGGAGGCTGAGGCAGGAGGATTGCTTGAGCCCAGGAGTTTGAGGTTGCTGTGAGCTAGGCTGACGCCACGGCACTCTAACCCAGGCAACAGAGCGAGACTCTGTCTCAAAAAAAAAAAAAAAAAGAAATCATCAGGAGAAAATACTATACAACTATTGAGAATTATGACTATGCAGCTCCTTCATTCGTTCTAAAAGAATTAATGAGCATTTAGGGTGCTCTATTTAATGTTCTATTCCAAGAGAGACCAAGAAGAAGAGTCTCGGGTCTCAAAAGGGCTCAAAGTGCAGTGATGAATGAGATAGGTAAACAGTGAACATACAATGGGAAGCTTTCCCTAGAAGTTAGAGGCAAAATGCTGTGGGACGTGCAAGGATTAATTAAATGTTAGGGACTCTGGTTAGTCTTGGAGAGACCAGGGCAAAGCTTTCCCAGAGGAAGCCACTTTGAGCTGAGATGTGAAGGATCAAGAGATCAGGCAGGTAGGTAGGGTATTTCACAAAGAGGAAATGGCAAGTGCTCTTAGGAGTCCAGCCAATAGGAAGCAACTTGGAACGCGGGGAAACTTAGTGTTCAGGTCAGGAGGGATGAGGGATGAGGCTGGAAATGCAAATTGTTTTCATGGGGAAGTGATGAAAACAGAGACTAAGATGATATACATACAAACTCCTCACGACTACATGAAGACATGGCAACATATGCTAACAAGGATCACAAGATATTGTGGAGAATTGTTAACTGTCTACATTAATTATACTAATTAAGTTTAACTGGTGTTATAGTAGCAACACTAGGTCAATGTCATTACATTTCCATATAGGAAAATAGCGAGTGGCTTCTTAAAATCTCCTGCTTGTAGAAGTGAACTGTGGACAATCCTACACATTTGTGACTTATGAATATGAAAGAAAGAAAAGTAAATTTTGGCCGGGCTCGGTGGCTCACGCCTGTAATCCTAACACTCTGGGAGGCCGAGGCGGGTGGATCGCTTGAGGTCAGGAGTTCGAGACCAGCCTGAGCAAGAGCGAGACCCCTGTCTCTACTAAAAATAGAAAGAAATTATCTGGCCAACTAAAATATATATATAGAAAAAATTAGCCGGGCATGGTGGCACTTGCCTGTAGTCCCAGCTACTCAGGAGGCTGAGGCAGTAGGATCGCTTAAAAGCCCAGGAGTTTGAGGTTGCTGTGAGCTAGGCTGACGCCATGGCACTCTAGCCTGGGCAACAAAGTGATACTCTGTCTCAAAAAAAAAAAAAAAAGAAAAAGAAAAGAAAATTTTAATAGCATGCCCAAGAATAATACCTCTTCTAACATCTCATGCCTGTTCAGCCTGAGTAATTAAGCCAAAATAATTGAGACACATTTAGTTACTCGATGTTTAATGCTTCTTTTGCAATCCAGTTTTTTTATTTTAAAATGCTGTTCAGAAAAAAGAAGTCACTAAGTAGTAAAGGACGTGGAAAGCCAAGTAACTCAGAAAGAATTTAGAAAATTATTTGTGCCAGAGACAACAGAATATATCATCTGTATCTGTTGTTTTAAATGCCATTTAAAAGGAAGTGGGGCAGATATTTAAAGCTTCTACTGTCATTTATTGCCAAGACAGGTTCTCATAAGAGATATCTTCTTATCATGTGTAAAATTCTGAAGCGGCTCTTACACAATGGCTGTGAAGAATTTGCCTTCCAACTGAGTTAATCTTGATTGCCAAGCACAGGTTAGAATAGCACCTAGGGCAGCATGAATACCTTTCCATTGGCATTAAATGCTTTAGTTTAAATGACCACTGGGTTTAGCAAAGAACTGAATACAGACAGTATTGCCTAGCTTTAAATGTATCTTTCATTGCTTAGTTTTTATCTTGTAGGTAAAAAAATTTCTAGGAAATGAATTTGCAGTAAAATTAAGCTGGCTCTCTTGGCCACCTCCCCAGCCTTTCTACCCACATTATGTAAATGTGCACCAGAGTGTTGCCAAGAAAAGGGGGAAAAAAGAAACAGTTGGAGGAAATTATGAACTACAAAAGCTGAAAAGCATTGTTACTCTCTTTTAGAAATGGCTGTCTCTGTTAAATTTCATTATTTCCCACAGCAGCTTGTAAAGTAAAGGTGTTGATTACTAAGTGGGAGTGGCTTCTAAATAAAACCGGAGTGTTTATTTAATCCCAGCTGGGAATGTTAGGAAAGAATTGCTGAGGCTGGTGGGGTCAGATCTTTGCCAGGACAAAGAAGCTATTTCTCAGTGACTCGTGTAAGACACATATCAGAATCAATCCTTCTTGCATGCAAGACACTTTCAGTGATTGATCTGACAAGGCGCCACCATATTTGGCATGGTTCTTTCAGAGAGGACAAGGGCCAGGACTTCCAGGTCCTATTTCCTTCATCAGCAACATTAGTTGACATGCTCCAAGTGTCTCCTTCCCAAGGTGCAGAAGACTTACATGAGGAGAAATGCGGTATGATAAGGTTTGAACATGCCCCTTTCTGGTAAGTTCCACGCAAGATGGGTGTTCAAAGGATTTGTCTCGTTGAGGATGAGATTCCACCTTCTTGCAAGTCTTTTTCAAATGCAACTCTTCAAGAGGCCTACCTTACCACATTATTTCAAATTGTGACTCAGCTTCCCACTCCTAATCTCTTAACCCTGCCCAATTTTTATTTTTTAATGTATATATCTTAAGTGTACAGGTCAATGAACTCTTATATATGTGTACACTCATAACCACCACCCCTATCAAGATAGGGAACTTTGGCCAGGCTCAATGACTCACGCCTGCAATCCTAGCACTTTGGGAGGCCAAGGCAGGAGGGTTGCTTGAGCTCAGGGATTGGAGACCAGCCTGAGCAAGAGCAAGACCTCATCTCTACTAAAATTAGAAAAATGAGATGAGTGTCATGGCGAGTGCCTGTAGTCCCAGCTATTCAGGAGGCTGTGGCAGGAGGACCTCTTGAGCCCAAGAGTGTGAGGTTGCAGTGAGCTACGATGACACCACTGTACTGTACCCTGGGAGACAGACTGACACCCTAACTCCAAAAAAAAAAAAAAAAAAGGAAATTGAACCTCCCTCCTCACTCCCACCCCCCCACCCCAGCTTAAAAAATAGCACTTTTACAACACCTCAGAAGCTACCTCCCTGCCAGTCAGCCCTGTTCTATTTTTTCAAAGCATTTGTCACCTTTTAAGATGCAATTTGATTTTTCTGGTTGCTTGGATACATCAGCAAACAAGTGCCAGATATACAGTAGGCACTCAAATATTTGTCCAATAAATGAATCTTTGAAACAATGCGTATCATGCCCCATGTTCACCCCTCCCCCAGTGTGGCCTGTAAGAGCAGAGGAGAAACAGAGCTTGAAATCTTTGGTGTCTACACAGTGGTGTTAAATGCAGCCATTGGAGTGGCACTTATCAGATCTAGGTACAGGTGTGGATAGGATGTGTCCTAGTGTAATCTCTTTTATGCAACAGATTGAGCACTCGATAGTGGATCTGTAAGCACAGGATCCCTCCTTTAATCCAGAGTCCTCTCTTGACTCCTAGGTTTGCGGGCATTTGTCCCATACAGGTGGAGCCCTCCTAAGGGGCTTTCCTCCTGTGGACTCCGCTGTTCCTAGCATGCCGTCACCCAGTCTTGAGAACGGGGCTCATCTTCCACGCTCCCCTCTGACACTCCCAGCAGGTTCCGCCGCTCCGGGCCCTGGCCGTTTTCCCCCACGGCATCTAAGAATCTCGCCTTCTCCTTTCCACTTCCACGCATGACCCCTTCCGGCCCACTTTATGTTGCTGTACTAGCCTCTCAAGTGACACTCCCATCTTCAGGCTTATCTTTTTCTAGACTGTCCCCATTGTTCTCCCTAAAACACAACCTTGATGTGTCACTGCTATGATCATAAACTTTCAATGGCTCGCAGGTGCTACCAAAAACAAGTTGAAACTTCTTAGCCTGGCATTCCAGGCTTCTGGGTCCCCATCCCCTCCTCCCCAGCCTCACCCGTTCCCACTGCACGGCCAGCAGACAGGCCTACCACAGGCCCACCGAGCAGTCACTAAGCAGGCCCTGTTCTCTTGCCTCTCTACCTTTGCTCTGTTGCTAGGTCCAGAAAGTGAGTGCTGGAAGGATCCATTTGAGATCATCTGGTCCAATCTCATTACATAGATAACTGAGGCCCAGAGAGGTTAAATGACTGACCAGCACCACCTAGTTCGAGATCAAGCATGACTAATGAGAAGGAACCCTGGGGTGGCCTTGGGTTTAACAATATGAGACAGGATCCAACCAGTGGGTCATCCCGTGAATGCTGAATACCGCATATTGTCTCCACACAACTCTGATCCCTAAAACTGCAGATCTTTGAGTCCCACCTCAAGCATGGCCTCCTCTAGGAAGCTCCCCTGTCACCCCAATCCGGGAGTCTCTCAGGGCAATGATGTGATGTTGTCTAGGATATCTCCCCTACTGCATTTTAAGCAAACTCTTTGATTCTTGTTTGACATCCCTCCATTCTTACCCCAACAACTCTGTCCATAGTAGGTGAGCAGTAAAAATCTACCGAATGGAGAGTCAGAGGGTGGGAGGAGTATAACGTATGTATATACTGCCAGCGACGCGAGATTCACACGCCCAAACCAGCTGGTAAAGATGCAAAATTTCGAGAAAAGTCCAAAATTTCCAACTACACTGCGTGGTTCACGTGCTGCCCCCCTTAACGCCTTTCAACCCCAAACCCAAAACACGTGGGAGAGATTAGTCTCAGCAAAAACCCTGCTTGCTTCAATTACAGGATAAGTTTCTCGAAGTCTTTAAGCGCTGTCTCTTCTTTCACCCTCTGCAAGGCGAAGCGTGACGCGCACTCAGTGACTGGTCCCAAAACGTGACTTGGCATCGACAGGACACAGCTCCCCTTACCGAGGGAGTTCAGGTCCCAGCGCGCCTTGGCCCCATCAGCTTTCTGGGCTGGCTCGGTCACCGACCCCGGACTGCAGCCAAGCCGGCCGAGGGCGGCGGGAAAGTGACGCGGGGCCGGTGGGGCGGGGTGGCGAGTGCGGCTCCCGGGGAGGAGGGAGCCAAGAGCGGCCGCAGCACCAGGGTCGCAGGCTGGTCGAGGCTAGGGGCGCGCTCGGGGCGCCGCCGAGGGTGCCTGCCTGCCTCCAGCGCGCACGGAGGGCGAGGAGCTGGACCTGGGCGGCGTCGGCGCCCTCTGGGGCTCGCTGTCCAGCTCCTCTCCGCCCCCGGGAGGGACAGAGGGAAGGCAGACGGCCGGGCCCGCCCCCAGCCCCTGTCCCGGCCGCGCGCGGCGGCAGCGGCTGCTGGAGGGAAGCGAGAAGCACCTCCCCGGAGCTGAGAAACCAGTTTGGCCGGTTCCGCCGAGCGGAGAGAAAAGGGCGGCCGCAGAGGAAGGGCGCACGGACGCCGGGCGGGGGAGGGCGGGGAGCCATTGGCGAGCCGCGAGAGCCGGAGGAGCCGCCGCCAACTGGACACGCTTCCCGGGGCCCCCGGCCAGCCCCTGTGCGCCATGAAGCGCTAGCGCAGCGGCCAGGGCTCGGGCCGGGCGGGCGGCGGCGGCGGCCAGGTGCGCAGCGAGCGCTTGGAGCGGCGCTCACCTGGCGGATGCCCCAGCCGGGGCCCAGCGGGCGCCAGGTAAGGAGGGGCGCGGCGCCGGGGTCCCCCGATGTCCCCAATCCTGCGGGCCCCCTGGCCGCCCTGGGCTGGCGCACTCCGGGGATCAGAGATGCAGTGGCAGCAGCTGTCCGCGCCCTCGGACTCCTGAGCCCGCATGGGTGGGATTTGGATGAAGGTGCTGGGAGCCCCGCAGCCTCGGGGACGCCGAGGCACGGCTAGCCGAGTGGGCAGCGCTGTCGAGAGGTCCACGGGGTTCTCTCCTGCCTGGAGGAGAGAACTCGCGGGAGGTGTTTGGGTTCCTCGCTTGTTTGCAACACATGTCGGGGTTCAGCTCCGAGCGTCAAGCCAGGCAGGGCTGGAGGTTTCTTGGGGAGTGCCGCCGGCTTCCCTGCGGTGGCCACCGCCCCTCCGTCCCCCCGGGAGTCCCCAGTGATCCCATTCTGCTGGGGTGCTCTTTAAGCCAGAGTGTGCGAAAACCACCCGGGACTAAACGTATATGGCCGTGGCAGCACCTGCATAGAGGGATGGGGCGGGGGTGAGATCCATCGCTGTTTGCGCTGCAGCGCGGGTACCCCTGTCCCCAGACATCGTCTGTGCGCTTTAATGAGGGATGAGGGGCGGTGACGGGGAAGAGGGACACTTTTTCCGGTGACTTGTAGGGTCGTGTTCGCCAGCTCCATGGCACTACCACAGGCCATCTCCGTCCTCACCAGTTGGATGCCCAGTACTGTCACCTCGCTGCCTGCAAGCGGAGGGGCAACTTGTTGCGGAGTGAGGAGGGGGGAGATGTTGCCGGGAGTGGTGAGCGCTTTAACCCCCGATTTCCTTAACTCTCCGCCCCAAAGTGAAAGAAAAGTCTTGCAATGTCCGCGAAAGTTCTCCAAGGGAGGTGTGGTCCTGGCCGGGAGGCTCCAAACGCTGATCCGTGACAGCTGTAGGGGGGAGGACGAGGGTGCAGGGAGGATGCCGAACCAGGGGAGAGGGCTGACGCGCAAAAATAAAGGGGACTGGGTCGCATTTTCGCCCAGTGAGTCCCCCCTCAAGCCCACCCCACCCCCTTGGCCTGGACGCGGTGCCCCAGGCGGGCTCCCAGCCTTCTCCAGTAGCTCGGACGCCGCCAAGTTCCCCTCCCGGAAACTGGCCGCCCTTTGGCTGAGTAAAGATTCGCTCCCATCTTCCTGGTTGTGTGGCCTTCAGAATTCTGCCCCCAGCCCTGGGAAATTAAGACAATAGTGAAATACTTGGAGACCACTGGGCACATGGTAGGTTATTGGTGAAGGTTAACTGCTATTAGGAACAAAAGCTAAAAATGATGTGTGATAAAGTCCCCAGGGTTGGTGGATACAGGCGCACATAAAAAGGGGAGACAGCACAAAATATGAAGTAGAGGCTCTACTTTTCATCGTCTAAGGAGTACGTTTGTGTTAGGCCTAAGATACCATTCATTAACTCTGGGCCTATTGTTGAAGGCCTTATTAAGCCCTATTATAAATGCATACACTGTGCAAAAGATGATTAATGGCTATTAGCTGATTACCTTCTAGGGGAGAAATCATGCTTGCTTGCAATTACTCCTCTGAATTCTCTTGATGATTTTCATTATGTAGTGGAGGTTTCCTTGTTCTAAGTTTGGGCAAGAAAGTTTAACCATTTTGTTCATTTGTCGTTTTCTAGTGGTTGTAATTTGGTAATTTTTAGTGATGCCTTGTGTTGGTTATTAAGGGGCATACAAGACTCAGTGTCTTAAGGCAACACAAATGCCACCTGTGTGAGCCCAGCTCTGGCTACTTCCAGGCTTTCCTTTGGATTTAAGGAAAATACACAGCTGCCTGCACTTGTTACTACTTAGTGATAGGGCTGGGAGAGGTTTTGTGGTTTTCTGGTGTGTGTGTGTGTGTTTTTTTTTTGTTTGTTTGTTTTTTAATTGAGGCTTTAAAATAATGATTTGGTAAAGCAAATGGCTTAACAAAAAAGTCTTTCAGGTAGAAGGCAAGTTCAGGACTGGTCCCATATTTAACCTGGTGCTCAGTCTCCGGGGTCTTAGCACTGATGGATGCACTGTCAGATTTGGCTGTAGAACGGTTTCTTCCCTTTCTTCCTTCCACCCTCTCATCTATTTTTCTCTTTCTTTCTCTTCCTTTTAAAGCAAGGAGTACTGGAAAACATATGGATTTACATGCCTACCCATGTCAGTTCTTTTACTAATTTTATAATCTTAGATGAATTTTAAAATTTTCTGGACCTCAGTGTGTGTATGTATTTGGGGCTAGGGGGAGATATTTTTACTATTAGCCTCTTTGGATTTTTGAGAAAATTAAATGAGAACATGTGAATGTCCCTTATATATAGTAGGTGTTTGAATGTTGTTTTCTTATTTTCTTTATTAGACTGATATTTAAAAAAAAAAAAAAACAACAGTATGAGCGGGTATATGGTGTATTTTTAATATTTTATTGCCTTACAAGTTTAAGTTTTATTTTAGTTTTTCATAAGCGACATTCATGGAATGCAGGTGGTCCTTCTAACTCATCGTGGAGAGATTTGCATTTGCTAGTTACCTTTGCTCTTTAGTTGCAGTCATTGTAAAAGAGGCCTATGCACTTATGAATGCAGGGAAACTTGCTCTTTAGGTACCAGAACAAGTTTTATTGGGCCCACTGTTGTCCCATATCTCTAAAGAAAGTGCCTTTAACATTTCTTAAGCACCTAATTTTAGAATTTGTTTGTGTACTTGCTTCTAGATTAGTCTCCTGGGAAGTTTTCTTTGTAGTGTCTTTAGATATTTAAAGCGGGTTTTCAGGTCTGTTTGTTGGCATCATTCAATTAGATTAATTGTATTCATGCCTGTAGGTCTTTTATTACTTATTGAGTAAAAAGTAATTTGCTGCCAGAAGAATGTGTGTTTGTTTGTTTGTTTTGTTTTGTTTTTTTGAGACAGAGTCTCACTCTGTTGTGTTGGTTAGAGTGCCATGGCATCATAACTGCTCTTTGCAACCTCCAACTCCTGGGCTCAAGCTATCGTCTTGCCTCAGCCTCCCGAATAGCTGGGATTACAAGGCATTCACCACCACACCCGGCTAATTTTTCTAATTTTTGTAGACATGGGACTCTTGCTCAGGCTGGTCTCAAACTCTTGGGCTCAAGCAATCCTCCCACCTCAGCCTCCCGAAGTGCTAGGATTATAGGCGTGAGCCACCACACCCAGCCCAGAGGAGTGTTAATAATACACAAAGATAGCTTATTTTCTTCATTCGGTTACCCAAGTTATTCCTGAGTCCGCATCCCCATGCCCAGCTAAAAATAATACCCAAATAAAAAATCTTTTGGACTCCTATGTCACTGAAGCCCTGGTATTAACAATGAGACTCTAGAAAGCATATATATGTGCATGTGTGTATATGTATATATATCAGCCTTGTTTCTCGTTTTTACTCCCAGAAAACAAAGAACTTTTTATCATCCAAATCCTTAGGGACAGAGTAGTACTTTTCCTGATACTTCTAAACGCATTGCACTTTTAAATAAATTGTCCCCCAAACCATCCACAATGGGAGCAATGTTTGGTAACTGATCCCTGCGAGCAGAGTCTGGAGGCAGCAGGAAAGTAGAGGTTGCTCGCCTTCAGAGTTCTTTGACCCGGGTTGGAATGCAGGCCTTGCTGCTTCCTAGCTGTATAACCTCGGGCAAGTTACAAATCTTTCTAGGCTTCGGTTTCCTCATCTGTAAGTGGGATAATCACAGTACTACCTCACAAGGTTGTGTGGCGAGTTCCAAATGCGATCGTTCAAGTAGAGGGCTTAGCAAGAGCTCAGTAAAAGGTAGTCATTAATATTGCTGTTGCTATCACTCAGTAAATATTCACTCATGCAGCCATTGCCTTCCTCCTGGGCTGCTACGCTGGAAACGGGAATCACCCTACGGGTTAGTATTTACTTAGCAAACAGTGCCCGTTTGCACCAGCCACTGATTCCCCAGAGGAGGGTGACATTCTAAACCTCCAAACCCACACTATTATTGTGGAGCGCAGGTGGCTCAGAGGACCAGGGTGCTAGGTGACCTCTTACCTGGCTGTTTCCTCACCTGGGTGCTACCCCTTCCTGTGCAGTGGGAGCCTGTGGACACACTGAACACTCCTGCGCCTTCTTCACCCCTCAGTTCAGTTGGTCTCTCATCCTCCGTACTCCTGTTTTGTTTTTAATTACTATTCTGTTCAAAACTCGGGAGTTTCTGAACCTGTGGGCCTTTCAAAGGGATCTCAGTGTGGTTTTCTTGTTGTGGAGCCTGAGAAGGTATTGCTACCAACAGAACCTTGATGCAACCCATTCATTTATTCATCTTCAAGCCATGCTGGGGGGTTATTTCTCTGCTTCACAGAAGCCTGTGAGATTCACAGAGGACCTGAGTTGGGGTTTTTCTTTCTTGATAAGAAAATACATTAGGCTTTTTCTCTCTTCCTGCTGTGGACATTGGCTCCCTCTGCATGGAGGGATGGTTGCCTTAGGCCCTGGAGGACAGCCCAGGCCATTTTCAGCTCTGCAGGAAGGTCTGTGTTCATTTTCAGTCTCCAAGACTGGTGGATTTGCATTTAATGGGTGAGAGATGGGAAGCTGTGGAGGGGGGCTCAGTCGGGCACCCTGGGGAGAGGGTCACCGCTGTTCCAGGGCACCCATCAGTGATGAGGGCCACCCCCACCCCCAGCATGATGGAGAAGCCTGGTGCTTCTGCATTGTGTACCTGTGCAGCCTGACCTTTGGCTAGTTGCTTCGGTCTTTATTTACAGGGCTTTGCTTCTTTGCTGAGTGGCTTTTGTTCCACCAGAGTTGAGGTTTGTTTGATTTAGGGCAGGTGGTGTTTGAAATCAGTTTTCTAGCCTTGCGTTGAGCTAGTAAATCCTTGTTGGAACCCCTAAGGTACCGAACGCTGCCCTCATATGGTATACAAACGTACATACTTGCTGTTTAGAGAAGTTTCTGTGAGTTGGATACACTATTTATTTTATAAAGTATAGTGTGACTTGTACACAAATCTTTAATTTATCTTCTTGGAACTCAGTGAACTACAGAGATGATCCTCTGAGATCTCTGTGTATGTCTTTAGATCCAGCAGAAACACTTTACATTGTCTACAAGAAAATAGATAACCATTTGACTTGGGTGGTTTAACTATTCACTCACGTGGAGAGCTGGGTCAGGTTTTGTACATTTTGTGCTGGAAAATGACAGCCCTATCTTTATGTTGGAAAATAAATGTAAGTCCTCTAAGTCAAGCACTGCCAGCTGCTGTATTAACCTCCAGAATTTTCGATATAACAAGGAAATGAAGTATGTGGGTTTCATCAGACTACAGAGATGGTGAGAATTAAGGGAAAATCATCTCTGCTCTGTTTTTGTTACCTAAGTACAACTTTGGGGGAAGGGGAGGTTCCTCAGGACCCACCTTCTTAGTGTGGGAGTTTATTTCATGGGAGTTTTCTTAAAAATGTGATAAAATATTCATAACATAAAATTTGCCACTTTAACCACCTTTAAATGTACAATTCAGTAGCATTAAGCATATTCACACTGTTGTACAATCATCACCATCATCCATCTCTAGGATTTTCTCATTACCCCAAACAAACTCTGCATCCATTAAACAATAACTCGTCATTTCTCCCCATTCCCCAGCCCCTGGTAACCTCTATTCTGCTGTCTCTCTTTATGAGTTTGACTGTTCTAAGGTACCTCACGTTAAGTGAAAGCATACACTATTCGCCTTTTTACGATTGGGTTATTTCACTTGGCATAATGCCCTCAAGGTTCATTCATGGTGCAGCATGTGTCAGAATTTCCTTCCTTTTTAAGGCTGAATAATATTCCATTGTATGTATGTACCACGTTTTGTTTATGCATTTACCTGCGGATGGATTCGGTTGGGTCCCCCTGTGGCTATTGTGAATGATGCAGCGATGGACCTGGGCATACACGTATCTATTCATGTGAGTTTTGAGCTCTTACTCAGTTTGGTAATATGTATCTTTCGTAAATTAGGTGGCCAGGACCACGTATTTAATACCACGATTTGCTCCAAAACAGCTAGGAGACAGGAATGCAGGAAGTGGCAGGGAGAATGGTTTTGTTGCTGACACATGAGAGCTACATGCTTCTCCTTTTCACTGGCAGCTGCTTGGACTGAGCCGGTGGTCACTTGTCATTCCATCACCCAACTGGACCCTGCTGTGGCCGCACTGCCCTGTGCTACAGTGGGTGTAAAAGCTCAGGAGACCAGCCCCCCCACCATCTGGCAGTCTCTGCAGACCAGAACTGCCTTCCAAAAATGCCATTCCACAATAGAGCAAAAAATCCTTAACTTTCTTCCAGAATTGACTTGAATTAAAAAAAAAAAAATTGGTGAGAGGAGAGGGTTAGAATGTGAAAAAAACTGACATTTAAATATTTCAAACATTGAATACTTAAATGTCAGATTATTTTTCCCCTTAGGGTAGAATCAAAAGTAGCTCCAAGGCAAAAGGTCAGTTATGGAGTGTAGCAGGGCAGAGTTATCAGATGTTGCGTCTCTATAGCAATCTACTTACACGTGTCACAGTGCAAAAGCCAGAGCCTTTATGTAATGATTAGATGTCAGACTGTCTAACTATAGACATCTTAATCTATAGTTTCTAGAAGAACGATAGAATCTCATGAGTGTATACTCATACTATGCCCTGAAAATTAGCCAAATTAGAACTTGCATGTTTAAAAAGGAGGTTTTATTTTTCTTTAAGTTAAAAAAATAATCACCAACACTTCAACTCCAAACACTGCCATCCCTGGGTGTCTTTCCACTTTTCTACCTCATGCCAACCACAGCCACAAAAAGGATATTGAGGGTAACGTGGCTAATCTTGGAGATTTGATACTTTGTCTACCTCAACTTGATGAAGATCATTCAGGGTTTTGTCATCAGTCTCATCATCAGTCTTATGCCTCCCCTCCCCCTCTTTTAACATGGAGAACTGGGGTGAAAATCCTCAGAGGTCTGTTTGAGACCCTCCGGCTGTGAGTGGGGCCAGGAGGAGCAGCTAACATGTCCTGGATCTTTGAGGTCACTGGGACGAAGGAATGGGAGGGCAAGGGGGCAAGTTGCAGCTGTAAATAGAGCGGCCGGTGGAGTCTTCTTGAGAAAGTGACCTTTGAGCAAAGGCTCAGGAGGAGAGGGCAGCTCAGAAAGTTCTGGGCAAAGAGTGTCCCAAGCAGAGGGGACAGATAATAGGGTGCACAGGCCCTAAGGTGAGAGTGCTGGGCTTTGTCTGGCTGTTCCCCAGTGAGTAAGTGGGGAGGGGATGGTGAGAGCAGAGGAGTAGCGCAGCCAGGTCTTGCAGGGCTTCTAGGCTGAGCAAGGACTTTGGCTTTGACTGTGAGAAGGGGGTGGGTGGTCAGCACAGGACATCGCTCCTTAGAGGGGTGTGATGTAACTCCTGTCCTTCTGGTTGCCGTGGGAAGACCAGGCCTGGTGGAGGCTCCTAGCAGGGAGAGCAGGTAGGAGGCTTAGCCAGGCAAGCTATGGTGGAAGCTTCTCCCAGGGTGGTGGCTGTGGGGCTGAGATGTCAGATTCTGAAGAGAGAATGGGAGTAGATAGGTACATAGACTTGGATGTGACTTTTATTTTGATAGACTGTAAAGGCAACAGGACTTCTGGACAGATTGTATATGGGGGGGAGGCGGGGTGTGTGTGTGTGTGTGTGTGGGAGAGAGAGAGAGAGAGAGAGAAAGAAGAGCCTGAGATAACTTTCTTGGCAGAACCTGGGTTGCAAAAGGAAATCTGAGTTCAGAATGCCGTAAATTCACTGGGCTGTGTTCAGATCACTTACAATAGGTTACGAAGAGGCTCTTCAGAAACACACATACCTTATAAGGCTTTGCTTCAGAGCACTTGACTGTGTTTATCAGTGTTTCTTCCTACTTTGGTGGTGGTGCTGGGGTTGTTGGAAGAAGGAAATGGCTTTTGGGAAGCGGAGGCCCTTTTTTTTTTTTTTTTTTAAATTGGCAGGAGGATGCTGTGTGATTCACTGGCCGCCTGGCTCCCTCCACAACCCTTCTGGTCCTTGTCTGATTGGGAGGACCAGTTCTTCCCAGCCCTGCCCCATCTCCACACATGTTACTTTTTGTTTTTAACAACTTTATTGAGATATAATTAATGTAGCATACAATTCATCCTTTTACAGTATACAATTCAATAGGTTTTAGTGTAATTACAGAACCATGTAACCATCACCACAATCTATGTTAAAACATTTTTATCACCCCAAAAAGAAATCCTGTAACCTTTAGCTGTCCCTCATTTATTCCCTTGTCCCCAAAGGCCCTGGCAACCTTTAATCTACTTTCTGTCTCTATGGTTTGCCGATTCTGGACATTCCATATAAATGCAATCAGACAGTACATGCTCTTTTGTGATCGACCCTTTGCACTTAGCAGAATGTTTTCAAGGTGCATCCACGTTGTAGCATTTGTCAATGCTTAATTTCTTTTTATTGCCAAATACACTTGTTGCTTTTGCACATGATGCATTCTTGAAAAACACAGGCAATGGCAATGCGTGCTAGTTGCAAATTCACGGACTTACCTGTTGTAAAGGGGTGGTTCGTGCCCAGAGTTAAAAATGTGTGTCTGCATTTCTCTGGGTATGTGTGTGCACGTTTGTTCACCTGCACAATTGAATACAAAGTCCACACTGACTCTGAAGACGAGGGGCTTTCTGGTAACCTAATGATTTTCTTTCATTCAGTGGTTCAACAATTACTCGTTAAATACCTACTACATTCCAGGACCGGTGCCAGGTGCTGGTGGTAAAAGCAGGGATGGACAGAACAGACGTGGCCTTGGCCTTCCCCACATGGAGCTTACAGGGTTGTTGGGGATGGGGTGAGAGGAATAGATATTAAACAAAATATTGAACAAAAGAGACATGAAACAAATTGATATTAGATTACAATCTATGATAAGGACCTTAAAGGAAAATACAATATTTCTGAGAGAATGAGGGTCTACATTAAAATGGCCTGGGAGGATCCCAAATAGTCATTGACAGATTAATGAATAAACAAAAGGTGGCCTATCCATACAATGGAATATTTTTCAGCCCTAAGAAGAAAGGAAATTTTAATACATGCTACATGGAGGAAACTGAAGACATTTTGCTAAATAAGCCAGACACAAAAGGACAAATATTATATGATTCTACTTATATGAAGTATCCAGAATAGTCAAATTCATAGAGACAGAAAGTTGAACAGGGGTTACGGGGCGGGGGTGGGGGGATGGGGAGTTATTGTTGAATGGTACTGAATTTCAGTTTGGGATGACGAACAATTTCTGGTGATGGATGGTGGTGGCTGCACAACCATGTGAATCCACTTAATTTCACTGAACTGTATACTTCAACATTGTTAAAATGGTAGATGTTTTGTATATTTTACTACAATTTTTAAAAAAATGGCCCACGAGGATCTCTCAGAGGAGGCTGTGCTTGAGACCTGAAGGATGAGAAGGCAGCAGTCAGGGAAAGAGTGGTCCAATCAATGGGAACAGCATGTGCAAAGGCCCTGAGGTGGGTGAGAGCTTAGTGCTGTGTTCCAGGGACTGAGAGGCCAGAACAGCGGGGGTGACATGATGCTAGGGCTGAGAAGCACGAGATGAGGGAGGTAGGCGCTAAGCTGTAGAGAACCTGATAGGAAGCCATTGACATATTTGTAAACAGTAGAGTGATGTGATTTGATTTCTGGTTTCAGTTGATAATCCAGAGTACAATATGGAGAATGGGTTGGGTGTCCACGAGAGGATGGGGGCTTGGGCCAGGGTGACAGGAGTGGGGATGAGGAGAAGTGGAGGGCAGGAGTGCACTTCAGGAGGGGAATCTTGGTCTTAGGGATGAGTTTGATTTGAGGATCTAAAAGAGAAGTGTCAGGTGATTCTCAGATTTCTAACATAAGCAACTAAAGATGATGGTGTCACTGAAACAGGGGAGTAGGTTTGGACGATGAAGGACTTAGCTTTGGTCGTGTTTAGTTCAAGTTGCTGGGACATCTGGGCATGGCCAGGGGTCAAGCTTTGGTAGATTCAGAAGTCTGGGCTGTAGACACATAACTTTGGGCCCAAATTGGCGTTGTGGTGTTGGGTTTGAGGAGTTCCCTGGGGACACTGGAAAATCTTATGAAACCAATACTTTCTATTGTTGGTGTCAAACTTTTAGTTTTGACTAATTTTTGTGAAATAATATATTCAAGCACTTTTCGAGCAACAAGGTATGTAAATTTGAGCAAAAGAGCACTTGTGCAAATGCACAAGCCCTGCTTTGTGGACAAAGATTCGGGGGGTGATGCAGGGTTGCCTAGTAGACAGGACCACCATACATGGCTCTAAGTGTTTCTCAGATGCGGGAAAGGGCCACTTTGTCACGGGAACTTACTAAAGTCAAGGAATTTCTCTTGGAAAATAGAAGAGTGTTTAAATTGACTTGTGTGGCCTGACCTAAAAGCCAAATGGCTCTCTCCAATAATGTGTACAGGGTGATATAACAAAATGGTGCTGCCTGTTTGCAAAGTACTGTAGTTCCACATGTTGGATACTATTTACCCACCCAATCCTGTGGTGTGTGAATTTACTGGTCTCTTTTTGCGAGCACAGGAACTATAACTTGCCTGAGGTTTCAGAACTAGTAATTGACAAAACCAGAAATTCACTCAGGTTTCTAGACTCCCAAGGTGGGGGTTCTTTCCAGGACCTCATGGCTGAAGGCTGGAAATTTGGTCCAAATGACCCAGAGATAGGGTTGCCAGATTTAGCAGATAAAAATACAGGATACACAGTTCAGTTGGAATCTCAGATAAACAATGAATAATTTTTTTAGTATGAGTATGTCCTATGTGGTCTTTGGAACTGACTTATATTAAAAATTATGTGTTGTTTATCTAAAAGTCAAATTTAACTGCATGTCCTGTATTTTTTCTGGCAACTCCACCCAGAAATGTTCTTCTAGAACACAAAACTTTCTGTAATTTGGGGACTCTCTGTATATTCAAGCTCCTTATAACAACTCCTGGGTCTTCTAAGCATTTTGTTTTATTTGGGGGAGGGGGTGAGAGGACGATTGATTCCCCACCCCCAGTCTTTCAAAATGGTTGTGTTGTGATGTTTTCCAGTCTTTAATGAACATCTGTGATTTGCATTATAATAAACAGCAGCCCAGGGGGCAGCAGGCCTCAGGCAGGCTCAGGGGATGTCAGCTCTGGTGAGTCATGTTTGACCTTGGCTAAAGACATCAATTCTTTACATTTTTGGATCACTTCATAGTTTTAAAATCTTCTCATTTGGAGGTTGGCGGCATTAGCCCCATGGAACAGAGGAGAAACCCAGGGGGAAGCAGGGTTTGGGGGCGCGGGCAGGGGCAGTAACCGGGTTGGGACACTCCTTTCCTGACTCTCAGTTCAGGGGTGAGCAGTTCCTTTTCTAAGCTCAAGTTTCTTCCCCCTTCACTAGATGGACCTGATGTTTGATAGGATGCCTTACTATTGTAATTTCCTGACTCTTCCTAGTTTCATTTGTCCTAAGTTTCTAATTTTTCACATTGATAGGTTGTAAAATAATTTCAAGCATTGTGGGTTTCGATGACAATGAAGCATAATGCATTTCTGATAGGTTCTGTTTTGTTCATTCCATGTTCACTTTTATACAGTACTGTTATGCCTGCACGGTGGATACTGTCGGTCCTTGCAGAAGGTTTATAAACTTTCAAATGAGACCTTTTTAAAGGTTGTTTTCGCTATTTTGAAAGATGTTAAATCTTCGGGAAAAATATCGGCATTCATGTACCTAACCATTGAGGCTCGACCAACTTCAGAGCATTTTTAAATGAAGAGACTTTCTTAAAGTTAAAAACAGTAAAGGTGAGCAATCAATAAGACTCTCAAAACAGTTTTGAAAAAGAAGTTCATGATGGGGACTGAACCAAAATGACAAGAGGAAACGGCATAGCGGACCCCGTGCTACCTGCCTTTAGTGTTCTAGATGCAACTCTTCTGCCCATTTTTTTTTTTTTTTTAACCAGATGAAATATGTCATCTGTTAGGTTCTTTTGTGTATGTCATAAGGAAATCAGTAAGCATAAAACGGTTTCAATTGCACTTGGCAAAGGACTAAAGGTGTATAAAGATTGGCAACCATTGTGAGAACTAAAGTACAATTTATTTGCTGACAAAATACTGTTCGCCACATTGTCTTAGGCATTATGTGATGATTTCCAGTCCAGAATATCCTTAGAATTTAATATGAATATTACAAAGTTTGTCTTCAAAATTTTACATTTGAATAATTATTTTTAAATCTTTTAAATATTTGTATTAAAACATCCTGTGCAGCAGTCTTTGTATACTCTGGAATTTGTCTAAGCTGTAAGTTATTAGCAGTCATTTTTCTGTTCCACCATGTTCAAAGTCAGTATTATCCTCTGGCTGTATTTCAACACTTCTTACTAGAGGTAACAAGGATGACAGCATCTCTCCTTTGTACTAAAAAAAAAAAAACTTGATTTTTTTTTTTAACTCTCTTTAACATTTTTTTGTGTTCCTAGTGTTCATGAACCATTAGAAGAACACATTTCATTACTGAAATAAAGGGGCTTATATCAGAAGATACCCAGCAAAATTTTCAGCTCTGACTTCCCTGTTTATGTTAAACAGGGCAGGGTTCTCCCCTCCCCTGCCCTGGCCCCAGCTGGTCCACACATAAAAGATGATCCTAGGATTTTTGTTTAATTTCTTGTTTCCTGGACTGTTTCAAATACCATTTTTAGACTGAGCAGCCTATGTTTGCACATATCCACAGTAATGACATTAAAATTGCAGGATTATTAGTATTTAATAGTCCTAGCTTTGTGATAGACTCTCTTTTGAAGCAAACACTCTTGTTTAAAGAGAAAAGGATTCAGTGCAAAAGGAAAAAAGGATGACAATGAGATATTTGATTATCAAAATATTTTTAATAGAAAAGGAATATTTTCATTCTTAGGTTAATGGTGCAGTTGCTTCTGCTAACCTTTGTTGATTTCAAATATCATTCCCCTTTTACCTAGAATTCTACTGGGGCAGAGCGTGTTCCCTGTGTCAGGGTCCCCGCGCATGCTGTATTCTTCACCTGCGACTCTTTTCCCTCTTCCCTTTACCTGCTGACCAGGTGCTACTTCCTCCTGGAAGGCTTCCTGATTCTTTGTCCCTACCAGGCCAAAGTGAAGGGCCCCTCCCTTGTTCCAGTAGCTGCCTGTGCCTCGCCATCCTAGCATGGATGGTGCCATCTTAGAGACGGTAGCTAGGGATTATTTCACGTTCCAGCCTGGCTTGATCAGTGGTTGTTACCTGGACACTGGTTTTCAAAGTATGGTCCCAGGACCAGCCACATCAGCACAGGATTGCTGCACCCCAGACTTACTCAGAAGCCCTGGGGCCAGGACCCAGCAATCTGTGTCTTCACAGAACTTCCAGGTGATTCCGATGCCTGCTCCAGGTTGAGAACCACTGGTCTTGAGGTTTTTGATGAATAAGATTTCAAGGTAATGTCCAGTCATGGCAGGAAAGGGTGTGTTGTCACCTTGAGCAGGTGAGAAGCAGGACAGATGTGGGCCCAGGGTGTGGCATCCCTGAGCTATATTGTAATTGCTGGTCTACTTGCCTGTGTTTCGGCTAATGGCCACCTGGTGAGAATAGCACCTTGGCAAGGCTCTCTTGTTGTAGCCCAGCCCCCAGCACGGTGCTTAAATTGTAGCTCTATAATTACACAGTAAATAGTGAAGTCAGAGACGTTCCTTTTCCACACTGATAGGCACCAGCATTAGCTGCCATTATTAAAGGCATGATTTATGAGCGAGAAGGCATTGAACAACATTGAACCAGTCATTCCTGGCTGTTTTTGTAGTGACTGCCATAAAAAGATTCCACTGTGACTTAACTGAGTGAATTGTATGGCTTTCATTCCTTCAGTGAGCTGCCAGAGGAGAATAACCACGTTCTGGGACCTTATAACTTAGTAAAATAGTCATAAACAAAAATAGATATTTTAAGATTTTTACACCAACTTTTGGTATATATTGCCATGCTTTGGAAATGCCATAAAACAACAAGGATTTTTCTTTTTAGTTAACATGCCTACTCAGGAAAAATGGACTCTTGTGACATCTTGGTCTGGGTTAGAGATCTTTTTACAGATGGTACTTGGAAAGAAAGACTGTAACTCTGAGCTATGAAATATTTAACTCCAGGGGAGAAAACATCTAACACCTATATTCACTTGCTGTTCTATTTTGGATTTATATTATTGCCAGAAGACAAAGGATAAAGAGTTTTCAAGATCTTAAGAGTATTTTAGGGTTAGTATAACTCCAATTGTTTCCCAGATGGAGCAAAGTCAAGCTTAATTCTGGGTCTGGTTTTAGTCAATCAATTTTCGGTGCTTGTCAATAAAACCAGAAGGTGAGAAAGTTGAAATGGTTTGTGGAACTCTGGCTTGCCTGGGAACTTTTTGAGATAGAAGACAGGCACTAGTTTATTAAGGCCTTTGCTAAAATATCCCTAACCTAATCAACTAAGGCAATTTTTGCCCCCCAGGAGGCATTTTAAGTTGTCACAACTCAGAGGATGTTACTGGCATCTAGTGATTGAGGCCAGGGATGCCTCCAAACATCCTACAATGCCCGGGACAGTCCCCACAACAAAGTGTCCCACCAAAGTGTCAACAGTGTTGAGGTTGAGATGTCATGCCCTAAAGCATGGACAGGAATCCTTTTAAAATGCTGGAGCTCTGCAGGACTCGGTCCCAGGCACGTTCCTCACTCCACGAGGTTTGTGTCCCATGTACCCCCCACACAGCACATTGGAGCACTGAACTCCCCCACCAGTTGAGAAGATGACTCCTCTCTTGCTGGTGCTTAAGCCAGAAACCTGGACTTGAACTTCGACCCCTTTCTTTCCCAAACTGTACCATCCATCTCTAAGATCTGTTGCTTCTACCTCCGGAAGACCTTGATCACCTGGTCACCTCTGTCTCCATTGCCATCCACTGGGTTCCAGCCACCATCTTCCCACCCCCTGCCCCAACCCCGAGCAGCCTCCCAGACCCTGGGTCTTGCCGGCACCAGCTGCAGCACCTGTCTGTAGCTCACCATGGCAGTCACAATGCCGGCTTCCTCCTGGCTGGCTCTGAGCTTGCTTCCTCCCATTGATTCCGTTCTTGTCCTGGTCCTGTTGCAGTCTCTGAGGCATGACGAGTTCTTTCCTCTGAATGGATCTTCCTTATCTTTTGCCTTTTGGCTCAAGTATCATTTCCTCAGAGTGTTCTCTGACCATCCCAGGTAAGATAGATCCCTCCCAGGTGATGCTCTCTGCTCTTTTTTTGTACTCATCAGAGTGTAACCCTTTATTTATCTGTGAGATTACTGGTGCGCTGTCCCCATGAGCGAAGATTTTTTTTTTTTTTTTTTTTTTGAGACAGAGTCTCAATCTGTTGCCCAAGCTAGAGTGCTGTGACATCAGTCTAGCTCACAGCAACCTCAAACTGCTGGGCTCAAGCAATCCTCCTGCCTCAGACTCCCTAGTAGCTGGGACTACAAGTGTGCACCACCATGAGTGGCTAATTTTTTCTATTTTTTTTTTTTAGTTGCCCAGCTAATTTTTTCCATTTTTAGTAGAGATGGGGTCTTGTTCTTGCTTAGGCTGGTCCTCTTCAAGCAATCTTCCTGCCTCTGCCTCCCAGAGTGCTAGGATTATAGGCGTGAGCCACTGTGCCCGGCCAAAGCATAGATGCTTTCTGAGGAGAAATCACGTCTGTCTTGCTCACTGGTGACAGTGGCTGGAGCTTGCTGTTAGATAATGTTAGAGGAACATTAGTGGGAGCAGTGGCTGCCTGAGTGAGTGAAGGGAGACTAGCTGAGGTGGTGAGGGAGGGGTGGTGTGAAACGCAAGGCCATGGGGGCAGAGGGGTGCTCAGGAAGGTTCCCAAGAAGGGATTCCACTAGAGCGTGAATTTTTTTTTTGGTAGAGATGGGGGTCTCACTATGTTGCCCAGGCTGTTCTCCAACTTTGGGCTCAAGCAATCCTCCCGCCTCGGCCTCCCAAAGTGCTGGGATTACAGGTGTGAGCCACCACACCCAGCCTGGAGGATGATCTTGAAGAATGATTTGGGGTTCCCCAGACTTGGGAAATAATAAAAAGTTCCAGTTGGGGTGGGTGGGAGAAACACTTGAAATTAAATGGATGCTAAAGACAGTCTTGTCTCTGATCATGTCTGCATGGGGACCATCCAGAAAGCGTCAATTGCCACAGTGTAGACCAGTGGCTTCTCAAACATTAACGTGCATGTGAATCTCCTGGGGGTCTTGTTGAAATGTAGATTCTGGGTTTGGTTGGTGGCGAAATTCTCCATTTCTAACAAGCTTTCAGTGCTGCAGAGGCTGCTGGTCTGCAGACCTCACTCTGAGTAGCAAGGACGTAGGGAACGGGAAGACCAGAAATGTTATTGAAATGACACCATCTCTGTCATCATGTGCCCTTTGATGTATGGCAGAGGAGATGACGTCTGTATTGTCTTCAGTACTTAATTTTTTTAATACTGTCTCTTGTGACTCTCGGGAGCCTTTTATTATTTCATTCGAGGCAGCATCTACCAGGCATATTTGATATCTTTCAAGTTCTTACTCTCCACTGTCCTTTCTGTAATATTCAAGGAAATAGAAACATAGAAGAGACCTATGTGTTAAACCACATGTGTCAACCCCATTGTGTGCCTGTCATCAGTTTCAAAGTAAGCATGTTAGAACTTTTGTCAAACGTGAAGCCACCGAAATATCATCTTGTCCATGCCTGCATTCCGCCAGGTGCCCTCTTTCCCCTGTAATCTGTACGTTTTTTAATGGTCTCTCTGTAGAGCATTCTTAGCCTGGACGGTGTGTTCTCTATCACCCATCACGTCTGTAGGAACGTCCCTGCTTCCCATCAGCCGCTGCATCTTCAGAAAAGACAAACTAGAATTAATTGGAGGCAGCTATCACGTGGAGGGTAAATCTGTCTCCTAAGAGAACCATATTATAGTCAAGACACAAACGGATTTCACATTATCTGGAGCCTTTTTTAAGATGTGCAAATCTGAGGTGATGGAGGAATTTTCTGTATATGGGAGTGTGCCATTTATTCTTGACTTTTCAGTAACTGAGATGTTCAAACTTCCACTGAGTATCAAAAATCACCTTGGGACACTTTGAAAAAGTAGAAATTCCTGTGTCCTGTCCCTTCCCTTTTTGAAGCCAACCTCCCCCCACCCCCCCACATCCCCTCCAGTGATTTTTGAAGCAGGTGGATTAGCATTTAGGGCCCACTTCTCAGTGCTCTGGGAGAGTCCTCCTGTCTGGCAGTGGCTATGCAAATGGACTTCCAGTCTGCGTTTGAGTTTTAAACATCTGGCTGATGGAAAGCAGCCCCGTGTGAACAGC
Organism: Eulemur rufifrons; assembly: GCF_041146395.1. Taxonomy (NCBI): domain Eukaryota; kingdom Metazoa; phylum Chordata; class Mammalia; order Primates; family Lemuridae; genus Eulemur; species Eulemur rufifrons. The sequence continues at coordinate 14,146,797 of NC_090987.1, forward strand.
CGGCATCAGCCAAGGCCAGGAACATCCCACACGTGGCCGAGACAAGGAAGTCGCCTTTTGTATAAATTGTGATGGGATCAGGGACTTGGCTGTGGAGAGTGGACTCTTGACCACTTAGAAGTCATTTCCTAATCAGCTGGGGTGAGGAGGAGGAGGGGTAAACAAGCTGGGAAAACAAAAAAGAAATATGAAACCACATCTTCCTTCCATTAGTGAGAAACGGTCCACAGGAAAAATGAGAAGTTTTTCCACATACTCCATACAGATTTTTTTCCATCGGGCAATGTCTTTGGCTAAAGCCAATCAGATTTTTGACGGTTACAAAATGTAAGGATTAAGCAAGTGTATTTCCTGGGGTTTAAATGAAATCTCTGGCGCTAAGTAGAACCAAACTCTGCACGACCCTGATTGTCAAGTAACTGTGACTTCCCCTCCCTTCCCCTCCATCTTCCTAGAGACTTTCCTTTCCTTCTCCTCTCCCTGCCTGCCTTGAGCTGGAAGCCAGCCCACCATAGATTTCATTGTTAAATTCCCGAAGCTGTTACTATGTATAAACATACAACAGAAAGTCCCCCACAGCTGTTCATAGTCAATTGGGAGCCAGGCCAGAAGCCCTTTTTTTCAAATTGAGAAATTCCTGTAAAACCTTCACTTTGGGGGGGGGTGGGGGGCGGGCAGGAAACCTTCAGTTTAGAGTAACTGTAAATTTATGCAGTTTCATTTTAAAAGGACTTTTAAAAAATTTTCACAAGTTTTCTTAATCTTTTCAAGGATATATTCAAGTGAGTAGAAGATAAAAAAAAAAAATTGCTTCATCTTTTTCCAACTTCAGATTTTTACAATTTGTTACCTATTGACATCTCCCAAACTAATTTTACCTATACAAACTTGTGAAATTTGAGATTTATAATAATCAAATATGTTATGAGAATCAGAAACTAAGACCTCAAGGCTAGTTGACTTATTCAGCTTCTAAGCTCCAGCATTTATGTGCCACAGCGATTTGTAATAAGTTTAGCAGAAAGAGAATGTTTAATATTATACCGGAGTATTTTTTCTTTTATTACACAAGTTCAGAATTCGTCATTAATCATACCAAAAATAGGATAGAAACACCATGTTCAGTGTTGCTAAAATTAAAGGTATTAGGCCGTAGCTGAGACCAACTTTGGATTGTAAAAGTTAATTTTGAATTTTATTTTTGCCGCTCTGGGAGCCACTGAGTTCAACCTGTGAGTGCTGGTAATTCTTTGCCTCTCTGGAGGCTGGTTTGAGTGAAGTAATTTCTCTCTGGTTTTCGTTTTACTGCTACTACTTAGGTTTGTTCCATGAAAGCTTTCTCAAACTACCTTTGACCAAATCTGGGACCCTGCTAAATTGTCTCACGATTCTCGTTAGGTATAATTTGTGGCAGCTTCTGTTTCTGGGCAATCCTCCTCCGGATGGGGTTAGACCTAGTGACACCTTCTAATGAATAGAGCACAGCCACAGTGATGGGATGTTGCTTCCAAGGCTAGAACCCAGAAGGCCCTACGTCTCTCTTGCTCACGCTCTCTTGCTCTGAGAGAAGCCAGTTACCATGTTGTGAGCTACCCGGTGGAGAGACACTTGAGACAGAGCTGAGGTTGGCCTCTGGCCAGCAGCCCTGTGGGTGAGCTTGGAAGTGGGTTCTCCCAGATGAGACTTCAAATGACTGTAGCCCTGGCTGATGCCTGGATTTGAGGCTTGTGAGAGACCCTGAGCCATGCCCAGCCATTGTAACTGAGATAATAAATACTTGTGTTTTAAACTGCTAAATTTGGGGGGGTTTGTTAGGCAGTAGTAAATAGCCAAACAAGGGCAAAGATTTAAGATGCAATTGAAGTTGCCCTGCCTTTGGGAGCTCACTGTCTAATAAGCTCCTCTATTGCCAAACATCACTGGTAAGTCAGGACGTGAAACCATTACCATTGTTATTTCTTGATAAAAGGCTCCAACAAAAACAGTTTCTAAGCTTCCATTTTTGTCCCACATGTTTTGTTTTTAGTTTACTTTTTTTGAATAAGTAATACATGTAAATGGTACAACCTTAAGTCTTCCTGCCTCTTTTTGTCCCAATTACCTAGGTCCCCTCCCCAAAGGCACCAGCCATTGCCAGTTTATTGCTTAACCTTCTAGAGATCATCTTTGCATTTACAAATGTGTAAATATTTCTTTATTTTCCCAACACAAATGACAGTGGGATTTGACTCTCAACTCCCTGTGTCAGGAGTATGGTAGATAGCTCAGAGATTGAAATCTGGCATAGTTTCTGCCATTGGATTTCACTCTCAACTTTTAATAGATATGAAATGAATTTGAAGAAACAGTTGGAAAACCTTTTGAGAGAAAGGAAGGTAACATGTCACATCATGATCGGGCAGGAGTGGGACTTAGGGAAACCATCTTTATCCACGTGCCTTGGGGCAGGAGAGTCTGTAAAACGTCCAGATGAGCTGCTTTTGAGACATTTCCATTGTGAAGTGTATCTTGTTGACCTTTGGGGAAAGGAGAGTGACAATAACTCTCCAGGTTAGAAAATGTCCCAGATAATTATTTCAGCTCTGTCTCCCATTATTTTCTAGCCAACTTCTCCCGAAGAAGCCTTCATATTGTGAAAAATTGCACTGTTTTTATGACTTGCTTCTGGTCATCTTTAAAGATCTAAGGTGACTCTGGGTTAGATGGACATGAGTTCTAAGAACAGATATGAAGAGGAAAGAGAAGGGCTTGCTGTTCTACTTCTCCTCCTTTCTGCCACCCCAGCGGGCAGATCTGGGTGACTTGTTAATTGTGCAGGTGATGTCCCAGGCCAGAATGAGAGTCACTCCTGCCTGGCCTGAGACATCGGCCACGCATGTTTACCTGTTTGAATCTGAGTTTCCTCTCTGCAAGGTGTAGATGATTAAACCAGATAATTAAAACAACTTTCAAGAATAGCAGATGCCTAATTCATAGGGTATATGAAGACTAATAAATGCCTTAGAAGAAAGGCAACTTATGAATTTGGGGTGACATTATCATTACAGTCATTACCTTCAAAGTTATAGGCGTCATGCAGGCAAGTCGTAATGGAGGCAAAGAGTAATTGGACAGAACCCAGCCGAACATTGATGTTTTGTTTCCTTAATGTGTAGTATCAGCTCCAAAAGAATTGAATCAGCATGCTCACCTGGCTTGCTATGCCAAATAACAAGATTGGCCAATCCTTTTTACTTATTGTTCAGAAACTACAGAAGAAAGTTGCCTACAAATAATGATGATGGCTGTTTTTCAGTGACTCATGCTCTCTTTGATTGGAATCCAGTGCACCGTCTACTTTTCCTGGCATCATTACTACACGTTGCCTTTTATTTTGACTAAAGCGATGCATGAATGAATAGATTTTAAATGAATGCTTGATTCTTTTACTGCTTCCGGACAGAATCACTTGCTGTTGGTAGAAGAACAAATTCATGTTTCTTTATTTTAGGCCACTCATTTGTGACCCTGATAATATGCAGTGGGGATTCCTTCCTTCCGTCTCTCATCCCTCCCTCCTTCCTTGTTTCCTTTTCCTCCCTTCCTTCTGTCCTTCCTTCCCTCTGTCCTTCCTTCCCTCTGTCCTTCCTTCCCTCTGTCCTTCCTTCCCTTTTCCTTTCTCCCTCCCCACTCCAGCCGCCACACCCCTGCCAAGTATTTGAGCACCTGCTACATGCCAGGCACTGCCCTGGGTGCTCTGGATGTAGCAGAGAGGAGAGACAAAGTCCCTGTCCCCGTGGAGCTCACGCTCTTGTGTAGAGAGACAGAATAAGCACACTAACGTGTGGTATCGATATGTATCACATGTTGATGATAACTGCAATAGAAACAATGAATCAGTATGAAGGGCAAAAGAAGTGAGGGCTTATCATTTTGTCCAGGTGACTCAGAGCCTTGTTAATAAGGTGACCTTTCATTCAATCAACAAATATCTATAAGATGTTTGCCATGTATTGGGCTCTACTGTAGGTGCTGGGGATATATCTGAAGAAAAGAAGCAAAAATCCCTTCCCTCAGGGAGTGTACATTCTGGTGGGAAGAGACAGATCATAAATTTTCAAGTCTGTTGGCAGATGGGAAGTGCTAAGGAAAACAAAGTAAATACAGTGGTGATTGGCCGGATCCCTTTAAAAAGGTGACATTTGAGATAAGACAGGAAGGCGAGAGTGAGCCTTGTGGTTACCTGGGAAGAATGTTCCAGGCACAGGAATAGACTCTGCATGACCCCAGGGGCAGGGAGGTGCCAGGGAGGCTGGAAGTGAGGTGTGAGGGTGGTGGGGATGAGGCCGAGGGGTAAAGAGCAGATAGACTGTGGGTTTTACTCCAAGAGAAAGGAGAACCCATCGTGGGGTTCCAGCTGAAGAGTAAGGCAGTCTGCGTTACCTTTGAAAGAATCAGTCCACCCTCTGCATTGGAGTTAGGCGGAAGGGGACGAGCCTAACTCCAGGTGAGTCTGGGGCTACGTCTAATCCAGGTGAGAGAACAGAACCTCAGCCAGGCAGGTAGCAGGGAGGTGGGGAGAGGTTTTAGCTTCTGGAAACATTTGGAAGGCCAGAGCCCGTAGGATTTGCAGATGGATTGGGTGCAGAGTGGGAGGGAAGATGAGTCCAGCCTGACTCTAGGTTTTCAGCATGAGCACCTGGAAGGATGGAGTTGCCTTTTACTGAAGTGAGGAAGCCTGGGGTAAAGAGCGAAAATGAGGGGTTCAGTTTTGGTGATGTTTGAGTAGAGATGTGAAATTTTAAATCTAGCTGCTTTTGCTAATGTAGAAGTGTTCGGGATAACCACTCTCATCTTTAACAAAATGCTAAGCCCACGTAGACTGTAGGGCCAAAGCGTATCTAAATGAGGTGAGACTGAGAACAGTTTCAGTGTTCAGCTGCCTGCACTGCGTCGCGTAAGAGCAGCGCCTAGGCTAGAAACCGGGTATCTTCCTTAGTGTTTTTCTTCCCAGCCCCCCTGCCCTGATGAAGTGAGCTGTAAACTGCTGCTGCTTCTGCCTCTGAAAGTTCTGCGGCAAATCCCATCCTCTCTGCCTGCCCCACCTTAATAGCCTCCGCCTTCATCCTCTGTCGGCTGGAGGATGGCAGGAACTTTCTGCGATCTTGTCCTGGCCACACAGATGGACACCATCTCTTTCTGGAGTCCCAGGTCAGGGTTAGCATTTCTAACACGCAGATCTGATTAGGGCGGTTCCTGTCTTGGAGGCCCCAGGCCGTTTGTTCCTGCACCCTGCTCCCCCTCCTCACCTCTGCTGATGCTGCAAACCTTGGGGCCCAACTCGCATGTCCCAGGACATTTTCCAGCCCCTTTTCCCTGTTCCGTGTCCTCATTGTCCCTGTTACTTTTCCATCACAATGGGAATACTTCTGTGGGCTAGATGCTCGCCTGCCTTCCCTGGGCTTAAGCTTCCTGAGGACAGGAGCCACGTCGCTCACCAGCAGCTAACTGAGCACCTGTCCTGCAATCAGGAGACATTTGCCCAGTGCGTGGGAAGCCTCAAAAGGTCTCCCCTTGCTTAGCACACAAATTCCAAATGCCTCTAATGTGCAAGGCCTTCCCGGCCTCCTCTTCCAACCACCAACTTCCTCAACCCCCAGCTGTCCACACTTTAGTAACTCTGAACAAATCCTGGTGCTTCCCTGCTGGGGAACCTTTGCTCCTAGGGCTTCCTCTCCTGAGGTGCAGATGCCTTTCTCTCCCCACTTGTCATCTCCCAACCTGATGGTGGCCCCGTGTGACTTCAGGGTCCAATGCAAGTAACATCCCTCCGCTCTCTCTCCTCCCCAACCGTGTGGTGTAATTGACTGCTCTCTGCTCTGGATTCTCCTCTAGCTCCAGTCACGTTGAATGCCATGGTTGGGTGTGTATGTGCCACTGTTCCCGCATAGACGACTGCAAGTGTGTGAGGATGGGGCCCATTTCATTCGTTTTTATGTATTTATCTTTAGATACTTTATATACATGTATATTTCACATGTATATACTTAGTACCTTTTATATATTAATCTTTATATACTACGTATACTTTATGTCTTTAGATACTTCATATACTTGTATATACTTTATATCTTTATATACAACTAATAATTTGTTTATTGCATTGAATTTTGGGGTTAAGAGAGGAACAGTGGAATTTCACATTTTTGGAGGCCTGTTCCTTATGATTAATCTTAACTCTTTTGTAAAGCACTCATATAAGTAACAAAATTACAGGTTTGACCTCAGAAAGCTTGGGAAGTTTTTTTGTTTTTAGCATAACTTTAGGGAGAATTTTCTAAGTATCCTGTAGGTTCAATTAACCAAGATAATATACTTCTTTGGGATACAAAGGTTATAATATGCTTCCGAATAATCAGTGTGTTGATTGTTGTTTTTGTCATGAAAACTGTGGTGATAATGGCTAGCCTGCTTGTTTCCTCCCAGGTATTCATGGTGAGTTTCCGTGCCTTGGGCTGTGCTGCCTTCTGAATGTGGTTTTTCTGGTTGTTCCCATAACACTGCTACCTGGGTTTTTCCTGATGTTACTGGAGAACTAATTTATCTTGTTTGATACTACTCCTATCTTTGGAAACTAGATGTGTTCTGATCAGCTCTTTGGTTTCCAACATCAAGGATTCCAGTAAAATTTAGATGGGAGGCACCAGCCCAGAGCACCCTGCCACTCTGTGAATCACAAGGTGCCCGGACAGCTCATTACTTGATAAAGAGGAAACTCTGCCCTTGGCCTTTGAAGTGCAGGTGCCTAGAAACAACTCCTCAGGCTTCTTTTTTGGAGTAAGGGAAAGCTGGTGATCTCAGATTATTTAGAAATTACAAAAGAAGGCAAATCAGGAAGAAGTCAGGAAGTGAGGGAATTGTCTGGTAATAGATGCACCACACCCCGTGCAGACAGAGGTAGACTGTGTCATGCTTAACAGAAACCATCGGAACCTGTGACGGAACCTGTGACGGAACGTGTGACGGACTATTCACAGACCCTCCAACTAGGTAGTTTGACTCTTTGCTGAAATAGCTCTACTTTGATTTTTTGAGGTAGTTGTGAAAAAAGACTTAATTCTCGCATCAGTTGCAACCAGCACTAAATTCAAATTCTTCCTGATAAAAATCTAAGTCCAGATAGAGAAGGGGGATGGTAAATAACCCATGTCTAGTGGTCCCTTTTCTGTTCTCTCTCCATAACACTGGGACTTGTCGACGTGTTTTCACCTGGAGGTGTATTGTCAGGAACTTGGGGTCTGCTGCAGTAGGCAGGCTCCAGTGTACCTGTCCCTTGCATGTCCCCCCGTGGGCAAGCCACCCCACACCCGCTTGCTGTTCATCTTGAGGTCCCCATCTCAACCTCCTCTTCTCCTCTAGCCAATTTCTACCTTTTTGGAGCTTTTGGCTCAACAATTTGACTCTAGGGGTGTCCTGTTCTCATGGTGGGCTGGATGGAGAAGGTAGGAGGAGCCTCGTATCTCACGGAGTGAGGAAGACCCCACGCTGGACAGAAGCATTGCACTTGGTGACTAAGTTCCATGGCACCATTTCATATGGAACACAGGCCTCTCCAGGCAAATGAGCATTTCCTGGACTGCTCTGGAAAGATCCAGTCCAATTTGAGACAACTTCCTGAAATAAGAAATCTCGGAATGCAATTCCTATTGGCAGCCTGGGTGGGTAGGCACATAGGAAGGTCTGCTAGGCTGAGGTACTTCTGCATGAGAGCAAGAAAAAGGGGTTCTAGGTATGAGGCACAGGATGCTGGAGCCGGACGGGCTGGCTTTGAATCTGGGCTCTATTTTTTTTTTGTTGTTGAGACAGAGTCTCACTTTGTTGCCCAGGCTAGAGTGAGTGCCGTGGCGTCAGCTTAGCTCACAGCAACCTCAGACTCCTCGGCTTAAGCGATCCTACTGCCTCAGCCTCCCGAGTAGCTGGGACTACAGGCATGCGCCACCATGCCCGGCTAATTTTTTCTATATAGATTTTTAGGTGTCCATATAATGTCTTTCTATTTTTAGTAGAGACGGGGTCTCGCTCAGGCTGGTCTCGAACTCCTGACCTTGAGCAATCCACCCGCCTCGGCCTCCCAGAGTGCTAGGATTACAGGCGTGAGCCACCGCGCCCAGCCCTGGGCTCTATTTTAATATAAAATACACCAGACACTATTTTATACACTATCTTAATCTAAAATTTTAGTCTAATTTAAATTAAATTACAATTAAAAACTTTTGTTTTTCCTTGTACAGATTTATGGAGTACATGTGTCACTTTGTTACATGCAAAGATTGTGTTGTGGTCACGTCAGGGCTTGTAGGGTATCAATGGCAAGTTTTTTGACCTCAGTGTCTTCATTTATAAAATGAGAATAACAAGACCTTCCTCAATGGGTCCTTGTGCACTTTAAGTGCATTTATATGTGTCAAGTGCTCGATAAATGCCAGCTAGTGTTGTCATGAACACATTATTAAGTCAGAATCACGAATAAATGCCATTTGCTGGCATCTGGAACAGCACAGGCTCAGCACTCCCGATGAGGGCATTTCCTTCTCCCACACCCCTCTCGTCTGTCTACTCCCAGGTCATCTCAGGCTGTTTCCTGCCATTTGAGATAATCCAATGGCATCTGAGGTCATTTTAAAAATCAATTTGGAGGGGGTGTGTTTTCATGGATGAAGGCCCAAACCAGTGGCCTGCTGGTTTAATGCAGGACTGGCTGTTTCTCACCTTCCCCGGCACCCCACAGAGCCTTCCACTGAGTTTCTTGCTGGGTCTTGATTTCAACTAAACCAGGACTTGGTGAATGAATGGTCTTCTACTCATGGTGGGTTGGAAAGGCCCACGGTATACTTGGAAGGGCTCTAGAGGAACTAGTTTTATTTTAACCCAAGGAGAAGGGGTCTATTAACAGAGCAGGGTGGAAAGAGCCAATTAGACCTTGATGCCCCTCTCCTGGCAGGGCAGACCCAGGAAGAGAGATGGCGCCGAGCAGGGAGTAATGGGGGGGGCAGGCAGGATGCCTGGCTCCAGGGGCAGTTGCCAGTGGTTTCGAGCCATGCAGACACTGGGGTCTTCTTTCTTTCTGAGGGGCCCCTGCCCTGAACACACGTGGGCTAGAAGACTGTGAAGCAAGGAGGCTGTGTCTGGCCTGCCTGAGTATGCTTCCCAAAGTCACCTGTCCCTCAGCATCAGGACCAGAACACCCAGCCAGCCTGGAAGGACTCGTCTCTCTCGCTGGGAACCCACTCACCTGATTCTTCAGGGGTGGGGGCTGGGGATTGGCTCTTTCTACCCAGGCTGGTCAACTCCTTCCTGAGCGTCTCTGAATTTTTATTTGTAGGAATTATCACTCACCTCTGGCTTCCTGGACTTGCATTCATTCATTTAATCTAACATTTGTCTACCTCCCTCCTTCCCTCCCTCTCCCCCTCTGTTCTCTAAAGAGGGTGATTCCTGGGCCTTTTAACTGGTTAAAATGATTGCTCTTATGGCCAGCCTGAAGGTTAAACCTTCGTCCTGGGTGTGTTTTGCTTTAAAGCATAACTCATTTCCTCCTCGCATCGATTTCCACTTTGTCCTTAGTGTGGGGTTTTTTTTACCAACTTGGCATACAACCATCTCTTGCCTTTTATTTTTAGAACTTAGTGTAAGGATTAGCAATGTAATATTTTTAATCCTACTGACTTAGGTAAATTATACAATAGAGAAAGTTTTAAAAGCTTAGCTTTTTTTGGCATATAAATAGTAAAAATGGCTTTTTAGAGCTTTAATCTGGGGTATAGTTTTCCTCCTTCAATTCTCTTGGCAAGTTATTTTTGGGGTTTAGGGATGGCTTTGGAAAATAAGGATGATTTTAGGATTCTTCTTAGTGGTTTGAAAAAGCATTCATAAAAGTGATATTTAGGATATTTGTAGCTTGGCTATTATAAGAAATTGTCAATTGTCTAGCTTTATACCTTGTAGATTTTTTACAAAATCAATTTAGAGCTCTGTGCATGTGTTTTCATGAATGAAGGCCCAAACCAGTTACTTGTTGGCTTAATTCAATAAAACCAAAATACCTGGCAAGTCTTAGATCCAATCCTATTTATACTTCCTCATACTTCCTAGACCACTGCTGTCTGATAGAACTTTCTGGGATGATAAAAGTGTCCTGTGTCTAGGCATTAGTCACATGTGGCAGTTGAGGTGGACCTGGACTGTTCTCACCTGACAGCATGTGATTCAGCAGGAGGCTTTCTGGGGAACTAGAGCTTGGGTCTGGGGGTTGGTCCCGGGATCAGAGGCAGTGGTCCCCAACCTTTTTGGCACCAGGGACCGATTTCATGGAAGACAATTTTTCCATGGACCCAGGGGGGTGTGGGGCATGGTTTCAGGATGATTCAAGCACATTACAGTTATTGTGTAGTCAAACCTCTCTGCTAATGATAATCTGTATTTGCAGCTGCTTCCTAGTGCTAGCATCACCGCCTCAGCTCCACCTCAGATTGTCAGGCATTAGATTCTCATAAGGAACACGAAATCGAGATCTCTCACATGCACAGTTTAAGTAGGATTCACGCTCCTATGAGAATCTATTGCTGTTTGCTGATCTGACAGGAGGCGGAGCTTATGCAGTGATGTGAGCGATGAGGAGCGGCTGTAAATACAGATCAAGCTTTGCTGGCTTGCTGGCTACTAACCTCCTGCTGTGTGGCCCAGTTCCTAAACAGTCCATAAACCGGTACCAGTCTAAGGCCTGGGCCTTGGGGACTATAGATCAGAAGGACTCGTGCCTCTGCCCCCTTCTCCAGCCCCTCAGGCTGTGACTCTGCTGGACCTATGCCCTACCTGGGAGGTGATGAGCTACGCTCAGTTCTTAGAGCTTCAATCCTTTCGTGCTGAAAGCCTGTCTAAGTCTGGCTCCCCACTGCTCTAAGGATCGGGTGTGGGCTCCTTCATCCCCATTTGGGGGTCTGCTTTGCCTTGCCCTTCCTTACTCAGCACTTTCCCTGTCACCCTCCTGCTTCCCGTGACATGGGAAGATTTGCAATTCCAAGAACAGGCTGTGTGCATTCCCACCCCTAGACCTCTGCAAATATGACCCAACTGCCTGGCATGCCCTGCCCCTTCCCCTCACCTGGCTCACTCCTACATGTCCCCCAGATCTCAGTCCCTGTGGCGCCTCCCCTGGAAAAGGCTCTCTTTGCCTCTCCCCAGGTGGATCCCCATTGCAGCACCTCCCATGCTTGGTTGAAATTGCTCTTTTACCTACAGTTCCTCCCCCTGCACTAGAGCTGCTCAGAGGATGGTCGGTCCCTGGACCGATGCAGCATCACCTGGGAGCCAGATAGAAACGCAAGTTCTCAGGCCCCAGTCCAGACCTCCTGAATCAGAAATCCCGAGGGCGGGGTCTAGCAATTTGTGTTTAACAAGCCCTGCAGGGGATTTTGATACCTGCTGAAGTCTGAGAACCACTCAGCTGAACCCTGAGCCCCATGAAGGTGGGATCTGTGACTTGCTGTTGGCCACCAGCCTTTACACACTGCCTGGCTCAGAGGGACAGGGGCTCAGGGAAACCTCCAGAGAGGAAACTTCAGTTATTCTTTTGACAACTGTCTAGTCAGGAAATTTGTCAGCTGCAATCTATTTTAAATCTCGTCTCCTTTCTCCAAAGGAGAAAAAGAAGAACTGGGTACTTTTTTTTTTATTATTGTGGTAAAATACACTCGACATACAGCTTACCTTCTTAACCATTTTTAGTTGTACGGTTCTGTGGCATTAAGTGCATTCACCTTGTGGTGCAGCCATCGCCACCATCCACCTTTAGAACGTCTTCATCTTCCCAGACTGAAACTCTGTACCCAGTCAACATCTCCCTTTCCCCCTCCCCGAAACCCCTGGCAGCCACTGTTCTACTTTCTGTCTTTATGAACTTGACTACTCTATGTACCTCATGTAAGTGGAATCGTGCTGTTCTTGTCCTTTTGTCACTGCTTATTTCTCTTAGCAAAACATCTTCAAAGTTTATCCACATTGTAACAGGTGCCGGAATATCCTTTTTAAGGATGAATGATATAGTTCATTGTATATAAATATATGCACCCCACATTTTGCTTATCCGGTTATCAGATGAGCATTTGAGTTGTTTCTACCATTTTGCTGTTGTGAAAAGTGCTGCTATGAACATGAGTATACTGTATAAATATCTGCTCAAATTCCTGCTTTTGGGGGTATATATCCAGAAGTAGATTGCTGGATCATATGGTAATTCTATGTTTAATTTTCTGAGGAGACATGATACTATTTTCCACAGTGACTTCACCATTTTACATTCCCACCGGCAATGCACAAGGGTTCCAACTTCTCCACATCCTCACCAATGCTTATTTTCTAGTTTGTTTGGGGTTTTTTGAAAACAGAATGCTTAAAAGAAGAAAAAGTGAAAGCTTGCCAAACTTTCTTAAATGCACTTCTTTGATCAATTAAAACCTAAACACTGAGTACCTATTGTCTGATAAGTTGCTATATTAAGAGAAATAAAATCCATAGAATTTATTTATTTCCATAGAAATCCGTTGGTCCCATCTAGTTCTAATAGACTTAAAAATGTTCATTGGAATATGAAAAACTACGTGAAAAATGTTAAAATATTACTACTAGTTTCTGATACAATTTGTGGAAATAGAACTCTATCTTTAGAGAACAGTTTTTTGACAACCATTCCATTCTTAGAATCTATGCTAAGGAAATAACTGAATAACTGCAAAAATGTATGTCCAAGGAGTGTCATTTTCCCTCACTAAGATTCTCCGTGTTTGAACCCCTGACTTTCTTAGAACTTCAAGGGCCAGTTATCTCTGGATCAAGAGAAGTGATCTCTAGCCACATCTGGTTGCCATCTCTTAGATTTAAAAAAAATTGCTCCAGGCTATAAAGTCACAGAACCTGTGACTTATATCTGTGAGGCACATTACATTATCAGGGACTATTTGTGGGGTTGGTAGTTTAAGTAACAGAGTATACTCTGTAGGGAAGATAGTCCAAGTGCTAAAAAGGAAAAACAAAAAAGCAAAAAAGTAGATGTGCATGTTTATGGTATTTGGCCACATGCACCACTGTTCAATGTCAATATCTTTCATTTGCCCTAACTTGTCGGGGTCAATGGGTAGAAACAGCCTTTCCCCGTCTCCTGCTGCCTTTTACTGTGTCCCGTGCTTGAGAGTGAGCCTTAAGGAGGATATCTTTAGGAAACATCCGTGTCATTACACACTTGTGAAACTGCATGGGATGCACACCACAGAGAGTGAACTCCAGTATAAACCATGCTCCTTAGTTAACAATACTTAGATATTGGCTCACCACTTGTAAGAAAGGTACCGCACTAATGCAACATGTTAATACCAGGAGACAGGGAGGGGCTGAGGGGATATATGGGAATTCTCTGTACTTTCCACTTAGTTTTTCTGTAAACGTAAAACTACTCAATAGTCTCTTAATTTTTTTAAAAATTAGGAAAAGTAAAATCTCATAGGATTAGGAAATTTAATGCCAGAAGGGACCTCAGACATCTGGAGAAACTCAGGGACAGTCTTCCCCTGTTCCCCACTCCAGGGTCAGTAGGGCTGGGTTCGGACTGCAGAGTCTGTTGTTGTTAAAAGCAGTGGGAACCACTGGTCTGGTCAGGCACCCTCACGGACAGATGATGACCTGAGCCCACGTGGGGACGTGGCCTGGCTGAGGCCACACAGCTACCGGTGGCCGTGCTCGGCTGGAGTACGGGTCTCTCTCCACACTCCCTGTCATCTCAAGGGCCTTCAGAGAGGCCATTGCATTTGAACCTAAAAATTCCTTGAAGTATAGCTTGCACCATTTCCTTGATCTCTTAAAACCACAGATGATTCAGCTTGCCCTTTTGGTTAGGCTAATCCTCTATTTTCCTTTGTTTTCAAAAAATCTTTTTTAGCAAGTTGCCCATCTGTGAAGGTGAAGGTTTTTTGTTTTTTATGACTTCTTCCACTTTTAGTACCAAAGGTGCTCAGTGACTACTGATTCTAGAACGTGTTATTCCAGTTAGACATACCGATCCTTTTCAGTGCTTTCTCTAGGACAAATCATTAAGTACAGATTTTGAGTGTGTGAATTGTATCTATTTCTGTTAGTTATAGATCCCTTTTTTAGAAACAATTTTTGGACTTTTAAAAATTTGATTTTACAACATATAATACCTTGGTGAACAAAGAGAAGGATCTAGTATAGCTATATTTCCTTGTTAGCTTCGTGCAGGCCGGGTGTGGTGGCTCACGCCTGTAATCCTAGCACTCTGGGAGGCCAAAGCGGGAGGATCGTTTGAGCTCAGGAGTTTGTGACCAGCCTGAGCAAGCGTGAGACCCCATCTCTACTAAAAATAGAAAAAATTAGCCAGTTGTGGTGGAGTGCGCCTGTAGTCCCAGCTACCCGGGAGGCTGAGGCAGGAGGGAGGATCACTTGAGCCCAGGAGTTTGAGGTTACTGTGAACTAGGCTGATGCCACGGCACTCTAGCCCGGGCAACAGAGTGAGACTCTGTCTCAAAAAAAAAAAAAAAAAGTTTGCAGGAATTAAAGGACGTGGCCACTTAAAGTAACACCTGATTCTAGACTGGATCCTGTATTGGAAGGAAAATAATACTACAAATGACATTTTTGTGTCAATGACAAAGAATGTTAGATAGCTGTTAATGTTATTAATGTTGAATTTAGTCAACAGATTTCTAAACGTAACTAATTAAAACTTAAGGAAATCTTTGGTGAACTTAACAACACACAGCTACAGGTGGTGATGTCGGCTGTACCCCCACAGGGGTCGGGAGATCTCACAGGTGATTCAGGCAGAGGATGGGAGCTCGTTGTCTGGGCACCTGCAGAATTCTCTGCAGCTATCTGCCCCGGCCTCTTCCTGGCAGTGCTGTTTGTTATGTTATGATTGGGGATTGCGTAGAATTAGAATAGCACTGCTGTGACGCTATAGAGAACATGACAGAATATAGGATTCTCTATTTTTAAGGCCTGGAAATGATTTGAATATTGATCACCTCTCTACTTCTTACACAGTTAGAAACTCCCTTTGGGAGCTTGCCTGTGTAAACAGGTGAGGCCAAGCAGGTGACCAGGGAGGGAGACTGGCCTGGGACCCACAGATGGTGAGTAAATCAATCATTAAACACGCAAATAATAAAAAATTAACTAGATAAGCAGCCAATGTGAAATTGTCAAAAGCATAGGACATTTTATCAAGGATTTTTTATCTTGGTAGGGAAAAAAATTAGAAGATTCAGTCCTTGTTATAATCTTGCTCTCCCCAAATGTTGCCATGGTTATATAGTGCATGAATTTTACTATTAGAATAGTTTAATAAGGCGATTCCGATGGGAGTGTGACACGCGAATATGAGTAGATTCAGCTCTGGGTTCTCCAATGCACAATTACACATTGTTGATAAACAACCCGGGACTATTTTTGGTTGGCCGGTATAACGTGTCTCTTTTTGGCAAGATACACGCCGGATATTGTGGCAGAGGTGTCAGATGTAATGACAGTTTCTATTTCTGAAACATAACACTTTCTAAAAAATCCCACATTTATTCATTATGCAAAGGTACTAACTATTAGATGCTTGGTTTATATTCTACTTTAAATCCCAGAGTTTGGGGTTTGTGACACGTTTCGGGAGATCTGAAAAAGGTGGTAATGGATACACCGAGGCCGCTTTGTTCTAAGCAGGTGGCAGAGTAAAATATTTAATGTCTCTCTCACTACTAGGGTGACATTTTCCTGCACCCTGAGCACAGTAGGTTACAAGCTAGGTATTCCCCTTGCCATCAATGATTCAACACACGGAGGTAAACTTGAGCCCGGGCATGGGCTGTAGTAACTTCTCGGCTGTTCCTGAAGTGTCAATGTGGTGATGTGTTTTTTCTCCTCGCGTTTAATCCTCTCACATGAGAATAACAACAGCTAATATTTATTGTGCCTTCCTGTGGGTCAAGACCTGTTCCAGGAGCTTTGCACATATCAGAGCACTTCATCCTTGCAGCAGCCGTGAAAGGCAGGCACCGTTATTTTACTCATTTTACAGATGGTAAGCTGAGGAACAGTGATATTACTTAATAATCCTTCCTGAGGTCACAGAGGTTTCTGGAGCCTGTGCTCTTTGCCACTGCACTAGAATGTCAGCTCGGGGCGCTGTATCATGGCACAGTGAAATGACCTTGGCAGCTGGAGGATTTGGACTTGGTTCCGGTTTCAGCCCTACGGTAATCAGCTGTGTGAACCTGAGCAATCTATGTACCCTTTCTCGGTCTCAGTTTGCTCATCTTTGGAATGGGAGTAATGACAACACTCACATATTGGGGAAAATTAAGTGTGATAAAGGGTAGAAACAGTATTTGAGCTGAAACTGATTCTTCAAAGAAAACAATGATGATACACAAAAAACAAGTAAATGCTAAACATTCCAGCTGATCCAAAGAGCACATATGCCCTCTTGGGTACCACACAGATGGAGTGGCCCTAATTTATAAAATGTTAAAGTTTCTTGTGACATTTTCATTTTGTGAAAGGTTCAGGTGTATTTCGTTTTTAATAAGAATCTCCTTTCACCGGTCTATGAAAAGATTATTTAATATCTGAGTTCTCAAGATGGCGCCAATGGCTGCACAAAGCACGTGGTCCCTTCCGAGCCTGTGTCACGGGTTAGGGCACGTGTGCTGCACACAGTAGTGACCTAATGTTAATACATAGTTTATTTGAAGGATAGGTTTTTGCTTCATTGTTTTAACTGAGGAAGATTTCAAACATATATCAAAGTAGAAACAATAGTATAATGAATCCCCCTTGTTCATGGCCATGGCCAATATTATTTCTACCTCTGTCCACTTCCTCCTCCCCCGTATTATTTCACAGCAAACTCAGCCAATGCCTTTTTCCATTCATGCTGGTTTTTAAATTTGGTTTGTTTTACTTGTTGATACCATGATAAAGGTTGTTTGTTAAGCATACTTGGAGGAAAGTGAAAATCTGCATTTAAGTGGTTACTAGCTGTAACTCTTCCTTTGGTGACACAAGTGATAGTTTTTTTGGTTTGTTTTAATTGGGGTCTTATAAGTGCTCTGCTCTCTTGTCTTGAGTTATTTTCATCTAGAAAATATAGAGTGTCTTAAATGGTTATAATTCTCTGCAATCTTGCCCGGGAGTGAGAGACAATATGGTGGAGGGGAAAGTATACAGATTTGGACTCAGGTACTAAGATCCGGTTCTGGTTCCACTACCTCTCATGATTTCTGAGAACCCAGATACAATATTGAACTCGGAGCTCGATTCTTCATTTGGTAGTTCTTTGTTAAAGGTCTACTATGCGGCAGATGCTGTTCTGGGCAGTGGATATATATTGCAGAGCATTAAATAAAAATCTACTTTTCAGTGACATTGTGTAAATGAAATATGTTAATGATATGTGACAACCTTATTCCCAAGTATTCTAGGCTGACAATAGTTTATAATAAACCAAGTTTTATTGAGGGGAAAATGTTATGAATTCTATCATATCTATGTATCTTACTGCAGTTTTGATGAAAGGCATCACTAGAATCCCCCATTCAGTGGATATCTGAGCCTCAGATATTGTGCACTCTGCTAAGGGCTTTTCATGAGACCGAGATTAAGCATCACAAGGACCTGAGAGGTGGGCACTACCTTCCTTTCATAAATGGGGAAATGGAGGCTTAGTAAGGATACTTTGCCCAAGGTCCTGCCAGACGCAAGTGGTAGGGCAGGGATTTTAGCCCCGTCTGTCTCTTTGTCAATCTTCAGACAGGAACCCTTAATCATTTCTTGATTCTGCCTCACTTGGGAAATAGGAGCAGTAGGGCACGGTCCTGAGCCTTTGGAATGTGCTCTCTGTTGGAGACAAAAACAACCACAATACAAGGCAGAATGCAGAGAATGGTTCTGGCAGTAAATTGTTTGAGTGTAAATGACAGAGCTATCAGGTGGGGCTTGAGTATCTGGGAAAGGAATAAAGGTGCCTGGTCGCCCTTGTGAGTGTCCCCCCGTGTGTGGGCAGAGGGTGGGTGGAGCCTGCAGTGGGCGGGGCCAGAGCAGACAGTGCCTCTCCAATTTCTAATGCAGATGTGAAACTCTAGTAATTTCCATAATGCAGCATGTCAGAAATTGATCTATTGATAGCTTTTGAAGAAGACAAGGTGAAAATCTCACAGATCGCCGCCATCTGACCTATGGCAGCCGTTTCTTTGAGAGTCATTGATTCTGATTTCAGAATGTGGTGAGTGTGATTATATTTTGTATTTGATCTCAACAGCAACGTTGAAGTCCCATTCAAGATGATTCCTTCTTAGTGATAGCCTAAGTTGCTCATGTTTAAACCGTAACAAGCATTCATAATATCTAAATGCTTGTGTGGTGGATGCAAACATGCACAGTTAGCTACATCACTGTTAGTTTTCCAAAGTCTAAACCTCCTGCACAGAAAATAAGGCCACACTAAGATACCGATTCCCCATGGACAGATCTCTAAGGTGAAGGAAAAGAGTAGGCGTGGGCTCAGGGTATGGCTTGGGGTGATAGCCAGCGATGAGCCCAGGGACTGATAGGCTAAGCTGGCCAAGTTGAGGAGTAAACTTGGACGTGGCCTATTCTGTGGCCAGAACACCAGCTTTGGATCTTGAGTGTAGCTTGCTTTTCCATTGACAAAAATCCCAGGAGAAGTGTACGTCACAACTCTGAAATATTGGAAGGGCTGGCATTATGGAAATCAGAACACAGTCTATTCAGAGTGTTTTTAAACATGCTTTGAAAAGTTTATAATTAGCTCCAGATGTCTTAAGTTCAAATCCACCTGACATTTAAAGGCTTTTTAGTAGCTTTCCTTGAGTTGTGCAGTATGCAGGCGCTCTTGATCTACTTGGGTATGCTGATTTATGGGCTATTTCAACCCCTCATTTATCCTGGATGCTTTTCTTTTTATTCTTTCACTAATTCCATTTCTTTTTAAAAAGAGCTCTAGGAAATCAGGAGGAATATGTTAAAAAATCAAGTTCAGTCCAGTTATATTTGCACTTGTTGGGAATGTATCCCTGGCATTGATTTATTGATGGACAGTTGATGAGTGTGGAGGTGGGGTGGGAAGTGGAGGGATTGGTGGCAGGGAGAGAATCCTCTAGACAACTCAGCCAGAGCCTGCTAGTTCCCAGACCTACAGGGAACAATGACAAGTGAGTTCCGTTTCCTAGATAAAAGACTCAACTTAGTTCTAGAATGTGCCTTCACCTAAAGAAAAATGTTAATCTGGCAGTAATTTTTCAGGTTAGTACCATGTTAATTGTTATGAGTTTATAATAGTGTTAATAATAGTAGGATAAAAGTTATAAATGGTATTTTCATAACAATAGGGTTAAAGAGTAATTTTTCTTTGTCATTAGAGTCCAATTGCATTTGAGAAAGTCATTTTCACTTTACAGGAGATGGGAGTTGAAGTCTGGTCTATGGCAAAGGGGGAACGTGGAAGAGCAAAAAAAAAATGCATCCATAGTTTGGCTGGTGGTTTTACACTTTATTTCACTTTGAAGTTAAAAAATACATATGTTCTCTCTGTACTATATGCCTTTGTAGAAGGGAGGTTGGAGGTAGGGGGTAGGGTGGGGTGGGGTGAGGTGGATTTTGCTAAATCAAACCCAAGCCCTCATCACTCCCAAAAAAGGTACAGAGAGATTTTACAGGGGAAGCAACTATCGAGAGGAGAAAATATCACAGCAGAAAAAAGTTCTAGAATGAACTGGCATTTTTCCTGGGGCTATGTTTTTTAAGAAGTAGAGTGAAATGTTTATTTAATTGGCACTTGTTAAAAACCCCAAAACATTTTGAAGATGTTTTAATAAATGTTGGATCCTTTTACAGGTGTATGTTTTCTCTTATATGCAAATCAGAAGAGTTCGCACAAGGCGGGACTGAGGCGTCCCTGTTTCAGCAGGCCATCTGATTTATATTAAATACCAGGTATTTCTCCAGGTTATCCCCTGCAAATAATTCTTACAACCTGGATAAGCCACAGAAAAATAACATGTTTTACCTTAGGGTAATTAGAAGAGAGAAAACATGGCCATTTAGGTCTTAATTATACAAATTGTTACAACAGCTAACCACAGCTTTGCCTTTTATGTGCACAGTCATGGGGAGAAGATGGATTTTGAATTTATAGACATAGAGTAATAAATTGGCAGTATCTGACTGTAATATCCTTTGTTCCTTAAATTTAAGGAATTTAAAAGGCACCCTCAAATTTTAAAACTATGCATGAAAGCCATGTATTAGATTCCTAGGGTTTCTGTAACAAAGCAGCACAAACTGAATGGCTTAAACAACAACAATGTATTATCTCATGATTCTGGAAGCCACAAGTCCAAGATCAAGGTGTTGGCAGGCCATCCTCCCCCTGAGGGTGTTGGGGAAAAGTGTGTTCCAGGCCTCTCCCCTAACTTCTGGTAGTTCTTTGGCTTGTGGCTATCTCCCCATATCTGTGTCCAGATTCCACTTCTTATAAGGAGACCAGTCACGTTAGATTGATTCCCACCCTAATGACCTCACCATAACTAGTTATATCTGTAACAACCCTATTTCCAAATAAGGTCACATTCTGAGGTGCTAGGGGTTAGGACTTCAACATAGGGACTTGAGGGGACACGGTTCAACCCATAGCCAGCAGTGTGATATGGGGAGCAGCCAAAGCCCCAGTGCTGTACCCCAAGTATTTGCACCCAGTGTGGTTACAGAGGGTGATGGATTTTTGGATAGGTTGTGTTAAATTTTATTTCCCTCTTCTGTTCCTTGTTTTCCTAATTGGTGATTTCAAACCTGCTATGTGAATGCGGGCATATGTAACAGCAGGGGGTTGGAGACACCAGGTGCTGGAAGCAGCATCAGTTACTCCTGCAGCAACACACCGCGCCACCTGGTGACCTGTATGACCAGGAATTCTGGAAATTAGCTTCCATGGACTCCAATGTGTATTAAAGGATAAGCAATTTTAAATTGTTTATTTGAAGCGTAATTATGTAAATCTGAGCAGTAACTACTGCAAAAAGATTTTTTTTCTTTTTTAAGAGACAGGGTCTTGCTTTGTTGCCCAGGTTGAGGGCAATGGCCTGATCACAGCTCACTGTAACCTGGAACTCCTAGGCTTGAGCCATCCTTCTGGCTCAGCCTCCCAAATAGTTGGGATACAGGTGTGTGCCACCACACCTGGCTGATTTTTAAATTTTGCTGGGGCAGTGCGGGGGGCATCTTGCTTGCTACTCTGGCTGGTCTTGAACTCCTGGCCTCAAGCTATCGATCCCTCCTTGGCCTCCCAAAATGCTGGGATTAGTCATGAGCCACTGTATCAGCCAGCAAAAGATTTTTTTTAGGGGAGTATTTTATCACTGACATTATCCATTGATGGTGATGATAAAATAATGAAAAATCAGACGACTTTTCATAGGTTTAGCTATTTTTGGTTTTGAATCCTCTGCAGATGATGCACTTCCTCATTGCCTGTGGGCTGGTGGACTACACCCACCCCCTACCCAAGGTCCCACCCCACACCCTGCCCCACAGGGACAGCCTGTTCCTGAGTAGCTGTGGGAGTCTGGACAAGTAGAATGCAAGAGCTCTCATTTTCAGCTCCCTGGAGAGGTGGGCTAGGGTAGTGGTTAGTGTATAGTTTATTTTTAAAAGCCATAACTCTTCAAATAAAAATTCTGCAGTACTCCACAGGCAGATTTAAAAGACATCACAGCCGACCTGCTGGGGCCTGCTGCTCCAGGGGCTCTGCCAGACAGCACTACCAAGGGGCCCCTTCTGGAAACCTCCAGACCAGGGTGGGGCCTGGGTTGGCGATTTTGCAGGAGGTTCTGTTCATGGGAAACTGGAGCAGGAGACCAGGCTCCTCATCTGTAAAATGGGGAAATAATTTGATCCTCTACAAATGAAATAAGATAATGCACATCACTTAATGCAGAGCCTGATATGTAGAATATATAGTCATCTCTCTGTAAAGGTCCACTACCGTCATCCCAGGAAAACACTGGGAGCTTCAGAAGCCCTATATTAGAATTATTACCATAAGTCCTTAAAAGCTCCATGGTTTGTAGAAGAAATTTAGACACACTCCTGTTGACTTGTTCAAATCTGGAAAGCCAGAACAGGCAGTTAAAACTGTTGACTGTCGGTAGGAAACTCTGCAGATGTTTCAAGCCAAGTACAAGTGTTTCTGAGGGACGTAAAAATACGAACCACATATTTGCAGTATGATTTTGGTCCAAAACTTAATTAAGGTGTGAACTCTGCTGTCTTGGAAGAGTTTGTCATCTAAGTTGAGTCCTCTAAGCTGACTTTAAATGCAGCAGAGGAGACTGATTATATATCAGATGTGGCCCTTGTCCCTTAGACTTCTTGACTTCTCAGCTCTGGAATTTGTGCAGGTGTTAACTTTTAGATGGAACAAAAAGTGAGGCTCTGTTGACCAGCCCTGGACATTCAGGAAACCACGGAAGTATCTGGAAAAGCTATCAAGGAGGTGCCCCAATCATACTAAATGTGCCAGTCATACGTAGTGTCCATGTAAACTTTGAAACGTGTTTACATACAAATATTTGGAAATTTTGAAACATACTTATATATAAAAAGGTGCCATTGGAGAATTTTAAGAGGATTTGTTTGTATTTCCAGTTGAAGCCACAGCTTTGGATGTAGATTACTAAGGAAAGCAACTGACTTTCTCTCTCTCTCTCTCTCTCTCTTTTTTTTTTTTAATTTTTTATTTTTTTAAGGGCCAAGACCTGAGAAGCTACTGACTTTTTAAGTCAGCTTTGTCACTGGACCTCTGTCCAAGGCACTCGAGGCCTGACATTGAGTATAGGTCAGTGGTTTGGGGATCTTGATTGGCACATAGTATAGATCAGCAAGGACTCTTAGAGGAAAAGATGCACACAGGCTAAATTTCACACAGCTCATGATCCTTAGGCAAGAGATGGAATCTTCTGTTTACTAATGTACCCAGAAGGTATAATACAAAGGACAAAAAGTGACCAGTTTTCTCTCTCCTGTCCTGACATGCAAACCATCCCTTCTCTGAGCTCAGAGACTGCCTCTGGTTGAAACTAACCCACTTCCATGCTACCATTTTTGTTTTTGTGGTCATTTATAAAGAGAGAGAATGGTATTAAAGTATGGATGGGCATAATTCTAATACCCTGATCCAACTTTCCTCCCCTTTGAACAGCACTGTGACAAATCATAAGAGATTGGGGGGAGACAGCCCTGGTTGAAACAGCCCTGTATGACCCTGGAGAAGTCACCTAACCTCTCCAAGCCCACAAAATGAGGATAATCGCTTCCTTTAGGGTATGCTGTAAGGATTTCAGGAAATGTACCCAGCACAGGAGCAACTGTGCAATAGCGTTTGGACATAAGGAAGTAGGTAGGTGTTTTCAGTTGCTGATTATTTTGGAAGGAAAAACACACAGAGAATTGTGTGTCTTCTTTCAGTGCAAATATTAGTTTCCAAAATACACATGTGTTATTTACAAAGCAGCATTTATAGAACGTGGTTCTGATTTCTGCCTTTCCCTTCCCGTTTAATATTATAAAGAATTTCCTATGTTTCTACAGCTGTTAATTTTTTTTTTTACAGCTGTTAATGGCTACAGTAAAATCATAAAAACTTGTAAAACCATGATCCTGTTGCATTCTCAGGTGGTTTCTATTCCTGCTTTTTATAGCTAATGACATCAATTAAAATGGTGTTTGAATAGAGTCCTTTTGTTGAAGTATTCCTGTTGGAAAAGGCTCTGTAAATGAGATTATTGGTTCAAATAAAATATCTTTGGCGTTTTGGGTAGACGAAGTGTTGCTACATTGTTTTCCATAAGGAATATAACAACTTCAAGACCAGCAGCAGCATGTGGGTGAGGATTCATTCGTCATCTTCACGGCCAGCGTTGGACACAGTCATCGAATAGTGTCAACTTAACAGGGATAAAATGATGTCTTGTGTCTTCGCCAATTTGCCATTCTCTGATTACTAGGAAGAGTCATCTTTTCCTTGTGTGTCTATCCTTCCTGTTATCACACCCACCCCTTCTATTCAAACAAGATGTTCTTACTGCATCTGGATGGGAAGTATAAGTTGTCTCTCTGTAGGTTGGAAGTTTCAAGGTTTGACATTTGGTTCTGGAAAATCATGCTGATTCTGTTGTCTTTCTGGAGTGTAATCTTTATATCAATAGCTTGGTGACTCTTCAAACATCAAAATTAATTTAACTCGACAGACTTAGTTTACCCTGGAGGTTTTGCATCCACGTAGCTGTCAGTCATAAAGCCCCTGTGATTTTACATTATGTAAACATGAACATAATTTTAAAACCTAATTATAAAGCCCAATAGTAAAGGGGTGAAAATGAGGCCATCATCCCTTACAAGTAAGGGTGAAGCTGGAATATAAAAATAACAATGCTTTTCTCCTGGTAACTATGTTGTGGATTGAGGCCGAGTCTCCAAAATAAACATTTGGGGGAATTCTGGCTGTTGTTATCCTATGGGAACCAGTTCTAGTCTTTTGTTTCCTTTTTTTCCTTAGTTCTTCAGACAAAAGAATGGCCGGCCCCACCCTGTCTTCATTTTAAACGCATTTTTTTCTTGCTGCTACCACCCTGATTGAGGCCCAGATTCCTTCTTGCTGCAGTTAGGCTCACGCGCTGAGTGTTGTTGTTGAACGTGGCTGCAGCGGTCATAGGACAGAACTGCAGGGTTTTCCAGGTAAAAAAACTGTGACCAGGAGAGGCTCAGTTTCCAGTGTGGCTTCTGAACGGTCCCCCTGCCTGGCTGTCGCCTTCCTGGCCATCCGTCTGCTTCCCTCTGTCAGCCGGGCACTGTGTGGAACAGAGTCCTTTCCTCTGCAGACACCTTCCCCCTCTCACTCCCTGGAATAAAGCCTTGCCAAGGCCACCTGGCCCAGGGGAAGGTGACACCAATCCTCCTTTCTCCACCCCTGCTCCCCCAAATCTCTCAGCTGGGTGGGTGCCTGGCCTTTCCACAGCTCGTTCCTGCCCCTGGGTCTTTACTCCAACTCCTCCTCCTTCCCCAGCCTCTCTCCCCCTCCACCCCAACTTCTTGCCGACCTCTGTGACTCCCACATTGCCCAGCTCAAAAACACCCGGGGGCCAGACCTGTGGCTCATGGCTGTAATCTTAGCACTTTGGGAGGCTGAGGTGGGAGGATCGTTTGAGGCCAGCCTGGGCAATATAGTGAGACCCCATCTCTACAGTAAATAAATAAAATAAAAAATAAGTCAAAGAAGGTAGATTTGCATTTCATATAATAAAGAATATAATTTGTTAAGACATTAAAATATGTTTAAAAACCTAGGAAATAAGTGTACTCTTAAGTGATATAAAGCAAGAAGCATTTTAAATTTTACAACTCATTGGCGTAGGATAGATCCACCTGTAGACCTCAAAGTCTGATTGAGTTTGCTTGTCAAGTTCATTTCCTTTGTTTAGCTTCTTCTCGTGGCTAATGATGCTGTAAGTAGGTGTGGGGAAGGAGGAAAGCAGGAGATATTGGAGTTGGGAGCAAGCTCCGATGCTTCCTGGGCAGAGCTTGAATTCCAGTCTGAATCCATGATGCGTTCGCTGTGCCACACGTAGTGCGGAGCCCAGATGTGTGGGGAGGGGGCCTGAATCCGATCTGATGTTTACCACCGGGGAGCTAGATTACCTTGGGCAAGTTCCTAAACCACCTCGGTTTTCTTGTTGATAAAATGGCAGTGGTGCCCGGTAACACCTCAAAATCATGCCATGACAATTGCGTGAGACAATGTGTATGAGAGATACTTAATACTGCCTTATACGGACAAGAAGTAGTCATCGTTACTAGGAAATGCCGGGGAGCTCATGACAGTGTTGTACTTAGAAATCCTCTAAACTTTATCCCAGAGAAGGAAAAAACTGCTCTTCTCTGAAAGGTCCAAGTTTTGAGATTTCCCCTGCACTTTTTTGAGTGACAGCCATTGACATTGTACAGTGTGAGGTGGCAGCCAGCCTTCCCTTGTGGCTCAGGGGTGGGCTTTCTGGGGAACAGAGGGTGAAGCTGTGGACCCAGAGAAGACTTTTCTATTGTGAATAAAGGTCCTGGCTGAACTGTCCCCACAGAGGTGTTACTAATGGTCCCTTAGTTTTACATTAGTTATCCCAGGCTTCTAGGTTTTTTAGGCCTTGCTTTGGGAGGAAATTTAAAAAATGTAATCCTCTTCCTGCTAGGAGCTGTAATTATGTTGTTTCTATAACAGTGTAAGGTTTAAATTTAATCTAGATCGTAGGTATGTGTTATTGTTATTGCTTCATAAGATCCTTTATCTAATTACAACTGTCATCAGGCTTGTCAGATTTTACTTTCAAGAATATTGGGCATATTCCAGACTGGGTGTGGCAGGTGTCTGGACTAACTAGAGAAGATTTCTGCCACCTCTCGGATGGGGACTCTTCTTTGGAATAACTTGGAAATTATAGTGACCATAGTAGGTACCTGACCGTAGAATTATTATTAGTTGTGATTAGTGGTGTATGTATTAATTATCTATTGCTGTATAACAAACTACTCCAAAGTTGAGTAGCTTAAACCAACACACATTTATTAATACTATCTATTTCCATGGATCAGGTACCAGGGAACAGCTTACCTGGGTCCTCTGTGCCAGGGTGTCTCCCAAGGCTGCAATTAAGGTGTCAGCCCAGCTTGGGGTCTCATCTGAAGACAGGACTGAGGAAGGATCTGCTTCCAAGTTCCTGTAGTAATTGCAAAATTCATTTCCATGAGGGCTGTTGGACTGAGGGCCCCAGTCCTCACTGGCTGATGGACGCTCACTCCATTTCTTGCCCTGTGAACCTCTCCAGAGGCAACTGCTTCCGCAAAGCCAGGGAGGAGAGTGAGTTGGCTGGCAAGAAGGAGGTCAGTTTTTTATAACCTGATCACGGAAATGACATCCCGTTCCTTGTGCCATATTCTGTGGGTTGGAAGCAAGGGCACCACGTGTACCCACACTCATGGGGAGGGGATTGCACAAGGCATGGACACCAGGAGTGGGGTCGTTGAAGGCCATCTGAGATTCTGCCTGCCAGAGCTGCCACTTATTCTATTTACTATGGAACATAAAAAACATGCGTAGCATACAGCACATAGAAATACAATACAGACACAATATATATCATGCATATTATGTTAAATGTTACTGCACTAGCTTTCATAATAATAAATGGAAACGGGAAAAACACATTTCATAAATAACCCTTTCTTCTTGAGAACTTTAAAAGCCATAAAAAAATGAAGAATGAACAAAAATGAATATTGTGAACCTACTTCCTGTCTAGCTTGGCCCTCCCTAGACGTAAATCAAGTTATACAACAAAGTTATTATTAGAGACTTCTGCCTTCCCCGCCTCTGCATCCTACTGTTGTGGTGTGCGGCTAATTTCTCTAATTTTTTTTGTAGAGATTGGGGGCTCACTCTTGCTCAGCCTGGTCTTGAACTCCTGGGCTCAAGCAATCCTCCTACCTCAGCCTCCCAAATTGTTCAGGTTACAGGCGTGGGCCACCATTCCCGGCCTGACTTTGGGGTTTTATTGCAAGAATAATTCTTCCTTGCTAGATTCTCTTTTTCTCTCTCCTTCAGAGCCTCCTTTCCCACAAAAGATTTCGTGTGTTTATTCACTTCTAGGTGTTTGGTAGCCAAGTATTCAAAGATAACAAAGGATAGATGTTCGGGGCTTGAGTTTAGAAATCTCTCCAGTCACCCCTCCTGTCTTCTGGGGTTTATGATCGATCGAGAGGATGGATACTCCAGGAGGCCAGATGGGAAATGAGGCACCACTTTGGTAAAAGCTTGAAAATCCCAACACCAAGCTCCGCTGTAAATGATGCTTCTTGGTTCCTGCTCTTCCCCGCGCCCTGCTCTTTCTAGGCAGGCCTGCTGAAAGTTCTAGAGTCTGATAGCCAGACAGCGGCCTGGTGGGGGACATTACAGGGAGAGAGGCGGACGGCTGGCTCCGTGCTAGGAGGCAGACCCGTCCTGGGTGTTGACCACACGCAGATGGCAAGGGTGGGAGTGACCCACGCCAAGTCCCCAACACTGATCTTGGGTAATGCAGTGACCCGGCTCGCTAGTGACCTGGCAGGCTCTGACCCCTCCGTTTATCAAGACCCCCTTTTGGGTGGAGGAGATCCTTCCCTCTGTGATGGGTACAGTCATTGAGTCTTTGTTTTGAAAGTCTTTGTCTTTCAAGAACACTAAGAAGAAGGGAATGGAGGTTAACATATTGTATGCACCATCCGTTAGACATTGCTGGGGCTCTCACACCCATTAGCTGTCTAAACTCATGCTCACAATACTGGAAAGGTAAAAATCCCCCTCTCCCTTTTTGACAGATGAGGAAAAATAAGCTTCTAAAATGTTAAGTAACGCACCCAGGTCATAAACCAGTGAATAGTAGAGCTGGGATTTGAATCGGACCCATGTGCTTTCCGGTACGCGGTGCTGCCTCTGGGCCCCAGCAGGAGACCCCGGTCACCGGAGGGGATCAGCAGCACTTGGCTGGGAGCATCTCCAGCGCAGGTCACTAGAGCAGGACAGTGAGGTCCTTCCCTGGCACCCGGCTCTGTTTCCTGATGGCCTATCGTATTTCCAGGTCATCTCGAACTGATCCCTATCTTCTGTGTTTCCTGTGTCATTTCTTGAAAGTGGACCTGCCACATACCCACCCGCTTCCCAACCGTGGCATTGGTCACTCTGCTCACCACATGCCGTGATTTAATTGCTCTGAAACTATGCTAGGCGTCTAGTCCTTTGAGATGATGGATTTTCTGTCATCCTTACTGTGATGATATCTGAAATGAGATTTCCCTGAGGATTGGGATGCTTGCATGAGGATGTAGGTGGGTTTGATTTGAATTAAGTCCGTTTGTATGTAGCCAGGAAGATTATCTCCTTTTTTTTCAATGTTGAATTACATATTTATTTGATAAAATCGTATTTATTACAACACTGAAATTAAACAAGGCTTCATTTTAAAGAGGTAAACAGTGCACATTGTAAGCGGCGATATATTTACATAGCAATTCAAAGCCTATACACAAAAACTAAACAATTTAGTTCTATATAGCAAAGCTAATTAGGGATTGTTTCTAAAGATCATGTGACCAGAAAAATCTTCGAATGCTAAATCACGTTGATAAGTTTTTTAAAAATGCTGATAAATCTCGTGCCCACTTGCTGTAACCTTTATTCACTTTCAGTGCCATGATTCTAGGCACATGGAGAAATGATAAAACACTCTATTGAACGGGGCGTAAATGTGTCACGGGATGCACATCCACAGTGTCTTCACATGAAGGGGGAGATGATGGCGTGTTGTCCTACAAACAGTTGATATTGTGTCTTTTCAAGTTACATAGCTATGAAACAATTGAAAGGGGTATCATCCCCAAGTCAATAGGGCAACTGTGGTATTTAAGGACATTTCCCCACTGCTGCACCTGGTCGTTTATTTCACATTCCCAAAGCATGCATGATTTGCCCAGGTCTATACCAATTTTACCTGGCTGTGGACATTTGACATTGACATTTGCTTTGTTGCTGTCTCGTACTGTCTTTCATTTTGATCCAGGGTGAGCAGACCCTTTCTGTAAAGGGCCAGGTGGTGACACTGTAGACTTTGAGGCCATGAGGTCTCTATCACAACTCTGCCAATAGAACGTAAAAGCTGCTATAGACACAGTATGTAAGGAATGAATAAGGGTGTTACTTAAAAAAAATAGGCAGTGGGCTGAATTTGGCCTACGGGCTTTAATTTGCCAATTTCTGTCTAGACTATAAGCCCCTTAAGAGCAGAGGTAAACCTGCCTCCTAGATGCCAGGCACTGTGGTAGGTGCTGGTAATGAATAAGAAAGATTAGTCCTGGGCCGGGTGTGGTGGCTGACGCCTGTAATCCTAGCACTCTGGGAGGCTGAAGTGGGAGGATGGCTTGAGGTCAGGAGTTTGAGACCAGCCTGAGCAACAGCAAGACCCTGTCTCTACCAAAAATAGAAAAAATTAGCTAGGTGTGGCTGTGTGGACCTGTAGTCCCAGCTACTCGGCAGGCTGAGGCAGAATCACTTGAGCCCAGGAGTTTGAGGTTGCAGTGAGCTACAATGATGCCACTGCACTCTACCCACGGCAACAGAGCTAGATTCTGTCTCAAAAACAAAACAAAACAAAACAAACAAAAAAAAACTGATCCTCACCTTTGATATCTTCACTGCCTTCCCAGAATTTAGTTTTGTGTGCACGGTAATATCTTGGGCAATAGTTTTTGGATGGCCTTGAATGACTCAGGCTCCTAAAAAGTTCTATCTTGTCTGACTTCTAAATTTATCCCTTCCGGTTTTCCCTCCTCATTGCCCTCAATCTTTCACCCTTCATCCCGTGCCTTTTTGAATCTGTTACTATGTAGTAGGTGTGAACCATGGAGAGATGGCAAAGAATTTTTGAGCTCTTGAGGGCTTTATTGGCAGTTTAGACTGGGCGAGGTGGCTGTAATCCCAGCACTTCAGGAGGCTGAAGTAGGTAGGATAACTTGAGGGCAGGAGGTCAAGACCAGTCTGGGTGACAAAAAAAAAAGAAAGTTGATTTGCTCTTTCCCCAGATCTGTGTGGTGCTGACACGGTGTCAGCTATGTGGTAGGCACTGAGTATTCAGGCTAGTCTGTTCTTGTGGTCTAGCAGGAGAGGCAAATAAGAAAATAAAAGCAAATGTATGTTTGCAAATCATGGTAAGTGCTAGGAGGGAAACAAATGTAGGTGGTCAAGGAGGCCAGGCCAGTGGCAGCAAGAAGAGGAGGGGAGATACCTTGCTCAATGCCATCAGTGGAAGAGGACGTGGAAGTTGAGACCTAAAGAACAAAAAATAGTCATGCAAGGAACTGGAAGAAGAGCATTACAGGCAATAGGAAGAGCATGTGCAAAGGCCCTGAGGCAGGAAAGGCTTTGCTTGCTTAAGAATCTGGAAACGGGGCCTTGGGGCTGAGGAGTAACAAGCAAGAAGGAGGTTGTGTAGGAGTGTGCAGAGCTCCTAGAGCTGGGGAAAGAGTTTTAGATTTAATTTAAAGTACCGTGGGAATTCCCAGTGAATTAGTGCTAATCCATATGGATTAGTCTGCCTGGGCTGCCATAGCAAAGTACCACAGACTGGTTGGCTTAAACAACAGATGTTTATTTTCTTACGGTTCTGGTGACTGGAGGTTCGAGACTGAGGTGCCAGCTGGGTTGGTTTCTAGAGAGGCCACTGTCTCTGGCTTGGAGATGGCTGCCGTGTTGCTGTGTTCTCACATGGCCCTTCCTCTGTGTGTGCGCAGAGGGAAATTACTGGTGTCTCTTCCTTTCTTATAAGGACACCAGTCCTGTTGGGTTAGGGCCCCACCCTGATGACTTCATTTTAACCTTAATTACCTCCTGAAAGGGTATATCTCCAGATACTGCCACACTGGGGGATTAGGGCTTTAATATATGAGATTGGAGAGACATAATTTAGTCCGTAGCACATGGGAAGGGTCTAATTAGAAGAATGGCACGAGTCTGGTGGGTCCTGTGGAAGTTAATTGCCCCGTTAGAGGCCTCTTGCTGCATCTTGGGAGATGATAGTGGCCTGAATTAGGGTGGTGGCTGTGGAGGGGGATGGGCTGGAGGCATGTTTGGGGCAGAAACGACTGGCCTTGCTGTGTCTCCTGGTTGTCCTTGAGAGTTTACTTATCTGTATCCTTCAATAACCTGGAAGTCTGAGCGGTTCTGTTCCCTGGGCCTGGTGTAGCACGCTGTACCTCAAAGGTGCTTACTGGCTGCTGAGTACATGCACACGTGTCTGCATGTGCTGGAGTGGGGGTCAGAATGTTTTCCAAATCCATACTGTGGGGATGATGCCTGCTTTTAGGGATCGTGGTTTAGACCTGGAAAGCTTCCTTACGTCACTTAGGGCTTCAAAGAAGTGATTTCTTTGCTACTCTATAATGACAGAGCTAAGTTATTCCCAGGTGTGTCTGTATCTCACCTGCATACACACTCCAGAGAACCTGAGCTGAGGACACGTCTTCACGCTCAGCCTAGAGCTCCAGCCTGTGCCGCTCTGCCTGGGTGGCGGGTCGGTTGGTTGTGCAAAGCCTTGCTTACTTTGGACCACGTACGTGTGAGTTGTTGAATCCATTCCTTTGTTTCTGTTCACCTCCTCCCTCAACCTCAAAGGACCGGATGTGGTCTTAATATGGGAAACAAGCCCCAGGTGCTTGGCAGTTTGGAAGCAACAATGAAAATGATTGTTTATAAAATGTTGCTATAGAATGCACTTAATGCCACTGAACCCTACACTTAAAAATGGTTAAAATGGTAAATGCTATGTATGTTTTACCACCATAAAAAATATTTCTATATGGTGCTTCCAGACTTCTCAACATTTTATATGTGCCCCCGTAATGGAGATGGGATCCCACCTCTGCCACTCACTAGCTGAGCCCCAGCCTCCTCGTATGGGATGACGATACGTCCCTCCCAGGGCTGCCCTGCTCAAGGCATAGGTGGTGCCCACTAGATGGTAATCATTTTTATTATTATTGTTCTGAAAGTTTTCTGGTGCAAGTTTTACCTTTAAGAGTTTAGGAATTTTAAAAAGTATATTAAAATTAAATATTAGCTAAAGCATAGATGCCACTAGATTACAAAACCACAAATAAGGCTAATTAGGTGCAAGTCAAATCCTAACAAATTGTCATTTACAAACCCACAAAGAATCTGGAAAGAGGAAACACGTGTTACTCTACAATAAAAAAAAAAAACAAAAAAACAACTAAAAGTGTGTCTACTAGACGTTTGCATTTTGTACCAAAAGAAGAATAAAGAGACATGAATAGAATTATGCTCAGAGAACAAACGTTTTTGAAACTGAATATGTCTGTGCGTGAGTATACTTATTAAGTATACTTATATTTTTAAGGGGATAATACTCTAATTTTTTTACCTCCCTGTGAGGGGCAGATACATTTAAAAAGTAATTTTGTTGATGGAAAAGCTTAAAGTGACAGATCCCCTTCTATTTGCTATTGTAAATAACATTTTTCTAATGTGAAATTAATAGCTGACAATCATGGCTAATGTTTTTTTTAAAATTGATACATAATATTTGTACATATTTAGGAGGTCCATGGGGTATTTTGTCACGTGCATAGAATGTGTAATGATCAAGTCAGGGTATTTAGGATATCCATCACCTCCAGTATTTATCATTTTTATGTTAGGAACTTTTTAAGTCCTCTCTTCTAACTATTTTGAGATATATAATACATTGTTAATGATAATTACCCTACTCTGCTATGGAATATTAAAACTTATTCCTCGCATCTTTGTTTGTAACCATTAACCAGCCTCTCTTCATTCCACCAGCCCCTCAACACACATACCCTTCTCAGCCTCTGGCATCTATTATTCTACTCTCTACCTCTATGAGATCAATATGTGAGTGAGAGGCCGGGCACAGTGGCTCATGCCTGTAATCCCTGCACATTGGGAGATTGAGGCAGGAGGATCCCTTGAAGTCAGGAGTTCGAGACCCACCTGAGCAAGAGGGAGACCACATCCCTACTAAAACTAGGAAAAATTAGCTGGTGTGGTGGTGTGCACCTGTAGTCCCAGCTACTCAGGAGGCTGAGGCAGGAGGATGGCTTTGAGCCCAGGAGTTTGAGGTTGCTGTGAGCTAGGCTGACGCCACGGCACTCTAGCCCTGGTGACAGAGTAAGACTCTGTCTCAAAATAAATAAACTAATTAAGTAAAATAATTTTTTGAAAAAAACCTGTTACTAACAGCTCACATTTATTTAGTGTTAACTGCGTGTAAGCTTTGCACTTTGTAGACATTGGCTTGCTGAAACCTCCCCCACCACCAAGATGAAGGTGTTATTGTTATTCTTACTCTACAGTGGAGAAAACCAAACTCTGGGATGTTAAATAACTTGCACAATAATTAGTAAACTTTTGAAACAAAAATAACTGCTTCCCAAAAAGAGATCTATGCTTTACTTTTGTGTTATACTGTGTTACATATTTTAATTGAGTGTAAATTGCCTTGAGTGGAACTACTTAGCTGATTCCATGTTTTGCACCAAATCTAGCATCTTAGACATCTAAAATAATTTTTATACTCACAAGTGGACAACTAGGAAATTTGCAAGTATTTATATGATGATTTTGGTTCAGTTTTACTTAAAACAGTAAAAGCCAGAAACAACAAAGATGTACAATTGTCAACTGTGTAAATAAATTGTGGTGTCCTCATACTGTGAGATAGTGTACGGCAATTTAGATCATAATTAGAAGAGTAGTTAATGACATTGCCAAAGTCTAAGCAGCTTAAAAGCTGAGTTTAGTTCCAGTCATTTATACATTTATTCATGTTCCAAAATTTCAACAATTGGCATACATTATTGTGAGAGGTTGTGTGCAAAGCGTTCAACTCAGTATATAGCCTACAGTAAGTACTCAATAAATATTAGCCATTTTTTCATGTATCTATTGGCTACTTGCTCAGGCTGTTCTCGAACTCTTGA
This sequence comes from Eulemur rufifrons, assembly GCF_041146395.1. NCBI lineage: Eukaryota > Metazoa > Chordata > Mammalia > Primates > Lemuridae > Eulemur > Eulemur rufifrons. The sequence goes on from NC_090987.1 coordinate 14,181,501, forward strand.
CCTCAAGTGATCCTCCTGCCTCAGCCTCCCAGAGTGCTAGGATTACAGGTGTGAGCCACCACACCTGGCCCTGCTGTTAGTAATAATACTGAGTACAAGGCAGTGTGACACCTCAGTAAATAATGCCAGGCTACATGTCTGTCTTCAAGTAACCTGAAGTATTTATGTAAATATTTCCCTAATATAAATAGAACCAAGGTTCTTGTCACTTATGTAGAATCACCTTATAAAGTAAACACATACAAATTCTAGATAGAGAGAGTGGGCAGTGGTAGGAAGAGAGAGGTAGGGAGTGTTCCCAGGAAGTCATTAGTAAAATTTGAAGATCTAGGGTTGTATTTAAAATGTGTCACAGAATAAAGCCTCAGAATATTAGCAGAAACCAGATATCTTAGGGCAGTGGTTTTGCAACTTTGCTGGCAATCCATAGTAAGAAATTGAATTCCATTAACATCCGCAATGCAAGTTAATGTGCAAATGTGTCAGTTTTGTAAAACTGTTTTACCAAACAGTACTCACTCTTGCTGTGTGTGCTGTAATCTGCCTGTAGTCTGTTTCAATTTATTTTAACATTGGTTGTGAGTCACTAAATTTATTTCACTGGGTAGAGATTCCTAACTGGAAATACAGCCTTCAAGTGTATATACCCATCTTAAAAAACAAAAGCGTTTGCAGCTATGTATTTTTTTTCTTAGTTCTTACCTAGGCATTTAATCAATGCTGCATGGTCTTGTTCTTGCTTGTGAGTTAAGTTGAACTTTTGGGTCATTATTCAGAAACATGTATGTGTTAGTAAGATAATGTTTTGTTAAAGGGGCATTGTAAGAGCACACAGGCAGATTCAACCAAAAACCGGGCAAGATCCGCAAATCAGTCTGGCTTCCCTTTCTTTTCAACCAGGTAGTTCCAATTCACCAGCAGAATGAATACAGAAAGGGACTCGGAGACGACATTCGAGGAGGATTCTCAGCCTAATGACGAAGTGGTTCCCTATAGCGATGATGAAACAGAAGATGAGCTTGAAGACCAAGAGTCTACTGTTGAACCAGAGCAGAATAGAGCCAACAGGGAAGCGGAGGAGAACCGGGAGCCGTTCAGAAAAGGTAACCACGTGAGAGCCTGGCAACTGGTCACCGTACTTGTAAATCCACACATCGGTCATGGCCACATGTGCCAAAAACGATGCATCCATTTCACGCAGTCTAGGAGGGCGGCGTCTTTCTCTGGTCTCCTCCTAGGATGCAACTGAGAGAGTGGCGGATGGGCTGGGATGAGTGCCCACCATCCTCAGTCTGGCAGGGCTGGGAGACCAAATCTGACAGGTTTTGCAGAGAGACTAGAAGGTCTTGGTTGTGTGTGTGTATATATATTTTTATAGTAAGTTTTATTGATTATTGCATAAACACCACCTTGTCCAGCCAGTAAATCATCTAAGGCTAATCGGTTATCTGTTATTACATTGGCTAGAGAATCTAGGGAGGCCTTAAGCTCAGTTCTTAGTGTGTATATTTTTAAAGCCGAGTTGTATGTGCAAGAATTTGCATGTTACTATGCCCAGGAATTTAAAAAGTATATACATATCAGTCTTCGGATATAAATTACTTGTATTGTTCAATCATTGGCATGTTATATAGTAACCACCCATACGTATATATTAACTAATTTGGAGCCATTATTAAGGAAACTATACCTGTGTGGGTACGTGTGCATGCTCATGTGCCCTCCGATGGATAAACAAGAGTAACATAATGGGATAATCTCTAAGTTGTGTGCAAAGAAATGTACTTTAACAAATCAGCCAATCCATGCCACTTCTTTTGTCTCTTCTTTCTTGGACCACAGAGCATGGGGTGCCACTCGGTGATAGCAGCTTCTCAAAGATATCTTAGATGTGTGGGCCCTTTGGGGAGTAATATACAGTCCCCAAAGGACTGCATTTTTGGGGACCAGGACACAGCTTTGAGCCTGTTAGCATTTTCAGCTTGTCTCTTCTTGTGCCCCCTGCTACTTTAGAAGGGACTTGGAAGTACCTACCTTTTGTTCAGTCACTTGTGAATATAGAATGGTGTGGGCTCTCTAGCAGGAGTTTTATGGCTTGCCACGAGGGACCTGTTATGCAGCAACCTGTGCCATCCGCCCAGAGTCAGGCCAGCTTCAGAGGCAGGGTCTAGACCAGGGCTTGGCAAACTTTCTTCCAGAGAGTAAACATGTTAGGCCTTGTGGACCGCACGGTCTCTGTCGAAGCTACTCTGCGCTGCCAGTGTTGTGTGAAAGTGGCCGCAGACAGTACGTCACTCGGGGCAGCAGAACATAGCTTACTTTTACCATCATGCTTTTTCCCCTGTGGCTTTCCTGTTTCATTTCCTACTGGTTCTCCCACCCTGTAGCTGTTCTCCATGAGGAAGCTGAGCCTTTTCTCTTCGGACCCCAGATTTGCTCCAGATACCAGGTTGACAATATTTCCTCCCATGGTCCCTTGAATTCCAGCCAAGTAACTTTCGTTTCCCATTCCCAGAAGTCGCGATGACAGTGTTCTGACTCTAGCTCCCCAGACATGCCTTGCCTGTGGCCTCCCTCAGAATAACCTCGGGTTTCATCTGCTCTCCCTGAGATCTGTCACTGCCATTCTGCCCTTGCAGGTTTCCTGGAAGCCTCTGTTTGGCCCCATGCCAAGGCCTGCCCTCTCGGTTCTCCTCCTGGGTTCTGCTGCCTGGTTAAGCTGTTTTCTTCTAACAGCTTTCACCTACAGAGAAAGTGACACACTATGGAATCCCATTTCTGTGATGATTCTGCCCGTTCCAGGGTGGAGGGATTGTCATCGTGGAGAGTGCACATGTCCACGGGGCCCCATCTCATCCAGACGTGGGGAGGCCATTGACCCATGTATATTGCACCACCTTTCCACATCAAACATTTAGATGCATTAGACCTTAGCATGGGTTTCTGCTTGTCATTTTAAGCTATTGAGTATTGAGCTTTAAGTGCTTGCTGCCCTGAAGCAGAAGGTACTAAAATGATGATACTTAAGTGAAATTAAAATGGAATGTCCACCAATGTGAACAGGAAGAGGTGGCCTCTGTCGTAACAGGTCCAGACTGGATCTCGGTGGACCCAGGGACAAGGCTGAAGCAGCTCGACAAGTTAGAAGGGGAGTTCTACTTGATTGCCCAAATCGTGAATAAAACATGTTTCTTCCTCATTCCTGCCCTGCGGCGCTGCTGAGTCTCCTATCACAATCTTGGAATCTCTACCCCGTGCAGATATCTGATGGGTTGCCGGGAGAATTGGCTCCGTGGGGGTGAGGGTGAACTCTGCTGTTGGTACTTAGTGCCACACGATCAGATGCGCGGAGCAGGACACGGCGGAGGGACCGGGCTCAGGTGCTTGCAGAAATGCCGGGGAGGCACGTAGTGGGCGGAAACTCTCACCTCTGTTTTTTTCCAGCTCTGCCTGCACATTCTGACGGTCATGTTTCCTGGTCATATTTCATGTCGATTTCTACCCTCATCATATGGGCACTGAGGGAGCTCAGACTGGATCGTGGCTCTTCATAATCTTTTCCAAGGGTGGTTTCTATTCTTAGGGGATTTGGTTGGTTCTCATTTCTCAAAAACCTTGTCAAATGACTTTGCCTATGAGTTTTTACAAAAAAATCGTATTCTAACGTTTCTCTCTGCCCTTCCCAAACACACAGAGGACATTCAGTAAATGCTAGACCTCTTTCCTCCATTTGATGTCTGTCTGCAACCTGCCAGCCACTCTGCCTTCCTCCCTTCTCCCTCCCTCCCTTTTTCTCTGTCCCTCCCTCCCTCTTCTATTTTTCTGCCCATGTTCTCATTTGGGCAATTTCCCAGTTAAGGTTGGCGTCACCCTGACTTTTCTTTCTTTTTCTTTTTTTTTTAAATCATCATCTGTCTTTCTTGACATTTCACATCACAGATAATTTCCTTCAAAGAATCAGTTTTTTAAGACATCAGGGTGTGAGCCACCCTGTGAAGCCATCAGGCTGAGTGACACCGGAGGCCGGCGCCCTTTCTGGCAGGGCGGGGCCTGAGAGTACGTGAACTGCAGTCATTCCTCGAATGACATCATTGTAGCACAGAAAGTTGGTTTCTTTTTTTTTTGAAGAAAGAAAATGCCCTCCACCCAACTGAGCTTTCCTGTTAAACAAGTGTTTTGAGAGACCCATTGAAAGTACTTTTCAGCTGAAGGGCCTTTATTGTGCGCTGTGAGAACCTAGAACAAGCACAAACATGCTGTTAGAATGTGCCGTGGAGGAAGCGATAAGCCCACAGATTTCACTCGAGTGACTTTACCCTTCGTTTTAGCTTGAGTGGGGATTGGCAGAAACGAGAAGGAATGTTTCCAGTGCTAGGGCACGAGCACTTTTGCTTCCTCATGAACACAGTAGAACGGTATTTCCCAGAAAGTGTTCTGAGAAATACTACTTTCGCCACGTGCTCTAGGACACGGAGATTCCGTGGCCCCTGAGACTGGAAACTGAGAATTCTTCATCCCTCTCTGAAACTTAAGCGTCCTCCACTAGCATAAAAGGATCCAAGAAGTTTGGGACTTAAAGAAACCAGTTGAACTTTGTTCAGCCAGAGGTTCCTAAAGTCCCCTGTCTCTGGAATGCTGTTTTGTCAGCTTTCCATCCATGATCCTGGTGCTCCCAGACCAACTCCTTGGTGATTCTGTGCCAGCTCAGAGATGAGGTCCTTGGGAAGAAGTGAGCGCCCTGGAGAGAGTTTCTGGGCTGGTGCAGGTTGGCTTGCTCCCCTGAGCCTGGGCATGGAATGAGAATGCTGCCTCCTGCCTCCTTGCAACTCTGTTAACTCTGTCTCCTCCCGGCTCTGGCTGGCCTACAGGTGCACACACAGCTTCCCTGTCCTGCAGCAGATTCCTGCCTGAATCCTGCCTGCTTCCTTGGGCTGCTTTCCTGTCACCATGCAGGTGACACTTGCTTACAGGTTACCCAGAAGAACCCAGGTGCCAAGTCCGGTGAGCTTTTTACCAACCACCTTCTCCCTACCTCTTGATTCCTCTGACATATTTTCTCCTCCTGTGTGTCCTTCCTTCTGGCCACTCTCCTGTCCTCCACCGATTAAATGTTCCCCCACCCCCAGTTTTCCCTTACTATCTTTCACATGAAGGTGTCTCCCCTCATCTGTCACCTCCTCTGCTGTCTGTCTGTCATCAGATCTTCTTCCTGGTCCCTCCTCTTCCCCTCGGGGTATTTGGGTTCTCCTGGTCCCCTTAGGCTGAAGCTGGAGAGTGATTCTTTTTAACAGATCCTTTTCTCCCCAAATCCAAGTACAATGGATAGATTAATAACAGTTTTCCCAGCCATCAGTTTGCCTACATACTGAGGATCTTTTTTTTTTTTTTTTGAGACAGAGTCTCACTCTGTTGCCCAGGCTAGAGTGAGTGCCGTGGCGTCAGCCTAGCTCACAGCAACCTCAAACTCCTGGGCTCAAGCGATCCTCCTGTCTCAGCCTCCCGAGTAGCTGGGACTACAGGCATGCACCACCATGCCCGGCTAATTTTTTCTATATATATTTTTAGCTGTCCATATAATTTCTTTCTATTTTTAGTAGAGATGGGGTCTCACTCTTGCTCAGGCTGGTCTCGAACTCCTGAGCTCAAACAATCCGCCCACCTCGGCCTCCCAGAGTGCTAGGATTACAGGCATGAGCCACCGCGCCCGGCCTCTGAGGATCTTTTTGGTGATTTGGTGTCACCCCTGCCTGTGCCATCTTTATAAGGTTTTCCCTTTCATACAGCCTTCTCTGGCATTCTCTTTTTTAGCAGACCTGTAGACACTTGTGCTTGCCCCACCCTCATGCCTCCCAGTGCTGCAGTGGCTCTCAGATAAAACCTCAGACTGGGTCACAGATGGGTTAGCACACCTGCATCAGGTCTTTCCAAATAGAAAAGGCAGACACCTGGATCTACGGGAGAGTCCACCCATGCCCACACAATCAGCAGCTAAAGCTTGCAGGAAAACCAGAAAGCCTCACTCATGCAATGACTTGGACTGGGTCTTCTAAGGGCCTGACTGACAAAGGAGTCTGCCCTAGCAGGGTTTGGGAAAGGCTTCCTCGGAAAACAGTGTGCCTGAGCTGCCATGTTCGTGGGGAGCCAGGGGGACCCCCCACAGAGGCCCTGTGGCAGGAGGGAAGGTGGCGTGCCAAGGCGTGTGGAGGAACTGAGTTAAGCCAGGGGAATGAGGATATCAGAAGAAAGACGATTAGCACGAGTCCTCTTCTTTTCAGCAGCTATCCTGGAGCAATTTAAAAAGACTGACTGGTTGTAGATCACCCATCTTCCAGGTAATCTATAACTGCTGTGAGAGCCTGGCGTCTGATCTATCTTATTCTGAGTTGGTTTCAGGGCACCAGTTCTGTGCCTGGGAGGTTGTAGAGGCTGGGCAGGTACTTGTGCGTGAATGCACTGGAGTGCTTTAACAGAGGTGTGGGCAAGGGACCAGGTGAGCTCTCCAGAGGCCTTCCCTGGTCAAGGAAGGCTTCTTGGAGGTGAGGTCACCTGAGCAGAGTCCTGGGTGAGCACAAGAGGTGAATGGCCCCCGGCGTATCCAGGCTGAGGCAGCAGCGAGTGCTAGGCGTAAGGAGGGAGCAGAGGGCCTAGCGGGCGAGGCAGAGCGCAGCGTGCTAACGAGCACGGGCACCCTCCCGAAGGCCTCTAGGAGCATTGCAGGATGACAATAACACCGTGGGGTGTGCAGTAGCCCGCTCCACAGCAGACTCCGGGGCCGTGGTGGCACCTCTTGACCCAGTCTTCATCATGGAAAAAGGTTTCGCTGCGCTTGGGCTCCTTCCTAGGCCCTCAGGACAATGTGATTGGGCCCTGCCGCCTTGCATCTTGCACCCTTATTCACTGCACTGTAGCTGCCCTGTCCTGCTCTCCGTGTCGAGGTCACCCAAGCCTGTCTCACCCCTACAACACTATACCTCTGTCTCCTCTGCCTGGAGCAGCCAAGTCCCAGGGTTCCTTCATACCTTTCAGGTCTCAACTTGGGTGTCAACCTCCTTAAAGGAGCCCTTCTGACCCCCACCCCCAGGCTAGGCCAGATCCCCCTGTTGTGTGGTCTTAAACCCTTGAACTTCCCATCATCCTCCTGATGGCGTTTATGGTCACGTCTTGGAATGACCGTGTGACTGACAAAGCTCTCCCCCACTGGACTGTGGGCTTCATGAGAAGTGGGGCTGTGTCTGTCCCATGCAGAGCACACGGTAGGCACTCAGATATTTTGGGGGTACATGAATTTATTTTAGAAATTCCACTTTGGCAGCAATGGGGAGAAGGGAGCAGACAGCCATCCACATAAAACAAATGGTGAGGACCTAAACCAAGGTGGCCCGGATGGCGAGAAGGGGACGGATCATGAGAAAGAGAGTTTCACATTCAGGAGTCTCCTTAGATGTGAGGGGCGAGGGAAGAGGAGGCGTCAGGGACAATTTGTGGCTCAGGCACCTGAGTGATAATTTAGTTGTCTGTTGCTGAATATTAAAGGAAAAAAACTCCCAACTTTTGGGCATAAATAACTATTTCATGGTGTTTGCAGATTCTGTGCCAGGAACTCGGGATGTGGCGGGGAGGGGCTCGTCGGTGATGTTTGGGGCCTCAGCTGTGAGCACTTGATGGCTAAGGTGGCCTGAACCGTGGGGTCCCGGCTCACTCGGAAGCTTCTCTACCCCCATAGCCGGTGCCTGAGCTAGATGACTTAAGGCTCAGCTGGGCCTTTGGGTGGGAACCTGGCCTCTCCCGGTGTGGTGCTGGGCTCCAGGGGACAGTCCCAGGCGAGGCCACCTGGGGAACTGGCCGAAGCCCTCAGCCTCCTCTGACTGAGCCTCGGGAGTCAGGCAGCAACATTTTGGCTACATGCGCTTGGTCACAAGCAAGTCACTAAGGCCTGCGGATGTGAGAGGCCACCTCTTGCTGAGGGAGGAACAAGGTCACGTTGCAGGAGAGCAGGAGAAGCTGTTGTGGCTGCCTGTGGGAAATGCATTCTGTCTCGGCGGGTCACAGAGCAGGAGGGCCCCTGCAGGTCCAAGAGAGGGTGGTGGTTTTGGAGCTGCTGGGTTTAGGATTGGGGACATTTTCTAATAGGTAGAGGTGAATCTGGGACATCCACTTGTGTTGCTGGTTAGCTGACAATTACAGAGAGAGGATGAAGTGGTTAGAAATGACCAAGAAAGGTATAGCCTTGTCCCTAGGAAGTGACAGAATTTTCAGTTCCTAACCACGAGGTAATAGACAGCTCTAAGCTTTAGTTCCCAGACTGCAATCCTTACTTAGAGCAGTTGATTGGTTTTGGTTTTTGCTGCACCCATATAAGTGGCATGTTCTTAGAGGATGAGTCTAGGGAATGGTTTTTGTTATATGAGTGCTACCCACTCGCTTAATCAGTGCCCCACGCCCCCCGGAGGCACACGCCCTACACCCCCACGTGGCATGGCCACCCACCAGCACCTGGGCTTCCTGGGGCTACACACTTGCCCGATCTTTATACCTTCCATGCTAGCAAGGGTAGCAAAAACATGTGACTACTGAATATTGGATGTGAGTAATTCTCAATCTACAACTTTGGAATTGGGGATGATTCAGACAGAGGCTCCAATGTCATTTATCTTTGTTAAAAAAAAAAAAAAGTCAGACTCTAGTCCCAGCTACTCGGGAGAGTGAGATGGGAGAATCACTAGTGGTCAGCCTGAGCAATGTAGCAAGACCCTGTCTCTAAAAGTAAGTAAGTAAGTAAATAAATAAAAAGCCAAATAATACCATGAACAAGATCATGGTGCCTTTGAAGCACATGTCTGTAAGCAGCTTGTAGGCCAGGCATTTGCCTCTGTCTGACCATTAGAGAAGTCTTCAAAGACCTTTCTTCTTGACCGGTTTAGTTTGTTCCCTGTACTTGAAAACATAAAATTGTATTTCTTGAAAAGTCTTTCGTAATTCAGAATTTTGTTCAGAATTCTGTTCAGGGGCAGAAGGCTCTTTGGTTGGCAGTATTTAAGACGAAATGTTTCATAGGTAAGGTTTAAAGGTACCATAGCAAGAGTATCAGGCCATGGAGAAAATTCTTCCTCCTCTTGGCAGAATTGGGGATTGGATATGGTATCCATGAAGCAAGCTCAGCAGTATACTTGATGAAAGTGATAGCTTCATAAAAGAATCTGGAATTAAAGATGTGGGTCTCTACAGCACATGTGAATGAACTTTTATTTGGAGTCACAACACAGATAAATCTGTCCCATCGAAACATGGAAATCCTAGGAAATCCCTGAAGTGCGGAGGGAGCTCTTCCACTTCATCAGATCTATTTTCAACTTTTGACACCTACCACATGTGGAAGTTCCACTCTGGCTACTTATTTCCTTTCTCTGGTCAGGAAACTGCCGCCACTTCAGTCTCAAGGACTGCTCAAGAGAACTGGTAGCTTATAAAGTAAGGTGACGTGTTCCTGCACTGAGTGATTGGTTATGGTGGCCGGGAGATGAGGCTGGGACATCTCATTTTCTAAAACTTGCTTTTGAGTAATGTCATTTATGACCAAACCTTGGGTGAGAAGCTCTTGCTCGTAGAGATTTAACTCGGCTGCTGTTTTTCTTTCTGCCAGTTTGGAGCCCACGTCTCTGAAGTAGATTCTTAATGATAGAAGTCACCATAGGAAGACATGCGCCCTCACACCAACTGGGGGTTCTCAACCCTGCCTGTGCATCAAAACCGTGTGTGAAGCTTTTAAAACTCTCTGGGTGCCTGGGCCCAGCCCCTGGAGATACAGAGTGGGTTTGGGGTGAGGCAAGGGAAGAATCCATATTTTAAAATAAATTCAGGCCAGGCACCGTGGCTCATGCCTGTAAACCTAGCACTCTGGGAGGCCTGGGCTGGAGGATCGCTTGAGGCCAGGAATCCAAGACCACCCTGGGCAACATGGTGAGACCCTGTCTCCTCAGTAAGAAAAATTAGCCAGGTGTGGTGGCGTGCACCTATGTAGTCCCAGCTACTCGGGAGGCTGATGCGGGAGGATCACTTGAGCCCAGGAGTTTGAGGCTGCAGTGAGTTATGATCTCTCCAGTCTGGGTGACAGAGCGAGGCCCTGTCTTGAAAAAAATGAATTCAGCCAGGTTCAGCCTCTGCTGCAGAATAGGCCTCCTTCTTCCCTCATGTGCCTGCTGCTCAAAGTGTGGCCCACCAGCCAGCACCACTTCTATACCCAGATACACATGTGCATGTGTGTGCATTCATGATGTGGATTAATTCTGCGCATCACCAATAGCTGAAAACACAGGATGGTTGACACTCATCTGCTTCTGTCACCTAACAGTATAATTTGGAGCACTTTCCTATCACGTATATTAAGCCACCTCATTCTTTTTTACTGATATGGATGTTTAACCAGCTGTTTCTGGTAGGCATTTAGGTTGTTTCTAATCTTTCTGATAAACGGAGCTATACTGAATAGCCTGCAGTACATACATAGGGGCTAATCCTAAAAGTGAAGGTCAGTGCACGTGTATATTAAATTTTGAGACATGGCCAAATTTCTCCCCCAAAGTCTACCTCAGAGCACCGGTTTTCTTCACTCTCTTTTCAATCCAGAGTGTCATCAAATTCTTTACTCTTTGCTGATATTTTGCCATTTGGGGATAAAAGTTGGTACCTCCATGAAGAACTGCATTTCTCTTTTATGACCCGGAGAGTCTTTTCACGTGTTTCGGAGCCATTTGAATTTCACTTTGTATGAACTATGTCCTTTTCCCATTTCTCTTTGTTTGGGTTTGTTCCTTTTTAGTGTTAAACTTTTGATCTTTTTCCTCTCCCAGTTTGCTGTGGTTTGTACCAACCAGTGCAGCGTTTTTGCTGGCGGTGGATCTGTGAGCGAGAATCCAGAGCCAGCACCGAGAAGATGAGGGGCAAGTGTGAGCCCGCGTCCTCGGCCAGATGGCCGTGAGCAAAGGACTTAGCGACCGTGGGAACACCCCGGACGTCACGTAGCAGTGTTTAGATGTATCGATGACACAAACAGTTACCAGACTGCGGGGTGGTTTGAGCCGCGAGTGGCGGCTGTTAAATGCATCTCTGGACACAAGCGTCAGTAGTGTTGTTGGCACAATGCTTGTTAGTTAGCTTTCTAGCTTTTAGCCAAAGGGCCACCTGGTGAAGGTGCATTTTTTGGCTAGTAAATTTATCATGTCTTTTTTCTTTGTATTTCCATTCTAGAAAATAGGGAAAGATGCCTACTTTTTCTGTAAATTAGCCTTGTAGTCTGAGTGTCCAATAAAGTTCTCTCTTCTAAGTGCACACTTAAATGTTTGGTCAAAAAGGCCAATTCCTCCAAGTGCTGTTTTATTATCCTTCCTAAAGGCATGTGCTGTAGTGCGGCATTTCTCAACCCATAGTAATAGGTGTTCTGTGGGGTTTTTTTGTAAGTGCCTGTGGTCACATTAATTTTGAAAAGGCTGGATTAAATAAGTTTCTTCACTACAGGACTTCTCAGAGCCTTGAATGTACCAACGAGTCTACTGAATGTCCAAGAGAGGGATGCAGGATGCTGTCTTCTGCAGATGTATTTGACCACAGAATGCTGTTCCACATTTTTATGAGCTCTGATTAAAATCTTACTCTAGCAATTAGCTCAAAACTCGGGGAAGAATCAGGGAAAGACATCAATTTGTTTGCGCCCTGATTGGTCTGAATTAGGCCAAACAAGGATCCTTAACTGGAAATAGGGTTACTGATCACTCGACTGCAGATGAAGACTTTCTGCTCCAGACTCACCATGGTCTTAGCAAAAGTGTAAAACTGAGAGACAGAAGTCATTTCTGGTAACCCCTGTGCTGCTCCTACTTGAGGTCAGGTGCCACCTTCTCTGGGTCACCCAAATCCAAGCGGGCTGGGGCTGCGGGTATAACGCTAGGACCAGACAGAGCCCCCACTGGCCAAAGGCATCATTATGAAGTGAGTTTGCAGAGCCACCAGTGTGAGCAGAGGGAGCCTGAGAAAGCTCATTCTGTCCAGCTCGGTAACAGGGCGGCTTATTCTTCCCTCCCAGGTATTTCCAAGATTGATTTTTATCCCATATCATTGGCCTTTTCTCTCTTCTCGAGGAATCTTGTCTGTTTTTCTTCTCAGCGTTCCTTAAAATCTAGAACAGTGGTTCTCAATGGTGTTCTAGAACACTGGTGGCTGGGGTGTTCCATAGGTCATCTGTGAGCTAAAATAAACCATTAAAAACACACTCATGTCTAAATTAACATAAAATAGGATGGATCAAGATTACCCTGTAAAATGTCCTTTTTACCTACTTCACTCAGATTTCCGTTTGGCGTGGAATGAAATTGTTTGACTGCATACATTATCACAGTGCTTGTGAGTGGTTTCATGACTCCACTTCCATTTTCCCTTTTGATAAAATTGCTCTTGAGCTAGGGAGATGCTAGGGACATTTTCATTTGTGATAGCACAACTCTTATGCTTACCTGATGAGTGGCAGCCAATGATGTGAGAAAAATGCCCAATAATGGTATTGTGTTTTTAAACAATAATCAAGTGAATATTTGCATTCTTCAGCAGTCTGCACTTGTTTGTCTTACAATATTATCCATATTTCCTACAGAATAGGAGTCTAGAAAATGAGTCATTTTAAAAAATGTTTTTAAGAGTATAATATCTTCATTATATTATTACTACATTGTAGTAATAAGATTGATATTTGTATAATTCTTATAAACATTCTTTAATATATTCCTGTCTCCAAATATGGTTGTGCCACACTAGTTGTTAATTTCTCTCCTCTGCCAGTTTGGCCGGGAGGGATTTATCAAAACCTGGTTCACCCAGTCTGTGTGTCACCCAGGGGAAGTTCATCCAGTACGCATGTCCATGGAGGACCTAATGCCAAAGGGGCTCGTCCTCAAGTTTTCACGTTAGTCTATAGCATCCCCTGCCTTGAGGATTCGTAGCAGTGATATGCTTATGCCTTCATCAAGACATGGAGATGCTGATTCCTTCCAACAGCTATGCGGGAAGATCTGCTCTGGGTCTCTCTTCTTGGTCTGTAGATGGCCGTTTCCCCACTGTGCCTCTCCACATTTCCTTCCCTCTATTTCAGGGTCCAAATGTCCCCTTTTTATAAGGACATCAGTCATATTAGATTAGGGTCCACTCTAATGACCTCACTTTAATTTGATTATATTCACAGTGACCCTGTTTCAAATAAGGTCACATTCTGAGGGGAAGGGGAGGGGATAGGACTTCGGCATCTGAATCGGGGTAGACACAATTCAGCTCATAACAACATGCTAATTTTCTACTTACCAACTTTTTTTCCTTTCTTTTTTAAAGAGTGTACATGGCAAGTCAAAGCAAATGATCGGAAGTACCATGAACAACCTCATTTTATGAACACAAAGTTCTTTTGCATTAAGGAGAGTAAATACGCGGTAAGTTCATTTTAACTTCTGAAATTACTTTTATTAAAACCCAGTTTTTTCCAGGAGCCGGCATGCTTGTAGCTTCATGCTTCAGCTGTCTTCCAGGGAACCACTACCCTGGGGCTACTGGCAATCATTGCTGTTTCTATAGAATGTGGTTTTTGTTGACCTATACCCTTAGGGTGGGTAGGAGTAACCCGAAACAAAACAAAACAGAATTATATGAATTGAAAATTTCCCTGTGTATGTGCAAATCTAGTAAAAGTATTTTGTGAAAGAATATCCAACGAAGTCACAGAAGCCTTACGTTTGAAAGTAGTGAGTGTGAAAGTAATCTTAATAAATTATTTTCCTCTCCTTTGCCCGGGATGGCTTTAGAGACTTTGAAGATATGTTCACCTAAAAGAATGCTTATTACCTTTGAAATATGATAAAGTACACCTGTTAAGTGAGGGCTTAAATGTTGTAAAATGTCTGTCTTAGTTTTCTAGGGCTGCCGTAACAAAGTCTTAAGCCACCACCGGGTGGCTTAAGACAACAGAAATTTATTCTCACAGTTCAGGCAGCCAGAAGTCTGAAGTCAAGGCAAAGGCAGAGTTGGTTCTTTCTGGAAGCTCTGAGGGAGATTCTGTTCCCGGCCTCTCCTAGCTTCCGGTGATTGCTGGCAATCCACAGACACATCACTCCAGTCTCTGCCTCCATCTTTACAGTGTTTCTCTGTGTCCAACTGTCCTCGTCTTATAAGGACACAGTCCCTGGATGAGGGCCGCCCTAATCATGTATGACTTCATCTCGATTTTATCTTCAAAGGCTCTATTTCCAAATAAGATCACATTCACAGGTGGGTCGGGACCTGAACACACCTTTCAGGTATGCATGCAGTTCGACCCACAATAGTGTCCTTTTCTTACGCAGTGGCCTCAGTCCCCCCTTGGATAAAAGTGTTCCTCTTCCTGTTTTGCCCATGTTGATGTCTGCCTGTTTTTAAGAGGCTTTAGTGGATCAAGGAATCTGACAGCAGGCTTCATCTGGTCACAGTCTGATGTCTGTATCTTGTTACTGTCTTGACATAAGATTCCAAGTAGTCATTTTGAAGCTTGGCTAGAGGCTTAAAAGAAACCTCAACGTCTTTCTGACTGGCAAATTACATTCCTGTGTCACTGTAGGCCGTGGGACTTAGTGATTTTTTTTTTTTTTTTTTTTTTTGCAGGTATGTATACACTGTGATAAATGCAACATCCTTTAGAATGACTTTCTTATTTTTCCCAACAGAACAATGCAATTAAAACATACAAGTACAACGTTTTTACCTTTCTACCAGTGAGTTTGTTTGAGCAGTTTAAGAGAGCAGCCAATATGTATTTCCTGGTCCTTCTTATCTTGCAGGTAATGCCCTTTGATATCTTAAATCTATTTTGAATTAGTGTGACTCAGTAACATTTAAGTCACGGGCACACATCATGTGAATAGTCGTGGAAGTGTGTCGCACCAGGGTTCTATACATAAGGGAACGGGGCTTCGTGCACGGAACTGGCTCAATCTGTTAAACGAACAAGGAGAGGGAGCCAATGGACATGTTATTCTAATTCCGTATTTTAAAAAATTTGATGTCATACAGATGTGAGTGTTAAAACTGGTATCCCGGAAGCAGATAAAATTAAAAGCCTCACTTTATAAAATTATTTGTACCTTAAAATGAAACCTATTTTTTTTTTTTGGTGCCTGTCCTTTATTTTTGCATTTAGATGCTTAATTTCCCCAGGAATTTTTATGATTCCTACTAATATTTTGGTCATAAATCGCCATAAATTATTATTTGTGAAATGGTTTTACATTAGAAAAGACCAGTTTTTCCTAAAGTTTTTTCTCTTAATTGTGGCAAAGCATGCACTTACCCGGAAAGCATGCTGTTGTCTGTGTAGGAACCGTTGCCGCAATCAAGGGGATCTGTACACACTCTAGTCAGTGCCCAGAAACAACCTTCAGTACCTGCTGTGCAGGTGACAGAGCACAGCCTGTCCACGTGACTTTGTCAGACTCTTGACGTCAAGCATGGAGTTTGGAAAACGGTCCCACCTCCTGGGATTCACCCTCTTATGGTTTTATAAAAATGGTAGCATTTGTCTCTGGGTGGGACTAGAAGATGTGTGGGGAGAAGACACTGGGGAGAAATGGATACTCAGCAGATTGGGTAAAATACAAGGCCTGCTGACCTGATAGTAAAGGATGTTCCTGTTACCCACGGGGACATTTAGA
This sequence comes from Eulemur rufifrons, assembly GCF_041146395.1. Taxonomy (NCBI): domain Eukaryota; kingdom Metazoa; phylum Chordata; class Mammalia; order Primates; family Lemuridae; genus Eulemur; species Eulemur rufifrons. Next base: position 14,197,214 of record NC_090987.1, read on the forward strand.
CAGGTGTGTGTAGAGGTCAACACTGCAAGTTAGAAGGTGCTGCTGTGTGGTAAGTAGGCTATTTTTCCCCTACTTCCCTCTAGCAGGGAAGAGGAGAGTTTCACATATTCACTGTGTTGTGGGAAGAAGTGATTTTTGTCTCTTCTGTACACACCTCAATGATCTTCTCTTAAGGGTAGCAATCCAAATTAGGGTAATAGTGAGAGCCTTAGACGGCGATTTACTTGCACTATTACTTCACTTAATTCTTGTACTCGCTGGGGTAAGTACTGGGGTAATCTCCAACTTGCAGAGAACTGAGGCCTAGTGAGCTAAAGGAACTTGCTCCAAGTCCCACGGCCCATAGGTGGTAGAGCTCGGCCAGACTGGGACCCAGGAGTCTGACTCCAAAGCCTATCATTTTAACCACTCCATCATATGGCCCAGAGATCGATAGGATAGTTATAAGAGCTCATTATTAAGCTTGTTTCTCATCTTTCATTCAAACTTGGGGGCTGTCTTGATGGAAGTGGGGCTCACTGCAAGGCCAGCCCTTTTCTTGGCTGGACCAGTAATGCTGACCATAAGGGAAGCGCTGTCTTTGAGAGCCGCCAAAGATGCCCTATGTAATCACTAGCTTTCAGAGGCAGCCACTACCTCCTGCTATCTTTGCTTCCAACATTAGATCCTCAGAAACCACTGGCTGAACAACCTGATGCATAGAGCCTACTATATGTGCATTCCCTAAAAGTGAAAGGACTACTTTCCCTGTGCCCCCGCCCTTAGTTAATTATGCTTAAATACCTTTTCCTACCTGATCTACAGGATGTAGAGTTGTGTGATGATGGAGATGAGACTTAGAATTTGCAAGCTTAGAATTAAGAATCAGTTACCCATAAGCGCGGTATGCCTTCGTGGGCACATATGTAAGCCTTTTTATTTCTTTTAGTCAGTTCCTGAAATCTCTACCCTGGCATGGTACACCACGCTCGTGCCCCTACTCCTGGTGCTGGGCATCACTGCAATCAAAGACCTGGTGGACGATGTGGTAAGCGTTTCTCATGCAACTTTCTACTCACTGCGTTGAGCTCATTTTAATTTGGCGTTCATACCTTACGTACTGAGATGATTAAAACAGCATTTCCTCATCTCCCTTCTCAAGGCCCGCCATAAAATGGATAAGGAAGTCAACAATAGGACGTGTGAAGTCATTAAGGATGGCAGGTACTGTGTCTCCTTTAATCTGTAACTTAGCTACAAGGATAAAATGTATAAAGATGTATAGAAACTTATTTAGAGAGAACTATTAGGATGTAGATGTCTATTAGTACATTAACTTTTTAACTGTAAAGGTTTCTCTTAACTTACAAAGGATTGATACCCCTAACCCAACTGCTACACCTGCCCTTAATCCTACCTGACCTTTATCCCTAACCCTAACCTTAACCCTAACCCCTAACGTTAAAAAAAAAAAAAAAAAAAAAATTGCATCGCATTTGTGGTCCTGAGGCTACACTCAAATCGGATTATGAACTGTTTCCTGATGGAGCTTAGTGTTATCAGCACATCTTGTTTACACAACTCCTTCAGCCTTCCAAACTTATCCTCTTCAGGGCTTTGCTCTTGTCTTGACACCTTCCCCCAGATCGTCCAGTTAAGGTGATGTCTCCCTTCCCTACACTTTGAGAGCATTTTGTTTTCTTTTTTTTTATTATATGAATTTTATTAAAATCTTCTATCATGGACTGTCAGTTTCTTGAAGGTACTGTCCTACCTCCAACACACAGAAAGTACTCAGTACATGTTTGTGAAATTAACGTGATGGACTGTGACCAAAGCACCAACTCAGCATTCAGTAATGAGTTGTTTAGAGCCTCAAGGCAGAACTGCAAATTCAGGTGCTAAAAATAGTGACTAAGGCCCAATTCAAAGACTTTTTATGTGTCAACACTGAGGAAAATAACCTGATTTGCAGTCATCTGTCACTGTGTCTAATTCAAATATAGGCCACACCAAGCCATGAATATGTGTAGATAGCTTTTCCACTTGCAAATAGGTAGCTTTCCAAAATTTGACACCTTTCAGGTGTCAAAAGACAAAATTACAACAATTTAAAGATATGAATTGGCTTTATTTACGATTCTAGAATTGGGCAACACTTCATTCTGTAAAATAGAATAAGTGTTCCAGGGAGCCTGGCAGAGAAGTGTGGTTTTATAGACAGAGAAGGGCTGAAGAAAGCAAAAACCAAGAACAAAAAAAGCATATTAGTCATTTGAAAGTTACTTTCCTTGTACGGTGGGAACAGGAAAACAGAACAATAGAGAAATAACTGATTGGTTAACATCAGGTTACTTCAGGTTATTTTTTTGGTAAGGATTAAAGCAGAGGGAACGTTATTATCACGACTGAAACTAATCCTGTTTGGGAAATTTGATTTCTCAGAAGGCCAGTGACTCAGTTTCAGTTTGGTAACATGGAACCTCAGCATGGGCAACTCCATTTTGGCTTTTAGTCTGGTCTCTTTGGGCCCAGTACAGAAGCGTAGTCCAAACCAGTGGCCTCCTTTAATTTTCATTTAAAACAATCAATATTGGGAACGTGGTGATATTCGCAGCCAGCCCACACTCTCTGTTTTGCCCATGATGTAGCTAACTATGCTGGGAAAGAGTAGCTCTGAGTCGCCTTGGATTTGGGAGCCCAGGCTGCATATGCGACGGGCCGTGGCCCCAGAATCCCCTGCAGTGAGGTCAGGCCTGCAAGAACGTGGGCATACGTGTGGCACAGCACAGGGCCCTCCTCAGGGGAAACCAGAACGTCAGCTGGAAGAGTCCAGCGGAATTGTCTGTAGTGCTCCCCACAGAGCCCTCGCAAGGTGCTGACTTGTCCATTTGTAATTTCAGACTCATGAAAATTTCTAATCTACAATTTTAGAAATATTGAAATATAAAAAAATTCAGTTTCATTTATTGAAAAATAAGCCAAGTTAAAAAAAAATTCTGGGGTTAAGAATTATGTACTAAACTCTTGCAAAATTAGAGAAACTGAGGCATATGTAAACATATATTTAAAATGTACTTTAAATCTCCAGGTTTTTTAATCCATAAATGAATGGGAGACAAATATAGTAGTTAGATTTCTGCCTCCAGAAAAAGGAATTAGTTATAGTAGGCTTGTCATGTCCGTGAGGTCTATCTTTTGTATATGTGAAAATCTTTAAAATAGAGTATTATAGTTTAAAACTTTTTTAAATATTGATTTCTTAGAAATTTAAATGGGTATCTATTTCCCAGGGAATTTAATACCAAAGATAGTCATCTTTTTATTTTATTTTACATTTTATTAATTAGCCTTATTAAATGTGTTACAAAAGTGGTAGACACTCATTAAAAAGATAATTTAAACAATAGAGCGCAAGCAAGTGCTAAGGCCCCATGAGGACTCTAGCTGGCCCACGTGGAAGCCACAACGTATGTGTTCCCACCCTGGGACCAACACTGAGTAAGTGACCGGTAACCAAGGAGGAGACGGCAGGGAGGGGAGCCGGACACCAGCAAAAACAAAGGGGGGTGGCAAGTGTCCCCCGTTAACACTTCCTTACGTGAAGTAGATGGCAAGAACACATCAAAGGCGTCACCATCAGCATCACTTCCCTCAGGATGATACGATTCCCATGCCCACTTCGTGTGCTTACATCATTAAAGGGGTGAACTTTTGGCAAATGTTTTCCCTGTGACTTATACATTTTCCAGAATCCTTGATATCCAGAAAGAATAATAATTCTCTTGCCTATAACTTAAAAAAAAAAAAGAAAGAAAAACCAATAAACTATTATTTTTAATCCTTAGGTTTAAAATTGCCAAGTGGAAAGACATTCAAGTTGGAGATGTCATTCGTCTGAAAAAAAATGATTTCGTTCCAGTAAGTGAACAAGCTCTGCCTCTCTCATTCCTTGCTCTACCCTCTATCTGCTACCCGGACCCCACACTCGGTTTCTCCCTGGGGTTGGGCGTGGGCGCGTCTCTGTGGTACTGATGTGTTTTGCTTTGAACAGGCCGACATTCTGCTACTATCCAGCTCTGAGCCTAACAGCCTCTGCTACGTGGAAACGGCAGAACTGGACGGGTAAGAGTGTCTTCGACGGGCCCTTCTTAAAGCTGACTTCTGACAGTGTATTTGTTACGTTGAAATCCGTGCACCTGGACCATGACATCTGGCCTTGCCTCTGCCACTTGCTGTCTGTCCAGCAGCGTCCCCAGTGAATGGACTTTTCTTTCCCCCATCTGTAAAGCAGAGCTCTCAGTATCTGCCTTTCCCACCTCTCAGGGAAGGTAAAAGATCACATGGGTACGCATAGGTCCAAGTCCCTTATAAGCTACTGGGCAGTGTGCAGACAATATGACTGTTATCTGTTTTGGAGAAAAGATTTTTTTAAAGTCTTTGCCAATAATCAATTTTGAATTCTCCTTTTGTTTTGGTTATTATGCTACCATTTAAAAAAATAAAGTTCTGTTTTTGATCAGTTTTCAATACATTTATTGAGGGCTTACGAGGTTGCAGGCACTTTACATATTAGCTCATTTAACCCTCTCAATGATCTTGTGAGACCCATGAGGGAACTGAGGCCCAAGGTCACACAGTGAGTGGCAGATGGGTCCCTGCTTCCTGTGTCCCTTGGTCCTCATGCCCTAGATGTGCAAACTCTGCTTTATGGAGAGCTGAGATCATGTGAATGAAAATTAGGTCTGTCTTTGCTCTATAGACCTATTGGTTGACTATTCAACCTTAACTACAAAACAGCTATTTTTGCCATGAGTGAGAGATTCCAAAGCTTTACAAAGAGTGAAAATCCCAACACGCCCTGTCAGAACAGAATGGTGAAGTTGAGAACCAATGGTCAACTTCCTACTGCATGGAAATTCCCGAGTAGGTATTTGTGAAACCTGCTAAAGGCCGTCGGTTGGGGGAAGGTGTCCTTGCTCTCCAGAGCACGTGTCCCTAGCCTGCCCCGGCCTGCCATGTGCAGGTACTTGACCTTGCGCTGTGGGTGGGGCATGCTGAGTATTGGGAGTGAAGCTACCACCTCCTTTCTTGAGTAAAATTCTTTCGCAAATATATGATCCAGTTATTTACTCTGGAAAATAACAAGTTGACAGAGGCAAAACAATTTCTGTAACAAATATGTTTTATAGAATCATCTTCATGTGATTAAATATTAGAAGCTACGTTTTTTAAACAGCAGTTTGGTAGTCCCTGCAGGTGGTAAGGGGTTAAATTAATGAGAAGGAAGCTCATTAGGTACCTCTGTCCTTCACAACAGCAAACAGTGAAGGGGACTGGCATTTCCCAAGGTCAGGAATTTTCTCTAATTCAGGGTATAACCTCATCCAAACCCGAAGTTCAACAGAGTGTTTGAAAATAGAAAAAGCTAATTATTTAACCTTTACTTCCAGGTATGCCAAATGTGACTTTGTGTGACTATCTTTATATTCCCTTTTGAACTCCAAAATTTGTTCATTTGATTCTTTTTTTTTTCCCCCCTTCCCTTTAGAGAAACCAATTTAAAGTTCAAAATGGCACTGGAAATCACAGACCAGTATCTCCAAAGGGAAGATACATTGGCAACATTCGATGGTTTGTACCAAACTTGTCTTATTTTGTTTTAAATTTAGATGCTCAATTCAGTTCCTGTTGATTAAAACCAGAAAATCTTTCATATGTCATTAATTATGTGACTCTTATCCTTTTTTTTTTTTTTTTTTTTTTTAAAGGCCTTATTGAATGTGAAGAACCCAATAACCGATTAGATAAGTTTACAGGAACACTATTTTGGAGAAAGAGAAGTTTTCCTTTGGATGCTGATAAAATTCTGTTACGTGGCTGTGTAATTAGGAACACCGATGTCTGTCATGGATTGGTCATTTTTGCAGGTATTTCGGAGTTTCTTGGGAAATGGTTCTACTAGGAGCTTTAAAGATTTAAAGGAGAAATTGCTTTTCTGTCCTCTCTCCATCAGAACCAAAGGTAGAGTAATTTTATCAACAGGCTGTTGAATTGATCTTCCCAATTGTTGATCACATTGAATTTTCCATTTTTAGGTGCTGACACTAAAATAATGAAGAATAGTGGGAAAACCAGATTTAAAAGAACTAAAATTGATTACTTGATGAACTACATGGTTTACACGGTATTTATTCCCCATCTCACAAGAGGCTGGCCTGTTGTCTTTGGCTCTAATTTTGTTGTGTGTTTTTCTAATGCAAAGAAATCCTACCTCTTTAGATGGAATAGAAACGTGCTTGGTCACCCCAAGCTTCGAATGCCGTACTTCTAACAGGAAAATCCCCTTAGGAAGGGAAATTTGAGTTATAGAGTTCCCCGAGTACTTTGCTCACTGGAGTGACCAGTCAGAAAACCAGGAGTCCTAGATAAACAGTGGGTCTGTGCTCCTCAAGTCAGTGTAGGGTTGATTTTATTACCGTTACTTTCCCATAGAGATGGTTCTCTTAAAAGCAAACCTTTTCTTTTCTCCCCAGCATACACTGTATAAATCCAAGTGCAAGGTAAGGCTAAAAATAAGGTGTACCAAGGGTCCCCAAGACCACTCCCAGGTTCGAGGACTCCCAGGACTCAGCATATAGTTGGACCCATGGCTGTGTCTGTTATAGCCAAAGGATGCAAAGCAAGATCAGGAAAAGACACACTGGGCAAAACAAGAGGAAACCAGGCACAAGCTTCCGGGAGTCCTCTCCCAGTGGAGCCACACACAGTAGGCATTTAATTCAACAATTGATGAGAGCACATGTGAAATGTTGTCTATACCAGGGAAGCTCATTAGAGACTCAGTCTCCAGGTTTTTAACTGGGTGGTCACATAGGCACCATCTGTCTGGCATGTCATAAAATTCCAGACTCCCCAAAAGAATGTTGGGTGGTCAGCAGAAACCACGCTGTTTACACAGTTCGGCACAGTGCATAGCTGGGAATACAGGCATGTGCCACCGTGCCCGGCGGAACCATTCTTATCAGAGAATAAGGAATAAGGAATCGGGAACCCCTCCCCAAATCTGAGTTCCCAGATACCAGCCAAGGGCCAACCTTGCAAGCAGGACCCTTCTAAGGAAGAAGTCTTAGGCCTGCTCTTTTCTGCCCATACTGTGACCCCAAATAGTAAACAGTCCTTCAATTGCCCAGTGAGATTTTTTCTAGCATTTAGTTCAATTTGAATGCATACATTCTTAGAGACTTATACAATAATACTTATTCTTTGATTACATATACATATTTAAAATCATATAAAAGTATTAAGAAACTGTTTCTTATGCTCTCACATTTCATGAAAATTTTATTTGAACTTTTCACATTGTCAGTGTCACTATCATGGTTATGACTAGAGCACTGACAAGGATCCATCATCTCTCTCTGTGCCTAATTGGTTTGAGATATAGCACTTTTGGAATCTGTGTCTAGAAATTTAAATTTGTCCCTGGAAATTTTATTCCCACATGTAAGTCCCCAAGTACCAGTAGGACAGTTGACTTTTATTCATTCCATAAATACATACTCATAATTTCCACAACATAATACATATTGTATTGCTTCTTAAGTGATCTTGTTTACAATGTCATGCAATACTTGTGACATTATACTCCCAAGAACAATGACCCAGAAGATACGGGTGAAATTTCCTTGCCTTTTAAAAAAAAAATTAATTTCCATCGAATGTTTTCTATAAGCATCTCAATTCAGCATTGTTTGAAGTTGTTTTATGGTAAGGTATCTTCTCCAAACAGTATGTTATTGTTCACAGTAAAAGTAATTGAGAAAATGCCCTGTAATATGCATGTCTTTAAGGATTTGAATATAAGATACCCCTTCTTTTTTGAAAGATAATTTTGGAAACAAAATCTCACCTTATATGTGAGATGTAGGATATATTAATCATAGCAATCAAGTAGACTTCCAAAGCATTCTTATGGCACTGCTTTTAAGTGTATTATTTTTACAGACTACTAAATTATAGATGTATAAAAGACTGGGTAAGGTTAATTACCACCTATGAAATGCATGGGGTTAGAAGTCCATCTCCGGAATACATGCAAATGTGTTATGTCTTCTAGATCTTCGTTGTTCTTATTCTGGTTTCTGCTGGCCTTGCCATTGGTCACGCTTACTGGGAAGCGCAAGTTGGCAATTACTCTTGGTACCTCTATGATGGAGAGGATGCCACGCCCTCATACCGTGGGTTCCTCAACTTCTGGGGCTATATCATCGTCCTTAACACCATGGTGCCCATCTCTCTGTATGTCAGGTAAGGCGGTCCTCTCCGTGGCCTTTTGCTTTACGAGAAGAATGTACTACCTTTTGCACAGGTAGCATCTTCATTTCTAGCGATAATTGGTTTCAAAGGTCATAAGGAATGAGTTAGAAAATAACTTTCCTTTTAGAATTGAGGGTAATAGAGGGAAAAGGAGATTCACATTTCAGTGTCTACTCTGTGCCAGGCACCTTCTATCTCAACCTTTGTGAGATAAGGTTAAGGAAGTTCAAAGATCGAGCGCTACGTCTATCGTCTATCGCTGTTCACTTGCTAAGATTCCTTCTCAGTGGGTTCCAGAGCCCAGGCTTTGAAAAGAACCTGAAAGAAGGCGAAGATTTAGAATGTCATGGAAAAACTGAGTTTCCTTCTCAGGATCCTTCCTAACCTCTTGTCTGCATCTTCCTTATTGCCACCTGCCGCACCCGCTGTGGAAACCACTGTGTTTCTGGCCACTACCTGCGAGCGGGAAGGAGATCCCCTGCCCTTCAGCGCGCTCTCAGAATGCTGTGTCTCATCTCAATCTCAGCAACAGAGTCAGGGCCATATTTCTGACAAGTGGTAATTGCCTCGTTTGGTGATATTTCTTCCTTTTTTACTTTTTCTTTCTTTCCTCTCAAAGTTTACTGTCACTGGCCAGTTGGATTTTAGACCTTTGGTAGGGGAGGGGTCATGCCTTGAAATATACTCAGCAGCCAGAGGCTGTTTTGGTTCCAATAAGGACTAGCCCAGAGGCGTACGGGATCACATACACACCTGTCATTAGGGGCATCTATTTTATTTTAATTTTATTACATGTGCATTTGTTTTTATTACATGTGCATTTGTTTTATTTTTAATTTTATTACTGTTGTTCTTTTAACATGCAGGCAAGCCCTGGAATAGCCATCTGTTCCGCAGCTACTTTGGAAAAAACTGAGATGAGAGTTACTTTTGTTAAGGGAACTATTACACAGATTATTTTGTCTAAGACTATCAGTGTATATTATAAAATAAACTATGTAGTTTTGGGTTAAGAAAGAAAAGGTATATCACGTGACAAATACAATATCTTTTTTTTTTAATTTTTTTTTTTTTTTTTTTCCTTTAAGGCTGGTCAAGCGAAGCAGTGGGAATGGAGAATCCTTTTTTTTGTTTATTTGTTTTTTAATTTTAAGAAATTATTTTTAGAGACGTGATCTCACTACGTTGTCCGGGCTGGTCTTGAACTTCTGGCCTCAAGCGACTTTCCTACCTTGACCTGATTTATTTCTCTTGGAAATAAAGGGCCTTTAAAGCATGTTGGATCAGTCTTTCCAGATAGTATCTCTGCTTTGTCTTCAAACCTACGGTAGCTTTTGATCTCATTCAGAATAGACACACTGAGGCCACACTGTCACCCACAAGGCCCAGTGTGATCTGGTGCTCACTCCTGCCATACCTCCTTCACCTCCACCCACCTCTCTGGGCTCCCACCACTCTAGCCCCCTTGATACTCCTCCTGCCACAGGGCCTTTGCATCTACTCTTTCCTCTGCCTGGAACATCTTTCTCGAGATAGCTACTTGCTGCCCCTTCATTTCCTGCCGGCCTCTACTCACATAGCATCTTATTTCCCTGACCTGTCCCAAGCTACTCCGCTCTAACCTCCATGACCCTTGCCTGTTGATTGCCTTCTCCCCTTACCCTGCTTTGGTTTTCTGCAGAGAACTTTCACCCCTGATGTAATGTCAATTTACTGATTTATGTATTCATCTGTCTCCACTACAAGGTAATCTCCTTAAGAGCACTGATGTTGTCTGTTTAGTTTACTGACATATCCCTTGCACCTAGAATGGAGTCTGGTACATAGTAGGCACGCAGGAAATACTGAAAGGAGAGAGGGAGGGGGAGAGTTATTTTTCCATCTGTCTAATTTGTCACAAAGGCATCCTTTGCCCACTTAACAGTTGCTGGATATGTAAATGGTTTCCTTATAAGTGGGATATATTTAATCCCTTACAGTTTAAAATTGAAATGAGGAATATCTTATTTTGGAATCCTATAATTTAATAAGAATTCTTTTTTTAAATATGCTTTTTCACAGTGTGGGATCATGATTTAGAGGTATTTGCTTAAAGCCTTTTGCCCTATTTGAGAGCACAGTGCGTGCTGTGAGCTAGTGGTCTCTCCCCCACTTGCCCTGTTACTGGGGCGAAGGTGCAAGCAGCCATTTCAGTTGCCCCTGGTGCAACAGGGAGCTACAGAAAGAGAGCTGGGCTTGCTGCATCCTCTGGCTCTGTCTGCAGTGTTACCGTGACACCCATTCTTCTGGGCTGTGTGTTCTGCACAAGGGGTGCTGTGGCCAGATGTGCTCAGGAGTGAGTGGGAAATCACACAGAGCAAGGCACTTTGGGGGGAAATTACTAGTCTAGAATCTGCTCGACCCTGAAACTGGAGAATAGTATGTTTAGTCAGGAGAACCCAGACGCTGAGTGCATGGGCCAGAGCATGGCTTGTCTCCTTGCAGATGTCTTGGTTTATTTGGGCAGCTGTAACAAAAGAACTTAGCCTCGGGGAGCTTGCAGAAATTTACTGCTCACAGCTCTGCAGGCTGGGAAGTGTGAGATCAAAGCCGATTTGGTATCTGGTGGCGGCTGGGTCTCTACTTCATAGATGGTACCTTCTTGCTGTGTCCTCACAAGGCAGAAAGGCAAACGAGCTCCCGTGGGCCACTCTGATAAGGCCACTAATCCCATTCATGAGGGCGGGGCTCATCACCTTCTAAAGGGCCCCCACCCCAAGTACTGTTGCATTGGGGATTAGGCTTCAACATATGAACTGGGGGTGAGGGGGCGCCAACATTCAGACCATAGCAGTAGACATGCTCCTGTCTGCACAAGTGATGATCGAATCCAGCACCGGCCACTCATATCTGAGCTCTCTGTGGAAAAGTAACCTTTTGTCTTCCTAGCGTGGAAGTGATTCGTCTCGGACAGAGTCACTTCATAAACTGGGACCTGCAAATGTACTATGCTGAGAAGGACACACCGGCAAAGGCTAGAACCACTACGCTGAATGAGCAGCTTGGGCAGATCCATTACATCTTCTCCGATAAGACAGGGACACTCACACAAAATATCATGACCTTTAAAAAGTGCTGCATCAACGGGCAGATTTATGGTGAGTGGAAGCCGTGAGGCATTTCCTGGAGGAGGGGGGCTGCCTCCTGTGTGCAGAGCACTACCTGGGCCGGGGCCTGCCTGCCCGGAGTTGCTGGTGCCCTCCCCATACAGAGTCCTGCTGCTGCCGGGCACTCCTAGGCAGAGGGCCAGAGGAGCATTGTGGGCGGCACTGGGGACACATGCATGGCGGGGGGGTCAGCATCAAAAATGGGCTCACATGCCTCAAAAAATTAAAAATACCATTACCATGGGATCCAGTAATTCTGCTTCAGGATATAGACTCAAAGGCATTGAAACAGGGACTCAAAGAGGTGTTTGTTACACCCGTGTTTGTAGCAGCATTATTCACAATAGCCAAAAGACGAAGCAGCCCAAGCGTTCACTGATGGATGAATGAATAAACAAGTGTGGTACGTGCATACAATGGAATATCACTCAGTCAAAGGAAGTAAGGAAATTTTGACACATGCTACAACACAGATGAACCTTAAGGACATCATGCGAAGTGAAATAAGCCAGTCACAAATAGACAAATATTGTGTGATTCTGTTTATATGGGATGCTTAGAATAGTCAAATTCAGAGATGGAGTAGAATGGTGGTTACCAAGGGCTGGGGGTAGGGAATGGGAGTTATTGTGTAATGGGTACAGAATTTTAATTTTGCAAGGTGAAACAATTGTGCAACAGTGTGACTGTGCTTACTGCCACTGAACTGTATGGTTAAAATGGTAAATTTGGGCCAAGCCAAGATGGCTCACATCTATAATCCCAGCACTTCGGGAGGCTGAGGCAGGAGGATCGCTTGAGGCCAGGAGTTCAAGACCAGCCTGAGAAACACAGCAAGACCTTGTCTCTACAAAAAATTTAGAAATTAGCTGGACAAGGTAGTATACTTCTGTAGTCCCGGCTACTTGGGAGGCTGAGGCAGGAAGATTGCTTGAGCTCAAGACTACAGAATATTATCAAATATTCTTCTTTTTTAACAAATCTTGAAAAATGTTCGGGCCACTGCACTCCAGCCTGGGCAACAGTGCAAGACCCTATCTCTTAAAAAAAAAAAAGTATTAACTTTTTTTTATGTGTATTTCACTATAATTTTTTTAAAAAGTTGATTTCCATTCTAATTTTCTGAAATATGCTATATATTTATAAACAATATTAAGGCCGATACTATTCAAATAGTACTTCAACTTTTAAATAAAGACGTAGTAGTACAATTTTTACAGAGATACGGACACACACGTAAGTACCCTCCACTTGAAGGGAACTGTATTAAGAGCATGTTTTCACGTAAGGAGCATCAGTGAGAAAAGTGGGACAGGGGCTGAGGAAGTGGCTCACAGGTGTGGCGGCAGTCTCTTCTGAGTGGGGGGCAACAAAGCATTTCAAAGGACTTGCTTCAGGCCCCTGAGGAGGTTGCAGGAGGACAGGGGGACAGTCCCCAGCATTTGAACGTCTAGACAAGGCGTCGGCAGACTTTCTGTAAAGAGCCAGATAGGGAATATTTTAGCCTCGGCAGGCCATATTAGTCCTCATCAAATATTCTTTTTTTTAACAACTCTGGAAAAACGTAAAAACCATCCTTTACTCAAGGACTGTCTGAAAGCGGGCTGGGAGCGCCCTGTGGTCCCCACCCCCATGTTAGCAAGGCCAGGTGGGGAGGGGCCTCTGGATGCAGGTGGAGACTCAGTCTGTCCCGTTTGTTTCTCAGGAGACCGCCGGGATGCTTTGCAGCACAATCATAACAAAATAGAGGTAAGTCCTTAAAGAACTGTTTGAGGTGCAGGGAAATCGGGTGTCGGCGGGGCCGTGCTTGCTGGAAGGCTCCGAGGGAGGATCCGTCCTTGCCTCTTCCTCGCTTGTGGTGGCTGCCCACCATCCTGGGTGCGAGTCAGCTCATGGACGTCCAGACGCCACGCCGTCATCTCTGCCTCTGTCGTCGCGTGGCGTTCTCCCTGTGCGTCTGTCCTCATTTCCCTCTACTTATGAGGACACCAGTTGTCGGATTAGGACCCACGTTCATCCACTGCGACCTCATTTTACCTTGATTACATGTCCAAAGACCCTACTTCCAAATGAGGCTACATTCATCAGTACTAGGGGTTGGCACGGCAACGTACCCTTGGGGAGGACACAGCTCAACCCGCCACAGGGCACTTTTTGTTTTCAGACAGGCGCGAGCCTCTTGGCACTTAAGAATGTGCTAAAATCCCAAGGTGATTTTTGTATAATTAAAAAACTTGGCTTTGAAGAAATCATCATATTGTTGAAGCCAAAACAATTTTTTAAAATCCTATTTTGTTTTCCCCTCCATTTCTTTCAGCAAGTTGATTTTAGCTGGAACAAGTTTGCGGACGGGAAGTTTGTCTTTTATGACCACTATCTCATCGAGCAGATCCAGTCGGGGAAGGAGCGGGAAGTGCGGCAGTTCTTCATCTTGCTCGCGGTTTGCCACACAGTCATGGTGGACAGAAACGATGGTGAGTGTTCCTCGGGCACCTCCGGCACTGGAGACCGGTTTGTTTAGTTTCCAGGTAACTCGTGGCTCCAATGCAAATTATATAGTACACACAAGTCACGTGCCATGAATATTTGTCAGCACCTGCCACTAGATGGTATATGGCAGTGGTCCCCAACCTTTTTGGCACCAGGGACCAGTTTCATGCAAGACAATTTTTCCTCCGAAGTGGGGGGAGGTGGAGTTCAGGCGGTGATGCGAGCGATGGGGAGCACCTATAAATACAGAAGAAATGCTGTGCCCACCCACCTCACCCACCTCACCCACCTCACCCACCATGTCCCCATTTCATGGAAGACAGTTTTTCCAAGGACAGGGGCAGGGCCCTGTGCCTAACATGCCACTGACCAATACCAGTCTGTGGCCCAGGGGGTGGGGACCGCAGGTTTATGGCATAGCGAAGTATGAAACAAGCTGCTTGTCTCTGAAGAGTTATATCTTATTCATAGTTATATCTTGAGACGTGTTTTATCACTTTGTAAATGAAATCTTATTAAAAGAAATGATTGACTTGAATTATGATAGAATTGAAATCTTCCTACCATATTATCAGCATTTCGTGAGAGCGAAAAGTCAAATCTTATGTACATCGTAAGTGGATTTTAAATTTGGAAAGTCTTTTCTGCAAAATATCAGACATATGCTTTTATTTACTAGATTCTGATATATTTGGGGTTTGAAATAATTTCAACCAAAGCCTGAATCTCTTTAAGGTGGGTTTTTGTTTTGTTTTTTCATTTGAAGGAACATAATTAACGTGGATTTCATGGGAACATGCCAGGCTGACTTGGTTCCTTTACAGATTTCTTAGATTCAGTCTGTGCTAGCTTTGTTGCAGCGAGTTCATCAAGGAAAGCTAGTTCTTTTTTATCACATACAGATGTAAAGATAGATTATATAGATACACGTGTACTTTCTAGAAGGAATTCTTTTGGTATGTCTGTAATGAAGCACATTCTGCCTTCACTCCATTTTTCACTTCTTACTTTAACCAATGCCACCTACATAAGTCCCTCTCTGTTCCCAACTTTGATATTTCATATGTAGCAGGTATGAAATCTTCAGAGAAAGAATATGCATGAAGACGAAATGTGTAGAGACTGTAAATGATATCTCTCAGCAAATTTCAAAGGATCCCATTCTCTAAGGATGACTCTAATAGTGCAATAAAGTGAGATAACAGAGTTCAAATTGGGGTGGATACATGGAAGAGGCTGGCAGACAAATGACGAAGGATAAAAAGGGACGATGCCAGGTCACACGTCATTGGAGCACAGGTCAAAGTCTATTTGACTCACCAAGCAAATTTTACTCAGATCATAAGGATAAAGTACGATACCATTAAGCAACGTGGTTCCCTTAGGTTTGGACTCATTAGTAAAATTATTCTACTTTTCTTTGAGTATGTGATGGTATTTTAAGAGCTAACCGGTCTTATGGTCTCTATTTTATTTTTCCTCGCTGGGATATTACAGGAAGAGCCCTGGACTGCATGCTATAGATGAGCCAGCCCAGTTTGGTCCCTGTCTGGGCTCCAGCCTTATCAGTGTGGTAGTTAGAAGGTTGGATGTTCAAATTCCCTTCCAGCCTAACACTCTGCAGCTCTTTGTCCCACAGTCAGCTGAGGTGAAGAGTTGTACATCCTGGGTAATCTTCCTTCACCCAGTACGTGATAGGCAATTGCTCAAGCACTTAAGAATGGAGACAAGTTGTATTTCAAGGTGCAGGAGGTTAGAGAAGTTGGTTATGGCTTTGATCCATAAAGTACCATGAACGGGTCTCTTGGAAGGGACCTTGGGGACCAACCTGCAAATTTTACAGATAAGGTAATTCAGACCCAGAGAGCATGAGAGACCTGCCCGAGGTCATCTGGTGGGTTAAAACTCATTCCGGTCCATGAAACTGTGTTTGCAGCAGTTTCGTGATCCTCAAATTAGTCTGTAAAAGAAAAGGTCTTTCTGGTTGCCTCTACGTGTGCTGTAAAGATTTTTTTTTTTTTCCAGAAGATTGTTTTCAGTCCAAGTGCCTTCCTGCAAACGTAAGGTTGGAGTTTGGACCAAATCTGAGGTTTTTCCCGTCTCTATAGTCTGCTATTCTGTGATTCCATTGCTAGAAAGTAATGGAAGGATTTTCTTTTCAATGATAAAAAATACCAAGGTGTTTGCTCTAGATATAAGTGTCTCACTCATGGGAACTCTACCACCTTTTATTATTTTGTCTCTGTTGGAACGGAGTTTGCAGTCAATGTTATACAATATGTCACTGCACCAGCTACAACGGCTGAAGGGATTGGTTTTGCTCTCTCCGTTGCTTGTTTAGTTTGGTGAAATAGTTTGCCCTCTGGCGCGCGAGTATGTTTGGAGAATGGCTGGATTTAGCAAGTACACTTATGACTTCTTGTATATGACTTTCTGGGTGAACAAATAGATGATCTAAAGTATCATCTTTATGTATTAATTTGGAAGCGATTAATACTGACTTAGAGTGAATCATCTGAGCCAGTTTGTGAAGGAAGTAGGGAAGGACGGAGCCCTTAGCTTTCACTGCCACCGTTCACCGCGGTGCATCCCACCATTCCAGGTATGCGGAGGTGTAAAAGGCTGCCCAGGCGGCCGTGGCCTGCGTCCTGGTCAAACCATGCTGGAAAACTAAATGCCCTTTTCTGTAGAAATTCATCTGACCATGGAAATGCTTTTTCTCTCTGTTTTGAGGCAGAATAACTAGCAGAGGAAAATAGAAGCTGTTGGGTAGGCAGAGTATTTTTTAAACTTTTTATCGATTTACAACTTGTATACAGAGACATGTACGTAAGTATACAGTCAACGAATTTCTACAAATTGAGTACACCTGTGTAATGAGCACCCAGATTTTAAAAAAGAACACTATCAATCTCCCAGAAGTCCCTTTTGTGTTCTTCTCCAGTGATTACCTTCCAAGAAAACAACTCTTTTGACTTTGTGTGACACAGGTTAGTTTTGTCAGTTTTTGGCTTGTGTGAGTAGAGTCACGTAGAGTATGTACTCTTCCGTGTCTGGTTTCTTTCAGGCAACACTGTGAGATGTATTCTTATTGCTGAAGTGTAGTTGTGAACAGAAGGCAGTTTTCCATCAAGCTATTGATCAAACTGACTAATTTTTTTTTAAAGGAGAGTATAGCTATGGTAAAGTAAGTACACCCTTCTAGAGGGAAGTTAAACTAGTATAACCTCTCCGGAAAACAAATTAGTAATATATACCGATGAGCTCAAAAATTATCTGTGTTCTCTAGCTCAATATTTTCACTACTAGGAATCTGTTCTTAGAGACAGAAATATCTTTGCGCACACACACAAAGGTTATTACGTTAGTTTTGAGAGCAAAAAAATTGGCATCTAAACTAAGTGCCTGTAATGGGAAAATGGTAACATGTTTACATTCATTAAAATAAAACATATAAAGAATTTTTAAAGATAAGGCAACATGCTCAAAATACATTAAAATAATCAGAATGTAGATGTATATTCAGGATGATAGAAACTGTTTCAGAAATGGGCATTTTGTTTGACTTGTCTGCTTTCAGCTAGCACTGTAAAAGAGAAAAAAGGAAAAGTAGAAATAGGCATTTAGAAAGGACTGGAAGGTATGATAAAATGTCAACAGAGTGGTTTTTCCTCTGGACGGTAGGATCATGGGAATTTTCTTCTTACCAGTTGTTTTACTTCTAGTTTATACAACTGTTTATAATTCAAAATAGAACTTTCCAGTCTAAGAAGTTTTCATCTTGGCATAATCCTTCAGTCAAGGACTTTTTTCCTGGCTCTGTTTTGGGCTTTGCTGTACATCCTAAGCCCTGTGGGAACCTCGGCGGAGGACCTGCAGTGAGCTCTGTGTTTGGTTTTCCAGTTCTTCTGAGATTTCTCTCCTGCTTCCTTGTTAGGTCAGCTCAACTACCAGGCGGCCTCTCCCGACGAAGGCGCCCTGGTCAATGCCGCCAGGAACTTTGGCTTTGTCTTCCTCACCAGGACCCAGAACACCATCACCATCAGCGAGCTGGGCACCGAAAGGACCTACCATGTTCTTGCCATCTTGGACTTCAACAGTGACCGGAAGCGGATGTCTATCATCAGTAAGTCTCCCTCAGAGTATGTTTGTCAATCATTCATTGAAATGTTGCCTATTGCCCATTTTACTGAGTGACACCAGGATGAAGCAGGCAATGGACGAACTACTTGGTTCCTGGAAGATTTCCACACACTTATTGAAACTGATATTTTTTCTTCATTCTCCACGATCTCCCTTATTCAGAGGTACAGCTGCGGCATATCTGAATCTTGCCGACGCTGTTGCCATTCTTTAACCACATGGGCTACCAGCTGCTGAGTCTGGGCTGACACGTGCAGCACAACTGAAGCAGCAGGTGGGCGTTTGCGGCGCTGCCTACGACATGTGCTCTTTTATTTTTGAGCCCTCTGAGCACTTCTCTGCTGGATGGCAGGGAAGGGAGGACTCAGCAGGAGAGGAGTTCTGAGACGTGCGAGGCTGTGCTCATGAACCAAAATCAGCCCTCCAGTTTGGGCACATGACTGACCACCAAGTGGAGAGGATGATCTCATCCTAGCATTGAATTGGTTAAAGTTAGTAATTTGAAATCTCAAATTTACATAGAAGTGACAAGAATGGTTTAAAGAACTGCTGTATACTCTTTCATATCCACCAGTGGTTAACATTTGCCACATTTTCTCTGTCAGTTTCACTATATGTACAGCTTGTTTTCTGAACTATTTGAGAGTAAATTGCAGACCTGATGCCCCTTTCCCCGAAAGACTGTAGTGGGTGTTTCCTTAAGAACAAGAACACCCACTTGTATATACAATGATTAATGGCCAGAATCAGAAACTTTAATCCAATACAGTATTATCTAGTCTACAGACTTTTTCAGATTGTACCAGGAAATTCCCTCCCTCTTGTTTTTCTGATCCAGGATCCAATGCAAGATGGCAGGTTGTATCAGGTGATCATAACTGAATCAACCACAGTCCTTCAGCCTTTTTTTCATCTTCTATATATTGACATTTTTGAGAAGCACAGGCAAGCGCTTTTTTTTTTGGTTAGTGACAGGGTCTCACTGTCACTCAGGCTGGAGTGCAATGGCACAATCATAGATAGCTCACTGCAACCCTGGACTCCAGGGCTCAAGTGATCCTCCCACCTCAACCTCCCAAAATGCTAGGATTACAGGCTTGAGCCACTGCACCTGGCTGGGCCAGTTATTTTATAGAATGTCCCTCAGTTTGGGTTTGTCTGATGGTGTCTCATGATTGGATCAAGGTTATGCGCTGTTGGCAGGAAGAATCCTTACGTGATGCTGTGCCCCTCTCCCAGTATCATATCAGAAGGCACATGATGTTTGTCTCATTGGGGATGTTAATGTTGATCATTTGGTTAAGGTGGTGTCCACAAGCCTTCTCCACTATGATATTTTTAAACCAATGACAATATATAGGTTTAACTGTCTATCACACTCTCATTAGGCACGTTTTACTGAGTGCTTTCCAAGTCCCTCACACATATCTAGACTGATTATCATGCCTGCCATCTACCTTGACTTAAAATCTGTCTTCAATGTAGACGACTTACCAACTTGTGCTGACAGCAACAATTTTCTAGATGTGTTGACACATCTATGAGCACAGCAACACTTCAAATGAACTTCATAAATGTGGCTTTCGATTAAGAGATCAAAACTTAACTTTGTTGTGTGCTTTTCCTTCCCTTGCTACCAGTACGAACCCCAGAAGGCAACATCAGGCTGTATTGTAAAGGTGCTGACACTGTAATTTATGAGCGGTTATGTCGAATGAATCCTACAAAGCAAGAAACACAGGATGCCTTGGATGTAAGTCTCACTTTTACTCTTCCGCTGGAGATTCTAACCTTACTTGCTGGTGCTATCTCTTAAGCTCGAGCAGAAGCTGTATGTTAACTGTTGCTTTGGTGTAGTTGGGTAGAAAAAGTGCCAAAGCAGGGATCTGGCCACCTGGGTTCCAGTTCTGCCCCTGCCACTGACTTCTAGGAAGTGACCATGGTGCTCTTTCCAGCATCTAGATCCACAGGGTACATAAGACTGAGGAATGGGAGCAGCTTCTCTCTCTTCCAGTGACCTTGAGTAAGCTTTCTAATCATACTGAGCTATAGTCTTGATATCTGTGTGGCCCCCAAGAACTGCACTAACTTGCAGGTGTAGAACGAAGGAAAGAAAACATCTGTGTATGACAGGGGATGATAGTGCATTGGATCATTGAATTTTGATACCTTTATTAGTAAAACAGTTTGGTCTCAATGACTTCAAAGTCCTTATCTTAGGAAGCTGTATACCTAGTCCAGCGATGTTGTACCTACTCAGAATGCTTCTTGAACTTGCGTTTTTTGGACTTGCCTACCCATCTGCATGTCATTTTGGGTTCTGTATAACAAGGGCAGTGAGGTATGGAGGAGATCAGGCAGACCTGGTGTCCCAATACTGCCTCTTTACTAGTTTTGTGTCCTTGGGAAAAATGGTCAACATATTATATGAATCATTAATTCTTTGGGTGAAAGAGAGAGGGGACAGTTCACACTGTAAGAGAAAGCATCTTCCACAGTTCCTAGCACTTAGTAGATACTTTAATAAAGGGCGGTTTTCCCCCTTTACTTTAAGGGTTGATTGAGTGTTAGAGCCAGCCAAATGTCCTTTGAAGAGAAGCTTGATGAACATATATGTTGTTTACTAAGCGAGGTCACATTTTAAGATTATATGCTGACACTGATGCAGTTAAAATGCATGAGTCCTCGTGAGGATGTGAACAATGACAATCTAATCAAATAAATGCAGAACTTTCCAAAGAATCTTTGAATGCACACACTCATTTGCTTGAACCACTTCTACTGTCTTGGCTAGACAAGATGTGACTATAAAGTAATGAAAGATTTTTACTGGTTCATGTGGAAGCTATTTAAAATGGTTTAAATCTATTCACTATTGGAAAATGTCCAGATACCCTTTTTCATTAAAATATTTGACCTCAGCTTTAACAATGGCTCATGAATTTTTGAATTGGCTTGAGAGAATAATGCTTGGTTGAGAGTTCATAGCTGATCGGATTTGTATCACAGTTTTTTGGAACAAATTATAAAGTTGTCAGGTCTGTGTTTATATCATCATACCACAAGGCAGCTCCCTTCATTTGTTATTTTCTCAGTCATTAAGAGAAAAAGGTTTTCTTGATTCTAGTGGCTTGATGTAGAAGAAAGGTAGACTTTTCCCTTTAACTAATTTGATGTTGAATTACATAAAATTATTCTTTGCATTGGTGGATTGTCTTTTCGATAAAACAGATCTTTGCAAGTGAAACTCTTAGAACCCTGTGCCTTTGCTACAAGGAAATTGAAGAAAAAGAATTTGCAGAATGGAATAAAAAGCTTATGGCTGCCAGTGTGGCCTCAAGCAACCGGGACGAAGCTCTGGATAAAGTGTATGAGGAGATTGAAAAAGACTTAATTGTGAGTTTTAGCTGTAATAATTTTTTCTTGTTATTGTAAACAGAATTGCAACCTTTATTAAGTTTTATGACATTTTTGATCTCATGCTTGAAAGATAATTCTAACCTCAGCATTTGACATGGGTATGATGGAAGTAGGTCATTTAAATTTCTTTTGTTTGGCAAAACAGCAGAATAGAAGTTGCCGTTATGAGAAACCAAAAGAGAAAAAACATTAGGAGAAGTTCTAATGTAATTTTGTCATTTTTATATCACTTATTAAAATTCATTATGATTTTTACACTGTGACAAACCCATGTCTACTTATTACATTGTGGGGATTACTGAAACGATTCATATTTTGCAAAATCTTGAAACATGAAAAATATACCCCTTCAAAATTTTCAAAATGTAATACCTAGTGCTCTCACAGGGTTTAGATCAATGGGAAATGTTCAACAAATAGTGAGTATTAACTGGCTTAAGTCTGCGTAAAGCCACAAATACACAAGGAAAGTGTATTTTTAGTGTCCTTGATTTTGTACTTGCATATTTGTCTTGGTAAATTAAATAGTTCATCCCTTAAGAAAAAAGTGTTTAGCTGTGCTGGTTTGTGGTGAATGTGAAACATGGCGGCCTTCCCTGTCAACACTGGCTGTTGGCCCCTGTAGAGCACCACCCCCAGGGTGTATAATTAGCCCTTCTTTTTCCAGGTTGGCTAACTGTAAGTATAGAAAACTGTTGGTTTATTTGCTAATTGCTTTTTTTTAAAATGTCCATTCCAGCTATTAGGAGCTACAGCTATCGAAGACAAGCTACAAGATGGAGTCCCAGAAACCATTTCAAAACTTGCAAAAGCTGACATTAAGATCTGGGTGCTTACTGGAGACAAAAAGGGTAAGTCATTGTGTAGGGAAGCATATCTGTTAATTCACAAATATTTACAGCTGCTGTTTACCTTGCCCAGGATGACCTCCTCTAACTTTCCATCCTGTATAAACACTATTTCTTTGGAAAGAAGATGTTTTCTCTCCCTCAGTAGCAGTTTCTTCCTTATAATTTAGCTCCTGGCCACGTCTTGCTGATTGTGATTGGTCTTCTCTCTCCAGGACAGGACGTGGGCTCCTGTCCTGAAAGGGCCACCCCCTTGTCCCTCTGTCCTCCCAGTGCTTTGCCATTTGTTGGGTATAGAGTAGAAAAATACAAAGTGCTGAAAAGCAACTTTGGTTTTCTTGTGTCCATTTGATCGCCTGAAAATTATAGTTAAAATTTAATTCCTTTAAGAAAAGAAATTTTAATTGCTAAATTTAGAGGTTAACAAATAGTTATTTGGTGTTGATATTTTACTCTGCAGGCCTTCTGCAAGAAATGAGATAATGTTTATTGCTCTGAAATCGTCAATGGGTTATATACGCTGTGAAGTTAAGGCAAGCACAGCCTTGACCTTAAATGAATACCAAATGGGTGGTAATAAAAAAAAAAAAAAGGGAAAAATATCTTCGTGTGAGGGTTGATAGAAATGGTTATTTTTTCCTCCCCGTAACAGAATGATTAAACTACATGAACTGAGTGTATTTAGTAATTTACTGAACATAGATTTAGTAAATAACCAGTTCATATATTTGATAACATAGCACATTTTATTATTGAAAACATCTCAAACCAGACTTTGACTTTCACTTCTTATAAAGAAAAGGATTTTTTTTTCCTGTATGTAATTTCTGTACATTGCTAAAGAAAAACAGCATATTTGATTGAATCTGGTTATGTTCATGAATTGGGAAAAAATCATCAGTACTAGATAAAGTCAATTATTGAATTCAATAGTAGGAACAAACAATATTTGACTTAATTTTATTCTGTTGTAGAAACTGCCGAAAATATAGGATTTGCTTGTGAACTTCTGACTGAAGACACCACTATCTGCTATGGGGAAGATATAAAGTAAGTGAAGAGCCCGCAGTGTGTGACAATGTCACATGGCTCATTTTCACAAAGGCAAGACTCGCGGCAGAAGGCAACAGATATAGAGAAATAGGAGCTACAATATGTCACTTGGGACAGTGTCCTCATGTTTAAATGAAGCAAGGGAACAGCAGGCAGTTCCAAGTTGTCATGTTTTGGCCTTATTTTGGACAGATTTTAGTTTTAAGGAAACTTGAGGCCTTTCAGGGGCCATTATTCTCCATTCCTTAGAAGTCCAACATCCTCGCTTACTGAAAAAGAAAGTGAGCATGTGATATCACCAGCAAATTAATATGAATTATATTCATGGTTTGCCTTTTGTAGGAATTTTACCTTTTGAAAGAAATAGAAGGGGAAGAAAAAAAACCAACCTTGGCCCAGAAGGAAATGTTTGGGCAGGTTACATGGTGTGGGTCGTCTGTGGTCTGGTCTAGATGGGCAGGCCTGACGTTTCCAACCTGAGCTTATGCTGAAACATGTGTTAGCTTGGAATCAGGGTTGCAGCAGACCTAGAAATGTGTAATGAGGAAGCCCTGTCTTGTTACGAAGCCATAAACATGCTGCACACAGTTACCATGATGTGCTTGCCTGATGGCTTGATATTCCTTTTCCCTACAACACTTCTCTCTGGCTGTCACAAGGTCACATTAAGCTGTTAACATATACACTTGCTGGGGCTGCTGAGATGACAAGGGAGTTGATGGTTGTCATTAGTCGTCTTTATAATGATGATGGTAGAGCTTTTGCGAGTCATTCCAGTATATCTGCACTCTGCTAACTCAGACAAAATGAGTAGTGGCCTTAGAATCTAAACCAGTTCTGTTTGTATAGAGGCACATACCTCAGACCCCTGTGTACTTTTAGGCTTTTAAAAGGTAGCAATAGACAAATAAATGCTTAATATGTTTACTTCAGTAGTTTTCGGTTTCCAGTAATTTGGTTAATTACCACATGGTTTTGTTTATTTCTTGTAGATGGGGCCTTAATAAATTTTTGGTCTCTTTTGAAAGTTGTGCCCTAAGCTAAATTAAACGATTTATGCAAGTAGTAAATTTTATGATCATGCTCTTGGCCAAGTTTACCTTTATAGAGAGATGAATCATCTTTCTAGATGGTTCCTGAAATGATGATTCCTATAAAATGGTTTGTGTAGGTAACTATTTTTGATCTCCTTCAGCCTTTTAATGATTTGTCTTACAACTTGAAAATGAGAATTAAATTAAGGTGGAGAAAGGATACCAGATACTTAATCTTCTAGTACAGTAGTTCTCAGTAATGATTCTCCCTTCCAGGGAACATAGGACATGTTTGGTGGTTATGTGTGGGGAGGAGGGTGCTACTGGCTGCTAGTGGGTGGAGCCAGGGATGCTGCTAAACATCCTACGATGCACCAGGTGGTCACATACAACAAAGAATTATCTGGCCCGAGACATCAGTAGTGCCAAGGTTGAGAAGCCTTCTTTTGAAGGTGAAGAATGATGGCTGTGTGTGCAATAGGAAGAGTCCTGGGCAGGGAGTTAGGGGAACTGAGTCCTCATTCCAGTTTTCCTATCAGCTTGCTGTAGGCAAATCACATCACCTTTCTCTGGCTTGATTGCGTTCTTTGTAATATGAAGAGATTAGACAAGATATTTAAGGTTCTCAGCCTGAGCAAGAGCAAGACCCTGTCTATACAAAAAAAAAAAAAAAAAAGAAAAGAAAAATTAGCCAGGCATGGTGGCGCATGCCTGTAGTTCCAGTCACTCTGGAGCTGAGGCAGGAGGATCGCTTGAGCCCAGGAGTTTGAGGTTGCTGTGAGCTACAATGATGCCACTGCACTCTAGCCAGAGTGACAGAGCAAGATTCTGTCTCCAAAAAGAAAAACAAAAGATATTTAAAGTCCCTTCCACTGCAAAATTTCATGACTCAATTTTTCTATTACATGAAAGTGTTACTAATATATGTGGTCTTCTCAGTAATTTGATATGAAACACTCAGAATTTCGAAAAGCAGGTATAATTTTATTTATGTAGAAATAAGTTTCTTTCTGCCAAACAGTAGCCAGTAAAGTAGGGTTCACCCTAGGGTACTATAATCCAGATCAAGTTTGCCTTCCTTCTGTTGCTCATGTATACATTTTCAACTGTATCTTCCTTAGGCTGTCTTTGAAAAAATAATGAAGTACCAAGAGCATGGAGCCCTCATAGTGGAAGAACTAAAAAAATGTCAGAATTCTGTCTTAAGGGCCTATTTTATGTCTTATACATTAAACACTTAAATTTATTTTCCCCAAGTTCTCTTCTTCACACGAGGATGGAAAACCAGAGGAATAGAGGTGGAGTCTACACAAAATTTACACCCCCTGCGCCTGAACCCTTTTTCCCTTGTGGTGGAAACCGTGCCTTAATCATCACCGGTTCTTGGTTGGTATGTATCCTTGGTGGCTCTGTCTGTGCCTTTGACTCAAACAAAAGAAATTCCTTTTGGATCAATGTTAGATGGTTTTGCATGTTAACTGCCAACCTCAGAATCTCTTAGCCTATAAATTAAAGTATGACTTTCCAAGTTTGAGACTTAGTATTATATATGAAAGGAATTATACCAAATTGGTAACAGTGGTTATCCTGGTTAAGTCAATTTCATTTTCCTCTTTGTAGATTTTTGCATTTTCTAAATTTTTGTCATAAACATGTTTTATAGTCAGAACATACATTTTGATTATAAAAATCAGTTTGTTTATTGTAAATATAATGTTACAATCCATGATATAACCCCAAAATTATCCTTCACGTAATTTAAACCTCGGTCGTGGTACTCTTGGTGTTAAAACTAAAATGACTGTAATCCCTTCCTTCTCTGATTTCACAGAATGAAATTCTTCTAGAGAAAAAGACCAAGAGAGGTAAGATTCTGAATCTGAAGTTCCCGAGGACAGAAGAAGAAAGACGGATGCGGACCCAAAGCAAAAGAAGGCTGGAAGCTAAGAAAGAGCAGCGGCAGAAGAACTTTGTGGACCTGGCTTGCGAGTGCAGCGCCGTCATCTGCTGCCGCGTCACCCCCAAGCAGAAGGCCATGGTGGTGGACCTGGTAAAAAGGTACAAGAAAGCCATCACGCTGGCCATCGGAGACGGCGCCAACGACGTGAACATGATCAAAAGTGAGTTGTGCACAGACGGCCAGTGAAACCCAACTTTCTAGAGAGGAGAAACGACAGGGACATTTTTGGGATTTTTTTTTTTTTAGATTTCCCAAATCAGGTTTTCTTAAGGCAGACGTTTAATAAAAGCACTTAACCATGATGACTCTGCCTGTGATCCTTCTCCAGGAAGCCCCAGTTCATTGGGAGGAAAGGGCAGGCCTAACAGTGGTCCTCATAGGATGCCCAGTAGAAGATGAAGTCCTTGTACATGAATTTAGCCTTATTTGTTTCCTCCATTTACATACATCTGATTTATTTATTTATTTATTTATTTATTGCCTTTGGCTGGTTCTCCTCCCATATTTCTTTAGGGCTTATTAAACACTCTGATACTTAATAAGCTTTGCAAAATATTCTACTGAGCTCAGCCTAAATTGTTGCACTTTCTCTGATACTGCTTTGAGAATATCATTGTTCCTCACCTACGCATTTCTTTCTGGGGCTTTCTTCTTGCCTTTGGTAAATCTGTTGGAACTTCACCATTGGGTCACCTGGTGTGAGCTTTAGAGTAACACGTGTAGCACTAAAGTTTCCACGTCTCACCATCCATCCTCCTGACCACCCTGGAATGCTGCCAAAAACCTTCTGCTGGTCGGAGGACCATAGGTCCCCACAATTAAAGGTTGAGTCATATCATGCAGAAATAGCTGGTAGTAAAGCATGCAGAACCAGACCTGGGGCCCTCATCTCTGTGTCTGAGTCCTGGTCCTTTTTCCTCCCTCTATTACTATAAGGGAGTATCTTGTAATGAAAAGACCCAAACTAACGAGACCTGAACATTTGTCCTCATCCTATTGCCAACATCCTGTGTCACCTTGGACTGATGCTCAGCCCTTAGTTTTCTCATCTGAAAATAAGAAAATTATGTCCAGTGTCACCTCCAGCTCTGTGATATCATTATGATTAAGATGAAATATGTGACCATATATCCACGTCCTGTAGTGCTGGGTAGCTTGAATGCGTTATATACAACTAGACTTAATTCAGCCTATTGTGTGACTCATGAGTCCATCTCTTTCTTTTCTTAGAGTCTCCTCCTCCTCCTCCTCGATATATACTAAGAATATTCCAACTTTATCTTCCTCAACAGGAGTCAGCTGTATGACGTACGTCATCCTGCATTTTTATTATCAGTGCGTATGTCTGTCGCTACTGCCAGTTTAATTCCTCCCCGCTGTTTTTTGCGTGTGCTTGTCCTATCCTACGAATGGCATTTCTTGCTCTGAATTAGATTTCTTTTTCCTCTTTAGGCAGCTCTAGTTTATTTTCCACTGTTTACCCTTAACAGAACAAGCTGTTTCAAAAGGGCAAGGAACTTGAATGTTATTTTTATTCAGTTATGATGTAGACTTCTGGATGTTGGGGGGAGGTGGTTTGCTTTGCAGATTTACCGTCTGATTATGTGACTTAAACTTGAAACTTTTTGTTCCTCTGAGCTCACCAATTGACAGCGAGGGGGACTGTACAAACTCAATATAGACAACCTTATAGAGGCTTGCTGTTCTTTAGTTGCTTTAAAACTTTTATTAAGCTCTGTTGTATGCCTGGTGCTTTTATATATAATTTACAGAGCATCCATTTGGGATGACAATGACGGCAACCCTGAGGTCTCCTTAGAAGTCATCTAAGTAGCATTAGTGCCTTTTTGTACTTTGTAAAAGCTGTCTCTCTTTCAATGGCGTCAAGAACAATATACAGAAAGAAATTGTATTTATTGGCCATGAAATAGTAGAATAGGGTGAAATTCAGGTGTCAAAAACAATCTGACCATTTGCTAACATGCTCCATGTTTAGCAGTGTAGCCTAGTGGAAGTGAGGGAATTGTGACCTGCTACATTTTTGCCCCAGCAAGGATCCAAAGACTGTCACAGGCTGCCCTCTCTCATGCCTGAAGCTTCTGACATAAAGGAAGACGGGATTATTGCTGTATTAATGGAATAATCATTTTGTTAAGGAGTTATGGAGTGCCTACAGATGAGGCATTTGTCACCATATTTACAACTTCAAGAAAATCTAGGTGCTTATAACTCAGATTTTAGGAAAAAAAACCAAATAGTGCTTTATAGCGTATCTGTTTAGTTACCTTCAAATGCCCTGGGAACCGTGTCAATGTTCATTCTACATATTGTCCTTGGTCTGCTCAGCAGAATGGTTGAAGGACTGGATACCAGGCCTGGGGCACGGGCTCTTCCTCAGCCCCCAGAGCCAAGAGAGAATCTCAGCAGTTCCCTCTGTGGCTTGTTCAGGAAAGAAGGCCAGAGTTTGGTAGGAAAGAGCAGTCTGGCAACCACAACTGGTCCTAAGAACTATTTGTGTTTTAAAAGTGATCATAAATATTGGATGAGATGTAATTTGTTTTATTTTTTTGAACTGCAAAGTGTTATTGAAAACTTAGGTTTGGACAAGTCATTATAGTTATGTTTTGAATTTGCAAGACCCTGTGTTCTGTTAGCAGGGTGGGATTTTTGAAGCTTCTTTTTAGTTGAGACTCTGATGAGTCACTTCTCGGTGTCTGAGAATAATAGGTTATGTTCTCCAACACATTTTTCTTAAAAGATCTCATTATCGGTCTTAACGTTCATGGCTTTTAAGATCTAGATAAAATTTATAATTGTCCAATTTGAAAATGTTATTTATTGGCTATTAGAAGGATGAATAAATTTGTTACTTTAATTTTTATCCATTCTGGAAAACATCTCCCTGTAAAAAAAATTATGTCTTAAGGTCATGGAAGGCCATGAATAAGCCTTTGAAAATTTAATTGTATCTTAGTTAAAACTCTTTCAATTACAAGTATTGGAGAACAACCAATGCTAGCTTAAGAATAAAAACAATTCATTTAAAAATATCCAAAGATGTCTCCTGCCCAAGAAGCTAGGCCTTGGGAACATGCTGGAACCAGGACCTAGAGTTGCACCAGGAACCCATTTTTCTCTCTCTCAACTGCTCTATTTCTCGGTCCCTCAGAACTCTCAGAAAGCAATATATCCAAGCCACACCTCAAAATTTACACATTAAAATTCCAGGCACAAGCACACCTGAATCCTAATTCCAGAATATCAAGAGAGAATGGACCAGCTTGGGTTTTCTGTCAGGGTTTAGCATAGGAAACAGACCCCTTGTTGGGAACTTTAAACAAGAATTGGTTCATACAGGGGACTAGGCACTTTCAAAAGCTCTGTATGGACTAAAGAAGCAAGTTCTAAGCCGAGTCTCTAACCTCTAGGTCCCTCACAGGAAGAGCTTCTACCTCTGAGATTCCTTTGCAGCTGCCTATCAACATCTGGGCAGCTGGATATGGACTTAACTGCAAAAAAGCCAGAAACAAGGAAGGGATGCTGGGCTCTGATTCACTTCTGCCTCCAAGTTACAAGGGAATCTAAATAGTGGAGCCTAATTCACAGAGCGAATCTGGCTGCAAGGGGAGTCTGGGAAGTGTAGGGTTTTTATTTACTTTCCCACCTCTCCGATTAGAACAAGGGTGGAATGAAGATTGAGGGAGCCAGTCTGTATTATCTACTGCAGATTATGTATCTGCCTGAGGCCAACACAGCTGTGGCCCGGGAGACAGGGCCACAGTGTACACATGGGTGCCTGGGGCTCACCCTGTGGGTGGAAGGGACGGCTTACGAGCTGGGAAGATAATTCAAATGGAATGTACCACCCACGTGAGATCCTTTCACAAATATTTGTGGAGGCCCTACCATGTGTACTCTGTTCAGCAACTTGTAATTCCAAGTTTGAGTTGAGTTCAGGAGCTAGCGGGGAGGGATGGTGAGCAAGAGCTTTTGTATTTATTGTTCCATGAACATCTGTCTTTGTTTTCTGTTTTGCTTTTTATCATCTGATGTTTTGCCTTAAAATCAGCTTGTGATCCAGTGTGTGTATGCTTTCTCTGTCCCCTAGCCGCACACATTGGCGTTGGGATAAGTGGACAAGAAGGAATGCAAGCCGTCATGTCGAGTGACTACTCCTTTGCTCAGTTCCGGTATCTGCAGAGGCTGCTGCTGGTGCATGGTCGGTGGTCTTACATAAGGATGTGCAAGTTCCTACGATACTTCTTTTACAAAAACTTTGCATTTACTTTGGTTCATTTCTGGTACTCCTTCTTCAATGGCTACTCTGCACAGGTAATATAACATTTTTCACTTATTTTTTTACTGGGTAAAACTCCAGTTCTGAAAAGACAATTTGTTTCTTCTATATTTGTAGTTCTGGTGCTGTATCTCTTTAAAGTTGGGGCATAGTGAAGTAAGGTCATGACTTCTATAAAATGTTTCCCGTGCTTTCAAAACATTTTATTTCGCTTTAGATAAGGGAGTGGTATTTGCTTACGTTTATGTCTTCATCTTAGATTATTTTTCCATGTTACCTTGCCATTAAGAATAGCATTAACAAGCTGTTTAACTGTGAAAGTATAAAATTATGTTGTGACCAAAGCTAAAGAGATTCTATAACTTGTGGATGTTATAGTTCTATTACCATGTCTCCATTTGTTATTTTGTTTTTGCTGAAATGAGAGCAAGGGGCATATCTAATATGCTAAAGTGGTGATGCAGAAGAAAAGTATCATAAATAAAATATGGACCTAAGTCAGTGCCTGTGGTCGAAACTTCTTTGATGCAATGCGAGAGACAAATGGTGGCTCAGGAATGAGGGCCAGGAGGGACTTCAAGCAGGGTCCTGGCCATCATCCTGTTTCTGGGCACGGCTGTATGTAATTCTTGGTGCTGAGTAAGCCCCTTTCCTCTATCCCACCCTAAGGAATGATGCATGCACAGTGGTGTTTCTTTTCTTCAGAAGCGTATTTTTTATATTCAGTCAAATTCTGTTTTACAAAGTATTTTCATGGAAATGTGGGCCTTGCAAAGTAACAGTTAAAAAAAAATTTTGAATGGTACTTATGTGCTTTTGAAACAATTTTATACATTCTAAACTATGAATAAAGAGGTATAAAAACGATGAGCACTGAGTTGTTTTCCAGCATTATTCAAGTAGAATTGACTCTTACCAAAAACTTTTTGGAGTGTATCCCCCCAGACTTACTCTGGATCGGGAGGCTGGGGAACTGGTTTCTGCAAAAAAGTCTATGACTCTGCCCATTCCATAGAAACAACCTCATGTTTTCTAGAGGTGTGAAGGAAGGGTGTTTACTCAGGCAGGAAAAGCCCTCTCTCAGCTGGGGACGTCCCTGCTTTGAGAAGGCAGGTGAATGTGTGTCCACTAGGCTGGCATATGTCTTTATCCGTAACACGGAGCCTCTGTCATCTCCTCACAGACTGCGTACGAGGACTGGTTCATCACGCTCTACAACGTGCTGTACTCCAGCCTGCCTGTGCTACTCGTGGGGCTGCTCGACCAGGTAGGAGCCTCGCTGGGAGGGAAGCTTTCAGAGAGATGAGCGCCTGTTGGAGAAGTTACAAGCAAGGGTTCCCATGCATTCTTCTGGGTTTTGCTTCTTTCTGAGTAAACCCTTTTATAATTCTGTTGTCAGGCAACAAGAGTAACTTCTGTGTTGCTTGTTTTACAAAAAGAAAAGATTTCCCTGTAGCTCCAGCTACTCAGAGGCTGAGGCAGGAGGATCGCTTGAGCCCAGGAGTTCAAGTCCAGTCTGGGCAGCATAAGGAGACCCATGGGGGTGGGGGGCAGGGGGCGGCTGGTGGGGGGATTTTTGTGACTGAGTTGAATTCACTGACAAAAGTGTTTATCATGCTCCTTTTGGACACTAGACCTTACTGTTAAGACACCTGAGGGACTCATATTGTCTCTATAATAACTTACTCATTTTAAAAGTTTTAATATTTTCTAAAACTATGTTTAATTCCCAAATTAATCTATATTTTTATCTATTAGTAATTCTTAGAGTGCTATAATGAATTAAAAAGTAATAATTTAGAATTAACTCATCAACTTGTATGAGAAAATTTTTTTCCCCAAAGAATTTGCAATAAGTATATTCTCTCTGGAGGTAAAAATAGCCTCCCTCTGTATTTTTTTTGACATTACTAATTTTCCTTTTTATAAGTAGCAAAATTAATAAATTTGTTTAATTTCCATTAAGTAACAAATAAGAAACTACCTAGCCTCTCTCTGAATTAAATGTTAGGTAATGGTGGGCTAAAGCAACGAGATCGGTCTCTGCACAGAAAAACTGCAGGATTGAGCATCTTGGTCAGTTTTTCCTTCCTAAAACTTAAGTTGCAACTCTTTATGACATATAAATTGTTAACACATCTCCAACTTCTTTGACGTGATGGACAATGCACTACTCTAATTTTGTTTTCTCCTTAAGGACGTGAGTGACAAACTGAGCCTCCGATTCCCCAGGTTATATGTAGTGGGACAAAGAGACTTACTGTTCAACTATAGGCGATTCTTCGTAAGCTTGTTGCACGGGGTCTTGACGTCAATGATCCTCTTCTTCATACCTCTTGGAGCTTATCTGCAAACCGTGGGCCAGGACGGAGAGGCACCTTCTGATTACCAGTCTTTTGCTGTCACCATTGCCTCTGCTCTTGTAATAACGGTCAATTTCCAGGTACGTGGCTTTCAGCAACTGCATTCAGTCTCTGTTAATACCTGTACTTTTGTATGTAGGCTGGCAAGCACATCCACTGGACTCCTAATACACCTCTGCCACTGTATAAAATATGAATGCTATGTTAATCCCTTAAATCTGTGGTCCCCACCCATCAGGCCACAGACTGGTAGTGGTCCGTGGCCTGTTAGGAACCAGGCCACAAGGCAGGAGGTGAGCAGCAGGCAAGCGAACAAAGCTTCATCTGTATTTACAGCCGCTCCTATCACTGCATAAGCTCCGCCTCCCGTCAGATCAGCGGCATTACAGTCTCATAGGAGTGTGAACCCTACTGTAAACTGCATGCGAGGGATCTAGATTGCACGATCCTCATGAGAATCTAATGCCTTAGGATCTGAGATGGAGGTCAGGTGGCGATGCTAGCACTTAGGAGCAGTTGCAGATATAGATTATTAGCAGAGAGGTTTGACTGCACAATAAATGTAATATGCTTGAATCATCCTGAAACCATTCCCTCCTCCCCCATCCTTAGAATAATTGTCTTCCATGAAACCTGTCCCTGGTGCCAAAAAGGTTGGGGACTACTGCCTTACACCAAGCACATTTTCTGTTTCTTGCCTGAGTCAAAGATGGATTGGTTTGGTTGGGTTTCCGATTGTCTAGTGTTCCAGTCAAATCATGCATGAAGTTGCTACATCCTATTTTCAGAATTCTTAGCAAGAAATAAAGGATCTAACTCCCCAAAATGAGTGCTCTGTTTTTCTCTGGTTTCCCCACAGATTGGCTTGGATACTTCTTATTGGACTTTTGTGAATGCTTTTTCAATTTTTGGAAGCATTGCACTTTATTTTGGCATCATGTTTGACTTTCATAGTGCTGGAATACATGTTCTCTTTCCATCTGCATTTCAATTTACAGGTTGGTATTTTCTAAATTCCAAAAATGTACAAATTTCATTAGTTTAGATTTTGATATGACTTCTGGGTAAGTAAAAAAAAAAAGTATAAATCATTGCTAGCGAAAATTAATGTCTTAACTGGAAATTGAATGGTGATGGTGGATTAAGAGTGTAGTAATGTGAGGGGGAGGAAAGCAAATTAGGGTATAAGACACAATTGTGCATCTGTTGCATTAGATAACTTAAGGCTTAAAAAAGCTCCGTAAAAGCCTTTTCTCCTCCCCCCCCCATAAAATCTATTGTTAGGAGGTTACTGGAAAAGTGAGGATACATGTACTGCTACTAACACTATAGTATGGTTTCATCTTTGCAAAACACTATCTGAAAATGCATAATGGACTGTAATGCTTTTCATACATTTTGGCCAGATAGTTCCACTTGGGGAAAATACCTTAAGATAAAACACACCAAATTTTGGCAAGGTAATGTGTAAAAAGACTATACCACCACCACGTTTCTAATTGTAAAAAAGGGGGGAAAATGGAAGTAACCCAAAGACCTAAGATATTAAATTAGCTAATCAAACTACAAAACATCAGTATGATGGAATTCTAGAACTTAAAAGTGGTCTCTATGCTGCAGTACTGGTCTATGGCCCATTAGGAAATGTGCCACACGTCACTGCCTGAGCTCTGTACCACCACCCACAACACCAACACTCTCCCATGCAGCCCCCAGTCCATGGAAAAGTTGTCTTTCATGAAACCAGTCCCTGGTGCCAAAAAGGTTGGGGACTGCTGGAAGGGAAATACGTCTGCAAAATAAGTAAATTGATGGAAAACAAAATCATAATGTGACCAATGATTATAACTATATGAAATATATGAATTAACAAATGTTAGAAAGAATGTGAACTGATATAAATATCAAAATATTATAAATGAAAAATATGAACTGGAATTTGTAACATTCTTGTTTTGAATTGAGAGTTTGGATTCACAATGGGGGAAAAAACCCATAAACTAGTTTTCCTGTAAAAGACTAGGCTTTGAGTTGTAAAAAACAGTTGCTGTGATCACCCTTTCCTTCTTGGGATTGAGCTCATTTGTGTTTATGATTGTTTTTTTCTTTCCTGACTGTGTTTTAAAAATTTAGTACCCAGTTACTTAGAATATTCCCACAGGGAGTGTTTTATAATTCCATCCACATTTCGCAGTGTAAACGTCACATTTGAAATATAAACACCATAATTTTTTTACATAGAGTATAAGTACAGAAAACATTGTGATAAGTTTGTCTCTAGAAGATGTTAAGTATAGCTTGAAAATTGGATAGTGGATATGATTATGTGATCATATTATAGAATTCAGTTGTTATAACTTCTGACTTAAAAACTCAGAAACCAAATTGCACTGGAAAAGCATGGCGTCAGTCAGGCAGAAGGGGATTTTAATTCATGCACTGCCATTGCTAGTTTTGTTACCGTGGGCAAATTTCTTTAAAAGTCAGTTTTTTCTTTGGCACAGAGGATAATATGCACCTCTCAGAACTGATTGAATGACATGATCTTTATGAAACACCTGGTAGAAGCAGTGCTAGTTTTTAGCATTAATATTTGGCATTTCAAACCAAAACTGTATGTCGGGAAGTGTTTTATTTATTTATTTATTTATTTATTTATTTTTTTGAGACAGAGTCTCACTTTGTTGCCCAGGCTAGAGTGAGTGCCGTGGCGTCAGCCTAGCTCACAGCAACCTCAAACTCCTGGGCTCAAGCGATCCTCCTGCCTCAGCCTCCCGAGTAGCTGGGACTACAGGCATGCGCCACTATGCCCGGCTAATTTTTCTATATATATATTTTTAGTTGTCCATATAATTTTTTTCTATTTTTAGTAGAGACGGGGTCTCGCTCTTGCTCAGGCTGGTCTCGAACTCCTGACCTTGAGCGATCCACCCGCCTCGGCCTCCCAGAGTGCTAGGATTACAGGCGTGAGCCACCGCGCCCGGCCGGGAAGTGTTTTAAATTCATGAAGAGTCAGAAGTGTCTATTGCCTAATTTTTTCATTAATAATCAATGCGGTGTGAACAAATGTGCTTTTGGTTTTTCCTTATGTGCTCACTTATGTACATTTGCCTTGTTCCAAAGAATTTGGCTGCCTAATTTTGCTTTGCTTAAAATGATTTTAAAATGTCCATTCCTTGAGCACTGATGAGATATTTTGGGGGAGGCCAATCTGGCTGTAAGTCTTTACCATAAATCTATTTGTGGATTGTGGACTATTAATGGGCCCTTGGGATGGAAGGACCAATGTGATTCATTCCCCGTGTTCTCTCCAGGCACAGCTTCAAACGCCCTGAGACAGCCCTACATTTGGTTGACCATCATCTTGACCGTTGCAGTGTGTTTGTTGCCTGTCGTTGCCGTACGGTTCTTGTCCATGACCATTTGGCCATCAGAAAGTGATAAGGTATACAGAAATACAGTCCTCCCCTAACTCTGAGTGTCCCTCATGGAAATCAAAGCATTTCCCAAGGGCACCTTTCCTGCAAAGTTCCAAGCTCATGGGAAGTTCGGTAAGAATGCATTTTCTGACTGCTGCTTTTAACTCCATCTTGCAAATAAGTCCTTTGTATTAAAAAGAAAAAAATCCCAATCAGCCCCATGTATCTATCTCCTCGGGTTTTTTTTTTTGAGATGGAGTCTTACTCTGTTGCCTGGGCTAGAGTGAGTGCCGTGGCATCAGCCTAGCTCACAGCAACCTCAAACTCCTGGGCTTAAGCGATCCTACTGCCTCAGCCTCCCGAGTAGCTGGGACTACAGGCATGTGCCACCATGGCCGGGTAACTTTTTCTATATATATTTTTAGCTGTCCATATAATTTCTTTCTATTTTTAGTAGAGACAGGGTCTTGACTCTTGCTCAGGCTGGTCTTGAACTGAGCTCAAACAATCCAACTCGCCTTGGCCTCTCAGAGTGCTAGGATTACAGGCGTGAGCCACCACATGCCTGGCCCATCTCCTCGGTTTAACAATCACAGTGTTAACGTTTTGCCATGCAAACAAGTCGGGATTTTTTTTTTTTTTTCCCTCCTCAAAGAAAAATGTTGGCGGGGCGCGGTGGCTCACGCCTGTAATTCTAGCACTCTGGGAGGCCGACTCGGGTGGATAGCTCTAGATCAGGAGTTCGAGACCAGCCTGAGCAAGAGCGAGACCACCATCTCTACTAAAAATATATAGAAAAAATTACCCAGGCATGGTGGTGGCACATGCCTGTAGTCCCAGCTACTTGGGAGGTTGAAGCAGAAGGATTGCTTGAGGCCAGGAGTTTGACGTTGCTGTGAGCTAGGCTGACGCCATGGCTCTCTAGCCAGGGTGACAGAGCAGGACTCTGCCTCAAAAATAAATAAATAAATATGGAAAAAAAAAAAGAAAAATGTCACAGGATCCCTTTGAGCTACCGGTAAACAGAAAGCTGTAACTCAAAATGTCTCAATGTCATTTCAACTCACATAATCATTAGCAGGTTTGGTTGATTGAATACCTTTTTTTTTTTTTTTTTTTTTTGATATTAAGACTAGGGTTCTTCCCATCATTCCCCTCCTCTGGCTTACTGATTAGCTGAATCTGGGAGATGGCCACAGTCGTTCCCAGTCCCATCCTGACGTGTCAGTGTCCAGGGGCAGATAAGAGACTATTCTGTGGCATTCCCTAAAGAGCCTCAAAACTTCTCGCCCAAGGGCCCCAGCACACTTACCTCACTCAGGTCTCGTTTGCCAGAATTAGAATTAGGTCATATGCCTGTTCTTGGACTAGTGCCCAGCAAGGACAGTTAATCAGTCCCACTGCCAGTGATGGATGTGGCTGTGTGGGGGAGGGGGTACCGGAATAAAATCAGTTTCCTAGAAATAAAGAGGGAGAAGATGCTGAATAGGTAACAGTGTCCCCCCAGGTGTCCCTTTTGCAGTGACGAGTATATAGGTACTATTCCTTTATCCCCTCCCCACACCTCCCTCCTCATCTATGCAGTGGGGACAGGGATGCCCACATGCCAGTGTGAGACAGGCGTTGGAAGGCCTGATGCAGAGGCTCAGTCAGTGTCCCGGCCACCTCCCTCTGTCACCAACCTTACCTGCATCCCTCCCGGTCTCTCGCGCTCTTGCAGATCCAGAAGCAACGCAAGCGGCTCAAGGCGGAGGAGCAGTGGAAGCGGCGGCAGAACGTGTTCCGCAGGGGCGCGTCGTCGCGGCGCTCGGCCTACGCCTTCTCGCACCAGCGCGGCTACGCCGACCTCATCTCCTCCGGCCGCAGCATCCGCAAGAAGCGCTCCCCGCTCGACGCCATCGTGGCCGAGGGGACCGCCGAGTACCGGCGGACCGTGGAGAGCTGAGGCGGTGTCTCGCGAGGGAAATGTCTATTTTTTTATGCAAGACTCTCAGGACTTTTTTTAATTGCAGTTGTAGCAAAGATCTAGAAGACAACAACCTTTGTCACCAACTACTTGGTTTGGTCTAATAGAAAGCCAAGGCTACCTTTTTAAAAGTCCTGTTACTCAGCTGTTCATGATGGTTCAAAAGGAACGTTTTAATCCAGTCTCAATCCAGGGCAACAGAATGAGCATGTTATATTTCATTTCAAATGGTTACCGTAAAAAAATTACAATTAAACTTCCCTATGATCTTCAGCATGAATTCCCCAGACTCCTTTTTACCCTTAGGCCACCTTATTAACCCAGGTGGGTATTTTTTTTAAATAAGAGTAATGACAAAAGACTCACGAATGTGCACGTGGAAGCTAAGTGGTCCAATGACTTTTTCAAAGTTGATAACAGGCTGTGTGGTTTAATAATTCTGTACAATCAAGGAAAATTACTTCCAATTTCACAATCGTAAGGCTTCAGTTCGTTTTTGGTTTACTACCAGGTTAAATAGCACATTACATTTTTATTATCGCATATTTTAGCAACTTCCTATGGCACCAAGTGACTTGATTGTTTTTAAAATGCATCTAAATATTTACGAGATTAAAAACTGAGGATGTCAGCGGTAAGTTGCAGAACATTTTGCAAAGCTTCCTTTTGAAAAGCAAACTTTGTACCTGCCTATATTGTAAAGTATTTTATAAGGGATTTGAACAGAGACCTCACTCTTTTTTTTTTTTACTTATTGTCTTGAGAGAAAAGGCTACCAGTAGCACATTTCTAAAACGGGGGAAAATGTGTCTTTTTAAATTTGGAAATAACTTTCAATAATTATGGAAACTATCCTCAAAGAGGTAAAAGTAATTTTTTCCAAAGGCTTTTCTCATTCTTTCACACACTAGTTTCCATACTCTAGTGAATACATAGGAGTGTTTTCAATAATTGCTTACCATTGAGCTGCAAATGTTCACAATTTCAGTCCCTGTGAATTCCTGTGAGGAAATCACAACATGTATATAAGTTCATTTTCTAGGTACGATAAAAAGAATGTATGGCTCTTTATTCTATGGAAGCAAATTTCGGAAAGTTTACAACTTTTCTTTAGCTTGTAAATAAGAATTTTTTTTTTTTTTTTTTTTTAAAAGAGAAGTTAGCTTGTGTAATTCTGTCAGTTTCATATTTCTCTCCTGTTTTGCAAATTGTGGGAAAGGTTGAAAATGCAAATGTGTCAAAGACTTATTGTTGGGTGCAATATTAACAATTTTGAAATGCAAATTGCTTTGGATAAATTATTTCTATATTCTGTAAATCTGAGATTGTATATTTTTGTTTAAAAATAAATGTTTTAGTAAAATCTTTGGCTAGTCTTTAAGTGGGGTTTAGTTTTGCTTTTAAAGATTGGGGTATATATGGCTGGTCTGAAGGTAGTGAGTTATGTCACTTGATTGTTCAAGTCCGTTACAGATTGAACACTCCTTGTTCTACTTCCCTTCTCACTACTGCATTTGACTAGTCTTAAAAAAAAAAAAAAAAAAAAAATTATACGACTAGATTCTTCTGTCATATACCCTAATGAGTCTAAAGAAACTTAAGGGACAGGGTACTAAGTGTTAGACGACAAGGGATTAAGAGGGTGTGGATTTAGAGTTAGGAAGACGGAGTCTGTGCCAGGGAAGGTGCTTAGGCAAGGGACAGTTTTTCAAAATGACCACAACTCTTTGGAGCCAGAAAAAGGCAAACCTCACCCAAAAGGAGGAGCTGGGAAATGAGCAGATAATCCTGAAAATACATGAATAGCTCTCAGAAAAATGAGCAAAGACGGAGGGGAGGGGTTGGAAGACCTGGTGTCTGAGGCTGAGGGGAAGTTAAGTGTAACGACCTGGCTGTGGGACAGGCAGGGAAGCCAGCACCCCATTATGGAAGGTTTTCTGTGTGACAGAGATGGGGGCTTCTTTGGGAGGCATGATTAGCAGCAGTTGAAAAAGTATTAGTGTTGGGGTGCTTGAGATGGGAGTAGAGGGGTAGATTAATCTCTGCAATAGAAACGGTATGAGGAAACATTCTAACCAGGCCTGGGACATCACCTCTAAAAGAATTAATGGCCGCTTTTTCCTGGAAAGTACTACTGAATTTAAGTTGTTTGACGGATAAATGTTTTTAATCAAAGAGCACCAGCTAAAGGTTCTTAGTCATGTTCAGGACCAGAAACTGCTCCGTAATAACATCTGACGGGGATAAAGTGATTCTTAAGAGACTTCAATGTGATAGCAAAACATATCCTAATGGGATCTAACTATATTTTAACAGCTGCCGCCTTCACGTGATAGGCATGAAGCTTAGAAAAATTGCAAGACAGCTTCTAAACATCCTGTCAGGATCTGCTAGAAAGTTATGGCTGCAATACAACTTCTGGTGCACCTACACACATGAAAAGGCCTGTCAAAACGCTGAATAAAAAAAGTATGTCTTAGGAAAAAGTAGAGACTGGGACCTTAAACACTAAAAATAATTATTTCTCCAAAGGTGATATCTAAACAATGAGCATGAAAAGATGCTCAACATCTTTAGTCATCAGGGAAAGGTGAATCAAACCCAGGGAGATGCCACTTCGCACCCACTAGGATGGCTGCAATGAAAACAAAAGTGGAGAAATTGGAACCTTCATACATAGCTGGTGTGAATGTAAAATGGTGCAGCCTCTGCGGAAGACAGTTTGGGAGTTCAGTAAGTTACCATATGACCCAGCGATTCCTCTCCTAGGTGTACACCCAGGAGAATTAAAAATATGTGTGCAAACAAATGCTAATGTTCACACCAGCGCTATTCATAATAGCCAAAAGGTAGAAACAACCCAAATGTCCAACAGATAAATGGATAAATGAAATGTGTATATATAAAATGGAATATCATTTAGCCATAAAAAGAAGTGAAGTACTGAAACATGCTACCACATAAATGAACCTTGAACATGTGCTTAGGGAAAGCAGCCAGAGTTAAGAGGTCACATCTTGTAGGAGTCTATTTACATATCCAGTATAAATTCTTACAGATTATAGTGGTTGCCAAGGGCTAGAGAGAATGGGGTGGAGAGTGTTACAGTGGATGTATTTAGTCAGGGTCAGGACAAACGTGTGCGTGTGCGCACACACACACACACACACACACACACAGAGAGAAACGGAAATTGACTTACCAATTTTAAGGAATTAACCCAGGATTCTGAGGGCTTACAAACGTCCAGGCCAGCAAGCTGAAATTCTGGCAGGAGTTGATATTGCAGTCTTGAATCTGAAAGCTAGAAACTGAGGCAGAATTCTTTCCTCTTCAGAGACCTAATTTAAATATTAATACCACCATCACAGCAACACGCAGACTTGTGTGACGGAATAGCTGGGTACCATAGCCTAGCTAAGTGGACATAAAATTAACTACCACTATGGGTATGGGGTTTTCTCTTGGGGTGACGAAAATGTTTTGGAACTTGACAGGTATAGTTACACAACACTGAATATATTAATTCACTGAATTAACTGAATTAACACTGAATATATTAATTCTTAATTGCCACTGAGTTGTACACTTTAAAATGGTTAATCTTATGTGAATTTCACATTAAAAATAGATTATTGTTTTTATACAGAACAAAAAGCAAAACCACCGTAGCCTTCAAGAGGCCTTATTTAGGATCAAAGGTCTTTCTTTATTCCATATAAATATGAAGTGATGTCTCCCATAGACACTGCTGACTGGCTAATCACCCACCCATTCCCAATCCCCTTCTTTCTTGCCCATCTCCACTACAGAAGTTGGAAATCTAAATACTTGCTCTCTCAAACTCCCTTGCAGCTAGAGTGCCAATGTGACCCTCTATAGCCAATGAAACAAAAGGTGAAGTGTGCTGGGAAAACTTACCTTCCTGAGGTACCTAGAGACTGCCTATCCCCTTTGTCTCACCCCACCACACTTCTTCCTCCCTTGAATGTGAGTGTGATGCCTGGAGTTTGGCAGCCATGTTGTTACTAAGAGGCAACAAGCCAACCTGTTAAGGATGGCAGGAAGGAAAACTGGAAAGAATCTGGGTTACTGACATGTTTGAACAGCTAAACTGCCTACCTCCAGACAACTTATTTGAGAATAAATCCTTATTTGCTTAAGCTATGTTAGTTTTCTGTTACTTATGGCCACAAGCAATTCTAAGTGATGCAAAGCATGAAACAGACATGAAGAGGTTTA
Organism: Eulemur rufifrons; assembly: GCF_041146395.1. Classification (NCBI taxonomy): domain Eukaryota; kingdom Metazoa; phylum Chordata; class Mammalia; order Primates; family Lemuridae; genus Eulemur; species Eulemur rufifrons. The sequence goes on from NC_090987.1 coordinate 14,239,893, forward strand.
AAGGGGGAAAATAATTTAAATTCCATTAGATAAAAAGCCCAATAAATTAGAAGTATAAAAACAGCAAGAAGGGAAACAAAACTCTTTGAAGATGCCATGGAGGTATTCTTGGAAAGCCCAGCAGATTCAACTAAGAAACTAATTAATAAGAATTCAACAAGGTAGTGGAAATAAATATATGGATAACTTTCATTTATGCAAACAACTAGTAAGATGATGTAATGGAGAAAAGATCATATTTGCCATTGCAACAAAAAAGATAAAATGCCCAGGAATAAACAAACCAGCCATATGTGAACATAACTTTAAAATATTAGTGAGGTCAAAAGAAGAGCTGAGCCAATGAAAAGCATATCCTGCTCTTGGATAAGATATAACACCATAAAGAATTGATTCTCCCTGATTTATAAATGACATGATCCCCATAAAAATGCCAACAGTTTCCTTTAATAGATAGGCTGATTCTAAAGTTCATGTGGAAAAGGTTAAGGAGCCAGAAACCAAAAGCAATGAGGTGAGACTACCCCTACCGATAATTAAACCATATAATTTTTAAAGTAGTTTGAACAGTGTGGTTTTTTTTGTTTGTTTGTTTTTTGAGACAGAGTCTCACTCTGTTGCCCAGGCTAGAGTGCCGTGGCATCAAGCTCACAGCAACCTCAAACTCCTGGGCTTAAGCAATCCTTCTGCCTCAGCCTCCCGAGTAGCTGGGGACTACAGGCATGTGCCACCATGCCCGGCTAATTTTTTTCTCTATATATTTTTAGCTGTCCTGATCATTTCTTTCTATTTTTAGTAGAGATGAGGTCTCGCTGTTGCTCAGGCTGGTCTCGAACTCCTGACCTTGAGCGATCCTCCCATCTCAGCCTCCCAGAGTGCTAGGATTACAGGCGTGAGCCACCATGCCCCGCCAACAGTGTGGTTCTGATGCATGATTTCACTGACATTCGTGGAAGAGAACAGAAAAATCCAGAAAGACTCATACACATGTAAAACTTTACTATATAAATGTGGCATCAAAGATCAGTAGACGGACTGGGCACACTGGCTCATACCTGTGATCCTAGCACTCTAGGAGGCCGAGGCAAGAGCATCACTTGAGCTCAGGAGTTCGAGACCAGCTTGAGCAAGAACCAGACCCTGTCTCTACTAAGAATAGAAAAATTAGCCAGGCATCATGGCATGTGCCATGTGCCTATAGTCCCAGCCACTACAGGAGGCTGAGGCAGGAGGATTCACTTGACCAGAAGTTTGAGGTTGCTGTGAGCTATGATGATGCCACTGCACTCTAGCCAGGATGACAGAGTGAGACTCTCTCAAAAAAACAAAACAATCAGTGGAGAGAAGATGAATTTTTTAATAAATCACGTTGGGACTACAAGAAACCAAACTGGATACTTCACACTGTATTATAATAAACTCCAAATAAATAGGAGATTTAAATGAAGGAAAAAAAAAAAAACCCCCAAAACAAAACCCCTCATAAAAATTGAAATATATAGCCTTGGAGTATGGAAAGCCTCTCTAAGACTAAATCCAAAGCCTCAAAGGAAAAGCTAATAAGATCAAATACATAAACACTGAAAACTTTCCTTTTAGGAAAGGGGGAAAAAAAAAAAAAAATCAAACAAACAAAAAAAAACCCCACAAAGGTATAAGCAAAAACAAATGGGAAAGCAGGGGAAATATTTGGAAGTCATATCAGACAAAGGGCTAATCTAATATATAAAGACTTCCTTGCAACTAAAAAATTCTGACAATCTAAAAGGGGGGGGGGAAAAACCAAAAACAAACAAACAAACAGGCAAATATCTTATTTGGGGCTGTATGACAAAATACCATAAACTGGATGGCTTACGAACAGAAATTTCTCATGGTTCTGGAGGTTAGGAAGTCTCAGACCACGGGTGGCACGGGTAGATTAGGTGCTTGTTGAGGGACTGCTTCCTCATTCACAGATGGTGTCTTCTGTGTCCTCACACGGTTGAAGGGGCAAACGAAATCCCTTGGGACAACTTTATAAAGGCCCCAATCCCCTCCTGACTTAATCCCCTCCAAAAGTCCCTAATTTCCTAACATTGTCACCTTAGGGGTTAGGATTTTGGCATGTGAATTTTGGGAGAACATAAACATTCAAACCCATAGCAACCAAGAACATGAAAATCAGAGAAGAAACACAAATAGTTCTCCAACTCATGAAAAAATATTTAAACTTACCTGTAATAAAGAAATGCAAATCAAAATGATTTTGACCATCTTCACCTATTAGACAAAAGAAAAAGTTTGATAAGGCACTGTTGAGGCTGTGGCAGAATAGCCCTTCTGTTTTATTATTGATAGAAACATGAGTTAATGAAATCCTGAAGAGGACAATTTAGCAATACCGTTAAAACTTCAAACGTATATATACACCCTTTCACCTATCAATCACGCTTCTCAGATTTATCCTGCATGTATGTATATTTGCCCACAAGGGAAATGATATGTACAATTACACTGTAGCACTGTTTATCATAGTAAACTATTGGCAATAAGCTAGAAATCCATCACAGGGGACAGGTTAAATGAAGTTACATCCTGATGACAGATTACAGGGAAACTATAATGGAAGCTAAAGGGAAAATAAGGAGAGATGTCCATGCCTGTGAAGTAAGTGCCATGTGCAGTGCTGTGTGTGGTAGCTTCTTTTTACGTATAAATAAAAAGAGAGCAGGAGATGATGAAATTGGTGTATAGAGTCAATGTAATCCCAGCAAAATCCCAAAGGATTTTTTATAAAAATTGACATGCTGATTCTAAAATTCATCTGGAAATCCAAAGGGTCTAGAATAGCCAAAATAGCTCTACAAAAGTAGAATATGTCTCTCTGGTTATCAGTTAAAAAAAAAAAAAAAATTAAGGAAAAAAAAAAAAAAAAGAGACGACTAACATTATTACTTGATTTTGAAAATTGTTATAAAGCTGTAATAATCAGAACAGCATAGTATTGCCATAAGGATGGCAAATTGATCAATGGAACAGAATAGAGTCCAGAAATAAATCCATACTTCTATGGACAACTGATTTTCGTCACAGGTAGAAAGACAATGAAGTAAAGAAAGGATAGGCTTCTCAACAGATAGTGGTGAGCATTTGGATATCCACATGCAAAAACATGAACTTAGGGTGAAAAAATGAACTTGGATCCATACTTTGAACCATACCTTTTACCCACAAAACACTGAAAAGATACAACAAACAAGATATACGTGTGGCAAAAAAGATGAAAATATGCTTCACATTATTAGTCATTAGGGAACTGTTACAGTTGCTTTTTGCTCCTGGGCTTGGTAGCTAAGAAATGACTAATTACTCGAAACACGTTTTCGCCTGACCCTTCATTCACCTGCTCATGTTCTTTCCATCCATCCATCCATCCATCCTTCCTTTCCTCTAGGACCAGCCCCAACACGTCCCCCCTTTTTGTTTACTTAAAATTAGAGATGGAGTGTGAGTAGGAGAAAGGTGTAAGCTTCAGCCAGTCTTTTCATAATGGTGTTGGGAGGTCATCAATTGGCAGATCCATCCTAGAAAGTAAAAGAGAAAATGACAAGACCAAGCATGATCGGTTAATATATTTTTGGGTGGTCATGGGAATGCACCATGTTATATTATATAAATTGGTAACACACAGGAGGATTAGAGGAGTGATGAACTACTGACTCTGTGGTATTAAGCCCATCTGTGGAGGCAGCCATACTCCTCCAGTCCGTGTTGAGTCATTGGTAGACAGAGGGACCTCCGAGTCCCACCATGTTAGGGGCTTCAATACAGGCGGGTTTAAGACATGAGCCCAGTGAATCGTTGCTGTACTGCCTGGGAGAAATAAGAGGAGAAAAGGGCTGCAAATCAGCCCTTGGGCTAACCTGACTGTTAATTATGGACAACAGCCGCCACATACGCCAGAAAAGTGTTCCCTGGGGTAGCGGAACCCCCAATTGTGTCATCATAGCTGAAGCCTATGTCCCAAGTTGTTTCAACTGACCCACATGATGCTGGGCACCATCATGGTGTTACATGTCTGTTGCGGGAGGACTTCCATCGGTAGCGGCCAGCGGGAGAGATGTTTCATTTGTGAAATTCACCTCGTGATGTAGGGGAACTTGTCTAGAAGGGAACCACTTGGGACCTGTAGAAGCTTGAACACAAACATATCTTCTTTCCACGTTAACACACCAAAAGGGCTGTCCCAGGTTCCTGTGGAGTCCCATCACCACACCCACACTTTCTTTTGGGGGCTTGGGTTGGGATCTGGAAAGGGAGGTGTAATGGCAAAGGACGGGGTGTGAAAGGTGGCTGGAGACTGGGGGAAAAAAAATAAAAAAATAAAATAAAATAAAATCAAGAAATTAAGAGCGTATAATGCTTTTGCTACTCTTCGTTGTAGAGGGCAGGGTACTCCCCCCTCTTGTTCTTCCAAATTTTTTAAGGTTCAGTTAGTCCACTCGACAACTGCCTGTCCAGTAGGGTTATGTGGAGTGCCAGTGATGTGGCGAATGTTCCAGTCCTGTCAAGTAGTCTGAAAGGCAACTGAGGTGTAACAGGCTCCATTATCAGCCTTTACAGTATGAGGAAGCCCTAGGTAAGTTATGGGGTTTAACAAATGAGCGACAGCATAGGATACAGTCACCCGATAATGGAGTGGCATGAATCATTCCCGAGTGTCAATAGTTACACGTAGATATCGAAGGTGCCTGAAGGCGGGGAAATGAGTAACGTCCATTGGCCAGAGTGAGTTAGGAGTTAGGCCGGGAGGGTTAACCCCAGGTGATAAAGGCACACCTTGTACAGCCCGACAAGCTGAGCAGGCTCGTATTACGTGACGAGCTTGTTTCTGGGTAATGGGAAGCTGTTTAGTAAGCATTTGAGCATTTTGGTGAAAACTGTATGGGATCTCATGGCATTTTTAAAGGCTTTAGCAGAATATACATGATAAAAAATGAGACCATCAACGGCATTATTTCCTTCTGTCGGAGGTCCAGGCAAAGGGGTATGAGCATGAATATGAGAGATAAAGAGGGGGTGTCCCTGGATGTCTAATAAGTGCTGTAGAACAAAGACTTGTCGAACTTGGATTAGGTATATCCTTAATGATAGAATTTTCGACGTGGAGAATGGAATAGAATACATAATGGGAATCAATGATGTTTAGGGGTTCTAATGGAACTTTTCCCCCCTTCTTTGAGGAAGAGTCCCACTCTGTCACCCTAGCTAGAGTGCCGTGGCACCACCCTAGTTCACAGCAACCTCAAACTCCTGGGCTCAAGCAATCCTTCTGCCTCAGCCTCCCAAGTAGCTGGGACTACAGGCATGTGCCACCACGCCCAGCTAAGTTTTTCTATATATTTTTAGTTGTCCAGCTAATTTCTTTCTATTTTTTAGTACAGACGGGGTCTCGCTCTTGCTCAGGCTGGTTTCGAACTCCTGAGCTCAAACAATCCACCTGCCTCGGCCTCCCAGAGTGCTAGATTACAGGCGTGAGCCACCACACCCGGTCTGGAACTGTTTTTTTTTTTTTTTTTTTGGTCTTTTTTCCCCTCCCACCCTCTGGAACTGTTTTTACAGCTAATATAATCGCTCCTAATTCTGCTTGTTGAGTGCAGGGAAAATCGGAGGTGGATAAATATTTCCATTACCATCTTTCCATGCAATTCCTGCCTTTGATGATCATCCTGAGCCATTCATGACACTGTACGGATGGCGGGAAGAGGTGTAGGGGAGTTTTGTAAGCGGTTGTACAGGAATGAAGCAGACAGTGGAGAGCAGCTTGTCCCAGGGGTAATGGAAGGAAAGAACCTACATAACTTGCAAGGGCTGATTGCCAAAGTAAATTATGTAAAGTTGCTTCGAAACGGTTTTTAGCAATAGGGAGATATACAGTGTTCAGATCTAATGTAAGTAATTGTGTATCACAGTCGTCCCTTAAAGGGGCAAAGATCTAGAAGGGGAGAAAAGGTTTTAGGGGGGACTGTGTGGTAAAGGTAGCCATTCCAAAGGAGCAGGGGCTCGGTGGCTCATGCCTGTAATCCTAGCACTCTGGGAGGCTGAGGCAGGTGGATCGCGTTTGAGCTCAGGAGTTCAAAACCAACCGGAGCAGAGCGAGACCCCGTCTCTACCAAAAAAATAGAAATTATCTGGACAACTAAAAATATATAGGAAAAATTAGCCAGGCATGGTGGCACATGCCTGTAGTCCCAGCTACTTGGGAGACTGAGGCAGGAGGATTGCTTCAGCCTGGGAGTTTGAGGTTGCTGTGAGCTAGGCTGATGCCATGGCACTCTAGCCTGGGCGACAGAATGAGACTCTGTCTCAAATAATAAAAACTAAACAAACAAAAATAAAACCCAAACGAGTGATGGGAGGTGTTAATTGGTCCATAAGAACATCTGAAGATAGGGGGGTGTTTAAGCTAAATAGAAGAACAGGTTTGTCCAGGTCAACGTGTGACAGTTGACAGTGATTAAGGGCTTTATTGATAGTGTGGAATTCCTGTAATGCCAGAGATGGTAGTGAATGAGGTGAAGATGGATCTAGATCACCCTTTAACGTATCAGTAAGATGTATTTGTTGGGAAAATGATATGTTTATTGGCAATTCCTAAAGTGGGACATATTCAATTCACATGTCCCAAAAGTAGTTGTAATGAACGTAGTGTCAGGGTAGAAGGCAAGAAGATTGCCATGTGTTGGGGTCGCAGTGAATGTGAAGAAAGATAACCAAGATAGCGCCAGGGCTGGGTAAGTTGTATTTTGTCTGGGGCAATCTGCAGCCCCTGGACAGCCGTATATGTTTGTACGTGAGCAAACGACGATAATCCTGCTTGAGTAGGAGCTGCTAATACATCGTCCATCTAGTGATAGGTGATAGCAGCTGGAACTGGTGCTGAGAAGGGAGTAGGGCTCGATGAACAGATTGACAAATAGTGGGACTATTTAACATGCCTTGTGGAAGGATTTACCAGTGATACCTGTCGACCGGGTGTGCATTACTAAAAGTGGGAACCGAAAATGCAAATCTTTCCCAGTCTTGTTTCCCTAGAGGAATTGTGAAAAGACAATCTGTTAAGTCAATTACAATCAAAGGCCAATCTCTTGGCATTAACGACAACTGGGGAAGGCCGGGTTGTAAAGGCCCCATTGGGACTGTAACAGCATTAAGAGTTCTTAGGTCCTGTAGTAAACGCCACTTACTGTTCTTTGTAAGTATGACGAATACAGGAGCGTTCCATGGTCTCAGGAAAGGTTCTGTAAGTCCCGCTTTAAGTTGGTCCTGGATAAGAAATGTTAAACGTTTTAATTTATCCTGCTTAATGAGCCACTACTCTACCCAGATGGGCGAATTAGTAGTCCATCGTAAAGGTGTGGGTTGTGTTGGATTTACTTGAGCAGTGGCCCCTAATGAAGAGGCTGGGTAGGCAGGGCGTGGTGGCTCATGCCTGTAATCCTGGCACTCTGGGAGGCTGAGGCAGGAGGATTGCTTGAGGTCAGGAGTTCAAGACCAGCCCGAGCAAGAGCGAGACCCCGTCTCTACTAAAAATAGGAAGAAATTAGCTGGACAACTAAAAATATATAGGAAAAGTTAGCCGGGCATGGTGGTGCATACCTGTAGTCCCAGCTACAAGGGAGGCTGAGGCAGAAGGATTGCTTGAGCCCAGGAGTTTGAGGTTGCCGTGAGCTAAGGTGACACCACGACACTCTAGCCCGGGCAACAGAGTGAGACTGTCAAAAAAAAGAAAAGAAAAGAAAATTAAAGAAAAGAAAAAGGTAGTTAGAACAATAGAGTCTTCTACAAAATTTCGTCCCCACGAGGATTAGGTCCTCTCATAGAGGATGTTGAAAAGCCGATAGTTTACCAGGGGAGGAATAGAGACCCCCTGGGGGAGGGGGAAGGAGCTGCTGCTTCTCTTGAGCCCCAGGAGGCGATGGTAGAGAGAATGGCTCAGGATTCGGAGAATTTTACGGCAGGGGACCAGGGGACGCAGGCTCCTCCAGCAGAGCAGACAGCAGTGAAGGAGGAGCAGGTTCCAACCGATTAGAACCCACAGGAACGTGTAAGGGAGACAGTGCCGTTCGCCCCAGGCTCCATATAGTTAATACTGCAAGGGGCACAGAAACCACCCCCCTGCCCAAAATTGTTCTTAAAGAATGTCCCTACTTGCTCCCAGAGCTCTAAATCTAACATGCCCTCATCTGGGAGCCAGAGGCAATGCTGTCTTACTGCTCGTAAGAGTTGTTGTAAAGCTTTGGGTTCAATACCACACTGGGCAGCCTTTATAAGTTGTTGCGAAGTACATAGATAAATTCGCCCATCTTTTGTCAGGTGCTGCCCCATACTAGAAATCCCCTTCTGAACTACACACATCCTGGGTCCTTTTGTCAAAACAGCAGGCGGGACTATTCCTTACTGGGATGATTCCTCTCGTAGCCCAGACGACAAAAACACTCCCTGGATGCACAGATTTCTGAACCACATCGGGGTCGCCACTTGTAGCGGCTGCTTTTTGCTCCGGAGCTCCATAGTGAAGAAAATGAATAATCACTCCAAACACGCAGCATTAAGAGAGAGGAGAAGAAACCAAACTCTGAAAAAGAAAATGGCCTCCCCAGCTAAGGTCCTCCCAGTACTTATTTCCAAGGACACGTGCAAAGGGTTGGGACCATTTGTTAATTTCTTTAACAATTTCCATACAGGTCAGCTGTTTTCAGCTGACATTTGCACACAGCAAACAAGCAGCTTCAGGCAGGTGTTTTCACCTGACCCTTCATTCACCTGCTCACGTTCTTTCCATCCATCCATCCACCCATCCATCCTTTCTTCTAGGCCCAGCCCCCACAGGGAAATGCATGAGAGAAGGATTACAAAGTGATAAGAAAACTTTTGGGGTGATAGATATGTTATGTTCACTATCCCTGATTGTGGTGAAGGCTTCACAGGCATGTACATAGTTAAAATATATCAAATTGCACACTTTCAATATGTGTACTTTGCTGTATATTATTTATACCTCAAAAAAAGCTTTTTTAAAGAAAGGAAGGAAAGAATATAGAAGGTAGATTGGGAGGAAAATAGCCATATTTTCATCAAGAAACTCTACAAAGATAAAAAAAGAAACTTTAGTAAAAGTGGTTACAGGGCACGAGACTTTTAAAAATGGAATTACCTTTTCATGGTTTTTAAATTTTGAGCCATATGAATATATTATCTTTTCCGAAAAATAAATAATAAAAAATAGAAATGATTTCTAAGCCAAAAAGGGTAACTTGACTTAATATTTTTCCTGCTCAAGTCATAAATCCTCCCAAATTGAGACTCTTCTGAGCCTACACATTTCTCACTAGAGCAGCAACCCCCAGCTCTTTACTTTGCCCTCCTGGGTGACTGGTAGTGGGCAGAGACGGGGACTTCCTGTACATGGCTATAGACAGAGAGCAGTGTGTTTTGTTAGGCTATTTATATGCACATACATTTTCTTTGCCCTCAGAAAAGTCTGGGTAACATCTTAAAGTCACATCAAAAATGTAGAAAGCTCCAACAGAATTTGAGAGAATGTTCCAGATTCAAAGACCTGTATGGATTTGCCTCTATATTGTCCAATCAATTATCGGCTAACATGATCTCAATAATAAGATGCATAGAAAGAAATAACTCACGGTTTAAAAATTATTAGGAATTTTGCTTCAAAACTGAATAAAATTATAATGCAGTTATTTACACTAAACATATGAGGAAGGAAAATTCTAATATGGAGAGAAATCCAAACTCCCGATCAAGTATGGTGGCTAAAAACCCAAGGTACTCCAGCCAAAGTTAGGTTATAGGTTACCTCACTCTAGGTAACCCTTTACGATCTCCAGTGGGAAAGATTACCAATGTTCGTGTGGGCCCTGATGCTCTTAAATAATAGCAATCATTCTCGAAGGCTGTCATAGTCCTGGAATGTCTTCTTGCTTTTTTTTCCACGAGAGGATTAAAGATACTGGATCTGGCTTGTGAAGTCAATGTGGGAGGGTTTTTTAGTCTACCATTTCTCATCAGGAATCAATTCTCCCAGGTGATAAGAATCAGCCTTTAGCATAGAGGTTGATTTGCCCACTGGGAGTCATCTTGCAGTTTCATTATGAAACGGTTCTGCTGAACCAAGCTGCATAATGAATAAACCAGTCTATGGAAACCCTATAGGAAGTCTCTGGTTACCACCCATCTGGGGATTCCCATCTACCTTCAGCTTCCTTATTTAAATTTTGTGTTACCAACATAAAAACTTTATGCTCATTGAAGAGTTTAATAAAAATAACACAGGGACTATTTCTAAAAGTAGAGCTTTGGTGCAAGTTTCTGGAAAACCTGCATCAGAATGTTATCACTGCAAGCATTTTGAGTAAATAAGAACTCAGAAGGACTCTTTTAAATTTACTGAATTTGTCCAAGACTGAGATATTTCTTAGGATGTTGTGGCTTGGGGTGAAAATACTTTTATGACCTGTCCCAACAGCAAAAAACTGATAAACTAAGAAACCGTCAGCTGGGTCTCTGAGACCCCCTGAAACCCCGAGAGCCTCAACTCTTACTAAACTGATAAAAGATTGTTCTTCAAACCAACCTACAGGACTTCTTCGTTGCTTTCAGAGGACACAATTTATTCTGTTTTGAAAGTTTCCCCACCTCTATGGAGAAAATTTTATTTGATGCTGTTTTCACCTTTGTTAACAGCTACCCCCAATTCCACATCGTACCCAGGCCAATTCAATGAAGAAATCAGCCAAGGCTGAAGTTAGTTATGCCTTTAGAAAGCAATGATAGGCTAGAGAACACATAGCCTGCTGAACCCGTAAGGATGTTGAGGTGGACTCTGCCAGCAAAAGGAAGTCCACAGAAGGTTGCCAGATAGAGAACAAAATGATGTTTATATTTTTAAGTGTTCGCCTGGCTGTAGTGTGGAGATAAGATTGGAGAGTTGTGGGGAATCCAGAAGACAGGTGGAGAGAGAGGTTGGGGAAGGAAAGGATTAGTGTTGAGGCAGGGAAGTTTGTAGGTTTCAAGAGAGAGCTGTCAGCTAACTCCCATTTAATAGCTTGAAGCAAGAGAGGTCACTCCTTCAGAGTTGGGGGCAGTAAGAAGGACCTACAGAGTCTGACACCTTATGACAGACTGGAGAGGGAGGAGGGGTCCACGAGCAGCCCTCAGAAGTTTTAAGGCTCACAGGTTTGCTTCATGCATATCATGGAACAAAAGAATAACTGATTAACTATTAATGCCATTTATATCCTACTTCAGAAGGCTTACTGCATGTAAGTACATACTAGGCATTTTGGTATACTTGATCTCGTATTATCCTCCCAATAACCTTTCAGAGAAGGGTTATTATCACTTTACAATCGAAACATCTGGGTCTCAGAAAGGTTAAGAGACTTGACCAGGGTCAAGAAAATAAGAATTCTGTGTTCCGTGGCCAGGATCTCCCTTCAGAGCTCTTGCACAAGAGTTATCATTATTCACCTTCCTTAAACATTGCGCACCCAGAAGGACTTTTAATTTTTTTTAGAGAGACAGAAAGATAAGGGGCTTACAAGCAAGCACTTCACGAACATGAAGCAGCCTGGGAATCACTGAAATAAAAGTTCTTCAAGGAGTAAATTAACCAGCAAACCTAAGCGCTTAAACCCAACTCTACAAGGAAAAGATTTACGTTTTCAGTTCCTCAGATTGTTTCCTCGTAGTAACTCCCGCTTGTAGTTCACAGTTACAAATATTTTAAGTATTACCGGGAGTTTCGGATTACTTCACTGATTCGTGAACTAAACGAACACTGCTGGTCTCTCTCAGAGCCCCGGTCGTGAGACAAAAAAAGAAGCCCTGGGGCGCCTGCAGTGATTTTTGCTGCTTCTTTCTCCGAAGCTTGTTTTGAGGAGCAAAAAAGCTGCAAGCACGAGGCTCTCTGAAGACGTCTGTGAGTATACTCGGAAAAAGCGCCCGGAAGTCACCATTCCCGCAACTTTGAAGAGCCCTCAGCTTGCCCCCACATCCGGTGGTGCGGCGCCTTGGGCAGGGAGCCGGAAGAGCAGGACTAAGTGCAGGAAATGCGGAAGTGGCCCAGAGACAACATGGCGGCGACGGCGTCTCGTGCCCTAAACCCAGGCCGGAGTTACGGTGGCCCGTGGGGGCCCCTCAGCGTAAGATCAGAGAAGCACATTCCACGCCTGCTGCAGGTGTACCTTCAGTACAAACCTGAGTGGGCGCAGAGGTGGAACACTGGGGACCTCAAGAGAAGGGCGCCCCAGCTGGCCAGAGTCGGAATGAGACAGAAAAAACAATGCCATTCATTCATTCACTCACCCATTCATTCAATAAGGGGCACAACCTTCAGTGTTCCTGGAAGTAACCCTTTCAGCGATGCTTTAAGGAAATTTCTGCTTCCAGAGGGAGTCGGACTAAATGAGCGCGTCCGCCTAAGAGTTGCCAAGTGCTGAGCATAAGGCTCTGCTAAGTGCTCGGCAAAGATGCCAGCAAGGCATCTTACCTACAGTCTAGTGGTGTTGTGTAAGGGCCACTAGCAGACACAGCGGTTACAGGGGAGTACAATGCCTGCGGTGGGCAGATGAAGAGAGGATGGCCCCCGGGAACAAGGGGAGGCGGCCCCGCCCACATTATTTTTTATTGGGGTGTGGGGGCAGACACTGAGCCTAGCTGGGAGAGGGGGTCTGCGGTAGCCATGGAGCTGTAGTCCCTTCTCCCACTTCCCAATCCTGTGGTCTTCACCGGTATTAGGAGAGGTGGTCTTTCTTCACAAAATAGCAGTAAAGATTCCTGCCCACTGACCTCAGAGTGGGTCACAGACATCTCAATTATTTCATCGAAAGGGAGATACCTGGAGAGTTCTTTAAACTCAACAAATACTCACGAAAAAATCAGTAACATGCATTCCACTGTGGGGAAGATTTCACCCTATATTGGCTACTGGTTTAAAGTATACATGGCACACTCACAGGTGCCATAAGTGACTCCCAGTAGGCCATTCAATTATTCTTTTAAGCCAGATGCTTCTGAGTAACAGGGTATTATCAGTCTACTATTGCCACAATAAAGATGTGTACCAAAATGCCCCCAAAACTCAGAGGTCTAACACAATCATTTACGTTTCACTCCTGCATCAAAGGGCCAGCTGGTCTGTGCTGAGTTCAGTTGGGCTTGTTAGCACACTGCAGATTGGGTCCAGGTCTTCTGCATATGTCTCTCACCTTCCTTGGACCAGTGGGCCAGTTAGGGCATGTTCTTCCCATGGTGACGGTAGAAGCAAGAAAACAAGCTCAATTATACAAGCACATTATAAACCTTTGCTTGTATCACATCTGCTAATAGCCTGTGGTCAAAGAAAATCCACATGCTAAGCCCAAAATAAATGAAGCAGGGAAGTATATTCTTCCTGTGTAGGAGAGGGGAGCATATCCGAATATATTCAGTAATAAGCCCTGCTCTTATGTATGGTTTTGGCAAGAAAACCAAACAAAAAAACCCAATAATCTAACTTAACACAAAGCACTTGGTTAGACCACTGAATTCCATAGGTATGAGCTCACTGTCATACTTCCTTTACTGAAAATATGTTCCCTGGTTAGAGGTGAATGTACCATGGAGATGGATACATGATTCTGTAAATCCACAAATGTTGGTGTCGCAGGCAGAGAAGGCACATCAACACACGTGCACTGTGTGTCTAGATTTGGGAGGCACATTGCTGCCTTCTTCAGGAGTCCTATGTAATTTACCTGCCACCAAGTGGCCAGCTAGTCCTCTCAAAGAATGGTGTCCTCTTGGGTTCTCAAAGTTGACTTCTGAGTACCCTGTTGGGTACTCAACAGTGGCAGTGGCCAGTGAGATGTGATGAAAGACAGTCCGTGAGGTTGGACCCATGTATAGCCTCCAGCCTGTTACTATAGCCACTTCATATATGGGCTCTTTTAGCAAGAACTGGGGTGTTTTTGGGGAAAAGCCAACATCCACAGATTACAAAGACCTCCATACAGAATGCCTCCTTATGGATATTTACACAGGACAAGAAATCTTCACATTCTGTGCCCATTCAAAAGGGTCCATCTACATACTGCCCCACCAGATCTCCTGTACCTAATCTTTAATCTTGTTCCAAGTCCCTGGTTAACTGGCCAACCCTTGAGCCAGTGTCCTTCAGTCCCTTCAGGCCATCTCTCCTTACCTGAGATGTGGAAAACCAGTCATAGTGCTCAGAATTTTACCATCTGAGATAATTTCCCCTCACTGCTACCTTTTTAGAGCCATGCCCAAGTAAGGCTAGAATATAATAGCTGCTCACTTCTGGTATGTGCCAGCACATTATGCAGACGTCAGTACCAGGCCCATTTCTTCCATCCTGCACTAACCGGAAATAGAGAAATCCTGTGAGGTTATAGGTGTGGACTGAGGAAGGGGTAGAGATCTAAGTCGCCTTCTTCTGTAGCTTCCTGCTCAGGCCAGTCCTGTGTACATACTTTTTATTTCATAATGTAATGTTGCTGTGTACATCCAATTTTAAGAATCAGATAAAACAAAATTCATAAAGGGCAGTTCAGATGACAGTCCCGTGGTGCCATCTGGCAGAAGCTATGGCAAGAGGGTACAGCCAGCCTGCCACAAGGCAGCTGGGGGAGTAAGTACCCTTACCACTCCTCTCCCTCTGTTCTCCTGCAAATGTCCCCATTGGCTGCAGGCTGTGGTGGGCAGCCTCAAAGATGGTGCCACTGACCTCCATCTCCTGGTGTTAACTCCCTTGTTGTACCGGGGTTGGTCTATGTGACCAATAGAATATGCCAGAAATAATGAAATGTCACCTAACAAATTAGGTTATAAAAGGCGCTGCAGCTTCACTTTTGGTCACTGTGGTAGGCAGCTTTCTCAGACGGCCCTGTGATTCCCACCTCCTAGTATTTATGCCCTCGTGTATTACCTTCCTTTGAGTGTGGGCTGGACCATGTGACTCGTTTCTACTGAACTTAACATGTATGGTAAAAGCAATGGGATGTTACTTCTTATTTTACTTAATTATTATTATTTTTTGAGACAGTGTCTCATTCTGTCGGTCAGGCTGGGGTGCAGTGGTGCAATGGCAGCTCACTGCAGCCTTGAACTCGTGAGCTCAAGTGATCCTCCTGCCTCAGCCTCCAGAGTAGCTGGGACTACAGGCACATGCCACCAGGCTCAGCTAATTTTTAAATTTTTTGTAGAGATGAGGTCTCACTATGTTGCCCAGCCTGGTCTCGATCTCCTGGCCTCAAGTGATCCTCCCATCTTGGCCTTCCAAATGCTGGCATTATAGGTGTGAGCAACTGCACCTGGCCAGCGTGTTACTTCTGAGATTAGACAACAAGAGACTGTGACTTCTATCTTGCTTGCTTGTGCTGATGAAGCAGGCTGCCCTATGGAGAGGCCCATGTAGCAAGGAACTGAGGGAGAACTCTGGTCAATACCCACTTGAATGACTATGGGAGAGGAACCACCCTAGATGAGACTTAAGAATCTTCAATTAAGATGACTGCAGCCCCAGCTGACACTCTGATTGCAGCCTTTAGAAACATTCAGTGCCCAGATTCCTGGTCCACAGAAATATGTGCTAACAAATGTTTGAAGTTTGGGGGTAATTTATTATAAAACAAAAGGTAACTAATTCTCTCTCTCTCTGATCACTTGCTTTGGGGGAAGTCAGCTGCTGTGTCATTAGAAGACCTATGGGGAGCCCCACCTGGCGAGGAATTGAGGCCTTTCACCAACAGCCATGTGAGCGACCCTGTAGCTGATCCTCACCCAGTCATGTCTTCAGATGACTGCAGCCCCTGCCCACAGCATGTTCCTGAGGGACCCTGAGCCAGAACTCCCATCTGAGCTACTTCCTTATACCTGACCCTCAGAAACTGTGTGAGGTATAAACGTTTGTTGTTTTAAACTGCTAAGGTTTGGGGTAATATACTTTGTAGCAACAGATAACTAATACATGGGCAAACAGAAAACATTCAGCAAGGAGGGAAAAAGAAAGTCCATGAAATTGGGTGAAACACTCTTTAGGAAAAGTATTTGGTTCACCATCTTGATAGGTCTGGAAGCTATGTATGGAGTTATTTGGAGAGTGGGTCTTTCCTAACAAAAAATGTTTTCCGGCCGGGCACGGTGGCTCACGCCTGTAATCCTAGCACTTGGGAGGCTGACGCAGGTGGATTGTTTGAGCTCAGGAGTTTGAGACCAGCCTGAGCAAGAGCGAGACCCCGTCTCTACTAAAAAATTAGACAGAAATTATATGGACAGCTGAAAAATATATATATAGAAAAATTAGCCGGGCATGGTGGCACATGCCTGTAGTCCCAGCTACTCGGGAGACTGAGGCAGGAGGATTGCTTGAGCCCAGGAGTTTGAGGTTGCTGTGAGCTAGGCTGATGCCACGGCACTCAACAGAGTGAGACTCTGTCTCAAAAAAAAAAAATTTCCTTTGCCTCAAGGACAAACTCTGGTATTCCACTAATTGAGAGTAATGATAGCTACCCTTTATTAGTACCTCTTACAAGCTGGGCAGCGAACTTATATTGTCTTTCACAAACAGGGAAACTGAAGCTCATTCAGGTTAGGTAATTTATCTAAAGACACACAGTGAGTAAAAGGCAGAACCAGAAAGAATCCCCACCCAGTGTGTATTCCGAAGCCCTGCTTCTTCCCACTACATTATTACGGCAGCCCCAATAGTGATTATTAAAACATTAAATGATAATAAAGATACCATAGTTCTTGTTCCACACACAGGGGTACGTGCGTTCATTGAAGTTAGAAAGGTAGAGCTTCTTCCTGCTTACGAGACAGGGCAGTTCTCCATCTCCACCACGGCTCACCCTATCTTGCTGCTGGCGTTCAATACGCTTGCTGATGACGTTAATTAAACTAGCATGGCAGCCTTTGGGGATCTGGACATCTTTGGCCTGGTTTGCAAGAGGACCAGGCGCGTCTCCAGTTGGGGCAGAAGTGAAGGATTCAGAAAAGAAAGTTTGCGAGGTGGAGACCGAAGGGCGCAAGATGGAAGCGGCGCCGGGGTCTCGGGGTCAGGAGCGGGGCAGTGAGCTTCCGGACCCGGAAGTTGCCTCTTCCCTGATCAAAGATGGCGGCCCGAGCGCCGCTCGCCCACCTCCCGTAACCAATGGGGTCCCGACGCTCGGCTGACTCACTAGGGCGACCTCGGCACTACATTGCATGATGCAATGCTCAAGTCCGGGAAGCCTTGGGTGCACGTTGGGGTGATAAGGCGGTGGCGGTGTAGCGGTTGATGTCCTTGGAGGTGACCAGAGCGACCGCAGGGATGGTGCTAGGTGGGTGAGCTCGGTGTATGGCGCGATGCTCCCTGTCTGGGGTTAGGAACTCTACTCCAGCCGAATTCCAACGCTTATCTTAGTGTCAGGCACAGAGTGGGCGCTCCACAAATGTTTGCGGACCGACTGGAGGGAGGGAGGAGATGAGGGAGCTGGCCCCTGGCGGGGCCCGAGAGATGGGCCAGGCTGGGGCTTCCCCGAGCCCTGTGTGCCCCGACGCTGCGACACCGGCCGCTCCGGCCCTGCCCCACTGCGAAAAATCCCGTGATTGCGCTGAGACTTGGGCGCTGGGAGGGGTTCAGACATAGTGTAGCCCCCAAATGTGCAGTTCTTCAAAGTGATCGTCAGTAAAGGACATTAAAATTCTAATTCTCTTTCACTCAGCCTTATTTTTATTGAAATTTCCAGGGAGACCTTACGGTGCAGTAGGGAAAAAAAGAAAAGGTTTAGGAGACCTGGATTAATGTCACTGTTCAGCCCTACTAGTTGTGAGGCCTTTTGCAATTTGTCTAACCTCAGAGCTTCAGTTTCCTTTAAAGACGAGGGAACTTGGTATTTATTTGCCGTCTCTGCACTGGCATTTTGATATCTGATTTGTTTGCGTTATTTTATTTCATCCTCAGTACAACCCTTCAAGGTGGGGATTGTTTTTTCTTATTTTATAGACTAAGAAATAAGCTCAGAATAGTTAAGAAAATTTCCCCGGGTCACCATGCCTTTTAAGGTACAACATTCAAGATTCCAGTGTAGGTCTGGTCAGCTTCAAAGCCCTTGCATTATTTTGGGGTATTTAAGTAGATAGAATAATTAGTCAATATTAGAAAAATTAAAATTATTAGAGTTCATTTTGAAAAGCTGAATTTGTAATATGTTTTTATGAGATGGATATCATTGAAATGGGGGAATAGGAAAATAATTAGGATATTAGTTTCTTATTGACCTCATTTTTTCTGCTCAGATGCGGGTTCTGTTTACAAAGGTAAAGCATGAATAAAGTAGTTGCAGTATAAAGGTGACTGATAATTATTGGCCAAACAAATAACTTATTCTCATTTTGTAAAACAACAGAGCTGTATGTCTCAGATCGAGAGGGAAATGATACAACGGGAGATGGAACCAAGGAGAAACCATTTAAAACGGGTCTCAAGGTAGTGTCTCTTCTCATTAGGAAAATGACTGCATTTATTAATGACTTAATATCAGTTATTGTGTGACTTGTCAAGAATTTTTTTTTCAAACACTAGATTTTAAAGCATATTTTCAGAAAAGGGAAAGGAAGGAATATATATAGATATGTAGCTTTAAAACTGTTTAGATGATCAAAGTCTAAACTTATTTGAACATTTTAAAAAGGTGTCTTTTTTCTTCTTTGCCACGTGGCATTGTATCTTGGAATTTTTCTATCCAATGAGTCAGACTGCTGGTTTTTCAACTCTTGTAAAAATAAAAATCACCTTTCCTTAGTCAGATGACTGCTAAAAGGCCTTTTAGTGAATTTGCCACAATCCAGAGTGGACTCCTCACCCTAAGGCTCAAAGACCTGAGTTAGATCAGCACACCAAGAATGGACCCATTTCTCAAAGCAGACACATGAGTCTGGAGCTTGAAGCTATTAATAGAATGCCAATTTATTATTGTGTTATTTCTCAGGACCTAGAATCCTCAAATGAGTTTAACACACTCTTTCTATGCAGACTTACATGGACAGCCAAGTAGAAATCAAATAGGTTCTTTTAAAGCTTGGACCTAGAACATGGATGTTAGGTAACTAATTGCATCAGGTTAAGGTGTGGCCCAACACACCCTTTTTAAAGTATTCCATGGACTTAACTTTTGAACTCGAAAGGCTAGGATGTGTTGGCTACCACTGCCACATAAGGAAGATGACTGAAAGTTCCTTCCTTGGGTCTTACCTAGGCAAAGCAGTGCCCTGACACTCCTTTTTCTGTGCATCCATGCCTGGCCAATCCCCCTTTTTGTTAACTGTGTTACAACATTTATTTAGTTACTAAATCCTCCTAACCTGGGAGCATTCTCTCGTCTTTTAGGTTATACCATATGATTGTGCTTTGGGATGTCATACATGAGTTTTGCTTTTTAACTCTTAAAGGGAAATCTTTCTCTCATTTCTGGGTTATTGAATGCCTCCTTGTGGCTCCCCAAAACTGACAGATACCATTTAGGTGAATGCCAACAGAATGTTTCTGTTAGCAAAAGTGTGCTGTTCTGATTTGGGGAATGGCAGTGTGGTTCTTTCAGTTGCAGTGATATAAAGGAGGGATCTCTTTGCATTTATTAATGACAGTACTGCAGACTGTCAGGTAGTGAATGAATTCCAAATGACCTACACAGAGCCCTATGACATCTAATTGTTAAAAAAAATGAACTCTCTTGGATGTTTTCAAAAGATCCAGATTCCCTCCCCCTCTGAGACTAATGTCCCTTTAGAAAAGGTCAGCTTTTGTAAGCTTAAGATCTTACAAGGAGAGAATAACTCATTGCATTTCTTGTTTGGTTTAATAACTTGGAAGAGATTTTTGAAAGAATGTTTGAAGCAATAAAATATCATCTTTCATATACTTTCAACTATTTAATAAAAGAACACAAAATATAAGCTATTAAATGATATATAGCACAGCAATGCCTGATGTGTTTGGTGAAAACAGGTATTCTACATGTAGGAATTTTTCAAATTAAATGAAGCTTTGCCTTTTGTGTACTTGATCATTATTTTGTTGAGTTTCAAAAATGTCTAACACACTTCTATGATTTCTTACAGAGCACTAACCTTTTAGATGTCACCTGCACTTGGCTTTTGCTATTAGGTGTCTCTTCTGTTGTCAGTGTATCTGTGCTGGTCACTACAGCCACGTAAAGTTTAGTGTTACTTCTAGTCTGTCCTGGGGAACTGTATTCTGTATGACTGAACTTGCTGGAATTGTTTGTGAGAGGACTTGAGGGCTTCTAGTTTAAACAAAGTTCTTCTTAGTATATTCAGCCAGTCACTGCCAATGTCAACCTCTGGCTGTTGAGGTCTCTATGCTTTTTTGTTGGCTCTTGTTGATATTCTGGATTGTTGAAGTTGCCTCATAATTAAGATGTTATTCTGATTTTAAGTATCATACATTAAAGAAATATCTTTTTTTCTCCCTCTCCACCCAAGGCATTGATGACAGTTGGAAAAGAACCATTTCCTACTATTTACGTAGATTCACAAAAGGAAAATGAGGTAGGGTGAACCAAAAACTTTACAGAATTATATTTTGTGAATAAATTTTCATAGAGGTCTTGAAAAAATTAAATATCTGTTTATCTCTTTAGAGGTGGGATGTTATTTCTAAATCACAGATGAAAAATATTAAAAAAATGTGGCATAGGGAACAAATGAAGAGTGAATCCCGAGAAAAGAAAGAGGTGAGTAAGGAATTTGCCACTGTGAACAGTGTTAGAGTCGTAACACCCGACGCCACTTTAACAAATTGCTTTATTGTCAAAAGGCAGAAGATAATTTGCGAAGAGAAAAGAACCTAGAAGAGGCAAAAAAGATTACCATTACAAATGATTCCAGTCTTCCAGAAGCAAAATGTGTAAGTGTGTATATCATTTTGAATATTATGGACTTGGCTACATCAGATCCTTATTTCTGTGTTTGAGGGCATGCCACATGGTTTGTTCATTCTGTTTTTACTTTCCTTTTAGAAAGGATAAAGAGAAATAACGTTTTAGAGTTATGTGGCTAGTTCTTTAGAGGTTCATTTTATTGCAGAGTTCAGAGTTCAATTATTGCATAATTGCTTATTAAATGAATTCTGTCCAAACTGAACACCAGCAGACCTGGTATCCAGGCCTGGCTGTACTGTGTGTTGTTGGTCAAGTGATTGTATACCCTTTCTAGTATCAGTTTCCTTATCATAGAATGAAGAGGTTGCAATCTGTGATTTTTATGGTTTATTTAAATAGCTAAAAAATTCATGATAAAATCATGCCATGAAAAATAAATAAGTAAATACATAAATAGATAAGCTGAGTGCAGTGGCTCACACCTGTAATCCCAGCAACTCAGGAGGCTGAGGTAAGAGGATTGCTTGAGGCCAGGAGTTTAAGACCAGCCTGGGCAACATCATGAGACCCTGTCTTTAAAAAAATAAGAAAAATTAGCCAGCATGGTGGAGTTCATTTGTAGTCCCAGCTATGGGGGAGGCTGAGGCAGGAGGATCACTTGAGCCCAGGAGTTCAAGGTTACAGTGAGCTGTGATTGTGCCACTGCACTCCAGTCTGGACAACAGGGTGAGACTCATGTTTGTGGTTTTGTGAAATTGGGTTCACTCTTCTTCCTTTTCTTTCTGGAACCCAAACAGATCACTAGACTATGAATGGACATGGTTTGATTTCCTGTAGTTTTTATTGCTGATAAATTGTTATATTTTTCCTGTTTCCTTAATGATGGAGCTGTTTTCTTGGCTGCGTTCATCAGCCCCTTCCTCTGTTCATCTCTTCTCTCTTTCATCCCCCAAGCAAAAAGCTACCTTTTTAGATTCCAAGTCCTGGACTGTATTGAAGGACTGTGGGGTCACGGAAAAGGTCCCATGTGGACTAGGACTGTTGCCGTTGTAGGGGCAGGTGCTCCACTTGTGACAAATCGAATTCATTTATTACTTGATTTTATATAGCAATATCTGAAATTCTTCTGATTGTTTCTCATTGCCAGTTTTGTACTAAAAAAAAGACTTGAATTTTTTTTGAACCACTTTAATATGGTGAAATTTGTTGGTTCTGACCTGCAGTAGAGTCACTCTCTTCAGTTTTGCACCATTTGTGATTTTTTAACGCTTTGTAACCATCCGTCTAATATTAGTGAAAAAGTTGATATGTATAAATGACATGATTGGTCAAATATTATTTATTTTAATTTAACAGGTGAAGATTCATGCATTAGAAGGATATAGAGGCCAAAGAGTGAAAGTGTTTGGCTGGGTCCACAGGCTGCGTAGGCAAGGTAAACAGTACAGCTTTTCTTTCTTTTTAATTTTAAATATCCCTGGTCTTGGATGAAGAAAAACATAAAAACATTTACTTGGGTTCATATTTAGGGGTTTTTTTTTGTATGCTGGCTTTTTTTTCTTTAATTTTTTCAGAGACAGAGTCTCGCTACGTTGCCCAGGCTGGACTTGAGCTCCTGTGCTCAAGGGATCCTCCCCGCTCAGCTTCCTGAGTAGCTGGGACTATAGGTGTGAGCTACTGTGCCCAGCTTTAAAGGATATAGTGACTTACATCCTAAATTTGTTCTTGCTTAAAATGACTATTGAAAGTTTACAAATTATTTAAATGGTGTTTTAACTTTAAGCACTCACAGTGATGTGGAGTTATCCAGTAAATATTTGTCAAATTGAATTTTAATTATTTAATGAAAAATGGGATGTATTACAGGAAGTTCAGATCTAAATCTGAAACATGGCCATAGTTTTTACTCTTATTATTAGTATATTTGCATTCTGTTTCTCCCTTGGTCCCGATATTTTGTTTTCCCTTTCTCTTTTTATTATTTTATTATGATATTATATGTCATGTGATACATAAACATTATTTTATGTTTCATTTTGTTATTATAAGTGATTATCAAATCTTTCACAAAAAGCAATGGCACATAAATAAGACAGTGATTCCATTCAACAATATTTATGCCTCTTCCACTGAGCACACAGTACTATGCTAGACATTGCAGGGGATTCAAGGGTGAAGAAGGCTTAATCCCTTAACTCATGTTGCTACTGTCTGCTTGCCCCTGGTCATGAGGATCATGGGATCACGTAGGATTTGAAGTACAGTATGGTGGAAATAAAATGCTTTACAAATTCTGAGTAGCATTATTATCAGTGAGTACTTAAAGGAAGCGAGCTGTGTGGGATGTTTGAACTTTCAATGTTTAACCTGAGAGGTTCCTTTACATAAGATTAAGTTATAAGAAAGTAATCTGTAGTGTCTTGAGAACAGCCTGGCTAAATTTTTATTTCTCATTTTTTAGGGAAGAATTTAATGTTTCTGGTATTGCGGGATGGTACAGGTTATCTTCAGTGTGTCTTGTCGGATGATTTGGTAAATGTCTTCCTTTATGTCTGAAAATTAGATTTTTTTTCAGCAATTTTCTGTATTATTTTGGGAATTCTAGCATCTGTATACATTTTTAAACTTATATTCACAGCAGATAACATGTATCAAAACATCACATTGTATGCCATAAACACATACTATTTTTGTTAATTATATCTTAATAAAGCCGGGGGAAATGCTTTTATTATGGAAAATTTCCAACACATAAAAAGTAGGACAGTATGAGGAATCCTCATGTGTCCATTACTCAGCTTCAGTAACTACCAATATTTGGCCAATCCTTGGAATTTGTCAGCCCCTCACACATCATGTCATTTCATACAAATACACGTGCACATGGATCTCTGAGAAAAGTTATTTTAACGTGATCACCTACCATTGTCAGACCCTCACCCAAATTAATACAACTGTTAAATGTTACCTAATATCCAGATTCTCCCAATCCGTTTGTAGTTCCTTTTTAAAATAGTTGCTTAATTTGAATGAGGATCCAAACAAAACCTACATGCTGCATTTAGTTCATGTGACTGAAATCTCCTTTAATCTATAAAAATGCTCCCTTTTCATTCTCTTTTTTCTTCCCCTTGCTATTTATTTATTGAAAAAAAGCCTGTTCAATTGTCCTGTGGAACTTCTCACACTGTAGATTTGGTTCATTGCATCCTTGTGGTGTTATTTAGCAGTTTCTCTATCCTCTTTTTTATAAACTGGAGGTTAGATAGGATTCCGTTCAATTTTTTGGCACAATTGTTATACTTCATGGGCAAAGCTCTGTTCTTCCAGTTGCATCACATCAAGAGGCACGTAAATAATGTCTCATTGTCTTCTGCTATGACTAGTGGGTTCAGGTGTTGACAGCCTGATCCCTCCATTTTAAAGTTTCCCCTCACTTTTCTCCTAATGACTTTAGCAAGAATTGACGCTCATGGTGTAGATGGGCTCTGTATATTATTTTAATAGTCCAGATTTTAAAAAGTAAAAATAAACTGGATATTTTTAAATTATGTGGGTTAGTGTCATTTATGCATATGTATGTATATAATTTGTGTATTTACATACATGTGTGTATCTATAGATAAATCTTTGTCTTCCACAAAAATAGCTGTTCTTTATTAATATTACAAATCAGTGGCCTTCTTTTTATTTTACTAGTATTTGACCAGATAACTTGTTTGTAAATAATTCTTCTAATTTTCTGTATGTTAAGATATTTTAGTATCAATGTGAATAACTAAATTTACACTTTGACCTTTTTATAGTGCCAGTGTTACAATGGATTAGTCTTGTCTACTGAGAGTAGTGTTGCAGTGTATGGAATGCTAAAACTTACCCCAAAGGGCAAGCAGGTGAGTGGATTGAGTTCTTCCCTGGGTGAATGAATAGGTGTGTGTTTGTTTGTTTTGCAATGTCTTTGTACTTTTGGTGCTTGGAGTATAAATACACAAATATGAAGCACGTGCTAAATTTATTGTGCCTTTAACAGTGAAATACGTGCCCTGTACAACTCATATGATAAAAAGAATGCAGGGGTTTTCAACCTTATAATTATTCCTGAATAAACCTCACAGGCTATAAAATAGCTACTTTGCTGTGAGTATATTAATAACTTTTCAGCTAGGTGGAAATAAAAACTTAGTAACCCATCCAGAAAATTTCAGAGAAGAATAGTAACCTAAATCTGAAACTTTTTAAATAGAATTTGAAACCCTCTTTTTAAAAAAAGTTAAACATAACTCCCATATTCAAAGAACTGTTTCTTCTTTAGCCAACAGGCACATAACCTATCCCAGTTACAGTTACTTGTTGGTAATTACAGTTCACATAACTACTGTGGTTATATTTGTTGGCTAGGAAAGAAAACAAACAAATGCTACATATTAACCACAAGAGGGAGCAAACAGAGTCCTCCTAATCAGCTAGAAGTATTGATAAAAGGTCTCACAGAATTCTGTAAAAGAATCTATAGTAAGAATAGATTATAGTAAGAATATAGTAATGAATATCTGATTCAAGTTCACTGAGTTTTCCTTGGAAGTAATGTGATTGCAAAATGGAGTGGTTGTTATCATGTTACTTGGTATCCAGTGTTTGGTAATAAGATAATTATATGTTCCAAGACGTGTGGCTTTTAAAATGAACTGCTTTTAATGGAATTATTAGGGGAATTTGAATTTTTATTGTATATGTGTTCCAAAAATAAACAGCTCTCAGTAAAATCTTTACATTTGAGGAGTTTTTCAGTATGGGTAAATATGTTAATTTAAATTAGTGGGCAGACGATAGAAAGATACACCAAAATGTGAACAGTAGTTAGTAGTTCCTCCAGGTTGGGGGATTACAGGTTATTTTCCAGTTTGTGCTTTTCTATTTTTAGGAATGTATGTGTGTATTTACTCTGAAATAGTAAATGTAAAAATATCAATAAAAAATTGAATTATTGGGTCTTTGCAAGGCTAATAATGATGAGGTTTTTAGAAACACCAGCTTACCAAAAATTTTGATGTAAAAATTTTCAATAGTGTTAATTTTGTATTTCCTTCTCCCTCCTTTTCTTTCTCCTCACCCTACTTTTAAAACATTCAGGCTCCAGGGGGCCACGAGCTGAGTTGTGACTTCTGGGAACTGCTTGGGTTGGCCCCTGCTGGAGGCGCTGATAACTTGATCAACGAAGAGTCTGACGTCGATGTCCAGCTCAACAACAGACACATGATGATCCGAGGAGAAAACATGTCCAAAATCCTAAAAGCACGTTCCATGGTCACCAGGTGCTTTCGAGATCACTTTTTTGATAGGGGCTACTGTGAAGTAAGTGTGGTTTGTCAGCTTTTGCAAAAAATACCTCCTTTGCCATTTTGAAACCTGAATGGCGGTACTCACGCTAGGCCTTTATTTCCTCCTCCGTTCCATTTGAACAGGTTACGCCTCCGACACTAGTGCAAACGCAAGTGGAAGGGGGTGCTACGCTCTTCAAGCTTGACTATTTCGGGGAAGAGGCATTTTTGACTCAGTCCTCTCAGTTGTACCTGGAGACCTGCCTTCCAGCCCTGGGGGATGTTTTTTGTGTGGCACAGTCATACAGGGCGGAACAGTCCAGAACACGAAGGCACCTGGCTGAGTATGAAATTGTCTTTTTGTTTTTATTTAGTTTTAGAAAATGTCTTCAGAGATGAAATTTTTTGTAGAGGTAAATGATAGCTATGTAAAAATTTTTGATCTATTAGGATAATGGAAGAACATGTTAAGAAGTTTTGCCTTCTCAGGCCATTAGCTAAGGTCTGTTTTTGCGCTTGGCCTTGATCCTTTATGTGTTAAGGAATAAATAGGAAACCATCACTCAGGTGGCAAGAGGGGAGTCCGAAACTAATTTGCCGAGTTGGGAATTGGTTAGCATCGTTGGAATTTTACTTGTATGAGTTTACCAATGTTAAAATCCTTACTTTTGAAACCAGCATAAGAGAAGAGTGGTTCTGAGCTAGTGTCTTGTTCTTCAGATACACTCACGTGGAAGCCGAGTGCCCTTTCCTGACCTTTGAGGACCTCCTGAACCGATTGGAGGACTTGGTCTGTGACGTGGTAGATAGAGTCTTGAAGTCCCCTGCAGCAAGTATAGTGTATGACCTCAACCCGGTAAGGTGTAGTGTTTGTAGAAATAAAAAGTTGTATTTTGGACATTTTTTTGGAAGACAGTGAAGCCTTCACAGCTTTTGTAGAGTTGATGGTGATATTAGGAATTGTCAATAATTTTATTCTATTTTAACTTACGTAAAAAGAGGTTCATATGTTTTCCATTTTAGGAATGCCTGCATAGTTTTTTAGTCTGAAGGAATATTTTATTATAATGGTAAATGTTTTCTTTTAATGGAAATTTTAGTGTTAGTGGTTTCTTAATATATACTGTATTTTTCCTTTTTACAATAGAACTTTAAGCCTCCCAAACGGCCTTTCAAAAGGATGAACTATTCAGATGCTATTGTGTGGCTAAAAGAACATGATATAAAAAAAGAAGATGGAACTTTCTATGAATTTGGAGAAGTATGTATTTCTCTCTAATCATTGTTTTAAAGGTGGTATTGTGTTCCAGTGGCTTGCTGCTTCTGGCTAATTAACTAGTAAGAGGCATATGCTTGTCCTCAAGTAAATGGTCATAGCAGAACATGCGTCATGGGGTTGTCTGAGGATTCACTGAGTTAATAGATGTAGGGAAGCCTCAGAACAGGTGCCTTTTCTGTAGCATCCGGTAAATGGTAGCAACTTTTTTTTTTTTTTTTTTTGAGACAGAGTCTCGCTCTGTTGCCCGGGCTAGAGTGAGTGCCGTGGCGTCAGCCTAGCTCACAGCAACCTCAAACTCCTGGGCTTAAGCGATCCTACTGCCTCAGCCTCCCGAGTGGCTGGGACTACAGACATGTGCCACCATGCCCGGCTAATTTTTTGTATATATATATTTTAGTTGTCCATATAATTTCTTTCTATTTTTAGTAGAGACGGGGGTCTCGCTCTTGCTCAGGCTGGTCTCGAACTCCTGACCTCGAGCGATCCACCCGCCTCGGCCTCCCAGAGTGCTAGGATTACAGGCGTGAGCCACCGCGCCTGGCCAGTAGCAACTTTTTAGCCGCCTTTCACATCTCATCCTTTGCTTCTTTCTCTTCTTTCATGATTGTTCCTTGGCCTCCACTTATGAGCTCTACTCAAAATTCTCTAGGCTGACAGGGATGCTCTAGAAGGTTGTGAAGCCCTGAAATTACATGCAAAATGTATGTGTGTGTTTTGTTTTTCTGGAGAAATTATCTTGTGCTTTCAAAAGGGATTCATTCCCCCCAAAACAGTGTTTTAAAACTCCTTTACATGGAAGGCAATTCAAAGAAGATAGCTGCTGGTTAAAATGCAAAACCAAGAGAGGCGGCCTTGGTGAGGAGGGTAGCCTAGTGCCCCAGATAAACTTAGCATTGTTTTTTGCCTGAAAAACACCCTTCCAGCATGCATTGGGGGTGCAAATTTTTAACGCCATTCCACGCCCTCTTTCCTGTGCTTTTAACCACGCTTTACATAATATTTGCAAATGTAATTATTTTACAGGTGAAATGTGAGTAGCTGCTGCTAACTAGAGTTTTGGTTCTTAGAAGGAATTTATACAGAGAAGAAACAATATACTACTAGGACTATATAAAGCACTCATTGTTTTGTGATTCAGTTTATGATGTATAATACAATTTTGTACTGAAAACTTAATACTATTAGTATACGTAATTGTTAGCTAGGTAGTGTGAGTGGGAAAAACACAAGCTGCGGAGTCGGAAGCACCCCCCTCCAAGTGGGCTTGGCTGCCCCCTCTGTCCCTCCCTGCTGTATGACTGAAGACCAGTGGCCCCGCTCTCTGGTTCCTTATCTCTATGGGGTCCATGGCACAGGGAGCCCTCAGTGCCTGTCAGCATTTACTGTACGTTGCTATCACCCCATACATATGAGGACACTAGAGTAGATAAATGGCCTTCAGACTTTTTGAGGTGTGCAATAAGACCCCACTTCCCTAATTACATCTTACACAGAAGCCCAGTGTGTAAAGCAGATACAAGCTAAGGGACCAGAGCTTGGAAACGGGTGTGTGCTGTGGGGTTGCTGCATTCCGTGTCAGTTCTTACATCAAGCAAATCAATGAGTCTTCTGTTCTCTCGATCAGTTTTTACTGGAACAAGAGTTTTCAGTTTTAACTTGAATTTATGTGTGGTACTGAAGGATGTTTTGAGAGAGGAACGGATTAACTTGATCCATCATTATGTAACATTTCTTGGCTAGCTATTCCAGGTGTGGTTACACTTATAAATTTGACATTGGTTATTTGTCTTATGCTTGTGCCTTACTATCATTAAAGGCATGACTGATTGATTATAACAGGAAAGAAGTACAGCTTACAGGAGAGTTTAAAGATTAGTGTCATTCATAACGTACTCAGTGTATGGATCAATGATGTTCTGCGGCGTCATTCACTGATCACCTTGTGCCTTACGGAACTAAATGGACCACGTTCACTTCAGAGCTAAACAAAACAGGCCACTGGAAAAACAGCAGTGTCTAGTCACAGCTTGGGCTTTGCTTTTGTTTCTCTTTTTGTTTTTTTGGTTTTCGTTCCTCAAGCAGCATGGTGGTTAAGATACACTGTAAAAGAAGGTCGGTTTTTTTTACAGCTCATTGAGTAACTGTGAGTTTTAAAAATATATTTATTTCTTTTTGAAAGAAATTGTTCCTTACAAGTGTGTATGGGTTAAGGGTTGGTGTGTGTGCTCTACTATGTTGAATTAATGGAAGGAAGAGCTGATACGGGTGAAAGAGCCGCTGCTGTCTTGTTGCGTTTGGAGCTGTAAATGTTAATGAAGTCTTGTTTAACCTCAGGATATCCCAGAAGCTCCTGAGAGACTGATGACAGACACCATTAATGAACCAATCTTGCTGTGTCGATTTCCTGTGGAGATCAAGTCCTTCTATATGCAGCGATGTCCTGAGGATTCCCGTCTTACTGAATCTGTCAGTTTGTGATTCACAGAGTATTAGTCATTTTGCTTTTTAAGGGGGTGGGGAGTGTCATCCGTAATAAGATACAGCTCATGGCAAATATTGTATATCTAGAATGACAATATTTTAAAAAGTGGGTTTTTTCCTCCTCTGATTAGGGTCAACATGCTTTGTAAACTAGAGAATCTAAATAATATTTGAATTTTGCATGATCACAATACCTCCTTTAGCCCTCAGAGCTGAATTGTAATTTTCATTTAAGCTCCAGGGCAGTGTCGTGTCTGACAGTCTGGCACTAACCGTGCATTTTATTCTTGCTTATATTTAAAGGTTGACGTCTTAATGCCCAATGTTGGTGAGATTGTGGGAGGCTCAATGCGTATCTGGGACAGTGAAGAAATGCTGGCAGGTTATAAAAGGGAAGGGATTGACCCCACTCCCTACTACTGGTATACAGATCAGGTAAAAACAAGTCTTAAACATTCTTTAAAATTTTTTCATCACAATAGTTCTGTGTACATTGAAATGTTTATAAGGAGAGAATTCAGGGTAGTACTTTGGTGTTTGGATGAGCTGTTTTCAGGTTCCTGGTTATAATGATGTGGCATGTGACTATTACCAGTTTTCTCTTGGCCAAGTTACATGTCAGTTCATTTGCAGACCTGTTTAACAGCTGGCCTGGCTCATTGCATCTGAATTTTAAAAAATCTGTCATTAGATCCCACCAGTATCTAGTACTATCCTTCCTTTTCCCTGGGTAAAGAGACACTAACTCAGGGTAAGAGTCTGAAATCTCTTCTTTCCAGAGTGGTACTTAATCCCTGGTTTATTTTTCATACCAAATTATTCCTTTACACATGGTTCATGAAGGCAATGTAGATTAAGGATTGAATTCTTAACCGCAGTGAGCCAACTCCTCACCATGGAAAATTTTAACCATTTTAGATGATAACATTGATTTTTCTCTCTCTCTTTTCTTTAAACAGAGAAAATACGGTACGTGTCCTCATGGAGGATATGGCTTGGGTCTGGAACGGTTCTTAACTTGGATCCTGAATAGATATCACATCCGAGATGTGTGCTTATACCCCCGGTTTGTCCAGCGCTGCAAGCCATGACCAAGTCCTCCTGCAGCATGAAGGAGAGAATATGGTTCATGAAAGGAATAGGCTGCCTCTTTAAGAAAAACAAAAAACAAAAAGCCAGAATCTTCCCTTTTTGTTCCATTGGGGTATAAACTATTTCTGTTCTCTATGTTTTTTATTCCTACTACCATAAAAAGTAGCCCAAATTACTTGAACATCAAGTGATGTTGATGTTGTCATTTTAAGAAAAATAGCCATTACAAAGTTTGGGGAAAATATATGGCAAGTAACTCTATAGTTATGGATACATTTCAGCTTTTTATCTAATTACAGGTCATAATTTTTGGGTTATATACATAATTAAACAGTTTTAAATTATGGTCGAAGACATTCCAGTAACTTAGTCTTTCTGTCCTTTTAAGTGTAACTGGAATTCTCTAATTTATTTTATTGCATCATTGGGTTAAAACAAACATCTTGGGGGGAAATTGGCAATATGGTGTGAAAATCTGCTGGTATTAGAACAGGGTATAATTCATCAGTAGATACTAGAATCAAATGAATGTGCAAGTGTTTTGCATCAGTTATTAACCTTTTCTAAGTCTCCATAGCTGCTTATAATTCTGATGCATACAAATTGATATGGGAGAATTTGTAAAAATGGAATTTCCTTAATATGAAATAAGAGCATAATTTGGGGGGGTACTTAAATGATTCACAGCATCCCTCTTAGCATTAGTTTAAGCTAAAGAGGCAGACTGATCTTCTTTCCTGGTAATTCCTAAGTAATTAAGAATAAATAAGTTCAAAAACAATTTGCTGCCAGCATCTTAATAACAACTGTAAGTGGCTGTTTGAGTTGCCCCCGCCACGTCCTTAGATCTAATCTGTGCTACCTTATTAACTCACAGCAGGCTTCTTGAATGGCTTCATTTCAGATTTAGTTAATTTCTCCCCCAAATGCATGTCATGTATTCTCAATAGGCTGTATTTCCAGCAATCAATAAATGAACACACGTAAAAACTCTTTGTGGCTTAATTTTCTTAAAGCTGAACATCTCTGTCTCACGTTAATTAGTTCATGCCTTTTGCATTTTTTTATCTTTTTATTTTTTATGATGTATATATGTGAAGTTAGATATTGCCCCAATTAAGTAGGTATTACTAAAGTTATATGGTAATGAAAGGGAATGGTTTTTTTAAAATTAGGTATGTTGGTCCTAGTTACATTTTTTAAATTGTTTTTTGTGTTGTTTTTGGACACATCAGATTTTATCCTGTTTTGCAATTAAATGAAATGACCGATGGAAACGGCATTTATAGTCTATTTGTCCTATATCTTTAAATAAAAAAATACTTGAAAGAATGTGAATGAGTTCCAAACATCTTCAACTAGGCAGTTCATTCGATCAGAATTCAAGTGAAGAGGTTAGGCTCAATTAGCCTAATTTTTTTTTTTTTTTTTTTGAGATGGAGTCCCACACTGTGGTCCAGGCTGGAGTGCAGTGGTGTGATCACAGCTCACTGCCACCTCCAACTCCTGGACTCGGGATCTTCCCACCTCAGCCTTTCAAAGTGCTGGGATTACAGGTGTGAGCTACCACACCTGGCCTAAATTTTAATCATGTAAATGGATTGAGAATTTTAAAATACTAAAGGAGACCAAGGATAAGAGAGTCAAGGTCGTGGTGACCTGAGGCCAAGAAACTGAGCACAGTGGGGTGCAAATCTCCTGCACCTGGACTTTATTCCTTTCACTGTGTGGTTGTTGCCCTAAACCAAGCATCGCAAATGTCATCCCACGTCCCTACGTGCCAAGGGATCACAGACACCCCTGGATCTGAGTTCCTGCTCTTTCGGGCCTCTTCTGTCAGTGAACTCCCATCTCACGGCTCTTTCCTCCCGGAAACCTGTTGATTTTTACACCAAAAACCACCTTCACCTTAGGCACTTATGTAACAGACTTGCTGAAAGTTTTAGAGACAAGCAGGAGGCTAATTCAAATTAAATAATCAACTTGCCATCTCCTTAAATGTCCTTTAGCCATTTCTAGCAACCCCATTTTCCACCTTGTTCAGCTCCCTTCCACCTTGCTGCCTCTAGCAATTCTAAGGAGCAACCTTGACTGCACATTGGGATCAGCAGGGGACCTTAAACATAAGTCGCCTGGGTCTCACCCCAGACCAGCTGAGTCTGAATTTCAGCGGTGGGACCAGGATGTTTTTAAAAAGTTTCCCAGGTGAGGCTGTTGCAGAGTGAGGTTGGCAGTCATTAGGTAGCTCCCTCCTACTTCTAAACTCAACCTTAAGCCTCTCGAACTTTTGCTGTAGGTCCTCACTAAATGGTTTCATATTCATCTCCGTGGTGGAAATGGGAACGCCAGGGAAGGCTGTGTAACTCCAAAGCTTGAATTATTTTAAGCTGCCTTAAAATCAGTGTTTTTCATTCATCCCTTCTAGGAAAAAAGAAGGGATGGCATGATGTACAAATACTGTAATCCGTATTATTTGGAAGTTGCCACTCAGTTAAATGACTTAGTTTCTTATACTGAAAAGTTTCCTTCTACCCTCATGGCTTGTTATTAACATGATTAGGGGAAGAACATGATCTTTAAAGAGACATCGACATACTTGTATGTGGGACAAAGACAGCAGTTTCTAGAGTCAATATCAAGTTTGTATCTGATATAACTTATCTTCGTATCCCAACTCAGAAATGGAGGTGTTCAAAAATGTTAGCTTATTTAGGTATTTACCTCCATGTTGCTAAATAACATGCTTATTTTACTTTGTTGATATTTCAGTTTTAGACATTATCTGTCACTCTTCTAAGGAAGATGAGGATTTCACTTCCTTTTTCTGTCGCTGCCATTCATGCGCACCCTTCTCGCATCTCCCCATCTTTCCAATTTAGTTAAATCGTAATTTTGGTTGACTGCATAGGATGCTATAATTGCTTTTCCTTTTCTGCCCAATTTTTTTATTTTCCTATTACTAATAGTTGTCTTATTTTTTCTTTACCATTAGTTTAATCCCAAAAGCTGTTCAGACATACTGAGTAGTTACATCTTCATAGAAGCTTCTCCTGGAGCCTCTGCTTTAGTCTGAACTAGTTTCCCTCTAGTCTTAGAACACAATTGTCATCTTGCCATCTTTCACTCATCCTATTTCCTTTGCCTTTTTCCCCTCTTGGCCATCCTGTGTCCTGTACCCACTGGTTCCTGTTTCTTGGTTTACATCCTCATTTTGGTGGAGCACATTCTCTGGTAGTTTCCTAAGAGAGGGCTCATGGAAGTTGAGTTCATTGCGACCTTGCTTGTCTGAAGATGTTTTTAATCTATCTTCACACTTGAACCATATTTTCCATATAGAATTGTGGGTAAATGTCCGTTGGACGTTCCACGTGTGTAGGTAGGAGATGTGAGCTCCACTGTAGGCTGGGCCGCCTGGGCTGATTAGTAGGGGGCCCATGTCAGTATCGGTTTAGATCTTTCCTCTCAGGCTGGTTGGGTTTCCTGTGGAGGGAAAAAGCAGAAGAGAGCTCTCCGCAACGTCAGTTAGTGGAGTTCACTGAACTCCGCTGTTACCCGTGGTGGCCCTGCTCTCAGCTGTGCCTGGGTTCTGCAGTCCAGAGCCCTCTGTTACCTCTCCAGGGACCACACCGCTAGTTGGCTGCGGGGGAGGGGGACAGTCACCCCACTGCAGGGCGGGAATCTAGACAATCTGCTGCTTTAACAGACTTTCAATCCCTCTCATTCTAGCATCTCCTTCTCATCCCCACTTCCAGAGGTACCTGCTGCCGCCAATCCTGAGCCACCCGGGGATTCTGTTATGTGATCTGGATTGTTCTTGTCTTAGCACAGCCAGCTTTAGGATTCAGTTTTCTTGGGTCTCCTAAATCATTAAGCATTTATGCCCCAAAAGGAGGGGAAAAAGAAAAAGGGAACCACAGCAACAGAATTTTAAAAGCCGGAAGGCAGATGAATAAATGCTTAATGTGGGTGCATACAAAACTTCTACTGACATTTTAGTAGGGTTTTTGGGAGCGAGTGAAACCACATCCATGTGTTCAAGTCCTCATCTTTACCCAGAGGTCATTACTCTGAATTTAAAGACGAAAGGGAGTGAGCATAAGCAGATAGGAAGAGATGTTCAATTATGAGCTATCAGGAAGAGCAAATTAGTAAGGAGAATGATGGATTCTCCGTAAATAGTGGGGAAAGGCAGTATGTAACTCCGAAAGTTGTAAGTGAAATTTAACCTGGGCCACGGGAATGGGTAGATAGGCATCATTCTTTGGCTTTGTCTGTTAAAATAAAAAAAGAAGCCTTAGTGCATTCAGATTCATAGTTGTCTCATAGCTGCCGACAGCGGCTCTAACAAATCCTTGATGCTGGCGACAGGAACGACTGGGTGAGTGGTGAGAACACGAGCTCTCTGACCCTTGCCTTCTGTCACCCTTTTCTCTTCTGAGCTGCAGCCTGAAGGAGTGGAGCAAGTCCTGGCTTGGGAGCCAGACATACCTGGCTCCAAATACCGGCTCTGCTCCTTGCTAACTGTGTGGCCTTGGGCAAATCAGGACCTCTGTGACTGTTCTCCTCGTCTATAAAATAGGGTAATACGACCTCTTTGTAAGATGGTGGCAAGGATTTATAATGTCTGTCACTTAATAAATGGAAACCATTACTATCATTTATTCCTTTTCCTGCTGGCCCAATGTGGGCATACCCCAAGAGTCTGTCCTAACTTTCCTTATTATGCTACTCTGGTCTGTCGCATACAAGACCTTGAGCCTGGCCTACGAGGCCCCCTGTGAGCCGGCCCCTGCCTGCCTCCAAGCCTCGATACTTACCACACTCAGCTCAGTCGGAGCTCACCTCCGACTTACCAAACCAGCACCTGCAGAATGAATCTTGCTGTTGAATGGTTTGCTGCCCTCTCAACCTGCAAGGCCTGTCCCCTCAGCTGTCCCCGCTTCCCTGGTCAGCCTGGGAAATGGTGCCCAGCACCGGCAGCCTCTCCTGTGGGGGGATGGCCTGACAGCCCTTGTGCTCATGCTGCTGTTTATAAAACCGGGAACATAGCTCTGCACATTTTATTTCTCTCTTTGTTTATATAGCTGTTTCTCTCTACTTTTGTATAAGCTTCTTGTGGGCCGGGGTGGGCTTTATTCCTTGTTTTGCATCCTCAGTGCCTAACAGTGCATGGCACATAGCAGGTGCTGAAAAAATGATGAATGAGTGGTTGGTTTCAATCACCAATGCTACATCAATGACCACTAAAACCTCCTTTTGGATAGCTATGCCTGTTTGTCCTTCCTGCAACATAAAATATACTCAGGTAAAAACAAAACAAAATGAAAACAGCTGCAATCAAAAGGTACAGTTACCTTTGTCTCCAACCAGATCTCCTGCCGACTAACATGCTTCTTTTTCAGCCTCACAAGGCTGGAAGCCTTTGAGTTAATGGATTCCACCTTCCCTGTGATCGCCAACATGCCAATACCTGCTTTTTCCTGTCCTCTCTACTTCTTGATATCCCTCACTGCTTTGCCACTCCCCTCCACACCTTGCACATCACCTGTGGCCACACTCTCCTGTTTGGTCTTCCCGACTCACCCCTCTTATGTTCATAACCCACACTCTGCTTGCCCAGCTATGTCCCTCAGAGCACAGCCCTGAACAGGCTGCTCTGCTCCGTGACTGTCATGGCTATCGAGTCCCGTTAGCCTACAAAGGTGCACGGCCTTAGCACTTTCAGGCATGACCCGCAGCCTTTTCTCCTAATCCTTCCTGGACCTGGTGCCATGGCCAAGTGCATGTCTTGTTAGCGTGTGCTCTTCTGCCTACCATGTCTCTCCCATTCAGCATGTTCCAATCCTGCTCTTCTTGTGAGTTCCAATACCTTCTTGATGAAAAGCATTCCTTTGTCCTCTCAGCCCCAAATCATCTCTCACTTGTATCAGGGAAATTCCTGCTCACCTCTTGTTCCCCCACTACAAGCAGATTTACTGGATAAATATAATATTCTCCCCCCACCCAAATCTTAGCTGACTGTGAAAGGAAGATCTCTGGGCATCAGAATCGGAGCGGAAGGGGTTAGAGAGGGTCCTAAGGCTGGAGCTGTTAGGTTAGGGAGATAATTGATCCCAGAAAAAGGCACTAAAGGGGCCTTTTAAAGTTTCACGCAGGGATAACATTCATATGGAAAAAGACATACATCTTAAGCGTGCAATTCCATGAGTTTTCACAAAGTGAGCGCATCATATACCAGCCCCTAGAATGCCCATGCAGGAACAGGAAGCTGGAGCCAGGGCCAGCCCCCTGCATGAAGCAGGGCCTCAGCGACTGTCCCTCTAGCCCAGAGAAAGACAAGGAAGCGTGCCTCTTCCCAGGGCTCTGGGTAGAGAATAAAATCTTCCTGGGAAGAGTCAACTCTCTGGCTGTGAATTTATACACCTGCAAGCGGCAGGACTAGCAAGCTGAGAAACCAGCACAAGCCTGTCTAAGACTGGGGAGACCCCTGGGTTTTGGCAGAAGCAAACCAGAAAGGCCCCTTAGGGTCCCTTCTACCACCCAGGGAACAGAGAACTCTCTGGAAAAAACTGCTCTTGTCGAGTATGAGCTCAAAAAAATCATAACCCATGGGAGAAAACAAGCACATTTAGTCATGCAGAATGAGTCGTGACATCAGTTCAGAAACTCCAGTTTTGTCTCCACACCGCAAAGTGAACCTTCTGAAACAGAAGGTAACAGCATTACTGTTACCTTCAGTTAAACCTTCAGTAACAGCATTACTCTGCTGCATGGAGATCACTGGGAAGATGCAGCCTTCTGTTACCTCCGAAGTCCTACGTCAGTCGGCCCTGGTTTCCCCTATTCTGCTCAAGCCACACGGCCTCCTTGATGTTTCTCAGTAGCCTTGTTTGGGGGTTGAATTGTGTCCCCTCCAAAAGATATGTTGACATACTATAACCCCTGGGTACCTGTAACTGTGACCTTATTTGGAAATAGGGTCGTTGCAGATGGTTAAGATGAGGCTATTGGGGTGGGCCCTTAATCCAGTGTGCCTGGCGTCCTTACTAGAGGGGAGGATGGCATGTGATGGCGGAGGCAGAGGTTGGGGGGATGCCTCTGCAAGCCAAGGAACACAAGGATTGCTGGCCACCACCAGAAGCCAGAAGAAGCAAAGAAGGATCCTCCCCTACAGGTATCCGAGGGAACAAGGCCCCACAGATCTACTGTGATTTGGGGTTTGTCATTTCAGAACTGGAAGGTAACAAACTTCAGTGCCTCATTTGTGGTACAATACTGTGTTACAGTACCCCTAGGAAACAAAGACAAGCCTCAAATGTGTTCCAGTACTTTCTGGTCACTCTGCTCAAAAATCCCTTCCCCAGACAACCTCCCTCACCGTCCCCAGGTCCCCACTCAAATGCCACATGTGCAGAGAGGTGGGTCTGGCTGCACTACCAAAACGAGCAGTTCTCACCCCTCTCCATTCCTTCATGGCCTTTATTTCTTCCCATGTCCATAGCCATCGCTGACATCATGTTGCATATCTTTTATCTTTGTTGTAAAACAATCATCTGCCTCGCCTTCTAGAAGGTAAGCTCCGTGAGAGTAGAGACTGTCTGATTCATTGCTGAATGCCCAGTGCCCGCTGCATGACGGACATAGAGTGGACTCCACATGTTTGTTTCATGAATGAATGGAGTATTTCAGAGTACAGTTGGTATTTTTTCTATTTCACTCTTTTTGATCCTCCACATTACCTGATATAACACTTTGCTCATGGTAGACGGTCAGTAAATACGTACAGATGGATTAATAAACCTGTCACCACCAGTGGGCTGAAGGCTCTGTGTGCTTAAGAAGGGTGAGTCAAAATGCACATCATGTTGGTCCGGAGTTGGTGGCCTCTTTGTTGTAAAACAATTGTGGGGACAATCGATCGGATTTCTCTGAGTAATCATTATGCTTTACCGTTTCTCACACGCAGCCTCTGTTTTTCTCGCACTGAGTCTCCCTTTATGTTCCCCCCTCTTTCGTTCTTTTTCTGATTAAGGAATCAGAGTTGCATAATCTAAATTTAGTTTGTGTAGCTCAGAGATGCCAATCATGGCAAGTAATGAATTAGGGGATTCCCCCCCTTCCCTGAAGCACTGAGCTGAAACCAACAAATTCATTTTATGGAGGACCACAGGCTGAACTCGGAGTGTTGGTCTGTGACAGGTGAGTGCTTTATTCACTAATTAAGTCACCAGGCCTCAGACAAACCCTCTCCCACGTGGTGGGGGTGCCGCTTATCTGGGTTAGCCCAGAGACTGCCTTTTCTGCCTTTTGTTTGCTAATGGAATTGGTATATAATTTTAAAAATACGTAAGCCAGGGAACAATGCATTTATATATACAAATAAATCTCATATGGTTCTGCAAATTTCTTTGGCCTTTAAAGGGCTTTGATGGTAAGCCTGTGTTTAGAGTTCATAATTTCTGGTTAAGGATGTTTTCTACCAGTTTTGAAAAGGACCAATATAAATCACATTTTATCTGCTTTCATTTTTTAAGAACATAAACATTTACTCCTTGGAAAGCTGTTATATTTGACATTTGTACGAAATGAGCCATAGATCAGGAATAACAATTGTTACGCTACTCTGTTGGGGAAAAATGGTGAAATTCTGTTTTCAGTTATAACTTATGAGTCATTAGTGTGTGCATCAGGAGGTGTTATACACAAAGAATTTTGAATGAATTTTTAAGTCAGTAAAAATGAAAGTACAAGATGTGAATAAAATGAATGAAATGGTGTTAATTAATTAAAAAAATTATGTTGATATATTTACTAAAGCATGTTTTTCTGTACAGATGCAAATTTATCCCAGCCCAACTGTTGATTTTGTACTGGTGAGATGTGGCACCTTTATGCCTTGTCACTAATCAGAAGGGCTTCCCTGGGAGAGGCCAGAACCCCTGTTATCTCCACCTAGCAGGAGGGGCCCAGCACCCAGGATGGAGGGGGTGACTTATCCGGAGCCTCCCAGAGGGGCTCGAAAAGAACCCATGTAGCTTCAACACCTAAAACCCCTGGCATTTTCTTATTCTCTAGCCTTGCCCACACTTCGTCCAGCACAGCACTTCAAGATGTGCAGCCTATTTATGTAGTTTGTTTAGAAGAAATGGGCTCAGGCTGTAGGTAGAGAAGTAATAACCCACAAGGATCACTTCATTAAAGGGCAACTTAAAACAAATATAATTTTGGTTATAAAGGTAGAAAATTAGCAAAACGTACAGGAAGGTAGTTTGATACCTGGAGCAAGTTTAACTGCCCCTTTTCCAGGGAACATTTCCTGCTTGGATTTGAACATCATGGAGATAACAAGAAAGGCAATCCATTTAATCCGACATTTTACACTGCGCTTATAACCAACCATAAGGGGGATCAACTTTAATAAAAAACCAATCCAATCAATAGCACAGTTTTTAGCTACAGAAAACTGGTTTTCAACTCAAGCTAGACTCCATCTTGCCAGAATGTTCCACAGGCCTTGGCCCTCATTCTTTTCATTCTTCTGCCTAAATATATGTGAGGCCCTCTCGGATCCACCTGTTTCAAAATGCCTTAGCCCCTTCCCTACCCCACCCCCTTACCTGGCTTCATTCCTCTTTCTAACTAACGTTCATCACCCAAAATACATGTTGTGATTATTTCCTGTGTCTCTCCTAACCCTCACGTTAGCCCCGTCTGCTCTGTTCACCGCTGTTTTACCAGTGCACATAGTAGGTGCTTGGTATTTGTTCCACGAATGAGACCTTTCTGTATCAAGCGCAGGTCTTGTATTCCACGATGCATTGAACATAGACGGGCAGCGTGGGCTAGCGGGGGTGTAAGAATAAAGGAATGGCTAGAAATGAGGGGGGCGCGCCTCCCTGCTGTCCCTGTGAGCGACACTGGGGGCGGGGCAGGCGACTAAATTGGGCAGGTGAGCAGCTGTGATGCTGACGCCGCACCATACCACCCCGCCAAGACATGCATTAGCCAGGCTGGCCTTCGCTTTTCCCAGTGCGCTCAAGTTGTAAGTAGGTTTGTTTTCGGGTCTCACCTGTCAAACTTTGCTATTAATACATACAGGTGCTATAGAGAAACTCAATAATGACATAAGCGTCTAACATAAGATAATGCCTTTTTCTATTCTGAAAACAAAGCAAAACAAAACAAAACAGGGCCTGCACACTTAAGCTGTGACTAGGCAGGCAAAGTGGAGAACTGAGGCAAAAGCATCCTTATATCTAAGTAATAGTAAATGAAACGTCTAGAAAGTTCTTTGCTAAGTCATGGCTGCGGCTCCTGCCTTGCACAGGTTGGCAGGAGCAACCGGGGCATCCGTCCAGCGCAACCTGGAATCCGGCAGCGCTCGCACCGAACGGCGGCGGTGGTAGGGAGGAGGTGCCCCGCGCAGCCCGCGCGGCCCTTTCTCACGCTGGGGTCGGCCCAGAGCCGGGGCGGGCTCTCCGCGAGGGGCGTGTCTCCACCTGGCCCCGCCCGTAGCCTCACGAGCCCCGCCCCTTCCCGGCAGCAGCGAATGGGCGGGCGCGCCGGAACGGGGGCGGGCCGCGCGATATCTGGCGGAGGGGGACGCGGCGGGGAGTGCTCCCGGCTCGGCGTTGGCTGCGCGGCACTTTAAGCGCGCCGCCGCGGGAGGAGCTCGGGACTCGGGCCGCGGCTGCCCCGGGAATGCTTTCAGTCGGCCCCAACATGGCTGTGGCCCTGCGTGCCGCGGGCGCCCTGCCCTGCGATTGGCGTAAGTGGGGCTGTCGCGGCCGCCGCCCGGGTCCCAGCGACGGCGGGGCACTCCGGCCTGGGGGATTCCAAGAGCCGCGGTGGGCTGCGCGGGAGCCGCGGGCAAAGGGGCGGGTGGCATCGCGGAGAGCGGACCGGGACGGGCCCTCCTCTGGGAGGGGCGAGCGGAGCACCCAGGGCACTGACCCGGAGGCCGCCCGGAATGCGGGAGGCGCGGGTTCGAGTCCCGTAGGTCAGCTGGGTGGCTGTGAGCAGTGGCTGAATTTCTTAGAGGCTTGGTTGTAATAAAAAGATTGTGGGGATGACGGGAGGGAAGATATGTTCAGGGCCTGCCGCAGAGAGTACGGTAAGGAAGGCATCGTCATCATCACCACCGTGGGCATCTGCCCTGCAGTTCCCTGCCTGCTGCCGAAAGCCCATGGCATCACTCCTCCCTGGCAGCCGGACCCACCTGGGCTAGTGATTTCCAGAGATACCTGGAGAACACATGAGGCCCAGTAACAACCTCACACATTTCTGATGCAAACCGGAAATATAGGTTGTGTCCACAGCACGAACTGATGGGACTCCGGGTCAGACACACCTGGCCGGTACGGCATTTCCAACAGTGACACCTTGCGCAAGGCACCCAGCCTCGCTTGAGGTTTGGTAAATGTAAAAGGAGAAAAGTAATACCTCACAGGCTTGCCATAGAGATCAGTAGGATGCAGGTGAAGCCGCTAGCACGGTGCCTAGCACGCAGTACGGGTACATAGAGATCCTCAAAATGTTCCCAGTGATTAATGTAAAAGACAGCCACCAATAAGATGCTTATTTACTGCATTTGAACAGTGACTGGACACAGGCCTGACTTATTTTTTAAGAAGTTCCCTAAGTCAACATTCTGGCACCCACTTAGAGAGAGTGGAGAGAATCCACTCTGAACCTCCATATCTCATTGCTGGTGCCTTTGTTAGGAAACTGATAAGGACCCAGTGTACAATGAGGGTAACTTACTGAGGACACTGGGGGATGAAATGCAGTAACTTTTAAGAAGCAGCAGCAGTGCCAGGATTGAGGCTGAAAGAAGCATTGAATTAATCTTTTCTTTCACCCACTTTCCTGTCGCAAATAAAGTCTGACAGGCTCTAGATTTGAGGTCATGGGACAATATGGGAAACTTTATTTGTGGTCTAGGTTATAAGTGGAAGGATTCAGAAACCATGACAGAAGTAGATTTGAAGTACATTTGTGTTACAGACTTTTTCGATTTTAAGGTGTAGTTAGCAATATATACTTTAATCACTTTGGTTAATAGGAAACGATCAACATTATCTGGGTTGGAAAAAATTGAGTAGTATTTCTGAAAAATGACCTCTGAAAGTAAAAGTAGGAAAGCAAAGTTTTATATGCTGTGTGTTTAGCATATTACAGAATCAATAAGAAGCTTCTTGGAGTGGGCCATATACTGTTTATCTATATGAGTTATTGTTTTTCTTTGTGCCTTTTTCTTTCCAATTTTTTTACACTGAGTATATATGTCTTTTGTAATTAGAAAAAAATTTCTAGGATAGTAAAAAAGAGTTTTAGTGCTTAAATAAAAGACATTAGAATATTTTGGCTCCACACCAGAAAATAACAATTCTTTTTTGAAGCAACCTTTCTCATTTTTATTAATAGTCATAATATAGAACCTTATTTCTATTGTTAATTTTTAAAATGGTACATGTTTTTGTAAGTACTTTTGAAATAATTCTCATCTCCTGTGTGATGGAAAAAGGCCCTATTATGTATTTAAGTACTTGTGAACCTTGCCTTCTACCTTTCTCTGCCCCACTCCCAAGCATCCAAAATATTAAAATAATTTGGTTTTGAAGAACCAGTTGATATCCATGAACTTCTTAAGGAACAGTTATACTTTTGAATGATCACCAGTTGGGTTTGTCCAGCAGTTATGAAGTTATTTTTTTTTTTTTGAGATGGGGTCTTGCTATGTTGCCCAGGCTGATCTCAAATTCCTGAGCTCCAATGACCCTCCCACGTCAGCCTCATGAGTAGCTGGGACTATGGATGTTCACCACCTCAGGAGTTATGAAGTTTTGTTTTCTTACATCATCTTTTCCTTTTCTGCATATTCCTCAGTTTGATAGCTTGTGTTATTTGTAGGCTGTCTAAAGATAGACGTGAAGGCATATATATCATATGTGGGATAGCAAGCTAATGGACTGTGAAATATGTTCCATCCTCCTACACTGACAAATAGACCTTCATAATGACTTGGAAGGATGAGCTCTGGAACTTTCTAGAGCTCCTGTAGAAGTGTAGAGGCCTTGGGACAGTTGCCTTTGACCCAGTGGCTTTCCTGCTTCTCTTCCCACCGCCGCTCTTTCTTGCCTTGTGAGGAGTCTTGTGCACACACACGTGGATGCTCCAGTCTTCACATCTCGCCTTCATTCTTGCTCCTGCCCTGAATGACTCGGTCACTGTTCAGGTCAAGAATTGGTCACACCGATGACGTAATCTGCCCTCAGGAGGATGAATCTAGGAAAGAGGCCTGTACAGATCCTGGAAGTGGGTGTGGGGCTGTGGGGACAGGGAGTTCTGGGGTCCTGGGAGCCTGGTGTGGCATGTGGGGCATGGATACTGGGAGAGGCATGTCTCCTTGGTGTAGACTGACCACCCTGTGGGGTGGGGTGCAGCAGGAGGAGGGCCAGAACAGGCCTGGAAAGCAGAGACCCCCTTTGTCAGCATCCAAGGGAACACGGGGGTTCTCGGTTGTAGACAGATAAGATGTGCAATGGGTTGAATACTGGCCCCATTTCCACCCCCTAAATCAGTGGCTCTTCACCTTTTCTGCGGGCCCTCCCTTTCCACGTGAGCAGCATACTCCTGTCAGTAATGTCATGATGTGCAGTGCTTCTCAGAAGGGATCATAGCAAAATCTGCAGCCACGGCAGGGAGAGGAGGTGTGTGTAGTTTCTAAGAAGCCTCCCCGCAGCCCTCATAAGCCATCCTAGGGGACGAGCCCCCCCCGCCCCTCCCCTTGCAGAGGCCCTACGTGCCTTTACC
This sequence comes from Eulemur rufifrons, assembly GCF_041146395.1. Taxonomy (NCBI): domain Eukaryota; kingdom Metazoa; phylum Chordata; class Mammalia; order Primates; family Lemuridae; genus Eulemur; species Eulemur rufifrons. The sequence goes on from NC_090987.1 coordinate 14,284,829, forward strand.
TGCCTGCAGAGAAATGCTAGGAAAATCATCTCTGCTGTCGCATCTCTTTAAACTTTAAAGCCAGGAATTATGCACTGAGGATCTCTTCAAAAGAAATTACTTTCCAGCTAGATTTCATGCTAGCACTTTAATTTTGTCACAGTGGTGTTCGGCCGCATGAGGGCCTGCCAGCCATGGAGGTGCAGGTCGGGTGCAGCAGCCGCCACCGCCGCCACAGGAGCAGCCCAGCATGCCAAGAGCGCACAACCTCAAGTTCAACCGGAGAAGAGGTATGAGCCTAACGTCAGGTACAAATAAGGATTTCTCTCTGTTTATGCAAACACCAGTAGATACAAGATGCCTAGGAGGAAAGGCGCTGAGAAAACCCAGTACGTACGAGTAATATGCTATTTTCTTGGTTTCCTTTCAGTAGCTGTTAACCCACAGATTTTATCCCTCTCCCCACCTCTGCAACAGGGCTTTTGTTAAAGGACACGTAGTTGACTACAAACAGTCTGCAAATCATGTGAGAGTTTGGTTCTGGAGTATGTCACATAACACAAATTATATATATACTGCAAATGCATTTATGAACCTAACATAATTATGCCTATGAAATGTATGTTCTGTACAGAATAAAGAATAATCCACCAAGAATTTCTATAGGAAATTCGACCATTGTTTTTCATCTATTAACACAGTGAACATAATTATAAATGACATAATATGATTTATAGTTTATTAAAGAGATCAAGTACACGTTTCCTACCTCACCTCTTCCGTTTGCTGGCGGCTGGCAGCAGGCGTGACGTTGTTGCTGTGCCCTGTTCAGTAGCAGAAGCCACAGCTGTCCTCCGGTCTTCCTCTGCACGGAGGCCACCGAAGGCTCTGTACGGGGAAGTTATTTAGATGGGTGCGTAGGAACAGCGTGCTTTAACACGACGCAGAGTGGAAGGAAGAAAGTGACCTGTTTAGCTCCTTGACCTTTCTGCTAGACCAGACATTTTTCTGTGAAAGTTATACAACTAGGAAAATAAAACATTCTTATTTTGTGTTTGTTATTTTTTACCATGTGATTGTGGGTACATGGGTTGAGTGCTAAGTAAAGTGCAGTTTGTTGGGGATAGAGCATCAGGGGTGGGGCCCTGCATCATCTGTGTTTGGCAGGGTGCCAAGCAGGGCGCCATTCCTCCGTGCCCCCACCGGCCCCTCTTCCTACTTCAGCCACTCGAATGAATATTTGGTATAAATTGACGGAACTAATTCAGTGTAGACCCTGGAAGAAAAATTATTTCACTACTATATTATTCTAGTGGCAAAAGTCAATAATATAAATAGCCTTAATATTATTAAAATTAAATAAAAATCTTTAAAAAACTCCCATATTCTCTTAATAACTTTATATCATATTTATACAAAAGAAATGGGTTCATTTTAGAAAATACAGATGGGGCAAAAAAAGATTGAAAAAAATCACTGATAATCTTACCACCCAATATTTTGTCTCTGTATCTATTAATATTCACTCAGCATATATTTAGCAAAATGTAACAATACTGAATATTTTTATAACTTCCTCTTTTTATTTACTGTGTTATCATATAAATATTATTTTACTTTATTTTTCATAGCTTAAAGTAATTTATTTATCCCGTCCCACATTTTGGGGCACGTAGGTTATTTCTAGTTTCTCCACATTCGAAATGGTAAAGCGATGAGTGTGGATCATTCTGATGCCAGACATCATGAAGGCATTGTGCTGCTTAATGCTTACACTGGACTAGACTGGAATACTAGACTAGACACTGTACTAGATTAGGGGTTGATAGACTTGTTCTGCAAAGGATTAGGTAGTCAGTTTTTCAGGCTTTGTAGGCCAAACCATCTCTTTTGCGGCTATTGTAATGTGAAAGCAGCCATAGATAATATGTAAACAAACGAGTGGAGCTGTGCTCCAATAAAACTTTATTTATAAAAACAGACAGTGTGTGTGTTTGCTTGTGCATGCAAATTTGGTACCTGGGCTGTAATTTGCCCAAGTCTGTTCTAGAGGCAGTATAGGTGCACAGGCCAATTAGGTTTAATGAAGAGCTGGAATTTTGTTACTTTTTCTTAATGCTGACCATATACGGTAGAACAGAATTATTGTTCCTGTATTAATTGATGAGCTTAAGTTTCCTATTATGTACATTTAATAGTTTAAAGGAAAAACCTCATGTTTTGAGAGTCATAGAATTTAAAAATGGTGAAACATTGAAACCTTTTCAAGTGAGAAGTTGTAAATGTGTTTTGCTATGTACACTTTTATGTTCAAACAAAGGGAATGTGACCATTTAGACCCTGGTCTCAGGTGTGCTCTGTCTGGAGGGGAGAAGAAATGGAGACCCTTGACTAAAGCTTGCACTTCACATTCTGGAATAGAGGGGTGTTGGGCCAGGGCTTACTAATGCGCTATTTGTCATGCACAACACAGTTTTGAATTAACTGCATGCGTTTTTAGACATTTTCAAATCGTGTGCATCTCTTTCATATATAAGATCACGACGGGTTTGCAAGACCATGAGCAGGGCAGAGTAACATCCCCTTTCAAGCCACTCTTGTTCTGAGCTCAGGTGTTATAGATGAAAAGCAGTTCTAAATCCCGTTTGCACATTGATACCCTCTGTGGCTTAGGTAAGTCTTTTAGCCTGGGGTTTTTAAACCAGTAATCTGTTAACTGGCAGCAATCCATGGGAAAATGCACTTAATTTATTGTGAGTCACAGATTTTGAGGGTAAAAGACAGGATCCCAGGAGAAGACTGGTGGTCTAAGTAGAATGATTAAGGAAATATTACAGTTTCACAAAATAACACATCTGGAATTTCCAGATATCAAGGAAAGAAAACTCAACACCACTGTTAATGTAGTGATAGAACTTTTGGGTGGAAAAGTTATATACCAATGACATCTTTAGTCCCTTGGTTTAGTGAAAAGGGGATTAAACTCTTCCAGTAAGATAGTGGTTCTTAGTAGGAAGTAGGGGACATTTTTAACTTCCAGGACAAATTTGGTAATATCTGGAGACATTTCTGGTTGTCACAACTGGGGTGGGATGTGTGCTATTGCCATCTAGTAGGTAGAGGCCAGGTGGGCTATTAGACATTCCACATTGCACAGGACAGTCCTCTACAACAAAAGATTGTCCAGCTCAGGACGTCAGTAGTATTGAGGCTCAGAAACCCTGGTTTGAGACAATAATGTGAAAAGTGATCTTTACAGTGGGGTCTAAATTAGAAAACCCCTGACCTCATCGTTGTAATGTAACATTTTCCCTTCCCCAGGAACTGGTTCTTATTCTGAAAATTTAGGCTGAGACTTCAGATTTCTACCTCATTCTTCATCTACACTGTGTTTGAACAAGAAAACAGTTTCCACCTGTATAGATTTAACACACTCTGTTGCCTTACGTTATTGCCAAACTTTAACAGCTGCTTAAAAATTGCCATTACGATGTCATCATATCATTCGTTTTAGAGCACATTAAGAACAATCTTCCAAATGAAAGCTGTCTCAGCAGGGTTGGTTTGGTCACTGCAGTAGTCAGAGGTAGTCTGATGTGGGAGATTTAGGAGGTGGACCCCTCACCATTTACAATAATGGTGTTTTAGATAAACTTCAGGCTAGTTATTTCTCAGCTATTTTATCCAGAGGAAATGGAGGGTGTTGTCATACAATGGAATATTATTCAGCAACAAAAAGGACTGAAGCACTGATTCGTGCTGTGACATGAGTGAACCCCGAACATTTGTGCTGAGTGAAAGAAATCAGGCACAATTGTGCAACTCCACTGCTATGAAATGTCCTGAATAGGCAAATGCATAGATCCACAAAGTAGCTTGGTGGTTGCCATGGATAAGGAGAGAAAGAGTGGGGAGTGGCTTTAATGGATACAGAGATTCTTTGTGGGATGATGAAAATGTCGCAGGATTAGATAGTTGTGATGGTTTCAAAACCTTTTGAATATATTAAAAACCATTGAGTTGTTCAGCCTAAAATGGTGAATTTTATGTTATGTGAATTCTATCTCAATTTTTAAAAATGCAACAACAACAAAAAAGAATGAATGTAAGAAACACTCCTTCTCCTTTAGTTTCTCCATCGCTGCCATCATGTGGCTACTTGTTCATGGAGACCCACAGACCTCTGGGTCTGCATAGCCCAGCTCAGACTCTGAGTCTCTCATCGTGGTCTTCTGGTGGCTCTCAGAGGCACTCGGTTCTGCTTTGGTGTCACCTTGCCTGCTGGTGGGGTTTAGGAGTGAAAACTCCTGGCCTGGCTCACTTTGGACTGTGTAAGCTGCAGAGCTTGATCTTGTATTTAGAAGTTTACATTTTTGCACAGTACTTTTGTTTTTTAATTTCCCAGAAGCTGCTTGACTTAAAACTTTTGTTATAGAGTTTTGCTTTCTTGTTGCTCATTCAATGCTTGGTGCTGTAGCCTGGGACTAATTTGAATGTTAGCCCCATTTCTTGCAGGAATTATCTAAGCAGTGGATTTACCAAAAGGGCGGAGAGGTGAGTGTGAAGTGAGAGATGTAGTTTATCATCACAGAAGACGTGGAAAGATTAAAGGCGGGTATTGGAGAAGAAAGCAGAGTAGCAAGCAATGATTTAAGTCAGTAACCGTTTAATTTGATACTTGACTAAAGAGAAGAGAGCAGATGAAAACGTGAGAGTTGGGCTGGTACTATACTTCGAAGATTTAAAATGATGGAGAACCCTTGTCTGTGTGTAACAGAACTTACCATGTGCCAGAACATGCTGAGTCACTGAGTACGTTACCCGTTGAATTTTTGGTTTGCTAGTATTTTTGGCTGAGGATTTTTGCATCTCTGTTCAGAATAAGGGTTATTGGTCTATAGGTTTCTTTTTTTGTTGTGTCCTTTCCTGCTTTGGTATCAGGGCGTTACTGGCTTCATAGAATGAGTAGGGAGGATTCCCTCCTTATTGGTGTTATGAAATAGTTTCTGTGGGATAGGAACCAGTTCTTTCTAGGTATGGTAGAATTCACCTGTGCATCTCTGGAGTTTTTTTTTTTTTTTTGTTGGGGGATTTTTTATTACTGTTTCCATCTCGCTGCTCATTATTGGTCTGTTCAGGGTTTCTCTTCCTTCCTGATTCAGGCTTGGGAGCATGTGTTTTTCCAAGAATGTATCCATTTCCTCTAGGTTTTCTAGTTTATTTGCATAGAGGTCTTGGTAGTAATCCCAGATGATTTTTGTATTTCTGCAGTATCAGTTGTAACGTCTCCTTTTTCATTTCTGATTGAGGTTATTTGAGTCCTTTCTCTGCTATTTCTGGTTAAACCAGTTAGTGGCCTCTCAGTTTTGTTTATCTTTTCAAAGAACCAATTTCTTGTTTCATTGATCTTTTGTATTGTTTTTTTTTTGGTTTCCATTTCATTTAGTTCTGCTCTGAGCTTTGTTATTTCTTTTCTTCTGCTATCCATTGAATTCTCAAAACAGCTTTTTGAGGTGGGTGGTGGACTTTGTTTTCCAGATGAGGAAACCTGAAGTTTGGAGGAGTCACATGTACAGGTCCTTCAGCCTCAGGACAATTTTAGATTTCTGCATTGATTGTCACTACCTAAAGGATTAGATCTTTGTTCTGGCTGACACTTTAATAGGGAAATATTTCAAGCCGAGTGAACAATGTCATAGATGGAGCCAAGAGATGAAGTTCAGAGCCTGAGCTGGGACCGTGGAGGCCTCATGTGTTCCCAGACAGGTAGCTAAGTGATGGCAGCAACAGGAGATGCAGGTTTTTACCTTTGCATCAGGCAGATTAGATGGGAGTTTGCTAGCCGGACCAAGATTCCACCCTAGAGGATAATACAAAGTGTGACAAATCAACTGTTTTATTTTATCTAGGAAGCCAAAAACAGGAATACTAATGCTAAACATGGGAGGCCCTGAAACCCTTGGAGAAGTTCACGACTTCCTTCTGAGGCTCTTCTTGGACCGAGACCTCATGACGCTTCCTATTCAAAAGTAAGATACACATAAACACCTGCACTGTTTTATAATGTATGCAAGGCATTTTGCCTTGCACATGTCGCTCAACTCTATAGTTTCAAAAAAATAAGCAGTTTTAGTGCATAATTGGTAATGGTCAGGGCAGCAGCATTAGTTCCTATTGGGTATCAGAAGGATATCATCTTGGAAGAATTGCAGGGGAGAGAGAAAGCAAGTTAGTGAGGATTCTCCTTGAGCCCTTTCCTCCCCAGAGCCCTGGAAGTTGCAGTTGTCTTGACATAGCTGAAGCACATTTAAAGATTTTTAAAAATATATTTGTGCTTTGCACTTAACATCTGAGTAACATGCAGGGAAGTGATGATTATTATTCATTCGTACCCTGAATGTGGATTGTTGCTGTCCTCCTCCTCTTCCTGTCATCCTTTTCTTCCTTGTCCTCTCCTTTTTTCTTTCAAAATAGGTTTTTATAATGAAAAATTAATACATGCCTGTGATAAAAATGCAAATAGTGTAAAAATATTTAAAGTAAAAAGCAAGTGTCCCTTTTACCTTGAACTCCATCCTCCCGGTCACCCACCCAGAGGTAAGCACTGTTACATCCAGAAGTTGTCCCTGTGTATCCAACCATGTATAAACACACACAACACATACACACAGATATCCCCTCCCCACTTTGTTACAAAACTGCAAATGTGTTTATGTACATTGTTTAGCACTTTGCTTTTTTTTGAGGAAAGAAAATATTGTATCTTGTATCATAACATTATATAGATCTGGCTCATTTTTTTTCATGACTGTTTAGAATTGCATTGTATAGCTGTACCTTAATTTATTTAACCTGTGCTTCACTGATGAGCAATTAGGTTGTTTACAGTGTTTCAATGAACATTCTTGTGCATACATACGTCTTTGCTTACATATGCAAGTATATCTATAGGATTAATATACATTTTTTTTTTAAATTAAGAGGAATGTATGCTTCCTATGTCTTACATCCTGGTTCTTGTTAGGTGCAAGATCAAAGCATAAGATAGTAGCTAGCACAAATCCAGGGTTCTCTGCATGGGGAGTCCTGAATCTTCAGGGTGTGCTGCTAGAACAACTCGTGAAGCAGAGATGGCTGTTCCTGAGGAAGTGTCTAGCTCTAGCTCTTTCATCTACACCAAGACAGCTGGCTGTTGTCAGTGACCTACAGCTTCTAATTTTAAAGGCTCTATTTTATTAGGCTTTTCTTCAAATTTTGCTTATCTTTTTTTTATTGAGTAGAAAATGTTTCTCAGCTTGCTAAGGTGGAATGAAATCCACTTACCTACATGTTAAATAATTTAGTAAGCTGGCACCATTCATCGCCAAACGCCGAGCCCCCAAAATTCAAGAGCAGTACCGTAGGATTGGAGGCGGATCCCCCATCAAGATGTGGACTTCCAAGCAGGGGGAAGGCATGGTGAAGCTGCTGGATGAGTTGTCCCCCGCCACAGGTATGGGGTTTCTTCGTTAACGTACCTCTAGGTGTGTTCTTTCAAAGTAGTCATGAAATTCACAACAGTATTGGATGCCAAATGCTTGCTTGTACCGGCAACTCTCCATTTGCGGGGATTTCTACATAATACATGATCACTTGCTCAGTTCTTGAGGCATTATGCTTTGATTGCATAGCCTTTTCCATTACTTCTTTTTTTATTTTTTTACTTGAAAAAAAATTTCAATAGATCAGCCGGGGGCGGGGGAGGTGCAGTGGTTTTTGTTACATGGATGCATTGTGTTATGGTGAAGTCTAGGCTTTTAGTGTACCCATCCCCTGAATAGTGTCCATTGTACCTAATAGGTGATTTTTCATCCCTCATCCCCCTCCCACGCTTCCCCCTCCCGAGTCTCCAATGTCTTTTATACCCATTACTTCTTACGTTACAAATGAAAAAGCTAAGTATTTGGGGCATTAGCTCAAAAGGAAATTCAAGATATTTGTTAAATTGAGCTAGATTATAAGACACAAGTGACATACCATAAATAAAAGATGCATATATCATTGTGCTGGAAAGAAATCTTTGGGAAATGGATTGAGGCTGCTGCTATTGCCTTTTCTTTCTGACTGGATAGCTAATTAGATCAGCAGTTAGGGCAGAATTAGCTAGTTATCACTGATGCCACAAGACACTAAGCAACTTTTAGCAATTGCTTTCAGCTCTCCGCAGCACCACCATTGTAAGGTCCTGAAGTGCTGTGCTGGATACGGCACTAAAAAGAGGGTTGTACACATCTGGTAATTGCCCTCTGAAAACCTCTAGTAGAATTATAATATGCAGAATGAAACCCTAAATGCACAAATGACCTACCAGCGCCATATTGAACACATCCAAGATACAGTTGATTGCAGGACACACCATTGTTTTTGTAATACTAAATACTAAGTACTAGACTGCCCTCTCAAACCTGCTTGCTAGAGAACAAATTCTCTAGGCATCACCAGTTTATTGTGGTTTAGCATGAATCAGAGTTGCAGTTGCTGTGCTGTCTTCAGTGGAAAGAGAAGGCAGAAAGGTGCCCTTTTATTTTCCTGTTTACATGTTACTGTAGTGCCCATCATTATAAAGAGCCCTAGGGAGCCAGGTGTGGTGGCTCATGCCTGCAGCCCCAGCTACTCCAGAGGCTGAGGTGGGAGGATCGCTTGAGCCCAGGAATTCAAGGGTGCAACGCACTATGATTGTGCCTGAGAATAAATAGCCACTGTACTCCAGCCAGGGCAACACAGCAAGACTCTGCTTCTAAAATTAAAAAAAGCCCTAGTAGAGTCATCCGAGTTGAAAAAGGAATAGAGACAGAAGAGTATGCGCTCCACCTCCTCCCATCTCCATGGTGAGACTTTTGGGTTGTGCAGGCCAGCCATGGCCTCAGCCTCCCAGTTTGGCCTGGAAAGAGGCCATGGAATGACCTGGGTTTTACCCAATGTCCTACTTACAATCAAATGTCTTATCATTTTAATATGTGGCCATTTAGCACAAAGAGAGGAAGGTACAAGCAGGTAGCTTCTAGGATTAATTATTCTCTGCTTTGGTAGGGACCAAAGAATAATAATATTCAGTCTATATTTATATAGTCAAAATTGTTGTAAAAGTGATTTTTTAAAAAAAAAATTCAGTGCTTCAGCATTCTATCCTATAGAGACTTATTTTTAACAGTCAATTATTCTTCATTATAACTTTGGGGATAAGTTTCATGTGTCCATGGAGCACGGATCAGCTCAGTGGCTTGCCTGTACTGTCACTAAATCATCCCTAGTGCAGCGGGAAATGGCCTTTCCTCCTTCGCTCGTTCCGCTCACTTGCTTGCTTACTCACCTACGCAGTCTTTCATCCCTTAATTCCCACATCCATGTATTCTTCATCCATCCGGCCACCACTAGACATCTGTAAGCACTGAGCGCGAGTCAGGGAGAGTAGCCAGTGAGCCACGCCCTTACCTTCCTGGAACTGTGTTTCCTGGCACTTTTCACTGAGGCGGGCAGTCACTGCTCTTGGGGGCTACTTTTGGCTTCCCTGGATCTTGGAAGCTTGTCCAGGGTCTGCATCTTGGGGAGGCGTTGGTATTGATGCCCCTTGTCATGTCACCATCCTCTGTGGCCCACACTTGGGACCCTCTGAGGCAGGCAGGGTGCATTTTGGCTTTCTCCTGGGGGAGTAGATGACCGCTTAATCATTTCAGCAGACCTGTTTTTGGGGTATCGTAGTGGCCATGAATAAGGCCCAGGATCACCCATTCATTCATTCAGTCATTTATTCAGCAGTCCATTGAATGCCTGGCACTGTTTGGTGCTGCTGTTCAAAGTAGAACCATGGTTTCTACTTATAAGAAGCTTCCAGTCTAATGGGATCTTAATTCTTTAGGCCATTCTGCTCAAGGGGCAGAGAGAGAATATTTTGGAAACTTGCTGGAGAGTTTATGAAGGCTGATGAGCACGCGGTATGAATGTGGGATACATGAAATAGCCTCAAGGCTTGGAAACTTCATGGGAGAATTTTGCATTGAAGACGGAGATGACCATCAAGTGTGGCTCTGCGGCTCTCTCAGGGGCTCCCACATTGCCCAGAAAGAGGCTCCTTGTCCTGCTGCTCACACTTCCTGTGAAGGCATGAAGCCGGGTGCTGAAGACCAGGTCCCTTTCTGGGTGGGACCAGCACAGTCACTTCCCTTCCTCCCTCACGCCCTTCATGTTTCTCTGTTTTCTTTGTTTCTCTCTCACCATCTCTCTCTCATTCCTCCTCCCTTCTGATCCTTTCTTTCCTATACAGTTATAAAGTTTACTTTTGAACTACTTCTATCTGTTTATTTCTAATTAAAAAAAATTCTCTTTAGGCAAGAAAATGTGATTGCAAACAGATGAAAATGTTGCATGCTGTCATTTTTTGAGGGATGTAGTTGTTGCTTGGTGGCTAGTGTGGAAGTTTTGAGACTTGCACTGGCTTTGCATGGAATTGACCAATTACCTAAGGCAGTGAATTATATCGGGGATCTGGCTTGGAAATGGTTTCGTACAGTTGCACCGCATTGCAGAAATGTAGGGAGTAGAGTAGGAGATAGGTGAGAAGTGTAATCATCTGATGAAAAGTCTAAATCTAAAATCTTCATTACAGTTTAATTGTTTAGCTTGTGGCTGCTTGGATTGAAGCTGTAAGTAATGGCTACCCAGTGAAACAAGCCAGTTCTTTACAGGATGCAGGGTGGGGAGCAGCAGGGGTTCTTGTTCACAGGGTGCTGCCTTCCTGCTCCTCGTGGTCGTGGTCGTATGACTTCAGGCAGTTCGCTTACCTCACTGAGCCTCATCTCAAAAGTGGGATGATAATAGAATCAACTCTTAGGATTCCTGTGAAAATTAAATACCCTCTGAGGGTATCCAGGCTAGGTGAGTGAGTCGTGTGTTTGGGGCTCACTCTGGCCAGATGTGCCCACCAGATGTGGTGCCAGCCAGATGTGGTGCTGGTTGACATCAGAGAGGCTCCTTCCCCTCCCTGCATCCTGCTAGGGACAGCCAGCTACAGTGTGAAACCCACCCCGACAGGCAAGGGTCCTTCATGAACACTGTTTGCTGGTTCTGCAGGATAGGCACAGTCAGAGCACATTGCCACTTTTTCTAGAATATGCATTTAGAAAACATTATCTGTTCTTTCCAGAGTATTTTACTCTCTCTCACTTTAAAATGTGGTCCCCCGCCCTGCCTTTATCTGCAAGGGCAGCCTCTCTACCTCTTAGTCTGCACTGTTTGAGGAACTCCCAGGCCCTGGGCACTAGACTGCAACCTTCAGATACTGGACAGGTGAAAGGAAAATGTGAGAAGCTACTTCATCTGCAGCATCGGGAGGTCTTCCTATGGCAGTGTGATAATCGTATTGTTTCAAAGTAGATTAGAAAGCAGTTTCCACTGGCTTGCTAGACCTCAACTCAGATCACCACGAGATGCTAAAGTGGACTTGGTGGTGTTGTGATAGTTGGCAGTTTTAACATGAAGCACATAATCTTTGAACAATCAGTCATTTGGAGTTTGCTCATAGGGTCACGTTCTCTGCTGTGTTTTAACTGCTCCTCACCATCTTCATGCAAGATAGCATAAAATCGGTGGCCTGGAAGGAACGGTGAGCTGAAAATGATTCTGTGTATACCCCTCCCTTCCCCTTTTTGCAGTCCCCACCAGAGAATACTGAATCAGACCACCCTTCCCGTACACATACGCGCTTCTCTCGCCTAACAACACCCTGCTTCTGGCCGTGGTAATGTGTTCATTATTTCAGAGTTCCTTGGGTCAAGTTATGAGGAGTGTCATCATGTGTATGTCCTTGTATATGTGAGATAAACTCCTGTCTTTCCCTTCACTTTAACCTACATGTTTCTTGTGGCAGTTTTGTGTCATGTTCTTACTTATAGCCCTTGCTAAAGCTTTGGGCAGTAACGTCATCTTGGTTTTCTTATTACTTGACATTTATGTAGTGTATTCTCAGTATCATCCCTGAGTATAAGTTATGTGTAATCCTATAAAAAGGCAAGGAAGCAAGACCAAGTAACTTTAGGAAACTTTCAGTTTTATGATTTTATAAAGGCCTGAGAAATTATGTGATATGGATGCTTTTGAAATATAGGAAAGAAAGATGCAAGAGGATAAAAGAGAAGATATTAATAGAGGAGGGAGTTGGTGAAGTGACAAGGGAAGGAGCACAAAGATACGCAGCAGATACGGGCCATTTAGGTGCAAAGAACAATTAATTAGTTAATTAATTAGACAGGGTCTCACTCTGTCACGCAGGCTAGAGTGCAGTGATGCATTCATAGCTCACTGCAGCGTTGAACTTCTGGGCTCAAAGATCCTCTCACCTCAGCCTCCCGAGTAGCTGGGACAACAGGTATGCACTACCACGCTGGGCTAATTTTTTAATTTTTTGTAGAGACAGGGTTCTCACTATGTTGTTCAGGCTGGTCTCGAACTCCTGGCCTCAAGTGATCCTCCTGCCTTGGCCTCCCAAAGTGCTAGAATTACAGGTGTGCGCCACTGCACCTGGCCAAGAACAATTACTTTAAATCCCACTTGGTGCCTCCAATTTAAGCATTGTTATGTATGTATATAAAATGACAAGAATCATTATAATCATTTGTTGTTGGTGGACTTTTATCACGTATCCAGAGCTCTTGCATTTGTTTATATAAACTAGTGGCCTGGAGGCTAAGGGGACTGGGTGACAGGACAGGCAGGGGTGAGGAAGGAACATGGGCTTTGGGGTGGGGGACCCAGGCCCTAATTCCAGCTTGACCACCTGCTAGGTGTGACTTTGGGCAGGTCAGTTAACCTTTAGAGTCTTTGTTTTCTTATCTGAAAAGGGTTTAAATGAGAAAAAAAAAAAAAAATCAAGTGTCTACTGCGGTGTCCAGCATGCAAGAAGAGGTTATACTTCAGTCATAAGTGTTAGTTTTTCCCTCCTTTCTCTTGAGTCTCTCCTGTCCCTGCCAAGAACAGAGAATTAGGAGCAAATGCTCGAGTTTTTAAAAAAAAAACCCCATGCTAAGTAAAGCTGTGTGGGTGAAGTGTTGATCCCAGAAAATTGTGATTAAAAGTGCATGTACCAGTTGACGATGGAGAAGATCCGAGGAATATTCTCAACCTGCTTATACTATCAGCACCATGGGAAATTAGGTTAACTGTTTCTCTTCTAGGCATGGCATTGTGTCTGGTGACTCCGAGGAAGCTATGTAAAGATTAATACTTTCTCCTTCCCACATGTGCTTCCTAATAGCCCCTCACAAATACTATATTGGATTTCGGTACGTCCATCCGTTAACAGAGGAAGCAATTGAGGAGATGGAGAGAGACGGCCTAGAAAGGGCTATCGCTTTCACGCAGTATCCGCAGTACAGCTGCTCTACCACAGGTAAGGGCGCCCCTTTGACAGCAGGAAGGAAGGCATGGCCCAGGCAGCAATAACCGAGGAGTCTGAATGCCGAAGAAAAGGATAGGTTATTTGCGATTTGAATGGCAAATCTGTTTCCTTAAAGTACCTTTAAACGCAAGAGTTCAGGTCAGTCCATTTGAAATCTCATGGTTCATCTGTCCCTTGAGTTATTGGCCATTCGGCTGGGAATTACAAATTGGTGGGTGGAAGGCGGTGGCTGCGAGCGTTCAGTGCTTTAATGCCATTGTATAATGGATCAGTAATGAACCTTAAGCCACTCTCTAGGTTTGTATAATAAACCTTTTTATAGCTACCCCGATTTTCTTATTAATGGAGCAAAGGTGATAGCTGTTTCCATTTTGAAAGCAGAGATGCCCATATTACATGGGAAATACTGATGTATTTTTTGTTGCACTTCAGTTATGGGTTGGTTGCTGGTAAAACTAAAGCCCAGTTTGGGGTTCCCTTTGCAAACTCCTCTCAGTGTTCTTGATTTTGGAAAATGTTTGTGCTTGTTGTTTCCTAAATATTTAACTGCAGCTGGAGATGATCTGTGTTTGGCAATCTCTGTATCATTCATTGTAGGCAAAACTTCTACCATCACCCACACATACATTTGTTTGCATTCTATTCCAAGGATTGAGGCCAGCACATTTTTACTACCAAATTGCTTTTGGATATGAATGTGTATTATTTCTATAACTATATGGAGAAACAAAAGGCTACTGGAAGAAATATTCAGAGCTCATTTTGTGCCTTAAATATTTGTTCAGAACACCTGTTAAAATGCCTGAGTTCTCAGATACTCAAGAGTTCGAATTGTCATTTCTTTGGAAAATGTATCACTACAACTTCAAAATATCTGCTAATATATTATTGGAGAACGGTCAGATCTTGTGAATTTTTAAGCTATACTTTTGCTTTGCTTTAAAAAATATACCCCAACATGTAAATATCTGCTCTCTTAGATAGGTTAAGATTATTATTTATATGACACAGGATTGACTATGGTTTTCATTTCACGATTGGCTCTAACAGTGTGTTCAAAACTTCAAGGAATGCTCAGTTTTTCTCTAGTGTATCTCGTATATAAGGATAGGTACATCTTTACTCCCAAGCTGTGAAAGCCTTTGGAAAGCACGTTAATTCTTTGTGGCCACTGGAGTATCGTTTATCTGTCATGTGTTTTAGACATGTACTTTTGTGGGAGAGCTGGTGTATTCTATTAATATTATAAGCAAATTTCTCAGTTATATTTTCCCCTTCTTAATGACTTCTGGTAGTTTATGAAATATTTCCAAGTGACCCAAAAGAGCTATTGTAGCTTCCAGAAGCCCTTTTGCAAATCTGAAAATGGTATCCACCTGTGAAATGTGGTTTGTGACTATGGTAGCGACTACTTTGTGATTTCTGGAGAGGCTGTTTTTGAACCTTGAATGGAGTTAGTTTGGCTTCTTCTGGTTCACTGTATTCCACTCACCAAAACTGAAACTGTTTATTTTTTTGAAAGTTGAGTCTTAGCCTAAGAGTACATTTGATTTAAAATACGGCTCTGTCCTAACATGTTAAATTGGAAACCTAGTTCTTAGAGAACCCCATGGATTGGCGGTGGGAAGCAAGGAAATGTTTTAGGCCTTGCCCTGTGTTAAGATTGAAGAAGAGGCCTCGTGTTAGAATTGGTTTCATAGGATTAAGATTTGGCCTCACTGCCAGCTCCCCTAGGCCAGGAAAAAGTTGTATTTGGTTGGCACCATCTGCCTTCCATTAGGCTTTGAATTTTCATGATTTCCATCACTCACTTAGAAATACAAGTTTCATTAGATTACCTGTTAGGATTTGGTGTCTGTTTAACTTATTCTAGGGATGAAGAATGCTCATAGCGACCTCAATAAGCTGCTCTCCTTATCACAAAGCCATTCAAAAGGATGGTTATAAAGCTTTTATTGTAACATGAAAAATGTTTATCTCATAACATTAGGTAAAAATGCTCAAAATGCTCAGGAGGCAGAATTACATATATACTAAAATTACAACTTTGTAAAACAAAACAGCTCTAAACAAAAATAACTGAGAAGAACCATGCTAGAATAAAACAATGACTATATTAGTGTGCTGGGACAATGGCTGATTTCTTTTTTTCTTTCTTCCCCCATCCCTTATATTTTCTGCAACAAGGTTGATCACCTTCATAACTGGAAAAAAATTTTAACATACTTGGTCCCTGCAAATAATAACTGCTTATAATTCATAAATCCACAGCTATCTTTGAAGTGGCCTCAATAATCTTTGAAAGTCCATTGAAATTGATTACTTTTCAGTGATCTTCATCTGCAGGGTTGTTAAATCTATATGCATTTTAGAGTATTGAAATAATTGTAATTAGCTCGATTCAGTTTAGAAGCAGTTACTTACTTTAAACTTATAATTACTGCCTTTACTGGTCTGTTTTTTATTTTCACCGTAATTGAAATGCATCTACTAAGTGGCCCCTGTATATTTCAGGCAGCAGCTTAAATGCCATTTACAGATACTATAATGAAGTGGGACGGAAGCCCACAATGAAGTGGAGTACCATTGACAGGTGGCCCACACATCGTCTCCTCATCCAGGTAAGCCAGCGACTGCCAGCGACTGGGGCAAATCAGGTTCTTGTCCCTGCTGGGCTTGTGAGTGTCTTTCTGAGCCTTGCCATTCTCCTGCTTACATTGTGTGCTGGGGATTAAACAACAAGTATTAGATTCTTGATTTATTATGAAAAGAGAAAATAAATGTAAAGATACTAAAGTAGTTAGACTCTTTTCTTTCTTCAGGTTAATGCTGTTAGTCCCAAACCATAACAAAATGGTATTTTCAGCTGTGTGTTTCTCAGTGACCAGAAGGACATTAAAGATTGTGTGTGGCTTTTCAGCTAACTGACATTTGTAGCTTGATGCCCGACCAGCAAATTAAATCCTCTATTTTCTAAATCCTTTAAAATCTCAAAATATTAAAAATTTTAAAGGTAATATATCTACATGTTCTGAGACATGAAAATAAGTTTAACATTTCAGTTGAGAAAGTTTCACATATTCAAGAAATTTCAACTTTATTCTACACAATTTTATATTTATAATATTTATATTAATAGATGCTTGATTTTAGGAGAATCAGTTAAAACTACAATTCTAAAGCCAGTAGCTTTGAATTGGTGTCATTGTATTCTTTTCTATCAAATACGAGAAGGCAGTTGGTAAAATATTGCCCTAAATCATGCAAATATGTTTTTTTCCTGCTAGTAGGAGTTTCTGCTTTTGAGTTATTTAAGGTAGGAGAAATATTAAGTGATTTAAATTTCATCTAGTTTATTTTTCATCCCTTGAACATTCTCTGACTTCTGGCAAAATGCCCTTAAAAACGTCTTAAAAAGCCTGGTGTCACTTAAAATGTATAGCCACTAGATGGTGCTAGACATCATTAAAATCAGGCAGCTCTCCCCAGAGCTGACTGTATTCCTTGGCCATATAAAGGGTTAACACTTGGGTTGAAATCTTGTTTTAAGTAAAAAGTGAGAAGAAGGAGCCTACCCTTAGGGACGGGTGTGGCTGTGGTCCTTCGTTTGCTGTGCTGCTGGGCCCAGCCAGTTCTGCCTGAAGCACCCGTGTCCCCTGACTGTTTTGCTCCTGGAGGCCTGTGATTGGAAACCAGGGTGTTTCAGGTCAGCTTTGACATGTGGTAGCAGGGAACGGAGGGATCTGCACAGCATCTGCCTGCCCTGATCGAGTGAGTAATTAGATTTGCATTAAAATTCAGCCCTTTGAAAAGGGGGGAAGCAGAAAGATGGAAAGGTCTCTTAACTGAGGAAGTCTCTGTTCATAAAATGAAAGGGAATTTTAGAGGCATTTATCTGCCCTCCTAGATGGTGTGATTGAAGGCTCTGAGAGCCCCGTGCCTCTTTCATTCTGCAGAGGAGTCGTGCATAGCAAATACCACAGATGGGTTTTGGGTGATTTAAGGAGCACTTCTGCTGGCCCAGGGCCCCTCAGTTTTGAAGATGGCTTAGAGACTGCTGCAAGCCATAATGAATTGTGTTCTTACTTGCAGTTTTGCAAGCTGAGAAAAGAAAAACGCTAAACTCTGGATAAGATACGCAATTTTTGGAAACCAGAAAACAAAATTAAAACCCTAAACTAAAACTAAAAACGTAGTTAAAAATTAAATCCACGCTTCTACTTGTTATAGGTAATAATTACTCCAAATAGTCATTTTATGACTGTCTTTCTAATATTGCTATTTAGTAATTACACTAATTTTATGTTCTAAGCTCCTGTTTAGACTTTGCAGTGGGCCTCATTATCTAGACTGCTGTCCAAAAATAATCCTTTCTGAACAGGCTTACTTTCCAAACATTACAAAGGTCAGAAAATATTGTTTTTGTTTGTATCTGATCCTATCATATTTACTCTATAGGTAAATTATAAATTCTGAAAAGGGAACCTAGCTCTGGGTACCATTTTGTACCTTAGGACATTTATTTACCAAATTTTGAGGGTTCTGGAAAGATAATAATATCTCAATATTTATTAGTGAACAGTTTGCTCATCCTGTAGTATCAACTAACCACTGGTATATCAGAATACCAACAAGTGTAGATTTATGTGGTTCTGATAAATTGTCGTTTATAATTTTTTCAAACCTCTTTATTTGGAAATAATTTCAGACATGTGGAAAAATTACAAGATTAAGAATAGCATAAGGAACTCTTCATCTTTACTTATATTCATGTATTAGTAACATTTATCTCAGTTTCATTATCATTTACATACTCTGTGTGTGTCTGTATATAAATGATTTTTTTTTTCTGAACCATTTGAGAATAAGTTATGTATATATTATCACTCTCTATATCTAAATACTTGAGCGTGTGTTTCCTAAGATCAGGAATATTCTCCTTACATCACCACAATACAACATCCAACTTCAGTAAATTGAACATTGTTACTTACTTTTGTCTAATTTACATTCAAATTCCAATTTTGTCAGTTGACCCATTAGTATCCTTCCTAGCATTTTTTATAAATTAAATGACAGAGAATGATTAAAGTGTAAGATGAAAGAAACCTCTTCAGATCTGGTTTTTCAGCACCTTTCGAGGTGAATCAGAAAGTGCCAACCAGACGAAGGGAGTTCACTGGTCTGGCGAACAGAGGTTTGCAGGAGGAGGTGGGACTGCGCTCTAGCCAGTTCCACAGATGTGACCGAATGGACCCCCATGTCTGCCGCATCTTTTTGCCCTCTGTGAATTTAATGGGGGTCGTACAACCTGTCATCTGTTGTGAAGGGTGTTACTAAGATTGACGCGCTGAGGATACCGGGCTCAGAAGAAAATGTTGTAAAAATAGAAGGGTATTTGCTTATCTCTCTCCTGTTTCTGACTAATGTATTTTCATGTGATATGCCTGAATGCCAAACGAAGGGAGATTTAGAAAGACCCTGTAAGCTGTTTTCCTGCTAACGGAGCAAATGAGAGGTCTTAAAACAACTTCTTCCCATCTGTGTTTCCTTTCCATCTGGAAGTGTGCCCTGCGCTTCCCGAGGGGAAGCAGACCTGCAGCATTCATTTGCAGGGAGCCATTAGCGAGCTTTAGATGTTTCCCATCAAATTCCCTAGGCCCCTGAATCCGTTATGATCCATTTTGATGATGAACCAAAGCAAAGAGACTGTACTGTTTGCAATTTTTAAAAAAAGGGAGTTCTGATTTTAGAGGGTTGCTCTGAGATTTGGGGTATATCTCTCATTTTTAAAATACTTCTTTTCCTTCCATTTCTTTCTTCCCACTTCCTCCCTACCCTCCTTTCTTGGTATTTGCACAGTGCTTTGCAGACCACATTCTAAAAGAACTGGACCATTTTCCACTTGAGAAGAGAAGCGAGGTGGTCATTCTGTTTTCCGCTCACTCACTGCCAATGTCTGTAAGTAAGACCATTTTGCTGGATGACCTAGTGGTAGGGGATTGGGTTGTTTTGTTTTCTAAATGTGGAAAATGGATCCAGCTTCAGTTATCTCCTCAGCCCACTGCAAGATTGGATTCGAAAACCCTACTCGGTACTGACTTATCTAGACTCACTTCTTGAAACCTCATAACAAGTTGTAATAGTGTAAATAGATCTTTCCTTAATATTGTAAATAAATCTTTTCCTCTTTCCTTTCAAATGATAACTCGAGTATATAATCATTTATAGAATTTCTAATAAGTGGGATAGTTAAGAGAAGACTGCTTTCGACTGCCCGGTTGAAGGAGCTCAACCTGATGTTTCAGTGTGTTGGATTGCAGGGTCTCCATTCAGACCCAGTACTCTTAATCTCATTCTTTTGTCCTCAAGACTTGACAGGGGCTGTTTGAATTCCAGGAGGCAAAGTTTTCAATTTGCTAAGACCAGGGACCCCATTTTGGCAAGTAAATGTAGAGTATCAAGTTGCGATCTGGTTGCTCCATAGTTAGTCTGCCTCGCCTTCCCTCGCCCTGGCCCTCACCTCCCTCTCTTCCCCTCGAAGACGGAGCATGCTGCTTCCAGGGACTGAGGACCGCCCTGAAGCCGTGGGGATTAGGCCGGAGTACAGGACACGTGGGATTGTCGAGGAAGAGCACTGAGCAGGCAAGCTCTGCTCTTCCCCCACTTCCAGTGACTTTTTACACTTTTTATTTTGAAATAATTCTTAGACTCAGAAAGTGGCTGAAAGAGTGCAGAGAGTGCCCATATACCCTCACTCAGCTCCCTCAAGTGTTGACATCTTCTGTAACCGCATCTTAGTGCAGTTATTGCATCTAAGAAAGTGACATTGGCACAACACTATCAGCTGCACTCCAGACTTTATCTGGATCACACCCGTTTTCCCACAAACGTCCTTTCTCCGTTCCAGGATCCAGTGCAGGATCCCACACTGTGTCGTGTTTCCTCAGTAGTCTCCCGTCTGTGACGGTTCCTCACGCTCGCCTTTCCTCTCATCCTCCTTGGATTGTGGTTATGTGTCATCGGCAGGAACACCACGGGGTTGGGGGGACACGCCCACCTTGGTGCCCCAGGTCAGGGGTCCGTGATGTCAGTATGTTTTACTGTTGGTGATGGGACCTTGTTCACTTGTTTGAGGTGGTATCTGCTGGATTTGTCCATTGTAAAATTACTATTTTTCTCTTTGTAATTAAAAATATCTTGGAGGAGATACTTGGAGACTATGCAAATATTTTGTTGTTTCTCAGACTCTTGCCCCTGACTTTCGCACCCACGGGTGGATCTTGCAGGTCGCAGCTGTTGCATTGCTGTCCTAATCACAATCGCAACTTTGTGTTTCCCTCGTTCCTTCCACATTTAGGCTTCCCACGGCTTTTCAGCCATTCACAATTTCATAAAATAATCCATCAGTATTTCATTTCAACAGTATTTATTGAGCACCCACTACATTCCAGGCATCGTCCCGTCCACTATCACAGGATATCGGAGTGAAGAAAACAGACAAAAGTCTTTGCCCTTGGAGAGTAGGGAGAAAAGATAAAAACCTAATATACAAGAAAATGGTGTGGTATATCAGGAAGGAATGGATGTTACAGAAGGAAATAGAGCAGAGTAAGGACGTAGGGGGTCAGTACACACTAAATATTTAAAGCACTAAAATAAAATTTGTGTCGAACATTTTCAGAGGTATTAACAAGGGAACGTATATCAGAGTTCGCCGTGCACAAAGCATTTGTCCGCAGTCCACTGTGGTGGGAAGAGTGAGGGGAGAGAAAGAAGGGGAAGGTTCAGGTCATATTCTTGAGGAGCCTGTAACCTGGCCCCATGTGCCGCTGCCTTCCTCCTCTTCCTCCTCCAGTGTTTGTCCGATGTCCAGCAGTTCTATGCATCGTCCGTACAGCACGCGTTCACTTCCTATTGTAAAATCAGCTCCTCACTGGCTACCGAGGTAGAAATTCCCATCCTGTGCTAACTGTTCCTGTGTAGCTTTTCTGTGTCATCTATTTCACATGAGGAGGGGGCAGAGGGAATTGTCCTCCATCGTTAGATCTTGTCCATCTCCCATGAGTAACATGGAACATAGAATGTTACGTCCTCTTAGGGACCTTAGAGATGATTGAGTGCAGTGTTCTCCTTTGGCCGATGAAGAAATGGAACCAAGGAAGTTCGGTGACGGAGCTCAGGTCATACCATCCAACACTAGTGCAGGAGACAGGAAGGCAGGGCTTGGGGCCAGGCTCCCACCACGCCACCACACAGTCAGAGGCTCTCAGAGCCCTTCACAGTGTTGGCGGCTGAACTCCCATTGTGCCTCTGCCGCAGGTGGTCAACAGAGGAGACCCCTATCCTCAGGAAGTGGGCGCCACCGTCCAGAAAGTCATGGAAAGGCTGGGTTACTGCAACCCCTACCGGCTGGTTTGGCAATCCAAGGTAGGTGGCCTCTGTACTCCTGCGGGAAGTCAGCTCTTGTGAGAAAGTTTATTTAAGGACTTAGTTATAAAATGACTAGATTTAGCTCTTTGACATAGGCCGTTTAGTAATCTGACTGCTCACCATGGACAGAGAACTCAGCAAGCAAGATAGAAGGGGAAATACATGACTCATTGAGTTCCATTGGTTTGACAATATATTTTTAGTTGTAAATAACAGAAACATTCATTTATATTGGGCCAACTTCTAGAAGGACTCAAGCTTCAATGTGGAAATGAGACCCATTCAAGCAAGTGTGCAGGTGTAAAGAGTGGCTCTCGCCCCTCACGGGCAGGTGTATGCAACCCAGGTGGGGGGCGGTGCGTGCGCTGTAGCCTCATTGGGAAGAATGGTCCACTCACGCATTCATCCTCCCTTCTCCTAGGTGGGTCCGATGCCCTGGTTGGGCCCTCAAACAGACGAATCTATCAAAGGGCTTTGTGAGAGAGGGAGGAAGAATATCCTTTTGGTTCCGATAGCGTTCACCAGCGATCACATCGAAACGCTGTACGAACTGGATATCGAGTACTCGCAAGTGTTAGCCAGTGAGGTAAACGCACCCATCTGGTTTATCAATCCCTTGGTGATTTGCTTTAAAAGGAAACTTTCTCCGCAACTATCTAATTGGAGCATTCAGAAATATCATTTACTATATACGTTTGCACGTGTCCTGTCCTCATGGTTCTGAATAGTTCTTCATCTGAGTAAGAACCTCAGCACATCAAGTTCATCCCCTGTCAGCAGTGGGAGAGGACACCTGTGCTTTGGTTAAATCAGGTGGCCCAGAGATCACGGTGGCCAGCATCATTTCGTTTAGTTTGCGTTACTGTGCTACTGCTTGAAAGTCATAACAGCTACATTTGCTTAAGAAAAAGAATTGTGCTTCTCACCAATTCTAAGGAGAAAAATTTGAATGTTCTATAATTTCTTTTCTTTGCCTAATAGTGTCCTTTACTTGGGGCTGTTACACACAGGTTCTCGTTGGGTTGCAAGGCATCTAGGAGTCATTGTCATCTAAGAGAAGAGCATGGGATGCACACGGAAGCAGCGTGTGTTGTAATTTCCTTGACCTCTTTTATGCACTCACTTCAGTAGCTGTTTGCTACTGTGTTGTGATCAATCTGATTATTGAAATAACAAATACCATCTTTGGTGTCCTGTACTGTAAGATGGATGTGAATTGTCATTCAGGGAGGAGAAAAATTATTGTTCACCTAACTCATGGCTTATGAGGGCCAGCCTGAAAGTTGCATCCAATTTATCTTTGTTTTTATGGGAAGTATGGAAGCCTTGGGA
This sequence comes from Eulemur rufifrons, assembly GCF_041146395.1. NCBI lineage: Eukaryota > Metazoa > Chordata > Mammalia > Primates > Lemuridae > Eulemur > Eulemur rufifrons. The sequence goes on from NC_090987.1 coordinate 14,308,002, forward strand.
CCCAGGAAGCCCTTTCTTCCCTTTCCTCTTCTGTCAGAGCTCCTGGCCCTGGTCATCCCATGCGTGATGGGTGGAGGCCTGACCTGCAGGACACCTCCCCTTCCGTGGGACTGGCTGGCAGGTGCAGAGTAGGTGGAGAGTGGGTGGGGGCAGAACCTGGGGCAACACCGGAGCCCGTGGTTTTTGAATGTCCACGCTAGTCATCAGTGAGATGTGAGTAGAGTTAGGGAGTGCCTAAATTGCTGGTTAGTGCTTCTGATAAAGGATTTGCAGGCAAGTTGTAATTGGCGAGGATGAGTTTGCAGTGTTGTCAATGGGTTTCATTTAAAGATGCCTTCTATACCCCACCATGACCTTGGCTGTTTGTGAACTTGCTAAAAAGGCTTTAGTGAAAATACATTAATAGTTCACACCAGTGTGTTTGGAAAATCACATTGAGTTCACATTCATTCCTATTACTAAACTGAGGTTATTCTTTGGTAATCAAATGTACTAGTGACTGATAAATTAGTCCACATAGGGCATAAAGAAGACCACGTAGCCACAATTTATTTCATTATTTTGATGGGAGAATATAGTATGTTTAAAACAACTAACTTTAAAAGATTATTTGAATTTTTTCTAGAAATAGAAATGACTTTATTGCTTTTTGAGAATAAAAAAATAAAGATCTCAGGCAGTTCAGAGAAGTATAACATAGAAACTAGAACACACTCATAATCTTACCCCTCAGAGATAACATCTATTAATATTTTGATAAAATAGGTCCCCTTTTTCTACTAAATGTGCATATATTTTAATAAATGTGGTATTCTCCTACACATTTAACAAAAATGGTATTTTATTCTTCTGTTTTATAATCTTTTTTTTTCTTAAAAATATATTATGGACCCAAATTAATAAATAAGATTAGATCTATATAGTCATTTTTAACAAATTCTTATTAGTATACATTTAAAATGTTTATAATTTTTTACTATCATATACCACTCTGTAATAAATATTTTGTTTCACGTTTCCAGTATTTTCTTAGGACAGATTTCTAGAAATGGAATTTCAATGTTGATCCATATTTTTCTAGATTGCCCTCCAAAAATGTATCCATTGCCTCTCCCATCAACATGGTTGGAGAACATCCTTTGCCAACACTGGTTATTCTGCTGTTACTAACTTTTATGTGAAGTTTTATTAATAGAATACAGCCTCTTCTTGAGAACTATGCATTTGCTGAGTCTCAACATTCTTCCCAGACCAGCCCCCTGATGTTAATGCTAATCTAAAAGATAAAGCAGCTAAGAAGCTGTCAGCTGGAGAGGGAAAGAGAAGACTCCAGATTCCCCAAGTAAATAATCATAATTGCACAGTGCTCAGTTATTTGGGGAATAATTACCTGGATATTTTTGGAGAGGAGATCAGGGGTAGTATTGAAACAATCTTCAGATTTTTTTCTTTAGATTTTTCTCTGTTAAGAATATATTTAAAGGCTGGGCACAGTGGCTCATGCCTATAATCCTAGCACTCTGGAGGCCAAGGTGGGATGATCGCTTGAGCTCAGGAGTTGGAGACCAGCCTAAGCATGAGCAGACCCCATCTCTACTAAAAATAGAAAAATTAGTGGGTGTCGTGGCATGCCCCTGCAGTCCCAGCTACTTGGGAGGCTGAGGTGGGAGGATCACTTGGGGTTGCAGTGAGCTATGGTGAGGCCACTGCGCTGTGCCCAGGGTGACAGAGCAAGATTCTGTCTCCCCCCCCCAAAGAAAAGATATTTAAAAACCCAATTCTGAATTGCATCTGATATAGGTTCAATATACATTTTATAGTCCATAAATTATTTGATTTTGGCACTTGAGATGAAAACAAGTACAAAAATTTAATTAAAGCAACATTCTACTGAGGTAGTGTCTGTAAAAGTATGCATTAGAAAAATATAATAAATAAAGAATGGTAAGCAGATTTAAATTATCTGAGAATTTTGTCAAGTATAACCTCAAAAATGGTTTGGAAATAAACCACCTGTGGGAAGGTAATGGGGTTGGGGAAGGACATAGGAATTGAGCAGTTTATGATAACAAAATCCACATACGTGCCCTGCCCGGCGACTGTTATTCACTTATGAGCAGTTTGTGAACATTTGAAGTTAGACTTTGAATTTTGTATGTGTATCTGTGTATCTTTATTTATTTATTTTTTTTGGTAACAGTTTCTTTAAAAAAAACCAAAAAACAAAAGGAAAATAAAATGTGTCTGTGTTTTTCCTCCCTTTTCTCATTTGATTCAGTGTGGAGTTGAAAACATCAGAAGAGCAGAGTCTCTTAATGGAAATCCATTGTTCTCTAAGGTACCTGTAGTGTTACAACCATTTTAGTAGAACATAGCGGAGAGTAATCCTCTGAGAAACTCTTGCAGAATATTGGTTTTCTCACATATTAGAACATTTCGAGTTCCAATTAATTACAAAAATAAAATCGAATTCCTTAACCGCTCACGTTTGTTTCCTTCAGATGGCCCCAATTTTCTTATTTCTATCCTCCGAAAACCGTCTCGTTTAAAGTCTGCTTTTCAGAGAGAAGGTTTAGTGGGTGGGGAAAGAGGCTTTCATTTCCTGAAATCTCTGTTTTAACTTTCTTTAAGCTGAGGATTCTCAGGAAGGGAAGATGTTGTAGAATTGGGTTCAAAGGATTCACGACTCAAATTAAAAGAAACCGCACACCGGAGCGATTATCTGGGCGGTCGGGAGGAGGGGACGCGTGGGGGACAAGCAGACTTTTGCTTCTGACGACCCTCTGCTTCCTGCGTGTCTTCCAGGCCCTGGCCGATCTGGTGCACTCACACATCCAGTCCAACGAGCTGTGCTCCAAGCAGTTGACGCTGAGTTGTCCGCTCTGTGTAAATCCCGTCTGCAGGGAGACTAAATCCTTCTTCACCAACCAGCAGCTGTGACCCCTGCCCGAGGACCTCGCGGGATTAGGCAAATTTGCCGACCTCCAGATACCTCCGATGTGGAGGAAGACGTTATTCAGAGATCAGCAACAGAAGTCACATTAGTATACGCACAGCCTTTGGGCGCAAATTGTGTGATTTCTTGAGGATTGGACTCTGAAATCCTTATTGAGAGATTTCTGTTTTTGTATAGCTATACAGTAACCATTTATAGTCCCCCTCTCTGGGTGAAGTTACTAGTTTGTAATGTCCACAAGGACATTGAACAATGAGTTTTAAAATTTATCTTACGAGACAGACCTCTATTTTAAATACAGATTTTGGTTTTATTGCCCCAAGCCCCCCTGAAAGGGTACAGACACTCCCCTCCGTGGGCTGTCAGTGTGAATGAGATCTGTTTACAGTCTTGTGCGTATAGTTGTAGGTTTTTAAATGAGCATAGTTGAGTATTTGAATGAAATTGAAAAAGAAATGTTACCTGATCTTTCCCTAGGCCCGTGGGTGAGGTGTTTGGTTACACACAGGGCTGCTTTTGCCAGGGAGGCCCCCATTCACTGGTCATTTTTGTATTTGTGTGTGAGTCTCACTTTCCTCACTGTGAAACTGAATCGAGCACAGATTTGAGCAGTGTTCTGAGATTCCCCAGGCATGCAAAGCTAATAAACGTCTAGAAATCCATCGTTCACCGCACACGCCTTGGTGAGAGTCCCTGGTGCCTCAGGGAAAGGGCCCTGCCGCTTCTGGTCTGCAAGGACAGCGCTGCTGGGAGACACCAAGGGTGGGCTTCTCCCCCTTAAATCTCCTCTCCGGCCCTCAAGAGCCTTTCCTTCCAGAGTCTTCTGTATCTTAGTTGAATGTCTCCTTTCTGCACATTTATCTTAAGAATTATTTTATAAGGACAGCTCTGCTTTGTAACCTTGAACTTTTTATTAATTTACAATTTTTTACTATAAAAATTATATAGCCATATAATAAGACATTTGAAAAATACAGAAAAGAAAACCACTCTAATGCAATAACTATTATTAATTATGCTATTTCATGCCAGTCTTTTCCTGTAGATATTTTTAATGCCATTGTGACCTTGAATTGGGGAGTAGAAAAGTTGTTCTAAAAATGTAGAAATAGTGTCAGATCAGAATCTGATCTTCTATATTTGGATTTACATGGATTAAAAGATCTCCGATGGATCCATGAAGAATTTGTAATGATCACTTTCTCTTTTCTCCAAGCCCTAAAACTTTGTTCTTCAAAAGAACCTTTCTTTGATTTTTTTTTCAAAGCGAGTTTATAAACTGGAAGTGTTAGGGGATTCATAGACCTTCTATATTCAGAATTTGCTATGTTAATAAATATTAGGACATCATTAAGGTTGTAACCAGTGTGATTCATGCTGTCTGCTAAATCAAAACTGATCACAATTAGTGAACCAAAATCATTAAGCGTGAGGGTTGACTTTGTAATACAGGAAAAGAAACATGGCACCTACTTGAGTTAAGAATTTTCTTACACTGATAACGGCCCTCCAATTTGAGTAGCATCTACAATTTTTAAATTTGAAATTGGCTTTTGTTTTAGTAGGTTATGTTTCTAGAGAAAGATAGAAGGCATAGGTAGTTGTTTAGAATTTTCTTCTATACTTTCCCATCACCTTTTGGGGGCTTAGGTTCAAAGTAGACTTTGAGTGACTGTCCCACAGTGAAGTGGATTCTCTGGGTTCGTGGTGTGGTGCTGAAGACAGGTTATTTTTGGTGGCTTTCTCCCTCCTTAAAGGAAACTTGCTGAGGGTCTGCTTCCCTTCTTTAACAGCTTTAGAGGTGAAAATATATTCTTATGGAGATGTTGCAGAAAAACTCCGATTCAGGAGCCCTTGCAAGTGTATCTGAAGTCTCTTATTCGCTAAGGAAACTTTCGAATCAACAGTGACTAGGCTGTCTGGAGTTGTATCCTTGATACTGAGTTGGGACCAGACCAGCCTGTGTAGTGAGAGGCAAAGGGAGATTTATTGGGATCACTGCCCATGGCATTTGTTGCTCTAAGAAGTGTTACCTTTGACTGTTATTAACCGTGGATGGTAAGGGTCACACACTAGGGTAGCATTTTGTAGGACAAAATCTTTTTAGAGCTTTGAGAATTGCTGTCCTGTTTGTCAACTTTGAAGTATAAATGTTTGCCCGGGTAATTGTTAATAGTGATGAACTGTAGGCTGTTTCTTCAAACAGCACTTATGCACAGGCCTGGCTTTTTGTTGGTGAATCGACTTCTACAGAAACTGGCAGGGGCAGTATTAATGGGGCAGTTTAGCTTGCCAGGGTGGTTGTAAGGCCCAGGTCCCCATCATAGAGTGTTCTGAAGAATATACATTTGTGAACTGCTTTCTTAAATTAAAAGAAATTTTTGCACTTAAAATTTGCTTCATATCAGGAGAAGCAAAGTCATTGTTAAAAGGCCTTTAAATGTGTGTCAGTGACATGTTGGTGCCGACTAAATAGTAAAAATCCATGACTTTTCCTGATAATACCTCAGAGTAGACATCCTTGCTCAGATAATCCCATGAACAGAAGGTAACATTTCTCTAGGATTCTGTTAAGTTTTTCTTTATAGCTGAAATTATTTAGACAATGATGATAGTGTAGATATGAAGAGAAAATGGAATTTTCTGAAGAGAAAGTGGAGTTTTCTGCTCCAAGTGGCTCAAACTAAGCCTGTCAGAGGGAACATTATATCAGCAATACTAAAGTAATATTAGGTCATTTATGTTTTCAGCTGATCTTAAAAATATTTTTCTTTTTTCTTCTTGATTTCTTTTTTTTTTTATTTCATCTTATTGTTATGGGAGATACAGAATTGCAGGTTACATACGTTGCCCATGTACCGCCTTTCCCCCCAAGTCAGAGCTCCAGGCGTGTCTGTTCCCCAGATAGTGCGCGTTGCACCCATCATGTAGGTATATATCCCTCCCTTCCCCCCCCCTTCCTGAGTCAGCACCTTCAAGTGTTACCACTCCCCAAACGGTGCGCAATGCACTCATTGTGTAGGCATACACCCATCCCCTCCCCCACCCCCACCTCACTTCTTGATTTCTTTTTGGGGAAAATACACTGATGTAGTGGAATAGGTCACTTAAAGTCACTGCATTTTTTCCCCTCAGCTAATCTGTTCTCATAAATTAGGTATTTAATTTAAAAAAAAAACCTCTTATTTAAGGCATGTAAAAGAGATGATTTGCTCAATCTGAAACCGTTGTGTTTATCCAAAGTATGTTGTTACACCCCAGGGGTGAGAGGAGCAGGCTGTGGCCATACCTAGAGTAGGGCCAGCAGCAGCAAGACCCGCCCCCTGCCCAGAGTTTAGATGACCAGGGGGCATCTGCATTCCCAGGGGCTCTGCTGTGTTAGCACCTCCATTCTGGGGGTGGGTGATTTTTTTTTTTTTTTTTTTTTTTTGCCAGATTTCCTCCAGCTCTCCGTTTGTGTGGTATGGCTAATATCTGATCTTTGCCTTAAAAGTTGTGCTGCTTTGCCAAATGCACTTATTTTGCAAGGTATAAAGTGGTGTGCGGAGCTATATAGCACCAAGCCAAGTGGTGAGTACCTGCAGGTGCTCAACAGAAATAAATTAATGCTGCCGATGTTTGTTGAAAGGCACTAATATGATGACCAATAGCAGGTGGTGTCCTTAAGCCGGACCACCGCTCCCTGCATGTGCTGAGTGTTATAAAGGAGAGGCTCTGAGAAGCGCCTGCCTCTAGGGAACACATTCATAATATTCTAGGGTCCCAGGAGAGGAAGAAATGCTTTTGCTTTTGATGTGGGAATCTTATTAAGCCTATCTATAGGGAAAAGGATGTGAAAAACAAATGCACCCTGTGATAATCAGTTTCTCACAGTACACTTTGAGAGTACAGGCTTCGTTGTTTTTAGCTGGAATCATTAGCTTCCATTTTTAGTGTAACAGCTATTGGCTAAGTTAGTCTACAGTAGGCCATTAAGAGGGATGTTGGAATTAAAAACATTTTTGGAAAAAAGCCTGGTTTGAGTCTTTGTTATAAGCCCTTGGGCAGAGATCTGGGTCCTGCTTCTGGTTGCTTGTGAACTGTCTCCCTGACGGTTTTGTTTCCAGACACACACTCATAGCCTGCTCCGGAAATGGGAACACACAGCCAACTTTTCCCTTCCAGCCTCCCCTGTGGGTCAAAGCTTTACTTTCTTTTCATGTTAAGAAATAATAGGTTTAATCCTGAAAATTCATGCAGTGTTCTGTATTTTTACCTTTTCCTTATTTAAAAAAAAAACTGTATATATATATATATGGGATGGAATTGACTACACAGACATACTGTGTGTTGGCTTGTGAACTGACAGTTAAATTTTCAGGCTGTTAATCATTAAAAATGATATAACTTTCAAATTATGTTAAAAGCAAAGGTAACACTCAAAATTCATCACTTCTTAGTTATTTTACTATATTATTGTTTTGATTTTTTTTTTTTTTTTTTTGAGACAGAGTCTCACTCTGTTGTCTGGGCTGGAGTGCAGTGGTGTCATCATAGCTCACTGCAACTTCAAACTCCTGAACTCAAGCAATCCTCCTGCCTCGGCCTCCTGACTAGTTGGGACTAGCGCACCACCATGCTTGGCTAAGTTTTTTATTTTTTGTAGAGATGGGGTAACGCTATTGTCCAGGCTGGTCTTGAACTCCTGGCTTCAAGTGATCCTCCCACTTTGGCCTTCCAAAGTGCTAGGATTACAGGTGTGGGCCACCGAACTCAGCCTCATTTTGTTCGTTATTAGACAAGTAATGGGAAAAATATTAATAATGCAGTTTAAAAGTTGTCTCTGTGGCCACTACACTGTGAATAGCAAAAACACTTGAGAAAGTATTCTTCCATTATTTGAAAACTATTGTCCAGTTTATCCAAGTGAAGCTTTGACATATGAAGTTGTTTCATGTTTGCATTACTCATTCATGTAAACAAAAGCATCAACATTCACATCAGAACTATACTTGTTGACCAATTGCAACCATAAATAGCTTGGCTACCGATACACAAGCTGGGTAAATATCCACAAAAGCATTCTTTGAGAATCAATGGACCACAGGGAATTTCCAGAAAAGGGGATCGTATATTTTATTATTTGTAAATTGTGTGTTCTTCATCTTTAGATCAATAAAATTTACGATAAACACACACTCACACTCATGCATAGATTGCTTTTTCAGATTGCAGGTTGGTGACCGTTTACCAGCACACTGTTGCCTGAGAGGGAACTTTTCTGGGATGACAGAAATGACAAATGCGATTGCTCCTTGTATTGTCCTCCAGACTCATTACATGTAGTGGCAACTCTCTCTGATGTCTACTCGGAGTGAAGGTACCGCACAGTGACCAGAGGTGCTAGTCTTTTTATAAGATTCCATTTGTTTCCACCAACCCCCCCCCCCATCTCCACGGACCTTTTGTACTAACAATCCCTGGAAAGTGATTCCCAGTCAGCAGTTCCAGCCAGAGAGCTGGATGGGTGAAGAATTTTCCCATGGCAAAGGTCTGTCTGAAAAGCGGGTTTTGTTCTACCTCTCATCTTACTCGGCCCTGGAAAATTGTCACGCTTGAGGACCACACACAGCAGTTGGTACTTTTCAGGGGAACATGAATTGCTCATTCTTAAGATGAGGCGACGGCTCTCTCTGTGCCTGCTTTTATTTCCCAGGGGAGGGCCCTTCCTGTCCAGTCTGGGAGGGCCAAACCTTGGCATGTCCGTGACAGCCAGCGAGAATGAAACGAGCACCGTGTGCAGAGCTGCAGAATTGCAGCCGGCCCCTGCAGGCAGCCCGTCTTTTCACTGATCCTGGGGGGACCCTCTCACCACAACGTCACCGTCATACTCGGGGGCCTGAGGTTGCACAGTTCCCGTTTTTCCTGAAGCAAAACGATCTTTTCCCAAGACTAGGCTCTGCAGACAAGCAGTTTCTTTTATTTGTGTCTTTCCCCCGTTGATGACATGACGGAAAAGAATAACCTGTGTTAGACAGTGAATGCCAACCTCTTCCTATGCCTCAGAACTGGGCCAAAATAGAGACGACTGCTGTGTGCAGCCACCTCACCGCCTGGAGTCCCTCAGACCCCTCTGAGCCTCTTCCGAGTTCCCTTCCGCTCCTCGTTTCTGCGATGCTTGCCTTTGTTTCCGGTTGCAGTGTTGTTCTTTGCCGCAATTGCTTGCTCCTCAGGAGCTAGGAACGTCTTCAGGGTTTTATGCCTGATCCCTTCCATATCCCCCGAAGGCCACGTTCCCAGCAGAGCCCTGGTGGTGTCCAACAGCAAAGGTGAGCCTGGCATTACCTTCTAGAAAGCTGAATATCTCTTCAGGAGCGTGAGCTGACATTTTATTGCAGCTGTGGAACATGAGGTAGCATTTTCAGGGTATGGGGCTGCTTGGTTACAATCTCTTCTCAAACAAGCTTAAACGGGTTCCCCCAGACTAACGATATGCACAGCTGAATGCTTCTGCCTGCTATTTTCTGTCTGCAGGAGTCCCAGCTGGGCCAAATTATCTCTTGATCGTGTTTCACTCCCAGCTGAGTAGTCCTCAAGTGCAGAGAAAGCAGAGATTATTCACGAGTTGCCAGAGGAGGTGGCCCAACAACTGGGGAGTCAGAGGACAGGGACAAACAAGCCGTCACGCCATTCATCTGAGTGAGGTCTCACTTAGGGACAAGACTGGGGTTGTCTGACACAGACACGGCTATGGAAGTGGTGAGTAGGACGTTCTTCCGCCCCTGCCCAAGCTCGGTTGTCTGTTGCAACCATTGCTTGGGTCCATCAGGTGTAGCAGTAAAAGAAGTGCACAGGTGGTCTGTTTTTGACTCTGAAGAGGATGGAGTGAAAGGAAACAAACTTATGTGCCCTCCAGGAGGGTGGAGAGTAGGAAAATTGGCAAGGTTTGTAAATACTGAAACAGTTTTTTGAATAATACATTATCTTTTTTTTTTTTTTTGAGACAAAGTCTTGCTCTGCCACCTGGGCTAGAGTGCAGTGGCATCATCATAGCTCACTGCAACCTCAAAGTCCTGGGCTCCAGCGATCCTCCTGCCTCAGCCTCCTGAGTAGCTGGGACTACAGCTGTGCACCATGACACCCGGCTAATTTTTTCTATTTTTAGTAGAGACAGTCTCACTTTTGCTCAGGCTGGTCTTGAACTCCTGAGCTCAAGCAATCCTCCCACCTGGGCCTCCCAAAGTGCTGGGATTACAGGTGTGAGCCACTCCTCCCGGCCAATACATTATCATTTTAAAACAACATTCACAGCCTGCTTAGTCTACGCAGACGTAATACTATTTAAAGCAGGGGACTGGAGGAGTTGACCATTTCAATATGTGGATTTTTCTTTCTGAGACTCCATCCAGTGGTGTGCCGGTACATGTTTAACAACTGGCTCTCTGGGAGAAAAAAGAACCCTGATTTATAGCGGTTGCTGATTTCCATGGTGTAAATACCACCACAGCCGACTCCCAGACACCAACATGACGTCACTGACCATACAGCTGGGAAAAGATGCAGATAACTGGCTTTCATGAGCCAGCACAAGCCAGTTTGAATACACCACTGACTCTATTCCTCATCAGAGACCTTGCTTACCATGCATTCTGGAATGTTTCCTACTGAGCAGAGCAGAATCCCAGAGAACCTAAGAAGTAACAGGGAAAGCGGAGGGAGGAATAAGGCAGATCACTTTCAGAGCAGTTGGACATTGGGAACTTGGAGCAAATATCCTGTGTTGTACCCAAGGACAGTCCCTCTCCGAGAGGCCAGAGTGTGCCTGACTGTGGGACACAGGGAGGGGCTCCTGGCTCTTTTTACTATTCTCTTTAATTTTTTTGCATGTTTGAAAATCTTCAGAATTATAAAACCTCAGCTCTGCCCACTTAAAGAGGTTGGCATGAGAATCACCTGAGACAATGTGTCAACCCACAGTGTAGACTAGAAAGGGCTTTGTGTGTGTAACGGGCTATTATTAATTAACACCTATGAATACACGGACATAGCACCTAGGTCATAATTTTTAAAAATATTTTTCTTATTACAAATTATAAAAAAAATTAGAAAGACATATAAAAGGAAGGGGAAAGTCACCCATGATTTAATGACACCTTGATGAATCTAATCCCATACATTTTATGCATGGTAAATTATAAAAATATTCACATTATTCCTAATCTTCTATACTCGGTATTGCTCACTTTGTATTTCATGGACATATTTTATTTGTCATTACGTATTATTTTACAACATAATTATAATTGGCTACACAGTATTATATGGATATATTATAATTTGATTGACCACCTCTCAACTATTTGGAACTTTTTATTCTTTTCATTTTTTCTTATTATTAAACAATGATTTGATAAACATCCTTATAGACAAAATCTTTGGACATATCCTTAATTATTTCCCTAGGAAAAATTCCTGGAAGTGGATTTTTCTGGATTGAAGGCCATTTTTACAGATATTTTTAAAAAAAGGATGTAATGAGATCTCATATCTGATGTATTTAGTACAGTGCAGTGCTTGAGATATATGTGAGTAGGCGTGTGTGTGTGTGTGTGTGTGTGTTAAAGGCCCAATAAATGATAATATTATTAACTTGTGTTATTAATTTGGTTAGCAGACTATTGCTGTATTGTTCTCAGTGGTGACTTTATTCTAGGAGGTAGAATTTTACAGTGTTTTTTTCTTAGGGTTATTGTAAAGAGAGTGCGATGGCAGAAAGGATATGATAAGTTCAGAGCACTCACAAAGCCTCCAGGAACCTAGGGATCAGTTCTCTTGTCCTACTCTTTCTGTTCCTTGTTGTCATTTACTTTTGGTCACTTGCCCTGATAGGGCCACGGCAGAGGGAGAAGAGACGGGCTATAAAAGCCGCTGATTCTTATTTATCAATAACTTTGCAAAGAGTTTGTTGGGAGAAAGTTGAGTCTCAGAACAACTTGAGGGATTATGTGTGGCTTTCACTTACCCTTTGCGTGTCTGCGGGTACCTAGCGTGGCCTGTGTGTGCCCCACACGGCCCTGCGCCGGCTCCCAGAGGGCAGGGCCGTCCGTCAAAGCCAGGCAGGCCTCCAGCTCAGGTAACCGCCGCCCTTACACAATTGTCCCTTTACAAAAGGGCAGCGGGGAACGTGTTCTTCCTGCTTCTCCCCTCCTGAAGGTTTTCATGTCCACACCAACCCACTGAGGGCCTGGGCCAAGGCCAAGTTGCCCATCAATATTTTAAAGTAGCGGTGTTATAAAATTTATGGAAGACGCACAAAGGACAATTCCCTGTAGTGACAAGCCCGCTGAGAAGGGATATTGGCTAAAAGGAGATTTCCCACTTTGAAACAGCGTGAGATGGAGTGCTGAGTCCTTTGTATGCAGGGAGCTTGGAGCCTGGTGAAACATCTGACCTGGTTTCAAATCCCACCTACAACTGTTAATTTATTTGGTTATCTATTAACAGTCTCCTGGCAGCTTACTTTTATGTTTAAAATTAAGTGCTTGATTGATTATTTTCTAGAACAGTGATGGGATGTTGTTCTATACTTAAGCCAATCCATTAGTGGGCTCTCTCATTACTGATCTCTTTTCCTTCCTTTCTTTGTTCGTTGTGTGTGCGTGTGTGTGTGTGTGTGTGTGTGCACGCGCGCACCTGAAGTTTGGGGGAGTCAGAGCATGGAGGGAAAGAGTCTTTATTCTGAAAGGAGAGGAAAGTGCGTCTTTTATATTCCCCCAAACTACTTATCCACAAGGACTTTCAATGCCCAAGGAGCGGCGGTTACTCCTTGGCACGGTTCCCAGGTGGAAGCAGTGTCCCAGAGAATTTTATACGATGGTGATTTCATTTTATCAAAAAATCTTAGCCTAAGCTTCTATTTTGAAAAACCTCTACTTGCCTTTAATCCGCTCTGGAGGCATCTTCAAATATTTCCATATTTCCAAGATTCGCTTCTGAGGATTTAGACCCCATTACTTTTTTTTTTTTTTTAAAGAAATTGGGTTTATTAAAATTGAATAAATAGAAAAATATATGACATGTGTAAGGCAGAGCTTGAGACTCTTGTGCTTGAGCAGGTTTCTCACTGTGCTGGGAATTTATTGGTCCCTTCAGCCCATGGAGTGGCCAGGTGTGGCCTGGGGTGGCCTGAGCTCCCAGACAGGTGATCCGTGGCCCCCCAGAATGGTGCTGTCCTGGGCTGCTCAGAGCAAAGCAGGATCTGACCCATGTTCTACCTGGGAAAGGTTGGGAAACACTGGAATAAAGTGTCAAGCATGACAATCAGATCATGTCCTTCATGTCCCCAGTTCCCAGCTTAGGAAGTAGTCTGTGTCATTCCCTTTTGAGCCCACTCCCTTATTTAGGGTAGATGGTCCTTCTAATTTATAGATGAGAACAACAGGTGCACACGGCTAGTAGGGACAGTCGGGACTGAAGCGCAGGTTCCTCCATCTGCAGACCATAGTGCTGGCTACGCTAGCGAGTGATCACCTTGGTCCAGAGCGTTTGGCTTTTTACGTGTCATCTTGGTTCAACTTTGCAGCAAAGCTGTGGGCAGACATTGCTGTCCACATCCTCAGGCTTCCAAAACAGAAAGATCTAGAAAAGGATCTTTCAATCTGTTAGTGCTGATGTGAGGAGGAGCTTCCTCATCTCCTGTCTGCCTGCTGGAATGTTCCTTCTCAGATAAGGGGTCTGCAGCGGGTCTCAATAAGGAAGTCCAGCCCCTTCCACCTTCGTAGTCTGATAACCCTGGGACTCCGGGGAACAAGCAGGCAGCCTGTGCCATGGAACTTGTTTTACATAACAAATGTGTTCCCGAAAATATCCACAGAAACAGAAGTTTTATAAATACAAAACTTGCAGTGAAATGTACATGGGAGGGGTGGGATCTATAGGAAACCTTCACTGAAGTAAAGTATCTTTCTCCAACACACTCCTGATCCGGCTAATCTGTCCGTCTAGATTTTGGACTCGGGCTAGAATGTGTCTTGGCTCCATTGCCAAGTCTTCCTACGAGAAGGAAGCCGGGTTCCACTAGGCAAAGGGCCTTCCGTTCTCGGTTGTTGTGTAATGGGAAAGAGCATGAGAAAAATGGGGTGGAGTTTGGGCTGGGGTTGGTGCTGACCTACAGAGGGCCTCCGGCTCTTGTCCTTACCGGAACTGTGGAGATGTCAGCTCCGCAGGACCCACTGCCTTGGCCTCAGAAGCCCAAGTAACCAACTACTCGGCCCAGTGAGAAGATCGCTGACTCAGCACATGAGGGGCTGGCTGGCCTGCACAACCCCCCCCCCCCCCACTCCGAGTATGCACACAGCTCTTCTGCAGGAAAACCCTCATTCCGCCCTGTCTTAGCTGCTTGGGACTGCGGCTACAAAGCACCACACACTGGGTGGCTTAAACAAGGGATAAGTATTCTCTCACAGTTCTGGAGGACAGAATTCTATTATAAAATCAAGGTGTCAGCAGGGAAGGCTGCCCCGGCTCTAGAGGAGAATCCTTCCTTGCCATTCCAGCTTCTGGTGGCTCCAGACGTCCCTCGGCTTGTGGCTGCATCATTCCCACTTCTGCCTCCGTCTTCACTTGGCTTTATCCTCTATGACTGTGTCTTTTCCCCTTCTGTTTCTTTTAGGGACACTTGTCATTGGATTTAGGGCTTGCCTGGGTAACCCAGGATGATCTCTTTGCGAGCTCCTTAATTACATCTACAAAGACCCCTTTTCCAAAACAGGTCACGTTCAGAGGTTCTGGGGCTTAGGATGTGGACACATCTTTAGGGGGACACCATTAAACTCACCACATGCCCCTTCTTGTCTTCCCAGGAAACCACCCCACTCTCCTCGGGTTCTGACAGGCTGGCGTCTCCTGCTTGGGAGGCGCCACCGTGCAGTTAGAAGGCAGAGGTGGGCGTCAGGGCTGAGATGGGCGGTTACCAGCACAGGCCCAGAATCTGGCAGAACCTAGGACCCAATCCCAGAACCCCCACGTGTCAGCTGTGAGGTCTGAGCACGTAACTGGACCTCTCGGGGCCCTGGCTCTTCAGCTCCGAGATGTGCGTAGTAACATCTACCCACAGCGCTGCTGTGCAGAGGAACCGAGATGATGTGTAAAAAGCAAATGCTTGGGACCAAGGTAATCGCCCTCTGGAGTAGCCACTGCCATGGGCGGGGAATGGGGGAACCTGGGCTGCTGTCCTGATTGCTCCCAACTACCCTGTGACCGCTGGTGAGTCCCCACCCTTCTGAGCACCTGTGAGTGTATGAAGAGGTGGGGATCAGACGGGTCATTTCCCACCCTTTCTGGCTGCAACAGCCTTGGGCCCTCCATCTGGCAGAAACTTTCCAGAAAGACTCTGAGACTCCAGCTACTCTTACTTTTGACCAGCTTTAGTACAATTCATATATATTCCTTAGACTGGGCTTCCAAAATCGCGTGGAGAATTTTGCAGAAAACTTCAAAATAATGTTCGCTGCTCGGGTACAATTTGGAAAATGGTGCTTTTCCAGTGGGTTGTATTTCACGTCTCCTGAGAAGGGAACAGGTGGTGGAATCCCCAAGTGAAAGAACAGGGTTAGAGAAGGAGCTATTTAGTTCATTCTCTTATGTCTAAATGGGATCTCCCAGAAACAGAGAAGTCAGGCGGCATTAAATCTGACAGGATAGAGGTTGTCCCAGCACCTGGACAGAGCCTGTGCAGAACAGGTTATCAGAAAGGAAAAGTACAATTATATTTACAGATGAAGAGGCTGAAGCTCAGAGAGGTGAAGCAACTTGTCCAAGGTCACACAGAGTTGGTCTTCCAACTCTAAGGCCAGGATTCTTTCTTTCTATGCCTCTTATTTCATCTCAAATTGCTTTGGGGGTCCTACTGCTCAGGACACATTTTTATTGGACACAGTTGTGCTACTGTTCAGAGTTAAAAATATATTCACTGCTCCCAGTGACATTGTAATGTGGTACAAAGGTAAAAGGAGAGGAGCCCAGGTAAGACAGCTGAGGGAGATTCTTCCAAACGTAATATCCTTGATGAGGATCTACATGCACCTACACAATTGTTCAGTTTCAATGTAGAAGAAGACGCCTATTTTATTTGCAAACTCAACCTTCATTTAATGGTCAGGCACCCCCCCCCCCCCATGGTTCTGGTCTTGACCAGCATGTTTGCTCATACAGACTTTTCTGGCAAAGTTCTCAAGATCTATTTCCCAGCATCAGCGTCTTATCTAGACATCTAGATACACGCACTTAAGTATTTCTTTTTTTAAAACACAAAACTTCAATAGTCATGAAAAACAGGAGCACCTCCTGCTCAGCTCTCTGACCATTTGAATAGTATTTCTCATCAATTCCGAAATTAGTCTGACCTTTGCCCCGGGGACATGTGTGCCAGGTATTAAGGACTGTTGAGGGACAAGCTGTGTAGTTGGGGAGGTGACATCTGTTCCACAGAGTGTGGCCTTCTTTGTGGGGCCAACGTTTCACCTATCTGGCAAGTCCTCGTTTTGCTTATCTGCTGTCTGCTCTGTGGACTTTCTGCCTGTCCCTGAGGCTGGTTCTGGTGGCCAAGGGGAAAGCTCTTGGCCTTCCATGGCCCTCCCACATCTGCCCAAGGCTGGCTTAGCACTGGGCAAACCTCTGGAAGAGAAAATGCTGAATTTTCCGGTGGTGGCGTGGTATTGACCACCGTGTGTGTGACCGTGTGCCTGTGTGTAGACAGGGGCTGGGAGGACGAGAGGAAACCAATTTATAAATCACATCTTGCAAATCCTTCCCTTCTTAGCCAGCTGTAAACTCATGTCTTTGCTTTTCTCAAGCTTTGATTTATGTATTGGGATCATGGGGTTTGTGTCCCTCCTTCTGGCTGTAAGTCTGGATTTAGCAGGGCGCTCCATAAAAATGTTCGGTGATTTGCATGCTCTGGGCTGATTGAGTTGCATTCTTTATGGGATCATTTTTAGATGGATGGTCTCTTTGGGCTTCTGCTCTTTTGTTTTCTGGGGTTCAAAGGTTACATCAAAAACCTCCTGGCCTGCTGCCTGATACGACCTTTGAACTCCAAAGGGCACAAGATCATGAGGCCATAAAATAAGGCACAAACACTAAAGGTGTCATTCTGATTGTCCTCAAAGGACAGGAGTTTAAGGCTTGGCCACATGATTCAGGGGAAAGGAAACAGACAGCAAAAAGCAGGGAGCATCGCGCATTCACATTTCAACCCGTAGCCGGGAAGGATGTACAAAAGCCTCTGGGGCTGGACATGGAGCTAACTGCTAAAAATGTCGGCTGCATCTTTCTTTGGCCATTTCTGGAAGGGAGCCCGAGAATGCTTAAACATGCCCACCTGCAGACTGCTAGGGGTCTAGTGTTATTTTTTCTTGTGTCACCATAAGCAGGTTCCTGTACGCCCCCTGACCCTGGCCAGCGTGAAAACAGCGGGAGAGCATCAGGACAGCCTGCATGCTGGCACCGCAGAGTTCAAACTTGCAGGAAGGACATCAGGGCGAGGCTGAAATCTGAGAGCCACGGCCCGGTGGCTCAGGAGGAAGAGCTCTGCACTAGCTGCTGGTTTTTTAAAAGGGGAAAAAGCGCTGGCTCTGAGTCACACCTCCAAAGGGTATGTCATTAGAAAGGGGAAGATGTATTTGGAAAGATGATAAAGGTCCTCTTGTGGCCGGCTAGCGTTTCAGGGCCAGCCCAAACAAACATGCAAGGGAAATGCAGTGGAGCCCTGCACGGCCCACGCTGGAAAGTGATGGCTCAAGCTCCGGATCCTTGACACCAAATAAATTAGCCAGAATATTCTAAAACCATAAATGAACTTCTACTGATTTATGCAGAGGTTTCCGAGGTCTTTCAAAAATGCATGTGAGGAGCATTTACACTCCCTAGTGGCATGGAAAATGTTCCACGGCAGCAGAAAGGAGCAAGGCAGAGCGCAGCTGAAAGCCTGCAGCCACAGATAAGCTGCCATTGTGGAAAAAGACCATAAACAGGACGCCGGTGGGGAGGGGTTGTCCTTGGAGAGAGGTCAGAGTGCGCTCTGGACTGCACAAAGGGGGATACTGAGCCCCATGTTAGCAGTGACTCGGAGACATCTATCCCCAGATGTTACTCTCACACCCAAACCAAGTGGAGGGAAGGGACATTTTCAAAGGAAATCTGAGCTCCCCGCAAGGGCAAGGTGAGGGCACACTCCTGACCTGCAACTCAGACCCGATGCTGTGGACTTGAAGGCCTCAGCAGGGCCAGGCGGATATCCAAGAATTTTAGGCTGAATATTTGGGAGTCAATTGCAGCTGAGGAATAGGGGCCAGCAGGGGTATGGAGAGGGACATTGCGGGTGAGGGGTCAGCAGAGGGAAGTGAGGACAGCCCCCAAGGGCGATCGCTGGCTGGCGGGGTGGCTGGTTCTTCTCAAGCTGGGGAGGGATTTGCAAATGTGGAAGGAGAATAGAGGAAGGACATTTTCTTTGGGATGACTGGGTTTCACACTTAGTCTGGGCCCTGGGTATTCAGGGATTCGTTCCTGGGAAGATCTGGGCAGCAGGAGCAAAGCTCTGGTCTCTCTCTGTCTCCTTAGGGCAGTGACTTTGAGGGAGAGGCACAGCTTGACTGCGAACTGGCTCTGGGTTTCCAGCCTTTGATGCACCTGTGTCTCTGGAAGGTGGAATCTGTGCAGGAGTGAATCCAGGTCTCCCCTAATCACTGCCCTTGTCTCCTGACACCTGCTCTCTGAGAGGTCAGAAGACGCCCCCTGCATGGTCAGGCATGCTTGGACTTGGGCCACTGGCTGTTTAAGCCCCTGAGTTTCTCTGGTTTGCATGAGGGAAAAAGAGTCACCCTGTGGGGAAGTAGAGGCAGAGCCGAGGCTGTGGCAGAGAATGCCTTCTGCTGGGGCCTGTTCTTCACGGCAGGGTGGGGAAGACGGTTCTCCTTCAAGCACTTGCAGAGCTGGTTACCCTGGTCCATGGGCCTGTGATGTCCTGCGGCCTTCTCCACCTGTTTGAAAACCACCTTTTTTTAAAAGACCAGGTTAAACCCCTCTACCTCCAGGAAGTCTTCCTGGACTCACCCAGCCCAGAGGAATTTTTTCCTTTCTGATCACATGGTATATTATGCTTGGTTTCCTACTATTAATAAAATAGACTGTCCGTATGCATAACCTACATCCATGTCTAAACCCCTCTCCAGCTGGATTAAGGAATCCTCCGGGGCAGGAAATTTGTCCTTCCTCTCATTCATCTTCCTCTGTAAGAATATTTTTTGGATAATGGATGTATTGACGTATTAGGTACACTACACATTGTTTGATGGACATTCATTTTATTCAAAGTTGAGTGGGCGAATATTGATTAAAAATTTTAAAATACTCTCCCTGGTAGAGAGTAGAATTCTAGTCACCAGAGGCTGGGGAGGGTGTGTGTGGTGGGGGGATGAAGAGAGGTTGGTCAATGGGTAAAACATACAGTTGGGTAGAAGGAATAAGTTCTAACATCTGATAGCAGAGTAGAGTGACTATAGTCAACGATGTATTGTATATTTGAAAATAGCTAGAAGAGAGGTTTTTTTTTTTTTGAGACAGAGTCTCATTCTGTTGCCTGGGCTAGAGTGAGTGCCGTAGTGTCAGCCCAGCTCACAGCAACCTCAAACTCCTGGGCTCAAGCAATCCTAGAAGAGAGGTCTTGAAATGTCCCCAACACATAGAAATGACAAATGCTCAGGGTGATAGATATCCTGGATACCTTGACTTAATCGTCACACACATTCTATGTATGTAACAAAGTGTCCCATGTACCCTACAAAAATGGACAAATATTATGTATCAATAAAATATTTTTTAACATGCTCCCCCTCCCTGTTGCCACGCTCCATGAATCTGTGCATGTGTGGAATAGCCACAGCAATCACGGCACAGTCCCGTGTCACGTCCATACAACGACATAGGACAGAGCTGGAGTGGCGCTCCTGGAGGGCCTACGTCCAGGAGAGTTCAGTTTTGTACGTGAGAGGAGTGAGTCGGGGCTGGGACAGCTCAGATACCTGGACCCCACCCTCAGAGATTCTGATTTAAATGGTCTAAGTTGGAACCCTGGTCTAAGTATTTCTTAAAAGCTCCCCAATGAGTAATGTGTGCCCAGGGCTGGGGATCACTAGCCTACATGGTGGCGTCAGACTGTCCCCTGGCTCCTGTGTTTACCTGTTACAATTCCCCCACACAGGTCTGAGGGCTCTGAATCACAATCCCAAATTAGTGGGAGAGGAAATCTGACTGGCTGAGCTTGGGAGCATGTGTCCACCGTGGTCCCATCAGTCATGCCAGGGGGTGGGGTCATGAATTAGAAAGCTGGCATTGAGGTCCTACCCCTTTAGATCTGGGTGTACTTCCCAAGAATGGGAAGGTTATGTGTGTCACATGACCTATGTCACCCAAGGGTGACTGGTCCAGCTTGTGCCATTATGACATCAAATTCTGCTGCAATTGTTTTGAGGTCTGTGAGCTCTTTAAAGAAACTATCAGTTTTGGAAACCCCATGTATTAATCATGTTTTTGTTTTCTATATTTTTTGATGCATTGACATCTTGGTGCCTTGTGGACCCAGGGAGGGACTGCCCCCTCCAGAGTAGCTAATTCCTAGAGGTTAATAGTAAGCTACTAGTCTGCAAGGTGTCTTTGAGGTGCAAACCAACCAATCTCAAGTCCATGCCCACATCTGGCTCCTCTCACGAGGCTCAGGCAATCCTGGACACCATCCTCCTGCCCTAAATCACCCCAGGGCCAGGTAGCAAACAACCAGGGACCACCCCAGTAACCCAGAGCACACCCAAGTCATTCAAACTATCCAGTCCAGACTTGCTCAGCTGCTCACATGGGCTTGCTCATTCTTTCCCTTGAGAACCCCAGTAAAGACTTTCCCCACCTTTCCCCTGCTCCCTCTGCCTGCAGACCAACCCAGGGCTTCCCCGTGCGATGTTGCATGGGGTGGGGTGGTGCGGCTCCTCCACTTGGGAACTGTGAGTAACCAACTATCTTTTCAATGGCGGTCATCTCCTAATCTGTTGGCCTTATCATACCTGAATAAAAACAAATCCTGGGTATATTTTAAAACATGCCAGCATGTGTCATAGTACCTGTAACACAGAAGGCAAGTGATAAGCACTTTCTGAATCAAATAAATGGATGGATAGATGGATGGATGGATGGATGGAAGTTTGGATGGGTGGATGGATGCATGGATGGAGGGATAGATGAGTGGGCTCGTGAGAATTTAGTAGGGGCATGGTGTGACGTCATATGCCTGATCCAGCCCTGGGTGATGGATGTCTGGGCCTCTCCTCCCATGCTCCCTCCCGTCGTAAAAGGAACCACAGGCAATTACAGAGGAATAACGGAATGATGGGACCAGATGATTCCCTGGAAAATAGCAATCCGACAGACCGGGGCAGGGGCAGAGGCAGAGATGTGAGTTCAGTGTCTCAGCTCTTGAGGGAGCCCTTCCCAGTGTTTGTGAACAGAAATGATGAATGGGCACGCTCTGACATGTCACCGTGCGGGGATTTCTCTCCCCTTCTCGTCACCTTCTCTCTCTAGGATGAAACATTCTGGGCACCAAAGAATTGTTGTCCCTTCTAGTCAAAAGTAGGGGAAACCAACAAACTCAGTCCTGGTTCATTAGACCCGGGGATGAATTATGGGATGTGAGGGAAGCCGGGCCTGGCGCACCTGTAATGGCCCCGGGCTCTCCGGTGATGAATGGGTGGATGGGAGCGAACATCTATCTACTCTCACTCGCCCTGATGATGTCATTTTTAACCAACAGTGAACTTCACCCAGAAGCCAATCTGGACGCAGAGCAGAGATAATGGGGGGTGAGATTGCCTCGGGAGGAATGTTAACCGGATTCCAGAGTCCTGACAGTCAGTCCTGCTATGTTGAGTTCATTTAAATGCTCAGTTTAGCTCTTGAATTAAAACAAGACAGGGCTAAAACTTTAATCAATCCAGTTCAGCCGCCACACTCAGGCACGAGCAGAGAATAAAATGAAGGTCACGGGAGAAGTCCGGGAGAGAGAATTTGACAGTCTGTGCAGATGAATGGGGTTATGCCAAATAGCCTTCGAGATGAAAAGGAGGCTCAGGCGGGCAGTTCATTTAGAACAGGAGTGGCCATCTGTCGATAGCTGGTGCCAGATTCCTGCTCCCTGCTCTTCCAGAGCATGCGGGTGTGTGTGTGTGTGCGTGAGCACACGCGTGTGTACATGGGCTCACCTGCCAGAGTGGAAAAATAGGTAAGACGCTGCTAAATAGAAAAAACTCCTCCTCCACATTCACCTAATTAGAGACTTATTTGTGTTAGGTAGTGACTAACTTCCACAGAGGGTTAACTCCTATTTCAATGTATATGTTATTTCTTCACATAATCAGAGTACTTTAGTCTGAACTCCTGAGCTCAAGAAAGAGATGGGGAAGTGGGTGCTGGGTTTTGACTTGACTTAGCACCCTTCCAGCAGCTTCTGCAAGGTGCAGGGAAAGTCAGCCGTCTGCTGCGTGTCTAGGAAAGGCTCAGTGGCAGGGAGGGGGATCAGGCTAGTGGTGGGGGGCCAGAAAGAGAGAGCGGAGTCCTCAGGGACCATGAGCTAAATCCAGACACTTCCCCTGTGGTACCCCACTCTCACTGCCTCAGCCCCCCCCCCCCCCCGCAGAGCCCTCTGGGGCTTAGACACTACGCTGGGAAAGGAGGAGAGATGCCCTGTGTTAACTAAGGCTGCCCCCACCCTGTCTGCACACACAGCCTGATCCGTGGTGCCCTGGCCTCCCTTCCTTGTCTCTGACTCTCTTTCTCCCACTGTCTCTCTGCCCCTCTCTCCCATCTGCTCCAGCCGTACTGGTCTCACGGGTCTGACTAGGCCAAGACACACTCCTGTCACAAGGCCTTTGCACTTGCTGTTCTTACGTCCTAATGTTTCATGCCCAAATTTGCTTATGACTCTCTTTCCACTCCAACTGTTCAAATGGTACATTGTCAGAGAGGCCTTCCCTGACCACCTTATTTAAAATAACACCAGCATCCATCACTCTTTGTCCTGTTCCATTTGTCTTTAGAGCACTTATCACCACTGACATTATATATGTATATGCATATGTATATACAAACACACACACATACACACACACACACACACAGAGGTATACCTGGGAGATATTGTGGGTTTTGTTTCAGACCACTGCAATACAGTGTATATTGCAATAAAGTGAGTCACACAAAGTTTTTCATTTCCCGGTGCATATAAAAGTTATGTTTATATTATACTATAAGTAAGTGTGCAATAGCATATGATAAAAATGCAATGTACATATCTTAATTAAAAATACTTTATTGGTAAAAATGGTAATGATCATCTGAAAGCATCAGGGAGTCCTAATCTTTTTGTTGGTGGAGGGTCTTCCCTCGACGTTGATGGCTGCTGACCAATCAGGGTCATGGTTGCTGAAGATTGTGGTGGCTTTGGCCATTTCTTAAAATAAGACAACAATGAAGTTTGCTGCATCAATTGATTCTTTCTTTCACAAAAGATTCCTCTGTAGCTTGCAATGCTGTTTGATAGCATTTTACCCACAGTAGAACTTTTTCAAACTTGGAGTCAGTCCTCTCAAACTGTGCTGCTGCTTTATCAACTAAGTTTATGGAAATTCTAAATCCTTTGTTGTCATTTCAACAATGTTCACAGCATCTTCACCAGGACTAGATTCCATCTCAAGAAACCACTTTCTTTGCTCATCCATAAGAAGCAACTCCTCATCCTTTCAAGTTTGATGGTGAGATTGCAGCAATTCAGTCACGTCTTCAGGCTCCACTTCTAATTCTAGTTCTCTTGCTATTTCTACCACAACTGCAGTGACTTCCTCCACTGAGGTGTTGAACCCTTCAAAGTCATCAATGAGGGCTGGAATAAACTTCTTCCAAACTCCTATTCATATCTATATTTTTATCTTCTCCCGTGAATCATAAATGTTCTTAATGGTGATCTAGAATGGTGAATCCTTTCCAGAAGGTTTTCAATTTATTTTGCCCAAATCCATCAGAAAAATCACTATCTATGGCATCTGTAGCCATGCAAAATGTATTTCTTAAATGATGAGACTTGAAAGTCAAAATTATTCCTTGATCCATGGGCTGCAGAATGGATGTTGTGTTTGCAGGCATGAAAACATTAACCTACTTGTACTTCATCAAAGCTCTTGGGTGACTAGGTGCATTGTCAACAAGCAGTAATATTTTGAAAGGAATCTTTTTCTGAGCAGTAGGTCTCAACAGTGGGCTTAAAATATTCAGTAAACCATGTTGTAAACAGACGTGCTGTTATCCAGGTTTTGTTGTTGCATTTATAAAGCACAGGCAGAGTAGATTTAGCACAATTCTTAAGGGTCCTAGGATTTTCAGAGTGGTTAAATGGGCATTGGCCTGAATTTCAAGTTGCCAGCTGCATTAGCCCCTAGCAAGAGAGTCAGCCTGGCCTTTGAAGTTTCGAAGCCAGGCACTGACTTCTCTCTAGCTATGATAGTCTTGGATGGCATCTTCTTCCAATAGAAGGCTGTTTCATCTGCATTGAAAATCTGTTGTTTATTGTGCCCACCTTCCTCAATTATCTTAGCCAGATCTTCTGGATAACTTGCTGCAGCTTCTCCATCAGCACCTGCTGCTTCACCTTGCACTGTTATGTTATGGAGGTGGCTTCTTTCCTTAAACCTCATGAACCAACCTCAGCTAGTTTCAAACTTTTCTCCTGCAGCTTCCTCACCTTTCTTTTTCCTAGAACTGAAGAGAGCCAGGGCCTCGCTCTGGATTATGCATTGATTTAAGGGAATTTTGTGACTGGTTTGATCTTCCATCCAGACCAATGAGACACTCTCCATATCAGCAAGAAGGCTGATTTGCTTTCTTATCATTTGTTTGTTCATTGGAGTAGCACTTTTAATTTCCTTCAAGAACTTTTCCTTTGCATTCACAACTTGGCTAACTTCTGGCCTACCTTGGCTTTTGACATCTCTTGTTCATTAAGTTTAATCATTTCTAGCTTTTGATTTAAAGTAGGAGACATGCAACATTTTCTTTCATTTGAACACATAGAAGTCACTGTAGGGTTATTAATTGGCCTAATCTCAATACTGGCTTGTCTCACGGAATAGGAGGCTGGAACAGTCAACAAGTACATTTATTAAGTTTGCCATCTTATATGGGCGTGGTTCATGGCACCCCATAACAATTATAATAGTAACCTTAAAGATGACCCATCACAGAGAACCATAACAGAAATAATAACAATGAAAAAGTTTGAAACATTGAGAGAATTACCAAAATGTGACACAGAGACATGCAGTGAGCACACGCTGTTTGAAAAAATAGCACCAATAGACTCGCTCAACTTAGGGCTGCACAGCAGCAAGGGCTCTGGCTTTTTCATTCATTGCTGTAACCGCAGCCCTCAGGACAGCGCCTGCGTGGGACCCTTCTGAGTGGACGGGCCAGTCTGCGCAGCTCTCTCCACTGTACCGCCGGGCACGTGCAGAGTGCAGGGGACGCGGCTTCCATCTGCTCCTCTGGGCTCCCGTCGTAGCTCTCTGGTTCAGTACCCACAGTTTAAGCCCTCTTCTTCCTTCTCTGCTTCTCCACTGCCTCCCTCCAGAGAAACTTTATCTAGCCTGGGGCAGAACTGTCTGGCTCTGACTGATCACATATTCTTCCAAATCTATTATTTATGCCTAAACTCTATGCCCCGAGTCTTTTAGGCCTGAGGCTTCTTATGCTCAAAAGCTAGGCTTTGAAACATAGACTGCTTTCCCCCCCGCCCCCCCCCCAGAACTATAGTCTCTGCTGCGGAGTTTCCAGAAGCCCATTTGTAACAAAGAAGTGAAAGCTTGATTCCTTTTACTGCATTTTGCAATGTCATCACTTCCCTAAGGCAGAGTACACGAATGTCCCTGTGGCTGCCACCTTATCAGAGGGCAGGCTAAAGGGTGAGTCAGCAGAGAGGGGTTCATAGATAAAAATATTATCTGCCACTTACTCTATAGTCTTAGTGAGAGGAATTTGTCATTAATGATTGCAAGTGTAAATGACCTCAGAAAAATCTTCTTTAAAGTACTTTCTTAATTGCTGCCACAGTATTAACAAACATAACTAAAAATAATAAAACCCAGTGTTGCTGGGGATGTGGGGAAACACCATGCATTGCAGATGCTGCATTTGTTTGCTCTAATATTTCTGGAGAGCAGTCTGGAAATGGCATAACAAGAGTTATGAAACAGTTTACCACCTGATCATGCATTGGTAATACCCCTTTGGGGAATATACTCCATGACCATAAGCCAGAAGGAGCAAATGAAAAACCATAATTTGTTTTACGATAATCATGACATTCCTTAGAAACAATGAAAATATGCAAGACAGGAAAGTAGTTATGCAGACCATGATCTGTCAAGACAATGGGATAGTATCTAAGTATTTGGGCTCAGCGTAGGATAACTACTTTAACAAACAACCCCAAGCTTTGGTGGCTTAGCACAATAAAAGTATATTTCTTGCCCGCATCACAATCCAGTGTGGCTTGGTTAGGGAAAGGGGGTTCTCTACATCACACCATCACTCAGGGACACAGGCTCCTGTGTTTAGTGGCTCCATTTCGACTGTGTATCTGAGAGGTAGATGAGGGAAGAGAGAGAACAGAGGATAGCAAGGAAGGTTTCATGAACCAGATCTGGAAGTCTGGAGGCAACATTTCTTCTACTCACATCCTAGGGACCAGAGTTCAGTCATATGGCTGCATCTGACTGCAAGGGGGCCTGGGAAATGTAGTCTCACTATCTGCCCAAGGCAAAAGAGGAACAGTTTGGTGAATACATAGCAATGATTGCCATTTTGTGAACATGATATGCATGCCGACTATGCTGGTGCATGGGAACTTTTTCCTTTCTTTTTTTAATTTTCAATTATTATGGGTACATAATAGTTGTCTATCTTTATGCAGTACTTGTGGTATTTTGATACAGGTACACTATGTGAATTAATTAAATCAGAGTAATTGGGATATCCATGTCTTCAGGCATTTAATATTCTTTTGTGTTAAGAATATTTCAATTCCACTCTTTTAGTTATTTTGAAGTATATCCTAACTTATTATTGATTATAGTCACTTTGTTGTGCTATCAAATATTGTGCATTCTATCTATCTAACTATATTTTGGCAGCCATTAACAATGCCAACTTTATCCACCCCTTCCCACTACCCTTCCCAGCCTCTGGGAACTATCATTCTACTCTCTGTCTCTATGAGATCAATTGTTTTTAATTATTAGTTCCCATGTGTGAGTGAAAACATGTGAGATTTGTCTTTCTGTGCTTGGCTTATTTCACTTAACATAATGTTCTCTAGTTACATCCATGTTGTTGCAAATGGCAGGATTTCATTCTTTTTGTGGCTATTTAATATTCTATTGTGTATATATACCACAATTTCTTTATCTATTCATCTACTGATGGACACTTAGGTTGATGCCAAATCTTGGCTATTGTGAATAGTGCTGCAATAAACATGGGAGTGCAGATATCATTCTGATATACTGAATTCTGCTCCTTTGGATACATACCCAGCAGTGGGATTGCTGGGTCATATGGTAGTTCTATTTTTAGTTTTTTCAGGAAGCTCTATACTATCCTCCATAATGGTTGCACTGATTAACATTTCCACCAACAAACAGTGTATCAGGGGTTCCCCTTTTTCCATATCCTCACCAGCATTCATTATTGCCTGTCTTTTTGCAGTCAAATGCTCTACCCCTGAGCTATACACTCAATTGCCTGTCTTTTTGAAAAAAGCCATTTTAACTGGGGTGAGGTGATATCTCATTGTACTTTTGATTCGCGTTTCTCTGATGACTAAGGATGTTGAGCATTTTTTCATACACCTGTTGGCCATTTGTATGTCTCCTTTTGAGAAATGTCTATTCAAATCTTTTGCCCATTTTTAATTGGATTATTTGATTTTTTCCTATTGAGTTGTTGGAGCTTCTTATATATTCTAGTTATTAAGCCCTTGTCAGATGGGTAGTTTGTATGAAAAAAATAAAAAGAGAGTTTCTCATTTTTTTTTTTTCTGGTTGTAAAATAAATGTTTCTCATTGTAGAAAATTCGAAACATGATTTTAAAAATATGGTCCATTGTTCAACTCATCAGTAACCCCTGTTGATATTACTTTACAGTTCTTTTTCCTGGGCATATAATTATATATTTCAGATCTTACACTATATATCATTTTGCAGGCAGCATTTGTCATTTAACACTATCTCCTAGGTATTTTTCCATGCCACTAAAATTATTTTAAAATGTAATCTCTTTATAATATTTTATTCTACAGATGTGCTATAATTTTAACAACTCTCCTATTGGGGGACACTGTTTCCATATTTTACTGGTCTAACTTACTCTCTGAGGAATATCTTTCACAAACATCTCAGCCCACATTTCTGATTACTTTTTAGGATAAAATCCTTAAAGAGGAATTATCAGGTCAGAGAATATGAGCATTTTCAAAGTTCTGGATACACATTGCCCACTGCCTTCCAGAAAGGTCATATAATTTATATTCTCCTCTCATTTCACCTCTGTAGCATCTGGTACTATCAATATTTCTATTTTTTTGTGAATTTGATAAGCAAAAAGCTATATCTGGCAACTTTATTTTTAATTTCTTTGGTTCCTTTTGTGGCTGAATAGCTTTCTTATTTGTATTAGCCAGACATTTGTATTTTCTCTTTTGTAAATTATCTATTCATAACATTTACCCATTTTTCTATTTCTTTTTATTATTGATTTGTATGGTTGCCTTATATAGTAAGAATATTAACCTTTTGCCTGTCATGTATGTGGCTAATATTTTTTCAGTTTATTGTTTACTTTTAATTTTTTTGACATCTAGATGTTTAAAATCTTTGTGTGATCTAATATGTTAGTCTTTTCCTTTGTGACTTCCCGCATTATTTTGTGCTTAGGAAATTCTTTCGATGTAGGAATCAGATAAATATTTCCTATATTTTCTTATAGTTTTTTATGTTTTTTAGGTACCATAATTTTAATATGTCTGGAGTTTATTTTATGATGTGAGATGAGGATTTAGATGTTTCCCACCACCCAGAAAGACAATTTTTCTAAAATCACATCTGAGCAATTCACTCATTTCTCAATGATTTCTAATACCTACTTCATTAGCTACGGGGCTCTTATTATTAAAATCATAACCTGTTACTGACCACTCAGGGTTGTCATGAAAATAGAATGAGATAAATTTATGTGAAATGGTTTCTCAAACTCTGAAACATTCCACAAATGCTTTGGTGGCTAATAAAACTTAAGAAAGAGAAAATGAATGCCAAAGTGCTTACCATTTTTCTAAAGAAAATGTGCACGATGACATGCAGTCAGTTATCAATTACGTTGGGTTTGAGCTATCATGAAGATTATATGGCTTTTTTCCTTTTTCTCTTTCATAATTGTGTCTCTCTTTGCTCATATTCACATCTTGACAAAGCTAGGAGAAGAAAAGATAGACTGTTTTCTCCCAAGTCTTTTTTTTTTTTTTTTTTTTTGAGACAGAGTCTCACTCTGTTGCCCAGGCTAGAGTGAGTGCCGTGGCGTCAGCCTAGCTCACAGCAACCTCAAACTCCTGAGCTCAAGCAATCCTCCTGTCTCAGCCTCCCGAGTAGCTGGGACTACAGGCATGCGCCACCATGCCCGGCTAATTTTTTCTATATATATTTTTTAGCTGTCCATATAATTTCTTTCTATTTTTAGTAGAGATGGGGTCTCACTCTTGCTCAGGCTGGTCTCGAACTCCTGAGCTCAAACGATCCGCCCACCTCGGCCTCCCAGAGTGCTAGGATTACAGGCGTGAGCCACCGCGCCCGGCCCAAGTCTTATATTATTAAAAGATGGGGAGGGAATTGGTTCTTTGGGGGATGAGTGGGGATGGGTGGGAGGTTATAGTATAAGAAAAAATTAACAGCAGAAATTAAATTTAGCTATTGTCTAGAGATTCCAGTTCTCTCTCATTATCCTTACTCCTCAGCTCTCCAGAGAAGAGCTGGTTGTATTTATCAGTTCAGTCAACTGAACAAGGATTTATTGAGGTTCTGCCAGGAGCACTGGTCTTGATGGGAGACACACTGAAACAGAACAGGCTGTTGTGTGTTCGAGGAGAGAAGGCTGCACCCACGTAAAAGCCAAGTGAACTCAGGCAATACATGGTCAAGAACCAAAATGGGGGACACAGAAGAGCTGGTGTGAATCATAAATGTTCTTGGTTATGGGAAACAGACAAGAAAACAATAAATATATGCCACTTTTTGGTGGGGGGTGGGGAGCAGGAATCAATTTAGAAAAGAAGATGAAAAAATGACTCAGTAGGTAGGTTCAGATAAAAAAGAAAGATGAGGCCGGGCGTGGTGGCTCACACCTGTAATCCTAGCACTCTGGGAGGCCGAGGCGGGTGGATTGTTTGAGCTCAGGAGTTCCAGACCAGCCTGAGCAAGAGTGAGACCCTGTCTCGACCAAAAAAATAGAAAGAAATTATCTGGACAACTAAAAATATATATAAAAAAATTAGCCGGGCATGGTGGCGCATACCTGTAGTCCCAGCTACTCGGGAGGCTGAGGCAGAAGGATCGCTTGAGCCCAGGAGTTTGAGGTTGCTGTGAGCTAAGCTGATGCCATGGCACTCTAGCCTGGGCAACAGAGTGAGACTCTGTCTCAAAAAAGTAAAAATAAACTAAAAATAAAAACAAAGATGACATGAAATTGAGCTTAGGTCTGTTTTCCTGGGATGTTGACCTGAATGAAGTTCTCCCAGGAAATCTTCTCCACGAGGGGGAAAGGAAGCAAGCCAGGGACTAATGTCAGCGTGGGGGACGTGTGCAATGGGCAGATTGGCTTTGCAATTCCTAGAAAGCTGATCCCCATGAGCCAAAACTTAGGCATGGGAATGGGCTTTGGTTGAGATGGTAGGGAAGGAAAGGAGGAGTAGTCATGGAGAAATTGCTGGACATTTTTGTGGCATTTTATTCTATCATACAGACTATTAAATGAAAGTGGTTTTCAAAAGATGACATGTTCCAAATGTCTAATCAGATCTGGGCTGGCATACTTCTGACTAACTTGATCTGTGATTTTTCTGGAATTTTTGCCCCGCTTGGGTTTCAACAGTGCCCCACGAATGGAAAATCACCTGCGCTGCACTTTCCTGTGGATTTGACCACGTCCATAGCATGTATATAGTATCAGCATCAGGGGTCTAGTGGTCACAGACTCCCTGTTTTCCTAGCTCTTCTTCTTCCATTTCAAAACAAACCAAAGTCACATTGCTCAGTATTCAGAAAACTATGAGTCTAGACAGGGGATTATTAAGTGGGTTTTTTTTTTCCATAGAGGACAATGGTAAAAGATCTAATATCCACTCCATATAGCCCTGGGTAATTTTTTTCTGTCATCTTTAAGAATGATGCACAACGTGTGAATATGGCCCACAACTGAGGCCTAATTACGATTCTCCAGCGGGTGTGCTGCATTTTGGAGGAAGTCTTAAACGAGCACTTAAGCAGTAATGCCTCTGAGCACACCACTGTGGATTTGGAGGAGAGCTTTGATTCCTGCACCAGGAGCAGCCGACGCCCACGCTGCTCCCACAAGCACTTTTATCACCAAGTTATTAGACCATTATGGTCTACGATTGTCTTTTACCGCCTTTGATTTTTTTCTGTTGTCAGATGTGAGGAGAGTGATGTGTAACACGATACAAAATGCTCCTGTTTGTTTTAATCTACTGTTTTACTATATTATGGCTTCCTGCCATTACGCTGCTCTGGCAGGGCCCGAGGGCCCCTTGGAGACAGCAGGAGCCTGGACCGTGCCGGGCACTTGGCGCAAAGTGTGGGCACGCGTGCTCCTGCCGGGGGGGACTCAGAGCCGGGCACGGACCTGCAAGCTGGATCCAGAGGCTCTGGAGGTCCCTGGAAAGAGGAGTGGCCTGGGGACTGGCACGTGGAACAGGCTGACAAGACAGCTCGTCTAAGGTGTGAGTTTCAGCAGGTTCTCGCATGGATCTGGGGTCCAAAGCCTTCTTGGACTTGAAGTGGGTTTAGGGAAGTTTCCCAAAACCCGGCTTGGCAGTGTTGAGGAGAGACACCCACCTCCAAGAAGTGCTTCAAAATGAAACTTTCCTAGGGTGAGGTACGACAGTCACTTACATGAAAAAAGACTCATATCTTTAGGTGAAGCGATACCCCACAAAGATAAAAAGATGATTCTAGACCTGCACTGTCCAATACAGTGGCCAGGAGCCACATGCGGCTGCTATTCCTTCAGATGTGGCCGGTCCAGACTGAGAAGTGCTGCAAGCACGAAATGCACACTGGATTTCACAGACTTAGTATGAGAAAAATAATGTGAAATATCTAAACCATAACTTTTAAAATATTGATTATATGTTGAAATACTAGTTTGGATATACAGAAATGGGTTAAATAAAAATATTCTATACAATTAATTTCACCTGTATTTTTTTATTTTTTAATGTTACCACTAGAATATTTTAAGTTACATATATGGCCCATGTTGTATTTCTATTGTACAGTGCTATTCTAGAAGCATCCAGAGAGAGAGACAGGAATAAAGAGAGAGGTTACTAATAAAAGAATGAGAGTGTAATGGGCTTCAGACTTCCCATCAAAACACTGGTGGATGGAGATTATGGTCTTTAAATTTCTGGGGGGAAAAAGACCATACATCTAGAATTCACTATCCAGCCAAGTTCTCAATCAAATATGAAGATGAAATACGTGATTTTCCAGCCATGTGGGATTCAGAATGAATTCAGGCTCTTTATTTCCAAACAATCATCTGGAGTACAGGAGAGAGAAGCAGCCTGTGGTCCAGGAAACACGGCTACTATTTTAGGTGTGAAATGGAAAGGACTCTCGGGGACACTGGCACACAGGTCTAGAAACATGGCTCACATTAGAATATGAAGTCAGAGGACCCTGAAAAAATCTCTTTGGGAGTAGAGTGGGATCAGTTAACAGGCAGGACAGTTAAGAAGCTGCAAAATCTCAGCCCAGTTGGGAAAAAGACAGGTTTTTGTAGTTGTTTGTTTTGATTTGGTTTTTTGTTTGTTTTCTCTCAACGGGGAAAAAAGAAGCACAATTTGAATTGCCAAGAAAAAGTGGAAAAATCAGGTAAGAAAGTTTTGGTTCAAATACAAAAGTAGCAAAAATGTGGTCTGATTTGGAGCAATTGATGGAACGTAAGAAAAGAGGGTCCATTTGCCCTGATCCCGGGGACATTCTCCTTTGAGAGAATCGGCTAGTGACATGGGATCCTCTTTCTTTTTCAGTGGATTGGATCGCGCTATTTCTACAGTGACTAATAGTTATACAATCATATTTACATAATTACCATTAAATGGTTACTGATTTCAATTTTTATAATCAAAACAGAAGACTTAATTATAGTTATAGACTAGAAAGTGTGCGACACGGTGTAGACAACGCTACCGCTGGCCGAGTTCAAGTTGTGAGCTTTGTGAGCAGAAGTCGGGAAGGGCAGGTGTGGGGTGCAACTTTCTTCGTTTTACTTCAGGATGAGACAAAAGATACTGTGTGAAGAAGATGGAACAAAAATAGAGGATTATGTATATTATGTACAAGTATAAAAGCAACTAATTGAAGAACCAAATATAATAACATAACTAACAAAACTCAGACTAGGGAGAGATGGTTGGAAATGTTGTAAGTGGACTAAATTCCTCCTCTCTTAAAGAGAGTGGAAGTGACTTGGTATTATCTCCTGCTGGCAAGCCAAGACATGGAGATCTAGGCATATTGCTTTGCATTATGGTGCTATTTCATCAGAAGAATTAAAGACAAAAGGTTAAAAGGGTTTCCTCCAAAGTGTAGGACCTGGTTGGGAGAGGCCACATGGAGAGTTTACTTTTCATTTAATATCAGTCTGTACTGTTTACATTTTTTAACCTTATGCATATATATTTTTTAAGTTTTTAAAAAATATATTTATAAAAAATTGGTGTTAACAATAGGTGTAAAGAAAGCCCTAATTAAAGAATTGTTCTTCCCTGCTGGTGACATTTGCTGGCTTGGGTCTTTAGCTAATGATGTATCTACTTGTCCTTTGGGGCTTCCTACCCATGGCTGATTTCCTGTTCCTCTCATTGGCACACTCCATCATTCTAAATCAACGTGTGCACTTAACAGTGCTATTTAAGCCTTAATAAATATTGTATCAACATTTGTGGGGAATGGCATGGAGAGAGATGGGAGCTCATATATAAGAGAGGGACTTTTCTGTCAGGGCCACTGTGTCTGTACGTGACAAAGATGCACACAGAAAGGAAGCAAATTTTCACTGAGACGTTTGAAAACTTAATGGGGAAACTTACAGCAACCTTACTCATCTCCTCAGGAACCAGAGAAGAGTCAAGGGCTCTGCAGGCTGCCCAGAGCTTGTGCCCCTGGCCCCAAGCAAATCTGTCGGCTTGTGACCCCTGAGTGTTCTCAGCAGCACAGGCACTCAGTGGCCACAGTGTCTGGGCACTTTTCAGAGGCTTCCCGCAAGATGTGCAGTCCCTGCCCCTCCACTAGAGCCGGCATCGGGACTTGCTCCGGCCATGGGATGGTGTGCCCCATCGGAAATAAGCGCCCAGGGCCCCGTTTCTTGTTAGTCCTCCACCCATGAGCTTGCAGCTGACACTTGGCTAGCTCCTGATCTCACTCCCCTGTGTGGGACGGCTCCTGGCCCCTGTCTCCTTTGCACTTCACCCTTCCTATCTTCACTCTTCCCCACTTGCCTCTAAACCTCATGTCCTTCCTAATTTGGGGGCCCTTTCCAGACAAACTCTTGACATTTTACCAAGTTCTTGCCAAATGGTTGGAATAATTATTTGGTTTCCTAAGGTAGCTACTACGAAAGCATCAACACACGTTTGGATGTATGAATTCTAATCTGTCTGTTAAAACATCAGTGGCATTATAATCTCATTGGGCTTTATATTCCTTACAGCCAACTCTACTAAGTCCTGTCTAGGGTTCCAAATGTCTTCCAGCCCTCTCTACCTTGCTGCCTATCCCAATACAAGTTAGCCTGAGAGCCCTCATGTGCAATTTTTCATACAAGTCTCTTCTATTTGTCAGAACTCTTTTTGGTTATGAGTCACAGAAACCCGAATCAAATTATCTTAGGTAACAAAGGGAACTTATTGTCTCTTTAACCAAGGAAGTCAGGGTGCATATACGCTCAGTCGTAGCTGAATCCGGGGATCTGTCTCTCTCGCCATCTGCGGCTTCCTTTGCTTGGTGCTCTGGTCCCATTTTCACATGACTCTCTCCAGACAGGAAGGAATATGGTTTCTGGGATCACCCAGCTCATACTTCTATGGGACGTGATACAAAAGGAAATCCAATTCCCTCTTGTTGCTCTTTGGACATTAGATCCTACAGAAGAATTCTGAATAGTGCCACTTGGCTCAGACGCCCCATACTAATGCTCTGCAAGGGGAATAAGTAGCAGAATAGCCTGCCTGGGCCCCATGCCCCTCTCTGCAGACACAAATGCTGACTGACGGCCCCACCAGCTCCACTCCTCAGTATTCTTTCAGTCAATCCATTTCACCAAATTTATTTCGACTTATATTTGTTGAATGCCCATTGTGAGCCAAGCTCTGTGCCATGTGTTGAAGATACAAAGATGAACCAACAGAATGCCTCCTTTCAGGGTATGCAGAATACAACTGGGAAGGTAAACTCATGAACAATTAAGTATGACAATGGGGTAAGTGCTCTAGTAGAAATCTGAATAAGGTATGGAGGGAGCAGTGGGGAAGAGATGGAGACTCATCAGTAATGTAGGGATGAGGCGGAAAAGGAAGTCAAGAGAGCCTGAGTGCAGCCATCTTGACCTGGACCAGACCCTAACCATCCTGAACAGGGAAGTCTCCAGCAAGTCACCAGCCTGGGGCCACTTGAGGATGGGTGAGTTACTAAGCTGAATGCCATACAAACTGTTCATGCTTACCTTTCTGTGACAGCACTGTATGATAAGCCTTTATGGCCTGACCACACACAATGCTTGTCACCTGTGGAGTCTTTGAACATTTAAAAACATTACCATTGCCCCATAAAGGGTCTCCCTCCTGCTTGGGAAAGGACTCCTACTCTGTCTGTGGAGTAGGATCTATTTTCTGTCTCTCTCTCAATAAACTTTCTGTTGCTGGTTGGCTCCCTCTTGAATTCTTTCCCACGCAAAGCCAAGAACCCGCCTGGTGAGTTCAGGGGGCTTTCCTCCTTCACTGGGACACTCCTTGTGTCATTAGGGAAAGAGAGGACATCCGAACTGTGCCTTCAATGATAAATGGCTCTTCAATTTGTGCCTCCTGCTCTGTGTTCACCTTTTTCTCCTTTCTTGCCTTCTTTTGGGTTGATTACTGTTATTGCATTTTTTCCCTTATTAGTTAAGAAGGTCTACATTCTTTTCCATTTGTGAGAAGCTACTCTAGAAATGTAATAGGCACCTCTGAGTTATCCAAGTCCAGTGTTAATCCCTGGTTTTGCCCCACTCCTGGAGATGCTTGGTTATTTTTATTGTGTGCTGGGCATTGAATTTGAAAGATTGTTTATAAAAATATTTATGACCTCATATGATGGCATCTTCAACCGGAGAGATGTTTGTTTGTTTC
Source organism: Eulemur rufifrons (assembly GCF_041146395.1). Classification (NCBI taxonomy): domain Eukaryota; kingdom Metazoa; phylum Chordata; class Mammalia; order Primates; family Lemuridae; genus Eulemur; species Eulemur rufifrons. Next base: position 14,344,764 of record NC_090987.1, read on the forward strand.
TGCCACACTCCCTGGAGACACTAGCAGTCTGAGGTAGCAAACTTGATGCACATTCAAGGCTTGACATTTTCTTGGCTGAACAGATGACCACACAAGGACTGATTTATTTCCAGCTACCGAAATGCCTGTGATGCAGTCTTGAAGCATGCCAGCTATTGGTGGGCCCTAAGATGCTATCTTTTGTCCCCTCAGCTTTTGAAAGGCTGCCAGAAGCACAGCCCAGCATCTCAACGGTCTCTTCTGCATCAGCAAATGCTCCCAGGACAAAAGCTGCCCCGGGTGATATGGTTCCCTCTCTGGGTACCAACTGCCTCCCACATTTTGGTTAGTAGTTTTTCACCACCTTATTAGGTCTCTGATGCTTTTAATAAAATATTTTTTGCATTTAATCCATATTTTCTAATTATTTCCTAAGGAACAATTTGTCTGAACTACTTAGTCTGCCTTTTCTGATGGGAAGCACTCAGTAGGTAGACGAGATGGGGAAGGATGTTCCAGGCGGTGGGCAAAGCGTGAACAAATACATGGGGTTGGGGAAATACACGAGGCGGGGGGCGGCGTTTGGGGAAAAGTGAGTGGCTGGAGCGCCAGATGCAAAGAAGCAAAGAAGTAGGACAGGAGGCCGGGAGGCAGGAAAGGATCACTCTGAAAGGCTTTGAATGCCACCTCACAGTGTTTAAACCCTATTCTGTGGCCAACCGAGGAGACTGAAGGTTTCAGAGCAAGGGAAAGATATAATCAGATCTGTGCTCTGGTATTTTACCTTAAGCTGTGGTGTGGACGATGTCTTAGGGGAAGGGATGGAAGGTGAGAAAGGAATAAAGCCAATTATGAGACGACTGTCCTGCGTTCAGTGACGAGGGAAGGGAGGGGAGGTGGGAAGGACAGAGCCACGGAAGATCTCAGAGGAAGAAGCCGCGAAATTTGCTGGCTTCCCTAAAATTCTTTGTTGAGCATATAAGTTGACATGTAGTCAGTGTTGAGTCCTGTTACTGGCATAGAGCAGGAGGAGGAATTTGTCACCTTACCTGTAATCAAACCATCCTGGCACCTTGAATGGTCAGAAAGTCAGTTCACTAGAGGGCTAAGATCTGTAGAAAAGAAACAGCCACAGGAGAGTGAGAAGGCAAGGGGCATACACATAGGGATCCCTCCTCCCATGTGGCTCTTTGGCCAGTGTGGCGCCTCCCCTGCTGTGACATGTTTTTTTTTTTTTTTTCTATCTTTCTTTCTTTAATTTGGAAGTGGAAATGGCTTTTTTTGTTGTTGTTTTTTTGTTTTTTGTTTTTTCCCCTTTAGGCCAGGGAAGCTGGAGAAAAGCGAAATTAGGTTCAGTGATGGGAGCAATCACCAAGCTCAGATAGGAAAAGGCAAAAATCAATTGCGGAATTGGCTGTCTCAAGCTGGGGCTCAGAGGCAACAGCTGACTCACCTTGACTCTAGAGAATCATCTTTACTCGACTCCCAACTTTCCTCGCTGCTTCTGTTCTTCTCAAACCTAGGTCCTTCGAGGCATCATTCGGCAAAATAATTTTAGACGATAACTTCAGTGCTCCTGAGGGGCTGTTTGTACCTGATGGCGAGAGCTGCAAAGAGCATGACATCATCAGTAACCAATAAGGCAGCCACGGTGCTGTCTCTTGCCAGGCAGCGGAGGCTGTCTTGGGAATTCTTCTCTTGGAATGGACTTTTAAAAGCCTGCAGCCCATTGTGACTTGGGGCAGGTTACTTAAACTCTTTGTGAGCCATCTGTGAAACAGAGATAACAACAGTTCCTCTCTTTGAGTGTTCCTGTAATAATTAAAATGAGATAATACATGTAAAGTGCTTAGGATAGTGCGGGGCGCGTAGTAGGCTCTCTGTAAGTATGAACTATTATTTTCCTTTTGAATGTCCTCCATGGCATCAAATCTTTTATTCATTCAACAAACACTTTTGAGTGTGGACTATCTGGAAGACACCATGCTGGCTTCTGAGGCTACAAAAAGGAAGAGAATTCAGTGCTTGCTTCCAAGCAGCTCAAAGTGCGTCGCAGGAGACGACCAGTCCAGGGGCAGGTCTCTGGTTGGTAGAAACACAGGACACTATGGGAAGGGTCCAGGAGAGACCTCCAATCCAGACACATGTCTTAAAAGGTGAGTAGGAGTTCATCAGCCACAGAAAGGTATTCCAGAAGGAAGAAAGAGTGTATATAAAGGGCAACGGGCAAAAAAGTGGATGGAGCCTATAGGTATCTGTGAGTGGCTCTCTAAGCTGGGACCCTAGGTTGGATAGTCAGAGGTGAGGCTGGAGAGGTGGACAGATTCCAGATCCAGAAAAGCCTTCAAAGACATACTAAGACTTTGGACTTTATCTTAAAAACAATGGGGAACCACTGAAATCATTTCAGTAAGGAAGTGAGAAAATCAGCTTAATGATTTAGAAAGTGATCTGGCTGTGATGTAGACAGTGGGTTGGGGAGAGACAGTTCTGGAGGCAAGATCAGTCAAGACACTTTTTAAAGATCTGATAACGAAATGATGGGTGTGAGGTCTTGAGCCAAGGGCAGTGGCTGTGGGACAGAGAAAGGGGCAGAGCTGAGAGATACCGAGCAAGTGAAACTGTCACCAGTTAGGTAAAGAGAAGAAAGAGAACGAGAAGTCAAGGACAACTGCCAGTGTCTGGATCAGGCCACTAAGTGGCATGGTGCCCTTGACTAGGATGGAGAACACAATTAGGGCTTATTGTGGAGGAAAATGATGAGTAGAGTTTTAAGCAGGGTTTCAGATGTTTCTGGGATATCTAACAGACAATTAGATGTGTTTATATGAAGCCTAAGAGAAAGATTTGGCCTATAGATAAAGATTCATGAGTCATCAGCGTATGGGTTAGATCAGCCACCTGGGAAGATTCTTTAGAGAAGGCAGAACACTAGGGGTTTCCAGTGGCTGGTCCGAGGAAGATGGACACTCAGAAGAGACTGCACAGGAGTGTTCAGAGATGCAGGGAAGCCCAGGAGAGGGTGGCATTTGGGGAGCCGAAGGAGAAACATGTTTCAAAGAGGAGGGAGTGGTCCGCAGTGTCAGGTGCTGCATAGAGGAAGAGTAAGATAAGCACTGGAGGAGTCCCCTGGGTTTACCAAGTAGGAGGAGTTGAGATTTCTTAGCAGGGCCATTTGGGGAGGGTGGTTCAGGCGGACATGAGATTACAGGGGATTGAAGAGTGAATGTGGATTGAGGCAGTCATGTGGGAAAGGAAATGATTGTTTCAAGTATCTGGATAGGTAGAGAAAGAAGGCAAGAGTGAGTGAGAGGGAGATCCAGGATAGGTAGAGGGTTTTAAATTTTTGTTTGTTTGTTTATTAAGTAGAGCGGAGGCAGACATATGGGAGCCAGGGCAAAAGACAGGGGCCTGCTGATGGAGGCAGGACCCAGAGGAGAAAGGAACAGCATCCACAGCCCCAGGGCACGGACTCAGGCAGGAGGGCAGGTCTTTCCTGAGATGAATCAGCAGAACATAGAATGGAAGCAAAGACAGAGTTTGGAGGGTGGCAACTCGTTGAGAGAGTTCTTGCAGCATGGCGGGCAGCTGAGAGGGAGGTAGATGTGGAAATACAGCGGGCTTGAAAAGAGTAAGAATTATTTATAAAACCTGGGCCATGGAGCAGGAGGTGGGGCTGACCTTAAGCACAGTGAAGCCATGCCATGGTGGGGGTAGATGCTGGTTTGGGCGATGCCCAATCTGTGCTAGTATCAAACCGCTCTGCTCGGTGGTTTTCTTGTTGAGCCTGAGGACCCAGGTGTGGAGCAGAGGAGGCAGAGAGGGAATGAATCCCAGGCTGAGTGTCTCCAGGTGTGTGGAATGGAAGCTTGCAGAAGTGAAAGAGTTGAAGAGCTTAGCAAGAGCATCACCAGAGGGTAAGCTCAGTGCTCTAGACTGTATAGAAATCAAGATGGCAGGAGGCTGATGGATGGAGAGAATGGAATAGGTTGAAACAAACGTTTTTGAGAATAAATATTATTTTTGATCATAGTTTAAAATAATTTCTAGTCAAATCTTCTGAAGAAGGTGGGTGATCAAATAGGTATAATATTAAAAGCAACCAAAAAACCCAAACTCTAATATTGAAGGAGAGAAGTTGGTTTTCTTTTGTGATTGTTAAACTAGCACTGGAGTTAGCTCTATGAAAAATTCATTAACTGGATCTTTCATTAACTGTGAGTGAATGGTTCAGTAATTATAACAAATGTACACATTTTGAGCCATGGCGGTCCTGTTGGAATGAGGGTTTTGTCCCTCAAGTTGACTACTCTTGATATGTAAGTCCTAGAGCACATTCATACTACTTTACAATGTTATTTAACCATATTATGTGTGTGCCTTGACTCCCAATTGGATTATAAGATTCTGAAAGAAAGTGGGTTATCTTACACCTTTTTGTGTGCTTTTAGTTGTTAACATAGATGCAGGGCCCAAATGAAGAGTGCTCATAATTATTTGTGAAAGGAATGAGACAATGTACTTGTCTTGAGAATAACTAGACAGTAAATGCTGTGTTGTCTGGACTTTTCCCAACAGGAAAGCTGTGGAAGTGGGCGTTTTTTTGATATGCTCTATTGCAAATCATTGGATGCAATCATTGAAATTCAGCTGCAGTGCCAGCACATTTGAAAGAGGTCTGATAAAAATGCAAAGTCTATGCTGTCTCCAATGACTTCAGCTAAGTAAAATAAGCCTAGAAGGGAAAATAAACCTTTTTCTAAAACTTCACACAGGGAGATAGTTTCCTAAGTTTCTGAGAAATGACTAGCGGTAGTTCCAAAGTGGAGTTGGATTAGGACTGTGAGAAGCCAAAGGTAACCACTGTGAAAAATAATGGGGCAATTGGGAAGCACAGGTTATCTTAATCAGGCTTGGAGAGGGAGTGATAGAAATGCAAATCTGAGCTGCCTCTGGATCCCCTGACTAAATAGAAACACCTAGAGGCAGAATCAATGTTTCACTATTCGATGATGACTGCATTTTCTATAGGTTGAAAGCATAAAAGTAGGAAACTTTCAAAGTTCTCAGGAAATGTCAGGTAAATAGATTAACAATCATTGCTTTTGCCAACCCACACTTCCTGGCCTCTCGCCTCCCCTGGGGAGGGTTTGGTGTCTCCATCCCACCCTTCCTGTCCTGGACACAGTTTGCAAACTTAGCTGCTAATTAGCTTGTGATTGTATCTTGGCTTAGGAGGGAGGTGAGGCAAAGAGATCCCAGGTGAGTGGAGAACAGGCCAGGCTCGGAGCTCTCAGCCATGGCATGGGGGCCTCTGGGGAGAGCCTGAAAAAGTGCAAAAGAGGGCACCAAGATAAATTCCATCGGCTTTAGAATTTTGCTGAGGGTCTACTCTACGTCACACTTCGTGCGCGCGCGTGCGTGTGTGAGTGTGTGTGTGTTTGTGTGTGTCTGAGTGCACATTACTGATCTGGTGTTTTTCTTCCTGAGTTGAGGATCAAAGCATATTTAGGGAATGCTGGATCAAACTGCTGAGACTGGGACTTTCCTAGGAAGTCGGAGGCTGTTGTCTCCATTGCAACAGGAGGCGGATAGAGTCAGGTAACGTTTTGCAAACATACTTTTCCAAGCTCCTGAGTCCGAGCTTGGAAAGGCCCAAGGGAGGAAGCGAAGCAGGTTGCAGCTCTGTGTCACTGCAAATGGGCTCTGCACTCTCAGCCTAGAATTGCACTGAGCTGAAGATTCTGGAAAGATGGGAGACAGGGGGCAGCGAAGAAAGGTACCCACTCCTTAAGTGTGGGCTGCGCATAGTGACTTCCTGCCAGGGAGGACAGGATTGGGGGGGCAGGGGAGGGAGACTGACACACAGTACCTCAACCAGGTGATCAAGGTCAACATCAACAGCGATGAGTCATGTCAACAGTATATATCCTTGATAGGATGTGATAAGAATGGCACTTTACTTCTATGGTTTCCTGCAAAGCCCATAACCCTAGCCTAATCATGAAAAAACATCAGATAAATACCAATAGAAGGGCAGTCTACAAATACCTGACCAGTACTCCTCAAAACTGTCAAGATAAGGGGCTGCTGTCCTGCACCAGCAAGAGGAGCAGGCAGATTGAGGACAGTGTGCATGTGTGCGTGGTCTGCAACAGCCTGGCACACACGCGCGCGCGCACACACACACACACACACACAGGCTGCTGCTTTACTTTTGATTTTCAATTCTTATGCAAAATGTCTCTTACATTCATGCTAACCCAGAACTAAGCAGGGAGGAAAATTCTGGGATATAAAGATCTAAGTAGACACAGCTCAAATCTACCACAAGGCCATAGCATCTTCTCAGAGTTCTTCTTTACACCCCAATCCCAGGTTGAGTTCCCTGCATCACCATTATTCTCTCTTCCAACCCTTTGTTTCTTTCACTGCACTTATAAATTTCAACTACATGCTCATTTGTTTAATGGTTTATTATATGTCTTTGTGCTACTCATCTATAAATTTCCTAAAAGCAAGGACTTTGCCTTATCTATGTCTGAATCCTCAGAATCTAATTATGATTATGACAATTATGATGATAAACAATAACAACAGCCACTTGTGCAGCTCGTACCATGTGCTGGACCTGGCTGTAGTGGTTTACGTACATACTTTTTTGCCTTGTTGAACATTGAGCCCAGTACCTGGCAGGGAGCAGGTACCCTGTCTCTGACCTGGACCCCTGGGGGTGCCCATTGGAATTCCCAGAGTTCATCTCACCTGCCCAAGGACCTATGGGAGTGGATGAAAAGGGATTTCCTAGAGGCTACTCTGTTCTGAGGTGAAAGAGGGAAAGAAACTCACAATAAAGTAACTTGGGGTTTTAAAGAATCCCTTTTCTTATCTGAAGGAGCTTTTTATTCTAGAGAAGATTTTGTCCTGATCCACCTTTGGCCTTCCAAAGCACAGCCATCGGGAACATAAGCCCTCCCAGGGGGATCCCTGATGTCCAGCCAGCTCCTCCGTCATCCCCAAATTGCCTTCCTGGTGGCCCAGGCCCATCTGTCTGACACTCAGGGCTCACTGTCCCCCTTGCTAACTCGATAGGACTCGGGTTTAGCTTCAGGACATTGGAGATGGCCAACTTCAGCGTGGAATGTTATTGAATCTTCTTTAAAAGTTGCTTTTAAATACTCTTTGCTAATATATTGCTGATAGGCTGCTGTTATTTGTGGTTCTATTGCTTTATTGATCCCTGTGTCCCGTGGGCAAGCTGAATGAGGAAGGAGGCTTGAGCAATACCACGATGAGCAGTCTGAGCCCTACGTGCTTCTGTTTCTCTTGGTTGTTCCTCTGGATTTGTGCGGAAACTGTTTGTGGGAAAAGGAAAGACCCTTCAAGAAGAAGTTATAAAACTTAAAAAAAAAAAAAAGTTTAATAATGGAAGACACCAATTAACCCACCAAAATGGATGGCAGCAAATTCGTGAGTGAAAGAAATTCTCTTGGGGGGTGTCTGTCCTTGGGTCCTCCCATCTCCCCTTTCTACTTGTGTCCCCTACTTGAAGCCAAGGCACCCAAGCCACCTAAGCTACTTCCTGTGAGGAAGGCAGTCTGATGGATTCTTCCAGAATGAGATGGTAATTTAATATGCTCATCTTAGCATAGGTTATGTGCACTTTAAATCAGGGAGCTAGGAAGCCTCATGCCCTGCCAGTGTGAGTGTGGACTGGGGTAGCCTTTATGGAGCCATCAGTCACTATTTGTTCAAGTTCACTATACTTCTGCCTTCCATCCAGCAATTCCACTCCTGGTATTCACCTGACAGATGTTCTCAGGCAGGGCCATAGGAGAATATGCATGAAGATGTTCTCTGCAGCAGTGTTTATGGTGGCAGAGAGTGGGAGGCAAAATGGGGGCCTATTTCTGGGGTGGCAGATGGGAAAAATGGGGTGATGCACTCTATGGATTACTATTGAGCACTTAGGGGCAGTGGATCATAGCACACACAGTAATATAAATGGACCTTACAAAACAGGGTGATGAATAGAAAGTATAAGAAACAGGATGAGATAAACTAATACAACACCAATTACATAAATTGGGACACATGTGCACCCAACAATATACATTTTATGTGAACACATACAAACAAAGTAATAATGTTGCTGTGAGAGAAGGGAATTGGTATAGAGTGGAGTGCCTCATCCTTGGCCTACTGACGTTTGGGGCCGGAGGATTCTTTGTGGTGGGTGGCTGTCCTGTGCATCGTAGGATGTTTAGCAGCATCCTTGGGCTCTACACACTAAATGCCAGTAACATCTCTTTAGCTGTGAAAACCAAAAGTGTCTCTGGGCATTGCCAAAAGTACCCTGAGAAAAAAAAATCACCCCTGGTTGAGAACCACCAGTGTAGAGAACAAAGATAAAAGGGAATGAATAAAAATATATATCTAAGGGAAAGATAAATAAACAAAAATGAATATCCAAAGAGGACAACATTTAACTCAAAAGGATACATTATGAGAGGCGGGGTTTCAGGCAGCAGTGTCAGAGCAAGTGGCATTTTTCATCTCAGATGCCATAATGGTTGCTGTCCCTTCTGTGTGTGTGTGTGGGGGGGGGGGGTTCCACTGTGCATGCAGGAGGTACAAAGTCATTCCTTGTTTCTTAGACTTGTGGTATTAGAAAGGAACTGCCTCAGAAAGAAATGTCTGAGCATGGCTCCATCCTGAGTGGCTAAATGGCTAAATTGGGTCTGGAAGATGCAGCTGTTTCTTTGAGGGGAGACCGGTTGCCCCGTTGGCACAGTGAGCCATGAATGTCCTTCTTCAGCCCATCAGGGAGCAAGGACCTGGGGCCTCCTGTCCTGTGTTCTGGTCTGCCCTGCCGGTGGAGGAGAGCCTGCTGGACCACTGTCACCTCGTGGAGCAGAAACATCATACAACCCACTGTTGACCTCCTTCCTCTCTCTGCTGGACCCACCATCGCCATCAGATGCTGAGCTCGCTGAGGCCCAGCTGGGAGGGAGGCAGCGGAGGGACATGGGCGATCATGGGAGGGAGGGTGGTTTGGGAAGCTGTCCATGGTGCTGATTTGACCTTTCCACAGCAGATCTTAGCAAACAATATTTCACCTTAGGAAATTCTTCTTAGGAAGGGACTGTCCCTAATTGTAGAAAGGCCAATTTGGGGGGAGAAGAGGCCTGTTAGCCTGCTCCTGCTCAGCTTCCCCTTGCTGTAAAACCCACCTTAGATCTTGTGAAATTCAAGTTTTACGAACATTGTAATTAGTGTTTTTTTTTTTTTTTGTTTTTGTTTTTTGTTTTTTTTTTTTTTTTTGAGACAGAGTCTCACTCTGTTGCCCAGGCTAGAGCGAGTGCCATGGCGTTAGCCTAGCTCACAGCAACCTCAAACTCCTGAGCTCAAGCGATCCTCCTGTCTCAGCCTCCCGAGTAGCTGGGACTACAGGCATGCACCACCATGCCCGGCTAATTTTTTCTATATATATTTTTAGCTGTCCATATAATTTCTTTCTATTTTTAGTAGAGATGGGGTCTCGCTCTTGCTCAGGCTGGTCTCGAACTCCTGAGCTCAAACGATCCGCCCACCTCGGCCTCCCAGAGTGCTAGGATTACAGGCGTGAGCCACCATGCCCGGCCCTGTAATTAGTGTTTTGTGGTTGTAGTTGCATGGAAGGCAAATTTGGGGATGCAGCTACTCTTGGTGTGGCTCTGGAAAAAGAGGCTGCAGAAACCCAACCCTGATCACCAACTCCAGGCCCCGCAGTGTGACAGTCATTGACACACTGTCTCTCTCCTTCACCTTCTTCTTCTCTTTCTCATTTCCTTCCCTTACTTTACCTCCGGTTTCTCCTCTTCCTTCTTTTTCCTTTCCTTTCTACCTCACAAAATATTTAGAGCAAATTACAAAAATATCTAAATGAAGAAGAAAAGTATTAATTAATTAATTAACCATAGGACCAAGAAGTCTTGACCCAGGGTCAGACCCAGGAACATTTTCTCACACTGATGGTTATGGGTAGAATTGTGTCTCCCCTCTCTGCCCCACCAATTCATGTGTTGCCGTCTAAACCCCCAGTACCTTAGAATCCTTTAAAAGGATACTAAGAGCAGGGGTGATTTGGTGGTACATGTTTTATCACTCCAACCAAAGGAATAATGCCTCGCTAATCTCCTGGTCTCCATGGTGCCGCAATGAGGGATCAGTTGCAGGAGATCAATTCTGATGTCTTGGTCTGAATGTCAGTGGTCTTTATGTCATTGCACCCTGCCCTAACATGTGTGCCCTGAATCACTGCTGTGCAGAGCAAGGAAGGAGTATTCTGGAAGTGAAAGCATAGACAGTGTCTGTCTCCAAGGTTGGCCACCACCATCATTTCCATAAATAATTTTATGCTTAGTGAACCATTGTGGACCTGACCAATGCTTCCTCATGCTTAATAAATCCATAAATAAATATGGATTTATCCTTGTCTTTAATTTTTTTTGCAAGTAATCCCTCCCCTACCCCTTAGAAATAGCCCCATTTAAGGAGGAAAAAGAGTCCAGGAAGCAGATAAAAGTGAGAGAGAAGGGATTTACAAGGGATGTTGCCAAAAATTTAGAGCATTTTGAGTAAAGGATACTGTGTACCATCACATGGCTTTAGCCAAAGGCTGGACAGATATCCTCACACAAATGAGCTCCCAAAGCTAGGAAGTATCTTCCACCAATGAGCACAATCTGTCATTCAGAGGGTCCACCTGGACTATAAAATTTCTCTTGTTTTGGCTATCCTGATGTAGCTAAATGGAGACCTGGGATCCTTAGCCTTGAAATCTGCCAGCTTTAGCCACTGTTTCACTTTCTGAGTAACAGTGATGGGCCATTCAAGTCAGGAGATGGCAGAGGTGGGAGAGGTTTGCGTGATAATCTAGTCTAGCCTTGGCATAAGCTGAGAATGTTTATGCAACTGTTCTCTAAGATGATCCTCTCTGTCCAGAGGTCTGCAAAGAAATAAGGGCATGCCATCTGGGAAAGGTGCCAGCAGTGGGTAAGCAGGATTTCATCTTAGAACCAAAGCCCACGCTGCTTCGCATTCAAGACCATCATGGTTTGCCCCAAGGTGGCGCTAGGCCCAAGAATGTTCTTGGCATGTGCCTGAGACAACCCAGGGCTCCTCTAACAGGTGGAACCCCACCTGTGGCTCCTGCCTTCCCAGGGCTGCCTCCCAGCCCTGCACAGGGAATGTCTTATTGAGTAGTTGCAGCCACCAGTAGCTGATGCTGGGAGTTCGTCTGCCAAAAAGTGTCTAAATCACTCTGGTCTGTGGAAGATTCTTTTTTCAACTGCGTAAATTCAGCCTGTAGGTGACACCTGCTCTACAAGTTTGGAAGTTGTAATTGCTTTTTCATAAAATGAGTTCAGGCTATACAATAAAGGCATTTGAGAGAGTTGCCACAGATAAGGGTTCAGGTTGTGGGGGAAAAAACAGGGAAGCAGTAGGCTTTGCAGTAGTGTTTTGCAAATTTGGCTGCACATTAGAATCTCCGGGAGAGCTTTAAAAAAGTATGGTTTGTGGTAGATTGCAAACAATGGCTGCAATCCTTCATTCCCCTGTTGACAATGTGCTTTTGCAGCTTTTCCCATCAAGAAGTGGAGTTTCTTTCACTCCTTCCCCCGTGAGTCTGGGCTTGACTTTTGGTTTCCCTCAGTCAGCAGGTTGCAGCAGAAGTGATTATACCAGTTCCATGCCTAGGCCTCAAGGGGCCCAGCGTGTTTCACCTGGTCTCCTGCAACCCTGCTCAGGCCAGCCTACCAGAGAATGAAAGACAACAGAGCTCAGCTGTCCAGACTAAGGCCATCCTAGACTGGCCAGCTCCCAACCAACTGGGGTGCCGCCTGCAGATGTGTGAGTGAGCCCAGCCCAGCCCAGAAGAACCACCCAGTTGAGACCAGCCCAAATTGACAACCAACAGAATTGTGAGCTATAAACATGGTTGTTCTTTTAAGCCACTATATTCTAGAGTGGTTTGTTATTTAGCAAAAACTAACTTATATACCACTGTTTGAGGCCCACCCCTATCAAATTGGATTAATTGATCTGAGATGGGCATTAGTATCAGTGTGTGTGTGTGTGTGTGTTTGTGTGTGTGTGTTTTGAGATAGAATCTCACTCTGTCACCCTGGCTAGAGTGCAGTGGCATCATCATAGCTCACTGAAACCTCCAACTCCTGGGCTAAAACGATCCTCCTGCCTCAGCCTCCTGAGTAGCGGGGACTACAGGCATGCACCACCATGCTTGGCTAATTTTTCTATTTTTTGTAGAGATAGGGTCTTGCTGTTGCTCAGGCTGGTCTTGAACTCATGACTTCAAGCAATCTTCCTGCCTTGGCCTCCCAAGGTGCTAGGATTACAGGTGTGAGCCACCATACCTGGTCTGTATCAGTATATTTTAAAAGCTCTCTGGGTGATTCTAGTGTTGAGAACCACTAGTCTAGATATGGGCACTTAATGCTTCATGGGCTGGATTATAGGTGGGTTAGACCAAAGCTTAACCTAATGAGACTTCTTTGAAGATTGTGGATATTTGAGTTTAAAATGAATAAAAGAATTCTTTAATTCATTAACTTATAGAAAATTATAAGCCAAGATATGATCTGTACACAAAATATAAACATATCAAAAAATTTGGAGCAAATGAAAAGATGGAAAGGACTTTAGATAAAACCTATTTTCACCTTGACTTTGTACAGTAGGAGAAATGGAAGCCCAGAGGGTTTAAATGACTTGCTCAAGGCCATACAACTAATCTGTGGCACAATCTAGACTTCATATGCGGCCTCCTGACTCCAGATTTGTGTTCATCTGTTTTCCTTGATTGTTCTACAGGGTGACAATAACATGATCCTTCTTTTGACTCACCACACCTGACCTCATATGGCACCTGTACAAAGACTAGGAATTGGTTAAGAATAAGATCATCTTTATGGAACATCCCCAGCCTTTTGTGATTTCTAACAAGGATGACAGGTTTGTTGATTCCAAAATGTACCTTGCATTCATCAGAAATAGAAGTTGCAGTCTCACGAAGTAGAGCAGCTTTACTGTTCTTTACCAAACCACAACGGGATGCAGTAGGGGCAAGGTCACTTAATTCTTTCCGTTGAAAAGACAAAGAAGGCAACTGACACATGGTCAATGAATTAAAGCAGTTTATTTAACATTAATTGCAGAATTTACAGCACTACCATTTAATGATAGGAATAAAAATAGAAAGAATCCAGTGTAAGCAATGTTGCAGACAAAACATCAGGGTGGGAAATGAGCAAAATTGAAAATGCAATTAACATTCAAAGAAATATTCCAAAGGACTGGGAGCTCATCAAGGGGTGAGCATCCCCTCAATAATGACGTGTGATCCTCATCCCCACCGGGATTTCAGGGCAGCCACTGACACATATACCCTGTTGACCATCCCTGGAAAATCTTTCAGCACAGTCTGACTCAACATGTCTGAGACGGGGCAAAATTTGGATTAGAATATGCTTTGGAAAGATAGCTCAGGGTGAAAAGACAATAAGAACATACATTAGTGTGTGGGGTTTCTTTTTCAAAACAGAAAGGAGTGCAAATTTTAGGGGTGTGTTTTCCTGATTTTTAAACATAAGAGATGATGTCAAAGGGATTGACTAGAAAGAACAGTTTAAAGTTTTCCCCTATCATTTTCTTGGAGATAATATCTGTAAAAGCAAGGAAATAGAACAAGAGGTGAGCATGTGACTCTCTGATCTCTTGTCCTCTTGGAATCTGGAAAGAATCCTATGAAAGGTAGTTGGGTCTCTACTAAAGAGCTGGGTTTCTGGAACAGCTACCTAGAAGGTAGGTGGCAGAGCATGGTTTTTGACAGGGAGGCTCACCCTCTATAGCCATTTCCCCATGATATAATGGGTCTCTTTTCCATTTTAAAACTTTAAACAGTGCTGGGGCAAATTCTTCTCTCTTTACCTCGTTGTAGTCACCTTTAAATGCCATGAAGCAACCAACAGATGAGAAGAAAGGATCCAAACCCCACAGGCCAGCATGTGAAATCAAAAGGTATTTTTCATACCAAAATAAATACGTCTGGGGCCAGGGACTAAAGTGAGAGAAGAACCAGGGCTGATTTGGATCCTGAGAACAAAAGAGAATGGAAGAAAATACACTGGAGCTTGTTTTCATTCACTTTGATAGGAAGATGTTAATAGCTTCTCTTGTAAGAATTCATTGAGAATTCTGTGCCAATAAATTATTGGCAGTACCTGTGCCAATAAATTATTATTTGGGTGGAAATATTTGAATATGAAGGATGAAAAAAATTGACCAGGCTCTTTCTCTCCGGTCTAGGAAAACACCTTTGAGAAAAGTAAAGGATGAAGAAGAGAACTAATAGAAATGTTGGTCAATCCCTAATTACATTTGCCTATGAAATTCTTCAGCATCCTAGACCTGGAGAGAAAAGATTGAACTGCTCTAGGATTGAAGTTAAAAAATAAGGTTTGATGATTGAAAATATGGATTAAAATAGAAACCAACACCAAGATCATGCCTTTGTCATCTCAGATCTGCCTCCAAACTTCAGTGGTTTGTTATCAATTTGTCAGTGTGAAGTTTGTGTTCTTGTTTCAGAAATTTCAGTATGCCAGGTGTTTTATAACCTTTAATGGTAAGAAGTTTGTAGGCACCATTTGGGCTTCTGTGACACAAAACAACATATAAAGAAAGGAAATAATATTCTATTTTTGTTGAAGTATCTGTTAATGATATGACTACCCATCCAATAGCTAGATAGTCTTTGGATACTTAACCTTTCTTTCCAGGTGGCAGGTTCCCTGTCATAATCTGAAAAAAACTTTCCTGGACAGTAAGCTGACTCTTAAGCTAAATGTCAAATTGATCTAAAGCAAGGGATATGGGGGAAAATCCCCAAGTTCTACAACTCTTTGCATAGGACTTGCAAGTGGCCATTGATGGCCATGTTCTTGGTTGGTTCAACAGCTGTGGGTCCAGGCTGTCTCCAAAGAAAAATCACCAGCATGTGCACGGCCCTGACATGGGAGCAAGGCACAGAGGCACAGTGGGGTCTCCTTTTCCTCTTGTATTTTTCCAGATCAAAGAATTGGGAATAGTTAAAATATAACTTAGAAACAAAACAATAGAAAACCCCATTCTATACCTTCCTTTTTTTTTCCTTCTAAATAATCATCTCCCAAAGTTATAGATGAGATAGCTCCACAGGATGCAGTGCACAGGTAGGAAGGGAGCGTCTGATGTGGAAGAGCCCCACTAGATTGCAGGGACCTGGGCCCTTTGGGAGTCAGGATGGAAGAAGGTGCCTTCATTGATGTCCCAGGTAAAGCCAACCAGATGGGCCACTACAGCCTTGGCCAGGTGGAGCCTGACTTGGGGAAAGGTGAGTGTCTGGTGGGTCACACAAGATTTGAAATTGCTTGTTTTCTTTTTCTTATCTTTCCCGTATGAATTGGGGTCTGCCTTCATGCTGGCATGTGCTCAAGGCCAAGGGATCTCAGAGAAGTGTTGGGGTCCAGAGAGAGTTTTGTCCCAGTTCTCTTTAAAGCTGACAGATATGGAGATCTCTTCCTAGTGCTGAAACCTACCTTCTAGTCCATGACCTGCTATTTCCCAGGTGAGGCCCACGTTCTCCCATGAGGACAGGAGAGAAAACCAGGCCAACCTAAGATAATTCCATAGTTCTGTGTCTCCAAGGAAAAGGACATCCACTGGCACAAAGCATTGAGTAAAAACCCTTTAATAACAAAATAACATTCACGATGTAGCTACTTCAATTGTCTGGAAAACTCAGCTTACACTTGATTCAACATATCACTTTCCACAATGTTAAAAAAAAAAAAAAAAGGACATAAAATGGCATAACAAAATATACCTCGAATTTCATAAGACAAGTCTTCTTGGCAAATCCTAGAGAACCAGACTCATGGTTGCCTGTGATAAAAAGGGCTGGGCACGCTCACGTCTCAAACACCCCTCTGTTTTCTTTGGATCAAAAATGCATTCGAACTTTGTAGATACTACAATATCTGCATCAAGAGAAACAGTTTGTGGGTTTGTAAGTGGGAGGAGAACTTTGCTGAAACAAATATCCATTTTACTGTGGAAGAACATATAAAGCTTTCTGGAAGATTAAACACTATTACAATAATCAACTGCCTTACAAAAGCCAATTTAAAACTTTTTGTATCCATTCCCATGTTTGGCAGATTAATAAGGGGAAAAATAAAAAGACTACATTACAGAGCTTTCAGGATCATAATCTACTTGATAAGGCCAAATAAAAATGTTTCTTTATATTATTAATGAGAGGACATTCCCAATATATTCTCACTGACAGATAATATGAATGCTCTACTATCAGTGATTTCCAATATTTTGCATAGCAGACGGCTGCTTTTCTATCATTATTTCCTAAGCTGCACTCTCCTATGCAAAATAAAGTGTGCTTGGCAGTTGATCTGGCTTTGTGTCAAGCATATTGGTTTGGGAAATAGGTATGGAACTTGACAATGGGTCTCAGAACCCAAATATAAGAAAGAACAAGTTTGCCCAATCCACTGCCACTGAAAAATACTTTTTGAGATACAGAGAGCTCAGATAATTGGGGGATTTAAAGAAGATGGTTTTCCTAAACTCGTTTCAAAACTCCTTCTTATACTCCCCTTTAAAAAGTAGACGTAACATAGTGGGGCAGATAAAAAGTAAGTTAGAGTCACCTCTGACTCTAGGGAGGACAAACCATACTATAGCTGCACGGGTGAGGTTTGGGGGAATGGCCACACATTTTTGCCCAAATCACCAGAACAGTTGGTGGGGATGTCCATGAGAGTGGACAAAAAAGTCAGAGAAGAATTATTGATATTGATGCCATTTGAGTTTCTACTGGGAACTGACCTAATAACAAAAATACTAGAAGAAACCACACATAGTCAAAAATAGCCATTCCCAAGCAGAGACCCAAGAGGGCAAGAGCTGGATGAATTACCATCTCCATATACATGGCCAGTTAGGTCTAAGGTCATGAACATAACTCCTTTTAGTGGAAATTAAAAATGCAGTGGTGAATTGTGTTTCAATACTTCTTTTCAAACCCCTCTAGGATATAGTGATATATCTGGGTTATGAGGGTCCCAATTTGTGGAATGCAGGTTGGCTAACTCAAACTTAGAATGGCCTTTCTCATTATAAAATTTGAACCCAATTCAATCTGACTCATTTTGAGATCCCAACAGATGTAAAGGTATTTTTGAGGTGAGACATCTCCCAATAAAACCAATATTACCACTGTCTGAGGCTGAACTGTGTACATTTTCACAGTTTAATGTATACACAACTGTTCCACAACTGCTAACAAACAATAGGCGCCCATGCATAAATAAAGTCCATTGAACCAAAGGGGAAGATCTAGTTCAAAATGAAAAATGTTGCTATTAAGACCACAATGCATCACACTGCTAAATTTTTAGCCTCATGCATAAAATTATAGCACTGATTGGCAGTTGCTAATTATAATACTACACTGTTAACACAGAACAATTAATTGTTCAGACCAAGTAGCACAAATGTAGAAAATAATTATTTTTTTTTCAACAGAGCAAATGAACACAGATTGTTTCTTCAGCAAAATATGAAACTGTAAACTTTGGGCTCATTCTGCAACTTTCCCCAATCCAGAATAAATCAAATCCAAAGGGGAAAAAAAAGAACATACATTTTTTTTTAAGCGCACCTTTTCGTCTATTACAAAAGCACAACCTAAAACGTATAAAGCTTTTTTTTCTTTTTTCTTTTTTTAAATCACAGTTACCAAAAGAAACAGTGAATAATT
The DNA here is from genome assembly GCF_041146395.1 of Eulemur rufifrons. NCBI lineage: Eukaryota > Metazoa > Chordata > Mammalia > Primates > Lemuridae > Eulemur > Eulemur rufifrons. The sequence continues at coordinate 14,362,627 of NC_090987.1, forward strand.
TATTACATACGCTATAATAACATTACTCTAAACACTATTATCTATGAGGTATATCTGAGAAAATTCGGTAAGGAATTGCGCGGTCTGCATTGCCAACATGCCCAGGTTCATAGTAAAGCTTTGGAACCGTGAAGAACTAGAAAAAAGGGAAGAACGGGGGAGGCAGAGGAGGAGATATAGAGAAAGAACCTTTGGTATTAGTACAAATCTTGTTCTTTGCAGGGTTGCATTGCAAAGCACCACAGTACAATAAGCCCACCCATTGAGAGTATGGAGGCCCAGTTGAAGCTGAGGTATTCACAGGAAGGATTAAAAAAAGCAGAGAGGTCCAGACTGGCTAAATCGTTGCTTTGGTTCAAGCAAGGCACTCGTCCCGTGGTTATGTCACACTTTGCAAGTGAAGCATGAGGCTGGGGGGGGGGGTTGCTGAGGAGGGGTCTGCCAACAGGGGATGTTTTCTGTGTTCAGGCTGCCATCGCTCTTTCTAGATCCTCTCTCGTAGGGGTGTGGTGGCAGGAAAGCTGGGGAAGGTGACGTTTGCTTATGGGGAGCACTCTGCTGCTCAGTGAATTAGGTCATCTTTGCGGTGTCTCCCAGGGATTCTGAGAATTCCATTTCCAATAGGAATTTGGGAAGAAAACCAAAGCAATTTGCTGTTTGGAAGAAAGGCCTTCCAGGTTTGCCTTATATAGGGAGAAGATGGGGCTCTGAGCTTGTTAGGACAGGAGAGAACGTTCACCATAGGTTAGGATGGTGCTTGGAAACTTCAGAAAGAGTATAACTGAGTGTTTCCTGCAGTGTGTTAGTCTGTCTTCTATATTCCTCTACTCGCTATGCTGTGTTGCTGCACGGCCCTGATGAATTGATTGGTCTTTTCCTTTCTTAGCTTCTTTGTCTAAATGGACCCTTAAAAAGCTCAAAGACAACACATTACATGAAATGCAAAATACTAGTGCTCAATCCAGAGCTATGTGGACTAGTGGTGGACCTTTTTATGTGTCTAAAACCCATGTGGTCAAATGCTGAGAAAGACTTGTGGGTGAACATACAAATCACTTTGATGAATGGATATTAATCATGATTTAATCATTTAGTGGAATCAAAAGAAACTTAAAGAAGACCAATTAATTTCATGAGTAAGATGGAAAGAGAGAAGTAACTTTCTAAGTCACCATTTCTTAAACTGGCATATCCATTCCTCTGAAATTTTGGGGTCATTTTTCATTTACAATAAATAACCCTTTACCATCAAATGATGTAAGGCTTCAACTTCTCCATAAAACCAGAGTTGGGTTAGAAATGAAATATAAACACGCACAAATGAAAAGGAAAAAGCTGAAGAGCTTAAATGTCACATGTGTAAATGGTGATCAAATTCCCTTTCTTGATAAATACTGACTTAAAATCATCCGTAATCATCAAAGTCAACAGGCCAAGAATGGGCTTTCTCCTCCCACTGAATCAAAAGCTTATTTACACAACACTTTGTAATGAGGAGGTTCAAAAGCCATCACATTTTTTGGATCAATACGTACTTCCCAGGGTAAAAACCCCTGTATGAGCCCTGATATTTCAAAGCAGGTCACCTTTATTAAGCAACTGATCATATGTGACTATGTTGAGGTACTAACATGATACTGAAAATGTTTGTGACTGTTTTTACAGGATGAAAATGTTCAGTGATAACCCTCAGTCCCTGCTCATTGCTAAAGGATTGCCACCTTCCTATTTGCCAATGTGTGACCTGTCTCATGCAGAAGTCCCACCACAGAATGCACAGAACACCGGGCAGGGGCCAGGAGGCGTAGGTGGGCTTTGCCTCTAGATAGTTACTTCCTTGACTTGGATAACTATTTCACTCCTCCAGGCCCCAGGGGCTGGGACTAAATGATTTCTAAGGTCCCTTCCAGCTCAACTATTCCATGGTTAGAGTTTCTACAATTCAATAATTGGAAATCTCTACTGTGGTAGCTCCAAAGCAGAGACAGAAGCCATGGCTAAGACTGAAGGCCATTTCCAATCAGCTTTCTTCACCAATTTGGAATCAGAATTTAAGGAATCCAATTACAGCAGCACCTGAACATGCATCCTGAACAGGTAGAGGGGACAGCGAACAAATGAGAAAACCACAGAAAATATCCCTTTCCGAATTAGCAGCCGCCGTCGCATAGATAATTATTTCTTTGGGGTATCTGAGCTGTGGCTGTACATACCATATGTCAGAGAGAATAGTTCAAATTATAAAAGAGCACAAGCAAAATGCAGACCGCACAGAGAAAGAAATCTTTGGTATCTTTGGTGTCATCAACACGATTAAAATTACAAATGGAAAAAGTCAGTGAGGTAGCCTTCTTTGGTTCTCACTAGGAATAGAAAGTTTTTCCTTTTTCTGCTTTTTTTTTTTTTTCCTTTTTTGTTTTGTTGCTTTACACACACACAGAGTTCATTCTTGGAAGCAGCTAATGTAAGGGTTTCTCTCTTTTTGTTTATGATTTTTTTTTAAAAATTTATGTTTCCAGTTTCTGTATAGAAGCCCCGAAATCCAGGCTGGTGACGCAGGGTCTCGGCTTATGTTTTCTGAGTGCACAGGTTCAGGTTGAACAGTCATTGCTCGTCCACAAAATTTGCTCTGTTGTTCTGACAGCAAACAAACTGTAGTGCTCTCTGTTGTTTTAAATAAAAAATATAAACTATACAGTGCACCTTTCACAGATGCTGAATAAATTAAATAAATAAGTTACAATATGAAGCCTCTGAGGGCCACAATATAATTAAGAGATGAAGTTCGCCTGGTACCAGGTGGGGCTGCGAACTTAAATTAAATAAGTTAATAATTGTTACTTAAACTACTTTAAGAGTTCATTCAAGAAGGAAAAATACCCCAAATTATTTTGTTGTAACCTGTATTTCTTCCCTGTCTGTAACAGAATGTCACTGCTTTATAAAGCAAACTAAACTTCAAGAGAATTCTAAATAGGATTTTGCATCTCTGATGCACCATTGGTCTAGGTTTTGATAAATAAGTACAAGGGGTAAAATCAAACTAAGAAAGGACAATTAAATACTTGCCAAATGCTATACATTTGTGTCCTAGAAACTAATTTAAATAAATTAATTACATTAATGATACTCAGCATGTTGGGTCATAACCCAAAGAGATAAGATAAAAAGAATATTTTGGTGGAGGGGTGTCTTCATTTTTTAACTGACAAAATGTATAACCTCTTTCCACAGTTTAAATGAAAATAATGCAGGAAATTATAATCTCTAAAGCTTACTCATGTTAAAGACCATTTAGATGTGACAAGAATGAAAAACAAAAAAAACCACCCCTCCCCCAGCTAGCTAGCGCAGCCTCCCCAAGACCACAGCACCATTGTCTCAACCCTGGAAACCAGAGCCCACTTTCTCCCCATTGCTTTGTGTTTTACTTTGCTATTTTTTTTGTTTTTCTTTCTTTTTTCTTTTTTTCTTTCTTTCTTTCTTTTTTTTTTTTTTTTTGTCCTTTTTCAGGTCTTTGGATTTAGCTTTAGTTATGAGAGATCCAGAATAAAGCTATTTAACCGAAGTCATCAAGCATAGATGTCATTCTAACACAGATGATTAAATAATATACAAGGTTTCTTGAAAGTTGAGTTTATCTTGGATGTGCCCAAATGAAAGTCATTCCAAGTGTACACAATGAAGATGCTGGGATACTTTTTCCCCCCTGCACTTTGGTTTTCAATGTTACAATAAATAATGAAAACAATATACATTCTAGAAGTACCATATACATGTTAAATGATGACCTAAAATGTATTTATTGTAACAAATTACAGTATATACGTACTAAGCATGTCTGTATACACTTGCATGTACACAGTCTAGACACCAACAGGTAATGTGTGTTGCTGTGAAGACATCTATGAAAATACATGTTGAAATATGTATCTAAACCTGTATACATCCAAGCTGACAGACTGTCTAAGCTTTAGGCAAACTTATCTACCAAAGTGTATGCTGTGTGCAATGCCTGCTGAGAAGAATGGAGCAGAGTGGAAGACTTCCATGAAGTGAACATACCTGTAGCAATGTGTTTTATCTTACACAACTTTTCTCCACTAGAACGGTATTAGCTAGTTAATTCCACCAACCTAACTCAAAAACCTCTAAGGAAAGCTTGGGCTCTGGCTGTGTGACTGTCAGTCATTCTGGTATCCAAGAACAATGAGCCTTTAAGGTCCTGTGGGATTCACACGATAGCCTGTCACCGTCAATGATAAGTTTTGTAATTTACCTGTGTGAGGTCCTATATATTTTAAGTATTTTCGTATTTTATAAGTATTCTGGGACTTTCTAAAACAAACAAACAAACAAACAAACAAACCCTCCCTTCTCCCCTTCCCCACCTTGGAAAGAAACAAATTATTGATAGAAAATAGGCATTAAGATATTCATGTTTAAAGCCAATGTCATTATCTTATGAGATTTATACAACCAACTGGTGTACCATTCTTCCTTTAGTAAGGATTTCTGTAGCCTTGTTTTAAAACTAGAATCTCCTGTTGTTTCAGAGGTGACTTGGTCTTAGCTAAAAGTACAAAATTATTAATCTATCCAGTTTTGTAGATAAATATCAGAAAGTTATAGGTCCACCAGTTCTATCCCTTCTTTGCCTACCATTTCTACTCACTCTTTCTGCTTAGGCTAGTTAAGTTTGAATCACACAGCATCAGCAACAACAACAAAAAGTCAGCTCTAATCTGTAATGAATCTAGAGTTATCATCAAAGTACTTGTGTCTGGGCCTTGTGGTCAACCTTGACCACATGTATTATCTCTTTTTCTTCACTTTTTAATAGAGTCCATTATTTTTAAACAACATTGGAAACCATCTTGTTCTTAGATTTAAAAAAATCCAACTATACAACCTTCTAAAAATTTGAGTTTACTACAAAGGGATACTGTCATGACACTTTGGTAATGAAAATCAAACAGACACTCCTGTAATTCTATTATGCCAACATTTTCAAAAGTGGGAAAGTTTCCCCCATACCCATTTAAAAAAAAAAAATCTGTTCAACTTTAATTTATTGGCACTAATAGGTGGGTGTCCAGCATAGATGTGGTTGATTATCTAAAAGGTATTTATATTTGGCTTTGAAATACATTGACTTAGAAAATGTGTGTGCGCCTGTGTGTGTGTGTGTGTGTGTGTGTGTGTGTGTGTATCAGATTTACCTTCCTAATTTTGATTTTATTTTAGCTTGAAATAAAAATTAGCTCTCATCGCCTAAACCCACAATTGCCAAGAGCCTGCAGGGGAAAAAAAAGAAGCTATAGAGGCAACTTTTCCCAGATATCTCCAGAGAAAGCGCCAGGCTTCCTGGATCAGGCTAGCCTGCACCTCTTCGCATGTCACAACCTCAACACTCTTTAACGTTTTGGAAAAGCTTTTAAATATTGGTGTTGAGTTTTTATTGTTGTTGGTGTTTTCCTTTTAAAAAGGAATGCATTGGCTCTGTATTTATTTATTTATTTTTTATTATTCCTGAAATGAAAGAATTATGTCCCCAGTACCAAAATCACATAGAAATAAAAATAAAGCAAGCCTCTTTTATCTAAAGGAATAAAGAATAACATCTTTTCACTTAATAACAGTGAGTGTTTGGATTTCTGTTGCCGCAAGAATGTGAAATTTGGTTGAGAACTGTTCCTTCACACTGTCCCTTTTGTTGCTGGTGGCTGAGGAATGCCTGGAATTTTTCTTGGATTGAGGCAATGGATCCTAAACTATAACCAAGACCAAAGGGTTATTTTCTCTGAAATTATTAACTTAAAATAAAATTTAAAAATCCTTCAGGAAACTCACTGGGTTAAACTTCATTACCTTTCAATATAGCAAATTTATCTTTCAGATTTCTAATGAACTGAAATTCTGCAGGGTTTAAAATTTCGATATATAAATGTATAGATACACATATATGTTTATATATGCATATAAATACTTTTTTTTAAAAGCAAGCACTTCTTTCTGATATGACATTATCAGGGTGTGAGACATTTATCAAAAGTCCTTGGAGGAAAATTCTTGCGTTCTTTTACATTATGACACCTTCCTCTGATCACCAGAGGACTGGTTTGACCAGTGTTGAAATGTCAGGCCACAATGGCAGACTCTTGTGGTCCTAGCCATCTTCAGAGGATGCCAGAGACACCCAAATACTGAGATTAGTATGTCAAAGAATCACTGACCAAATCAAGCAGGCTCTGTTCCTCAATCCAAACTTGAGAAGAACAACTATCTCCATTGGCCACAAGTTACAACGACTCACTTAGAAATACCCAAGTTAAAATCAATCCAGATGGGAACATTCCTCTGCTGAAATATGCTCTTTTCTAGGTCCTTTGACAAAGGACACATGGAGTATGAGCAAGGGAACAAGGGACACAAGGGAAGAGTCAAGGAACAATCCCCCAAGCAGGATGAATTACAAAAATCATGGAGAGCCTCATTCTGTCACAGCTCCACAGCTGCTGCCCCTGCCAAGGGAGACCCACACGGTGGGAATGAGGAATTGGCACAAAGAATGACAATGGGGCTCTCCAGGAGCAGGACTCTGGGTGTCTCCCCAAAACCTGCTTTATATTTTCCCTCCAGGATTGAGACCCCCTCCCCCCCAGCAACACTACTGCCCGGCCCCAGTGCCAGCTGTGGTTGCTCACAGGCTTGTCAATACCAATTGGTAATTACCACCCTGAGGAAGCCTGATCAACCCATTGCAACAGGAGCTGGACTTCCCCTATGAGAAGTCCCTTCGGTGGATCTACTCACTGAGGGGGATCTGCGACACCCAGATGGGACAGGGCAGCTCCTGGATTTCCGGTCTGGCCTCATATCCCATAACTGGTGGAAACGGACCACTGATCTTTCCCAGTAGTTAAGAAGATGAACACCCCACTCTCAGGGCCCAGTTCTGGGCCGGGTCTTTTGGATGTGCCTCACTCACCACCTTGATCAAGGCTGAGGCATAGAATAGAGATGACTCCAAATGCAAACAAATCTCACTGATACCTTGGATCCACTTATTAACAGGTTAAATGTTGGAATGCTTGACCTTGACTTTAAACCTTTCCCAGAAACTGTCATAGAGAGCTGAATACTCCAAATCATCCACAAAGGCAAATTAACTCTGGAATGGCATGGGAAATGAGAACAATTCTGAACTGAATCCTTAATGAATGAAGCACTTGACAAAAACAAGACATGAATTTGGACAGCAATACTTTTGGGTTATCACCAATGTCAAGTTGATCTATATATGTATTCATATATTATATATATCTTTCATTAGAAATGCAACTTTACAGCTGATTTTTAAAAAGCGAATAGAAAAGTAGAAACTGGCAATTATTTTTACATGTTTCCCCCCACCCCCAAATGAAGCCCTGTTAGGATGTAGTGATCACGTGAAGATGAGGCTGCAAATACCTCTATAAACTCTTTGGTTCTGTGGCTTGGGAGAGGTTGCATCGCCAAGACCCTTACCCCTGACCCTTGCTCCCTTCCCTCCCCTGATGATAAGACTCTGAACACAGAAGAAACCAAGTCTAAGGGTTAAGCAAAGGACATTCAAACAACAGTATCATTCCCCACCCTCTGCTGAGCAGAGGGAAGAGAATTGTTCAATATCCCAACATCTTAAACTTGGAGTCCATGGAAGCTTTTGAGAGATTCCATGTTGGGGTAAAAAGCCATAAAACAAAACTAAAAGGAAACCATAAAATCAAATAAATGACCCTTTTCTTTTGTTGCTCAGAGAAACATAATTGATTACCTTTATACAGATCAATGGCGCTATTAGTATTTTAGCCAGGCAAGAGGAGATAATGAACTGAAACAAAAGGTATGAGAAATCCTCATCTTTGGTATTGTAGCTGTTGAGGTTTCTGTTGCTCTGTTCCATGTTCTTTTGAAAAACTGCATAGGCACAAATTAAAGACAATCTTCAACTTTAAGATTACCACGTGAGTTGTCAAATGAAGCAGCAGCCACTGAGGCTCTTCCTTATTTCTATCCTTTTCTCAACCCTTTCTTTAAAAATCTGCTTCCAAAAAATGTCCCAAGAGGTCCGTTTGAACACAGTGTGTCTAGCTGTTTTTGGTTCTGTTTTTCTGGCGTGCTTCCTTCTTGTTGGTGGTGATTTCCATTGATTCACGGATTTATTTAATCTTTTTAATGGGACAGTTTTGTTTGTTGCAGAAGTAGGTGCAGAAAAAGTTTCTTTGGTTTCGATTAAGTAATTCATAAAAAAGTCAGTCTCAAGTGTCTGTAAAGAATCATTGCAGCGTTTGGCTTGCTTTGAACACCCCCATGGTGCCCACCTGGGGCCATTCACTGGTAAATATGCACGTCGTGACCTTTGCAATCTCCCAGAGTTCTGTGGGCACTCTAGGCTCTCCCGCTTGCTATGGGAAGGTGAAAGCCAGGAACCAGAGCTGGCATGGCAAAGCCACTCCCTGGGTGGCTTGGGTAACGTCCTTGGCGCGGCTGGTCCGCTCAGCCCGATGGTGTGCCAAATGCAAGAGCTGAATGCCATTCGGAGTTGCAGAGGTTTTTCTGATTTCTAAAAGTAATCACAGTATTTTTAGGCTAGAAAATGGCAAGTAATAAATGTCTTTGGTTTGCAGTATTCTGCTTCTTTGGTGTGCTGTGTTTTCTCCAGATGTGTTAAGCTGTTTTGTAAGGATGATTCAACAATGGAAGAGATTTAGGACTGGATGAGTCATGAGTAACATGTATGGAGGTTTGATTGATTTTTTTTTTGTTGTTGTTAGAAAACACTGAAAGCGTCCCTACTAATAGGATGATGAGGGAACAACCCAAATCAGAAAGAGTGAGAATGAATTACATGGTGGTCACAATGCACAACAGGAGGAACCAGATGACTGATACACAAAGAAGGATACATTAATGATCTAAAAAAATCTAGATCTTTTAAAATGCTGCATTTGCTCCATGTACCGTAACAGTTAAATTGGCCTCCTGAGTGTGCGTCTGCATTATGTACAAACAGGATTTGTAGCAAACTGCAAAATGTGCTTGAAGCCATATTCCCAATGATTCCCTAATGACTTCACAATAGGTGTCTTGAAAATCCCGATGTGGTGAATTCAGAACCTTCTTTACTTCTGTTTATCTTCGTTGTGCTTGATACTTTGAGCGCAAGTGAACTGATTTGTTTTTTGACAGATCCCAGACCATGTGAGATTTCCAGGAGGTAAAAAAAAAAAAAAAAAAAAAAGAAACTTGCAAACTGGATCAACTTAAAGCTTTCCAAACCATTCAATGAAAAGATGCCTGAGTTGGAAAAACAAGTCCTCAGATTTTTTTTTTTTTAACTTCCACATTTAAAACTTGTGCTCAGTAATTACCATTCTGATGTTTTTTTTTTTATGTTATGGCTGTGGATTTTGGTGTACTGTGGTATGATGAGGCTAAGCACTTGGAAAGCAAATGAGGTCATTCTTGTTGCCACAGTCTTTTCTCATTGTAGCATCTTGGAAGCCTAAACTCAGGAGTCCTTACATAGGCCAAATCCCCATTGTTACTCATGGGAACTCTGACTGCAAGAGGTTGACCGGATCCGAAGTGGGCCTGATGACATTTTAAGCAATCCTGAGCTTGGTTGACACCATATTGGAATTAACTTGCTCCAGGAAGGCCCCATTTGGGTTTCTGGGATGCTTAGCATGCTCAGAGGACAGTGTCTGGTTCAAAAAGATTAATTTTCAGCTTGCACTTGGACTACATAGCCATTAAACAAAACAAAACAAAACAAAAGAACACCTGGCCTATGATTACAGCTAGAATAGAAGTTTCTTTTCAAGAGAATTGTGCTTTCAAATCACCAGTGAAGGGCCCCAGCTAAGAATTCGGTGTCTTTTTCCTTTGTGTTTTCTTTTGGTATCTGTTGTCCTCGTTTGGAGGTGACTTGTGCCCAAGTGAGAGTCCTTCCATCATGCTTTGGTACAAGTGCTGGAGGTGGATGAGGAGCCCCCCGTGCTCAGGTCATCTTGCCACTTCTCCAGGCTGCGGCGCCGGGCATTCATGAAGAAGTTGCTGACCGTCGTGAGCTCCAGGCCCAGCTGCTGGGAAATGGTGATCTGCATCTCCTTCGACGGGCGTTTGTTCTCCTTGAAGATGGCGAAGAGTGTTCGGCGTTGGAGGTCAGTGAACACCAGGCGGGATTTCTTCTGGGAATTGTTCCTGTCTTTGTTTGGTTCTTGCTCTTTGCGTTTGCACGCTTGAAAGGAAAGAGAAGAAGGAGAGGAGTCAGTGGGATCACCCGAGAAGGTGATGCGTGGAAAACATTGACAGAGTTGTACAAGGGGATGTAAACCGTTAAACTTTATTGTGCAAATTGCCCAGCTGTCAATAACCAGCCTCCCCAGTTCATCTCTGGGTGATGGAAGGCGTCAGTCAGTGGTGGGTGGGAGAAAGGAGACGGCAGCAGGGCTGTCTTACATAGTCTGGTTTTGAGCCAACCACAGTTGGTTTTCTCTTTTAACCCCTACACCCCACCCCCAGCATACTCTTAAAATTCTTTATCAGGCTCTATCAGGCTCTGCGAAGGGAGGAGAGACTCCAGGTCCCCAAGGGGAAGCCTGGCCAGGCAGCTCTTCTTTCTAGTCACCTTCTAGAATTGTTTACAGCTGAGTTGAAACTACCTTCTGGAGTCAAAACTTAAAAGCACACAGTTTCTCAAAATCAAGGCTTCTACCCATGGGACTCTAAAAATTGGTAACAGAATGAAATTAGAAGGGACAGAGTGATGATAGCATCCCAACCCAAATCCCCTTCGTTCAGAATTTTGAAAAATTAAAACAAAACAAAAAAGCCAGGAAGGGAAAGACTATGAAAAATTTTGTTTAGCCAAGTCTGCTGTAGCAGTGCTGCTAACCTGTAAAGTACACAGGAATGGTCTGCAAGGCTCATCAAAATGCAGATTCTGACGCAGTTAGCCTGTGGGGGGGCCTTAGATTCTGCTTTTCTCATGAGCTACCAGGTAGGCCCCCACTGCTGGCCCATATGCCTCAGTTTGAGTAGCCAGGGTCTGCCCGATTTCCAAAATCTCAGAGGAGCATGTTATGCAATGGAGAGCTCTGGATCCAAACCTGGGCTCCTCAACCTCCAAGACTGAGATGCTGCTGGATATTTAACCTCTCAGCATCTGTCTTCCTCATCTGAACAAGGAAATAAAAATGCCCACCTCTGGAGAGGCTTAAGTGAGATAACATAGGCAAATCTTCACTCTCATTGTATTGCTCCAGTAGTTCTGAGCTAGGCAAATCAGGCAGAATTAGTTTCATTTTTAAAGGAAATACATGGAGACCTAGGAGTGGAAGTGATGGATGGCGGCCACATTCCAGACCTGCTATAGACCCAGGGTGAGAATCCACCCTCCTCCTGTACGGAGCGGCCCCACACCTGACTGCACATTAGAGGGACCTCCACCCCAGAGGTTCTGATTTTCACCATGTGGCACTACATTCTGTAATCTGTGCTTCTATTTAATACAACCCCCTGCAGACCCTTCTGAGATGTGGGAACCAGTATGCTTGTCCCCACTGCCACTTCATGTCCCTGGACTACTGTCCTTGTCCCAGCCTCCTGGGAAACCTGGTGCCGAGCCTTCATCCAGAGATTTCTGAACAAATAGTGATGCATGATAATCTCCTGGCAACAAAATCCAGGCAAATATCTTCTGCAAACATTGGCTGCGGTCCTGTCAATTCACGTTCCTTTGGATTAACCAGACAGCTCTTAATTTTCATCCCAATATTGATTATTCTTCAGATAATGCTGTATTTGTGCTTTTAATAGGGTGATTAGGCAGTGTTGGGATAGGTCCACATTGCCTTGCCAGGTTGGGAGAAAGATACGTATTTAAAATTTTATATACATATATTTAAGAGAAAAATGTTAAAGACTTAACGTTCAGCAAACTGCAGAGAAAGAACAGATCAATACATCCTGCCTATGCCTTTCTAAGCCACCTGATTCCACAGCAGCAAATGCAAAGCTGTAGCCTACAGTCTGCAAGTGTATGGCAAGCCCCAAAGCCCAAAATAGTGAGGCAGCAGGTCCACGAGTTGCCCAGAGTTTTTACAGCTCGCACTCACCAGCTGATAATTCTTATAAGCACAGTTGGTCAGGAGCTGACAGAAAATAAAAACAACAGGAAGAACACCTACTCTGAAAGTCTAAGAAAAAGCAGACAGATGCAATGAAATCTGGACGCCAACGTGAGGTTGTGAACATCAGAATTCTCAGAACCATGCGGTGAAGCCAGCCTTCCCCGTAGGCACAAGCAGAGGGTAAGCGGGTTTGGAGTGGTTAAATTACCACACTCTATAGTCAATATGCACCCATTTCTGAACAGCTAGGAAAGTGCCAAGTAGCTCCCTACAACCTAGGGATGTGTTAGAAACTCAAAACAGGTGTCGAAGGATCGAGTCTCGCCACAGTCTTATGCTTGTCAGTGGGTTCCACTGACCAGCTACTCAGATTAAATTCTGCGACAAAAGGTTCAAGGTTAGCCCAGCCTCCTGTAGATAATTGGATCTGTTTCTTCTCCTACCTCTTCTGGGAGAAAACTGGGAGTGGGGGGACATGCCAGGGGTGATGTCCGTTGCCTGATGGGGTCCCGAAAGCCCTCAGCCATTCCTGACCTGCCCTCCTCTCAGGGCAAGCAGTTCCTATGTGGGACCACGCAGAGGGCCAAGAGATTATTCCTATTTCAAAGACTGGTGGAAATCATGCGTTTACCTACAGTGAGGATACCTACCCAGGCCGTGCCTTTCCCCCCAGCTTTTGAAAGGAGTAACATCGACTCAGATTGGTCGTGCTGGCTGTGTCCTATAGCCAGCACCCAGGACCAGCAGATATTCATAGATCCACATATAATCTGAGATTAACAACAAAGGCGACAGGCAGCTGCTGTCTAAAAATGCAGGTTCCTTGGTAGACTAAGTTTTCAAACCACTGATTCCCAGGGTGAAATAATAAGAGGGGAGGCTCTGGTCTTGGGCACAAGTGCTCTGAGATCTTGAGACACCAATGTGTCTTTTCCCTGGTGGCCCCTGTAGCTTTCTCCCTCGGAGGATCAGAAACAGGACAAAGGAAGTGCATCGCCCAAGGATGTGCTACTTCCCGGGAGCTGATCTTTGCTAACTGGGGGAGAGAGAGAGAATGTCTCTCTACAGTTGAGTCCTTCACACCCCCCACCCCAAGTCCCTGTGGGGCCAGGGCTGATCTGCCGTGAGAGTGGGGCTGACCGGCCCTTGGCTCTGCCCACCGCCCAGTCCCCGGGCAGAGGAAGGGAAAGTGGCTAATACAAAAGGATGACAATCCTAAAACTTGAAAACTAGAATCCCTGTCTATAGTTTTATTGGTTTTTTTGACACAACTGGTGCAGGGAGAAGACTAAAATGGATAAGCGAGAGGCAGTTCCCCATCAGACCTAAGCCCAGAGCCTGGCTTTGCCATTCACTAGCTATGTGACCTGGGTAGGGTCACTTGGCCTCCCTGTGCCTCAGTTTCCCTAGTGGCGACTGGACCAGAAGTGATAGCACAGTCCTTTTCACCTTTGTGCTGGATTTGCCTCCCATGGTCTTCCCCTCTATGTAGTACAATTTTACTTATTCTCTCGAGCCAAAGGCAAAGGCTGTTTTCTCGGTGACATTGTTCTCGTCTCTCCTTCAGTGGTCAGAAGAACTGTGGCAACTGCAGGCTGCTGTGTGGGAGCTGCGACTGTACACGGGCCCTCCTGTCTCTGCAGGCCCACCCTGGGCGGGCACCTCTCTCGGGACACCCACCCCGGCCAGCTCCTCGAGAATGGAGCCAGGACATAGCTTCTCTTCCCTTCCAGACTAGAAGCCCCAGGAGTGTCATTAACCTCTGGGACCTTCTAGTAGCGGCCCTAGTGAGTGCTCATGAATTATTTGCTTGGGGACAAGGCCTGAGCAAGCCTCGAGTGCGAGTTAGCAGCAGGGCGAGCTGTGATCTGCTTGGGTCCCCAGTGTCTGGAAACGTGGGCTTGTCTTCTCATCTCCGATCTTTCACATTTGATTTACAAACTCCTGTCTCTCCTGTTTCCTCTCAACTCTCACTTATTTCTTGTTCATGAGCTTTCTGCCCCATCCCTGTCCTCCTGGAACCCAGCGCTCCCTCCAGGGCGCCTCCCCCTGCGGCCAGCATCCTTTCCTGCACGGACCAGTTAACACCAGGAGGCTGCGGAAATGACTTTTCCTTCCCACCCTCCTCCCTGAAACCACAAGCAAGTGGGCCAAAGAGAGGTTGCTGCAGAGAGCTGTGGGAAGGCTGAAGGGGCCCCTGGCTCCACGAGCAAAACAATGTCAGATGAAGGAGCTGGGCAAGGGAAGCCACTCCTGAAGGGGGACATCGGGATGCAGCCGCTTCACTGCAGGCTGGTGCTGTCACTCTGCTTCAGCCAAGTCAGGTTGGTGGAAGGCCAGACTGAAGCACTGCCCCCTTGCCCTTGGGAAAAGGGTCACTTTAACCTCTCCCCATGGCAACCTCCCCGAAGCCATTCTGCCCTTAGTGTGAATGGAAAGGAGGCTCCTAGAACAGGTGTTAAGAGGAAGGAGCTGAAAGAACTGAGGCTTAAGAGAAGCAGGTGCCACCAACAGGGCACAGCAGCCCCCGCAGAGGGACCCAAGGGAGACTGACGCAAAGGCAGCCCCAGTTCTTCCCCTGCAAAGACCTGCATCCCCTGCAATGTGACTGCAGCTCCTCCAGCAAGAGGGGCAATTTATCCGTCTTCCTCATGAATCTGGGCTGGCCTAATAACTTATTTTGGCCAACAGAACATGGCAGAAGTGACCGTGTGGAGGTTCTGAGACCAGGCCTCAAGAAGCCGTGTGCTTAGTTCATGCTCTCAGAACCGTGCCCAGCTGCAGAGCCCAGGCCCGCCTGCGGGAGGAGAGGGGCTGTCCTGGCCCAGGCCATCCTGGATCGGTCGGCCCCCGCTGACCCAGCAGCTGATGGCAGGTGCACGAGTGATCCCAGCTGAGACCAGCCAGGCACGGCTTCGATCAGCAGAACCCCCCAGCCAACCCATAGACTCCTGAGCAGAGATCGATGTTTATTGTTTTATGCCACCCATTTTGTGGTTCTGTGTTCTGCAGCATTATCGTGGCAATAGGTAACTGATACAGAAGTCAAGAACAACCTCTGCCTTCCCGCCCAGGGCCTGAGCCAAATGGACAGTGAGAAACCTCAGCCTGAGGTTTCTCCTATTCCTGGTCTCCTATTCCATGCTGGCCGCTTATCATCTGCATGACCTTGAGCCTCGGTTTCCCTGTCTATCTAAAGTGGGGATCCTAATGCCCACCACTCTAGGACAGCAAGTAGGCGCTTGGCGATCGTGATGAACATTTCTTTCTTCCTTCATAGAGAAAGAAGAAAGAAGGTATGTAAGAAGGTGAAGTTAAGAATTCATGATTCTAGGTGTGACTCAACAGTAGATAAACTGCCCAGAGGGCTAATGGCAAATAAAAGGTTAAAGATTTTTGTTTTCCTTGTGAAGGTATCTCAGAGCCAATTCCCAGCCTCGTACAAGAGGTAAGACTACGACGTGTTTTTACATATGTGTCAGAGATTCTAATAGGTTTTGGACCACCGGTGTTTCCTAACATCACTAATTTATGTCCAAATACATTCTGCATATGATGGGTATTGTTAGCCCGTAATAAATAATGCAGAAGTGCTCTAGTCTCCTTGCATTCAGTAAATACTTTCCCTGAATAGTTCAATATGGTCTTGCCAGGGCACAGGGTGCGGGTGGGGAAGGAAACAGAGCAGGGCCTGCATTTGTCAGCGGACACTTAACCTCCAAGTGCCCAGGTTTGAAAAGTGTGCCTACAGAAGAATCCTTCTCATCTGTCAGCTGGAGAGCTCGGAAGCTGCCCCTCCTACAAGGGCTTGTGCAAAGAGGGGAGAGTGACCCTCTCCAGTAAGGAGGGCACACTCCAGGGAGAACACAGGGGCTGCAGCTATGTTGGAAAGATCAACCAAGGCAATCAACTGGGGTTACCGTGGAAAAATCAATTACCAGAGTGAGTTCACATTTATACCCCTGGTTTCCCTGAGAAACTTACAGGTTTCTGAGGTAAGAAGAAGGGAAATAACTCCCTTTACCTCCATTTTCTGGATGGGTAGCCCTTTGGTGCTGACAGAACAGCAAGCCTATGGGAGAGGTGCTGGTGTGCAAGACAGCACCCTTCCTCTGGAACTCATTTGCATGTCCAAGAGCCTTTGAAATATTAAAAATACTAGGATCCCTTGCATTCAAACAAGGAAGCAAGAAAATAGAAGAATTACTCACTCTGATAATACCTATTTAGTATTCAGTAAGCCATCAATGCTTGTAAATCTCAGTAACGCATGCTTTTTGGGGCCAGCAAAGGGTTGGGTGCCAGCACCTTGCCACAGGGACCTGGGCGGAGGGAGAGGCCCAGCACACAAGACTTGGGGCTCAGGCTCTAAGCAGTTCCACGGGCCACCCAGGGCCGGCTGGTGCCAAAGGCACTGATCACCCACCAGGGAGGCAGAAGGCGTGGTGGAGGGGAAAGGGCTTCTTTAAAAAAATCATCACTTGAGGCTGGCCCCGGTGGCTCACGCCTGTAATCCTAGCACTCTGGGAGGCTGAGGCAGGAGGATCGCTCGAGGTCAGGAGTTTGAGACCAGCCTGAACAAGAGTGAGACCCTGTCTCTACTAAAAATAGAAATTAGCTGGACAACTAAAAATCTATATAGAAAAATTAGCCAGGCATGGTGGCGCATGCCTGTAGTCCCAGCTACTTGGGAGGCTGAGGCAGGAGGATCGCTTGAGCCCAGGAGTTTGAGGTTGCTGTGAGCTGGGCTGACACCATGGCACTCTAGCCCAGGCAATAGAGCAAGACTCTGTCTCAAACAAACAAACAAACAAAAATCATCACTTGATCATTTTGTGCTCCCTAAATTTTGGAAACTCTAAATAGTTCCCAGTTAGATGCCGTGCCGTTTTCTCTGCTTCCTTGTGACTCATGCCTTACCACCAAAGGCCACACTGGTCCAGATTATGGCAGAGCCAATACGGTGAACGTGGCCTCCGAGAGCTAAACTCTAACTTCACCCTCGTTTCTCCAAACATCTCTGGCCTGAGTCAGATGAGAAACTTAATGGCTTTGTCTCAAGGCTGAGAGCTTGAGACACGCCGTCTTCACAACCAGATGCCAGTCCGCTTGGGCAGTGGACCAACATCCATTTGGGAGGCCGAGAGCAGAGACAGGGAGGACGTGCAGTGTAAATGGACTTGGAACCATTCTTGGTTGTTGGGTTTCCCTCTCCTCCCCTCATTTCCTTCTAACTGTGGGTGTAGGCAAAGCCCTGGCCGGAAAAACCTCTAACCCATTTGGCAGGAGGAAAAGGAGAGAAAGAAGGACAGAGCAGGGAGAAGGGAGAGTGGAGGGCAGTGCACGCACACTCGCCCCTCATCAGGAGACTGCAGAGCCGGGGGGGGGGGGGGGGGTCATGTCCCCAAGGTCAGAGATGCCCGAAGTCCCAGGAGGCTCAGCGTTGCCCTTGACTATCTGTCTGAGCCATGCCTCAGGCTTCACCTCTGACATGGGGCAAAATTCCGACCATATGGGTATTTCCTGCAGTCATTTCTTCCTCTCACTTGGACAATGTGGAGGATAACTGATAAATCCCTGCACTTTCTCCACACCACCGCCTCTGCTTTCACTCGGGTGTTGGGAGGTTTATGAGCAAGTGGGTCTTGACAAAGGTTATAGCAACTCTCCAATGTCCGCTTCCTGACAAAGGGAGAGCACAGTGCAGCGACCATCCTGAGCTCCCGAGCCTCAAAGACATTCACTAGAGAACACGTTTTACATCCTGTACCTATTTTTACTTCCGATGCAAAGTCACTGAAGGGGACTCAGGAAATGAGGGCTCTTGGATGTCTAACAACTTGCTTATGTGGAGGCCTGGCCCCCCCCCGGGGCAGATCTCCCAGGAAGGTGCAGGCCTCAGCAACTGCCCTGGCACCCTTCCAGCTGGCCCTACCCGCAGGTGCTGCCTGCAGGAAACAGGCTGGAGCTTGCACCCGGTGGGGGTGGGGGTGAGATGTACCTCCTGCCGCGGTGTCCCTTCAGCAGAGGCTCTGAGGGCAAAAGAAAGAAGCCCTGAAGAAGAATAGGTTTGTAATAGCAAATGGTCCAGGCCAGCTGGTAAAACCACAGAGTCCGAGAACAGCAGGACTTCAGAGATCATTTGGTCCAATCCCCTATTTTAGAGATAAGGAGATTGGAACTCCTAGAGCTGACATCATTTGCCCAACACTGATCACAGTTACACTCTAAGGACCCAGAGACCCCATCTAGCCCAATGGGGCTCTTATTTCCCACCCACCTATTAGAAGAAATCTTTTGGGGCACACAGCCTTTGAAATCACAATTCCGTGCCACGTATTCTGCCTATTCAGGAGCCTGGAAAAGAGGGCTGTTTAGCTCTGCTGCCTAGCGGCATTCCTCCAAGCCATCCGGGAAGTCCTGTGTTGCTAAAACAAATATTTAATTAGGGATGGAAACATCTGGCTTCAAATGGCTAGCTGCCTACTAAAATCATCTCAAGGACATAGAGTAAAAGATAAAACTTATCACACTGAACACTAGGACTTCAGTCAACCTGTTTTGGGCTTTGCTGAGGAATTTTCACCTACATGTGAGGCCAATGGGGCTAGATTGAAGAATATCATCTGGATTGAAAAAATAACATCTGAGTCCTTCAACTGTTCAGAAATTTAAATTTGGTAGCCATCAATCAGCTTGGCGGGGGCTGCCTTTTGAAAGAGCCAGAGCGCTGTCCACTCCCCTCCACCTACCAACTGAGAACTGTAAGTCTCAGAACACAATTGGGAAAAAAACTCGGCAGGGGTGGGGGGGAGAGGGACACCGGGGGTGGTACATCACTCCCTGAAAGATGTAGTGTCCAGAGTGCTCTGGGTGCGGGTGGGACAAGAGAAGCCCTTGACGTGCAGTGTGCTGGGGACCTCCGCACATACTCCATTTGGTCAGCTTGTCAGCAACCCAGGGGTGGATGCAGGAGATGAATTCACGTCAGCCCCGCAGAGCCGAATGACAAGACAGCTGGTTAGACGGTAGACACTCCATTAGGTGTATCATCTAACAACTTAGAACAGGTCTTAGGGAATGAGAGCACCAACATCCAGAAAGGAGGTTGTGTACAGAACACACACTTTCTATTGCCCACACTAAACCTGAATGACTCTTTTCTCATTTCAGAATGAACAAACACTACAAAAGAGATGAAAAAAATAGTGGAAAACAGAAAAAGGCACCGTTATCTGAAAATCAGAGAAAATTCATGTGCTTATATCTTCTAGAAACTTTAAGAACATTTTAGAGAATCACCTGATATCACAGTATGATACCAAAAGAGATGGCTTTTATAAAACAGGAACAGAAAATGATTAAGAAGAAAACAGACAGAAATCTGTAAGTAATAGAATGTAATGAAAAAGCAGAAGAAAAAAGATGAGTAACATAAAAAAATTTGCAAGAAAATGAAAAATACAGTAGCACTGCAGGAAATTCAAAGCAAAACTGACACTGTGGTTGTAATCCTGGAATTTTATGGAGTTCAGGTGGTCTTTTCTGTAGGAAGACATTCTGAGGTGTTTAATGACTCAAAAACTATATCTATATACTTTTTAAGAAAAAGAACTTAAAGGCCAGGAGTGGTGGCTTACACTTGTAATTCCAGCACTTTGGGAGGCAGAGGTAGGAGGATCACTAGAGGCCAGGAGTTTGAGGCCAGCCTGGGCAACATAGTGAGACCCTGTCTCAAAAATAAATAAATAAATAAAAAACTAGCCGGGCATGGTAGTGTACACCTGTAGTCCAAGCTACTCAGGAGGCTGAAGTACAGTTAAAGACGATTTCAAGGGCGGGCAAGGTGGCTCACACCTATAAATCCTCGCACTCTGGGAGGCTGAGGCAGGAGCATCGCTTGAGCCCAGGAGTGTGAGGTTGCAGTGAGCTACGATAACATCACTGAACTCTAGCTAGGGTGACAGAGTGAGACTCAGACCCCCCAAAAAGATGATTTCAGATATGTCAAACATGAAAAGCAAAACAAAACAACATGCCTATAGAAAAAAACTAGAAAGAAATGTTTCAAAGTGTTAAACATTCAGATGAGGCATGCAAGCACTACTATTCAATATTATGTTGGAAAAGTAGCCAATACAATAAAATAAGAAAAAATAAGTAAGAAGTGAAAATTTAGAAAGGAATGAAATGAATTGATGAAATGCCAAAAGCTTACATACGCTGAGTGCTCATTATTTGAGAGGCACAATTCTAAATGGATAAACTCACTTAATTTTTACAACCATCCTATGATGTGGTTTATGATGAATGATATTGAGATACAGAGAATTAGGTAAACTACTTAAGGTTACATAGTAAGCAATGGAGCTGAGATTCAAATTTAGGTCATCTGACTCCAGAGTCCTTGTACCTAACAGCTACCTTAAAATGCTTCTCTAGGCAGAAACAGAACTCTCACACTTATAAGTTAATGTGATTTTTTTACCTAGAAAACCCAAGAACCTTAAAGACAAATTACTAGAATTAATAAGAAAGTTAAGGAAGGTGGTCACGATGAACATAGAAAATCAATATTGATTGTGTGTACATAAAAATCCAAGAGAATACAAAGATAAACTGTTAGAATTAATATGAGAATTTAGCAAGCTTCCTAGACTCAAATCAGTAGATAAAAATCAATTTTATTTCTATGTAACACAACAAACAAAATGAAAAAGCATTTATAATAGAATCAAAACATCAAGTATGTACATAGAATAAATCTAACAATAGGTATGCAAGACTTTGACAGAGAACACTATAAAACTTTGAGAAATTAAAGAATACCTAAATAAATGGATTGGAAGACTCAATTTAATAGAGTTGAATTCTTTCCATATTGACCGATAGATACAGTGCAATCTGCAATAAAAATCTCAGCAGATTTCTCTCCCTCTCTTTTTTCTTTCTTTCCTTTGAGTCTTTAGAATTGACAAGCTGATTCTGAAACTTACCTGGCAATGCAAAGCTAATAGAGTAGTCAAGTTATTCCTGACAAAGAAGAATAGGATGGGAGGACTCACTGTATCAACTATCAAGACCTTTAAGAAGGCTGCAGTGGTGTAGCACTGGGACGAGGATATACAACTCTAGACCAGTGGAACAGAACCAAAAGCATGGAAATAGATCCATACACATACGGACACTTGATTTAATGACAAGATGGGATATGCAGAACATCAGGAAAGTATGTTCTTTCCAATAATGGAGCTGGGATAACTGGATAAGCATTGTAGCAGGGCATGACATGAAGTAGGGGTCAAGAATATAATAAAATAAAGCAACTATATATTTTTTCAATCCATAAACTATGCAAAAACAAAAGCAAAATGGATAATATATTAACTTTTGGCAAGCATGGGGAATTTAGGGGCTCTCTCCCATGTTGCCGATCGGCAGTCAACTTGGAAGACAGTGTAGTCATGTCTGTCAAAATCAATGTGAATCTCCATGTCCTAGCACTTTGCTTCTCAGTGTCTGCCCCAGGAAGCATTCCCATGGGTACACGGGGAGGTGTATAGGAGGATGTTCACTCAACATTGCTCAGCAAAGAAGGCAAATAGCCAAAACACGGTAAACAGCCTAATGGCCCATCAGTACAGGAATGGCTAAATACAAATCCCCATACAATGATACTATGTAACAAATTCAGGTTGGGGGGAAGCTCAGTTATATGCATACTACTGAATGAAAGAAGGGAGCTTCAGAACGAGACATGCTGTGTGATGCCACTTACATTAAAACCATGCACAAACCTATGCTATCTGTCTATGTTACTATCTAAGTATCTATAGAATTTCTATGAGTACCTATGTAGATAAATAAATACATTGGTAGTGCCTGGATAGACAGACACCTATGTAGCCATAAGAGTAGTTACTGCTGGGAAGTAGTGATGGAGATTGAGATTAAAGGAGATGGGCAAATCATTAATGTTTGGATTTTTAAAAGTAGAATGCTTTAATGCATGACTTAAATAACTAAAAATAATTTTAATAAAATGAAAATACTAATCTCATTGTCTTTGAGTGGTAGAACTGAAAAAAAAATTTTTTTTTAAAGAGATGGTGTCTTGCTGTGTTGCCCAGGCTGGAGTGCAGTGGCTATTCATAGGTTTGATCCCACTACTAATCAGCACGGGAGTTTTGACCTGCTCTGTTTCTGATTCGGCCAGTTCATTCCTCCTTGGGCAAACTGGTGATCCCCTGCTCCTAGGAGACCACCATAGTGATGCTAGACACTGATGGGCACAGATCCTTTTGCTTCAGCCTCCCAAGTAGCTGGGACTACCGGCACATACTGCTGCACCTGGTTCTTTTTCTATTTTTTCTATTTTCCAATATTTTCAATTGAGCAATCATCACAATAGAAATGACAATATTTTTTCAATATTGTAGTAAGATACATATAACATAAAATTTACCATCTTAACCATTTTTAAGGGTACAGCTACATGGTGTTAAGTACATTCACATTGCATCAATCTCCAGAACTTTTTCTTCTTGTAAAACTGAAACTCCTACCCATTAAACACCAACCCCCCATTTCCCCCTCTCCTTGGCCCCTGGCAACTACCGTTGTACTTTCTGATTCTATGAGTTTGACTACTCCAGACACCTCATACAAGTGAGATCATACAGTTTTCGTCTTTTGGGGACTCGATTATTTCACTTAGCATAATGTCAAGATCCATCCACGTTGTAGCATGTGTCAGAATTTCCTTCCTTTTTAAGGCTGAATAATATTCCAGCACACACACCCACCCAACCCCCCCCCCATATATATATATATATACACACCACATTTTGCTTATCCATTCATCCATCCCTGGACAGTTGGCTTCTACCTTTTGGCTACTGTGAACAAGGCTGCACTGAACACAGGTATACAAATGCCTCTCCAAGACCCTGCTTTCAGTGCTTGTGGAGTATATACCCAGAAGTGGTGTTTCTGGGTCATATGGTAATTTGATTTTTAAATTCTCGAGGAACTGCTGTACCATTTTCATAGTGGCTGCACCATTTCACATTCCTAACAACAGTGTACAAGTTTCCAATTTCTCCACATCCTCACCAACACTTCCTAGTTCCTGTTTTTGACAGCAACTCCTAAAGGGTGTGAGGCCAAATCAACTTTTAATTGGAAGAACTGGATGCCAGAGCTCTGAGAGGGAATCAGGCTTCCAAGGTCTAGTTCAGTGCCTGGCCAAACTGAAACATCTGCTGAAATGGAAGAGAATTCGCCTTCCTTACTCTCTCTTGTGTACAAGTTCCCAGGGCAGATTTCACTCCATCCTGTCCTTACCTCCATCCCAGAAGATGTTAAAATGATGTTCACATCCCCCAGTTCCCTCCCCCCTTCCTGACTTCCTCTTCTTTGTGATGTCCTGCTCCTCTGCTCCCATGGACCCCTTCCCCAGGGCCAGTCCTCTCTGCTGGCTTCCCTCCTTCCCAGCCTCCAAAGGGCAGGGACGAGAGTGCAGCTGTAACCAGACCCCATCAGAGCTGCCCGAGATGCGCCTGTGGATCAGAACTAATGGCATTAGGCGATCACTCAGGGAATAGAGCTGCAATTACCCCTTGGATGCTTTCTCCAGGATGACCACATGCAGAACACCGAGAGGGGAGAGAGTAATGAATCACCAAGTGAATTAACTGGAAGCTGCTCTAATTAGTGTTATAATTTTTCATGAAAACACTAATGAATATGAAATAATGTGGCCATGAAACCACTAGGACAATTAATGCTTGAGAGTAAGTTGGGGTCAGGAAAGGATACTAGAGACTGTTTAAACAGACTAGCATGTTGAGAATTCAGAGGCCCATGGCTTCAAAATCTTATATTAGCAAGCAAGTTACTACTTCCGGAAAAGCAACAGCTGGGTGCCCACGGGTTTTCTTTCTTTTCCCTTTTCTTTTGAAGGTTCCTGGATTTGGGAATAAAGATGATGGTGGGAACCAAAACGGGGGCCCTTCAGGGAGTGTGATGAGCACCAAATGAATGGATTTGGGGAACATGATGAAGAAGCCCCGCCCAGACTTATTGAAACCGGAAAAGATGTTAAAGGGGAAACCATTCTCCTCAGCGCTTTTAACCTGACAGCCACCTGAGTGTCTATGAAAATAAGTTTCTGATAAGACCCCTCAAACCTGTGATCATTATGGAGATGGATGATTTGAGCCTT
Organism: Eulemur rufifrons; assembly: GCF_041146395.1. Lineage (NCBI taxonomy): Eukaryota > Metazoa > Chordata > Mammalia > Primates > Lemuridae > Eulemur > Eulemur rufifrons. Next base: position 14,387,035 of record NC_090987.1, read on the forward strand.
GTTGGCTCAGCTGCAATTTTTTTTTTAGAGATAGGGTCTCGCTCTGTCGCCCAGGCTAGAGTGCAGTGGTGTGAGCACAGCTCACTGTAACCTTGAACTCCTGGGCTCAAGCAATCCTTCCACCTCAGCCTCCTGAGGAGCTGGGACGACAGGCATGAGCCACCGTGCCTGGCTAATTTTTTTTTTTTTTTTTTTTTTTTTTTTTCCGTACAGACAATCTCTCTATGTTGCCCAGGCTGGTCTCAAACCCCTGGCCTCCAGAGGTCCTCAGCTTTTTGAGTTGCTGGGATTGCAGGCATGAGCCACCACACCTGGCTCCTCAGCTGCAATTTTCATATGTAAATTTCCAGGAAATGTAAACTGTTTGCTCAACACATACCACACGTGGAAAATGGACTTTATCCCAACATAAGTCTGTAAGGATTCAGTCAGAACCTACTGTATGCACAGTCAACTTCTGGGTTCTAAGCACAAGCGTAGCAAAATGACCACAGTTGTTAAGAGAGTCTTAAAAGGACACTACTGGTAGGGTGTAACAAATCCTGCAGTGTGTTTGACCAGTTTGCAAAGAGTGTGCCCAGCGATGGGTGTAGAGTCTAGCAATTTTGCTCATTATAAATACCACCAGTGAAAATGACACACAAATTATGCTGAGGAACAGATGCGTCTACGTGTAATAAGGTGTTAGCTGTAGTATATGCCAGGTGCTTTGTGGTATCTCATGTAATCTGCACATGGACTGGATGATGTCAGTACCCTTGTCCTCCTCCTACTGAGAAGGGAACTGAAGCTCTCCAAAGTTAGTCCCTTCCCTGAGGTCATGGAGGTAGTAAATGGTGGTTTGGACACAAACTGGATCTGTCTGACTCCAAAACTCATGCTCTCTATGACAATGCCAAGCAATACTCTAAATATATAAAGGCTATATGAAAGTTGGTGACTCAGACCAAATCTCCTGGTGATATACAGAGAAGTTACAAAGGTAATATTAATCAATTAATAATAATAGCAGCTAAATTAGCAAGTGTCCATGAGATAACCAATTGTTCTAAGCATCTATACGTATTAGCTCATTTAAGGCTCATAATAACCTTATGATGTGCCTCTTTTTTTTGAGGCACAGATATAAACAAGATAAACCTTGAAGACTTTGACAGACCTTGAAGATTCTAATGGATTCTGAAATGTTCAATGGCTAATTAACAATGCAACAAAAGGCAGTTCTTTGGTACTATTTTTAAAAATACTTAAGCAGGGCTTATGGAATGCCAGTTGTCCAATTACAGCTCTGTCACCACAGGCTCCCTTGCCATAGAACTGAATGGAATGTCTTAAGGAGGGCCAGGATAAAAGATGACGAGGCCCTGATGTGCTGTCCTCAGTGGCAAGGTGGGTGGAGTTGAGGATAAGGCTTTGCTCCTATGCTGTGTTTCCAAAGATGCAATGGGAATAAATCTGACAATTTACCCCATTTGCTTTCAAACCCAAGTTGGAATTCTACCCCTTTGGCTACCCAAATAAGACTTCTGTATGCGCCAAAGGAAGCTGCTACCCTGAGCTGAACTGTGAGTTTGTAAATAGGAGTCCCAGAACTCTAGCTAATACAGGAAAGAAGTTACAGATTTTGATCACAATGCTCAGCATCTGAATAAATCAGCATGCCAAACCACAGGCACAAAAACACAAGCCCTTTTTGGAATTACAGGGTAAACATGGTCCATATCTAGGGACAGCTTGTTATGAAAAACAGAGACTACATCTGCCTACTAAGGGTGCCATTTCTTCACATCCAGCGCCAGTGTAAGCATTGGATATTGATTCATAACATGCCATTTCATATATATGCAGAACAAATCCAGCTAAACAAAGTTATCTGCCCAATGGAACTCAAAAATATTTCTCAATTTAATTTTAAACAGACCTCGACGTGAAGGAAATTTAATTAGGTTAGTAATATAGAACACAATGAAATGTCCATCAAAATTGCTTCCAAAGGTTTAAAATGTTTTCCTTTTCAGACAATGTAGTTACAGCAGCTAAGATATCTATGTTAGTACAATGACTTAAAAAGTAGGGTCTGGAAATGAATGTGTTCACCCCTCTGAATTAAGTATGCACAAATGAGAGCTACTAAGATCCATATAAATCAGCTCAAGTAGCCCAATGTGTACCAGATACTTAGGGGACAGGCAGAAAAGAAGGAAGATGCAATAAACACATGATCGGGGACATATTCAGTGATGGAAGGGATCCCTTAACACACATGTTAAGAATCAAGACAAAACTGTCAAGTATTTTTTTAATAATGCTTATGATTTAAAAAAAAAAAAGCATGCTACAGATGTAGAACCTGAGGTTAAAAAAAAACAAACCCAAAACTTAGACATTGTTAAAGTCACAAATGAACAAATCTTTTTATCTTTATGGTTTCACCTCAACTTGCTTCTATATTCATTGGCAAACCCTAAGCAGGGTTCACATTGTTTAGATTTTGTCGATACAGAGTAACCCAAACCTGAACTGGATGCCTTAGCTTCTGCAGGCAACACACTTGGTCCTCTAATGTTTGGTGATTATTTCAGTGGAAAAAAAGGTAAAGGTTTAAAATGAAACTTTATTCTAAAATACCTGCAATCTCCTGGTGGGGCTAGAGGAGACCTCCCATTAGGACACTAAAGCTGTGTGACCCTGGGGATCATTTAGCCTTGCACATTTACTGAGTGCCAACTATGTGTCAGGCACTGTGGGCGGGCTAAAAGGAAGACTCAGGAGAACAAAGCTCAGGGTCCCCACTTGCTACCCTCTATTAGAGAAAATCAAACATACTATAAATCATCACACCACAAAGAGACCTGGTTCCTGTCAAGGTGGGCATAGGATTGTTACTCCGGAATGTGAAATACTCTCACATTTGTCTTCTATTTGTGGCCAAAATTAGTCCTGCTTTATTAGACATCTCTTTTTTTTTTTTTTTTTTTTTTTGTTGAGATAGAGTCTCACTTTGTTGTCCAGGCTAGAGTGAGTGCCGTGGCGTCAGCTTAGCTCACAGCAACCTCAGACTCCTGGGCTTAAGCGATCCTACTGCCTCAGCCTCCCGAGTAGCTGGGACTACAGGCATGCGCCACTATGCCCGGCTAATTTTTTCTATATAGATTTTTAGTTGTCCATATAATTTCTTTCTATTTTTAGTAGAGACGGGGTCTCGCTCTTGCTCAGGCTGGTCTCGAACTCCGGACCTCAAGCGATCCACCCGCCTCGGCCTCCCAGAGTGCTAGGATTACAGGCGTGAGCCACCGCGCCCGGCCAGACATCTCTTGATGTCTATATATCACCATGGGAGTGGCTTCCTCCAATCCAATCATTTACGTACTCCCAACCCCAACCTTTTAATTGACCTTCCGGAATCTGTCTATGGAAGCCTGAATCTAAAGCTTTCGATGGAGAACTGGTCTGGGAGTGGCGAGGGCAGCAATACTGACTCTTCCTGGTCCCACCTGCTTCCTTTGGGAGGGTGGCAGGAGAGGAGGCTGAGAGCCTTCAGTACCAGCCATGTCTAGGCTATGGTGCACCACAGAAGAGGGTGGCCTCTGAAACCACCCTGCCTACCACCACCGCCGTCCCCCTCCTCCGCCCCAGCAAAGTGGGAGTCTAAGGCCCTTCAGAGAGGCCTCCGAGCTGCTTCCTGTTCAGCTCAACCCTGCCTGTCTCTGTCTCAGTGTCAAAGGAAACTTGGTTTGGCTATGCAAGGCACACACATGACAGTCACTTAAGTCAATTGCTCACCGTGCATACCTAAGTATCACATAGCACAGCAATGAATTCAATTAAAGGCATCAAAAAATCAAAGTCTGGAATATTTTAATTTTAACTCTAAACTTTGTTCATAAATGCTTGGTCTTCATATCTCGTTATTTATGTAATATGAATGTCAAAACATAATGTAAAAAAGATAAAATATCACAAAGGAATATGTAATTTCCATATAAGATATATAGCAAATAAATTATCTTAGTTGTAGTTTCTCACTAAAGTTAGGATAATAAAATCTGCTCTCACTCAATCCCATATGGATACTGTGAAGGTAAGTGACCATTTATCCACTCAAATCTTAAAGATCCAGTAAAATCAAACAGGATGAGGGCTAGTTAATGTTTTTCCTCTCTTAACTACTTAGTTCAGTACTGTGTAGGCACAACTGTATTCATCAAAGGAAGAGAAAAAACTTATAAGTATAAAAATGTTAACCTCTGGCTTTTTTCTTTAGGGGTAAATTTAAGTTAATAACAATCTAAGAATTTGTATGGTAATGGCCATTTACATGCAATTTTAGTTTACTAATAATTAAAATGACTTAAAAGAGGAAACTACTTCCTCTGATTTGCTGGCTGATAGGATTGCTGGTTTAATTGCTCTGAAGCAGGTAAAATTTTTGGCTTTGTATGGAAGCAGAACAACTTTTGCTTTTTTTTAAGACAGGGTTTTGCTCTGCCACCCAGATGCTGGAGTGCAGTGGCACAATCACAGCTCAAACTCCCAGTGTCAAGTGATCTTTCTGCCTCAGCCTCCTATACAGCTAGGACTACAGGCACACACCATCATGCCAAGCTAATTTTTTAATTTTTTGGTAGAGAAAGGGTCTTGCTATGTTGCCCAGGCTGGTCTCAAACTTCTGGCCTCAGGCAATCCTCCTGCTTTGGCCTCCCAAAGTTCTGGGAATTACAGATGTGAGCAACTGTGGCCAGCCAACCTTGGCTATTAATCAAGCCTTCATGAGCACTGTTTTCTCCACCTTAAGCTTATGTCTCATTGCAGGTTAATCACGTGGCTAATAGGGTTGACTGATGGGGAAAAAGGAAAGGGAAAGAGTCAGAGCTGACTTTCTGGTTTCTGGCTTGAGATTCCACATATGTGGTGATGTTATTCTGAGAGGGAATAAAAGAAGAGATTCATATTTGGTGGTGATGGTGAGCGGGGCTGGAGGGTAAGGAAATGAGTTCACTTTGAGACAGGCTGAGTTTGAAGGCACGCAGACAAGGATGTCCAGATGCAGAAGGACATAGGGACCTGGAGCTCAGGAGAGAGATATCAGGATGGGAGAGAGATGGAGAAGTCCTCCACATAGAGAGATGGGAACCAAATGGATGAGATCATCTAGGGTGAGTATGTTGAGTGAAAAAATTAAAAAGCCCAGGCCAGAACACTGGGCTAGGTGGACAGAGCAAGAAGAGGTCAGAAAAGAGACTAAGAAGGAATGGCCAGAATGTTAAACTGAAAAGCAAGAGAGTATAGTAATTCAGAAATCAGATGAAGAAAGAGTTTAGAGGAAAGAATGGTCAGCAACGTGTCAAGTGCTGTACAGAGGCCAAGTGAAGATAAAAACTGAGAAGTGTCCGTTGGACTTAGCTACAGAGACCTCAAGAGTGACATTGTCAGGAGCAGGTTTGGTACATAGGAGTGGCTGCAACCAGCCTGAAAAGGGCAGAGGCTGAGGGGAAAGTAAGAAACAGACACTGAGTGATGACGGCTCCTCCCAGAAATGAAGGGAGGGAAGAGATAAAGCCAGAACAGGTATTGGGGGAGCAGTTTTAAAAAGATAGAAGAGACTAGAACACAAAAATTCTGATGGGAAAAAGCCAATGAGAGGAAGAGATTATAAGTACAGGAAAGGATGGGACCCCGATAAGGCAAGAGAAGCCAGGGCCCCGGACAAGGTAGAGGATTTGGCCTTCAACAGGAAGACCACCTCTTTGTGTTCAGAAGAAAGGATGAGAAGGCGTAGACATTGAAAGTGAATAAAGAACTCACTCTTGTCCCTTGAACATGAATTGAGCTGAACATTGCTATACAATAGGAGGCAACTGCATCCAAGAGGATTTTTGTTCCTGAATCGTTTAGATTTGGGGATCTGTGGCACTGATTCAGAAAAGAATAAAGTTATCGTACTCCACACATTTTTCAGCATTTGGAGTCAAAAAAGACTACAGAAAAGGTCATGTTTACATGGTAGTCCTGTTGAAATATTTTTTTTTTTTTTTTTTGAGACAGAGTCTCACTCTGTTGCCCAGGCTAGAGTGAGTGCCGTGGCGTCAGCCTAGCTCACAGCAACCTCAAACTCCTGGGCTCAAGCGATCCTCCTGTCTCAGCCTCCCGAGTAGCTGGGACTACAGGCATGCACCACCATGCCCGGCTAATTTTTTCTATATATATATTTTTAGCTGTCCATATAATTTCTTTCTATTTTTAGTAGAGATGGGGTCTCGCTCTTGCTCAGGCTGTGAAATATTTTTTAAAAACCATATTGAGTTCACTACAAAGGAAATGCATTCAGTACCAGTCCTTGCAAAATAAAATGCCTTATTTTAATAAGATGTAGTGATACATATAAAATTGACTTTTAAAAAAGGCTATGCTTACTGTCAAATCCATGTTTTCCTGGAAAAGGTTTTGATCGTGTAACCCAACGCATATCTGTACATTCGAAGATTGCACGGCTTTAAGAAACTCCTTTAGTCGAAGCTTATGAAATAGATTTAAAACCAGGTTTAAGATCTGATTCAGGTATGTTTCTGCTTATTTTTACAGCACAATTTTAGGTATTTAGACACACAGAAAATTTTTTTCAACACTGAATTTGAATGGTCTACCAGATTTGTTTTATTTTGGGTTAGATTTTTCTTCCTTTCACACTAGAGCCACTGGAATTTAAAAATGAATTGTCACATTTATCATCTCATTTACCATACCCTAGGCTTTCTTTTAAAGGGGACACGGGGGTATGCCTGCACAATGAGGGCATTGCGCACCGTTTGGGGAGCGGTAACACTTGAAGGTGCTGACTCGGGGAGGGGGCGCGGAGAAGGGAGGGACATATACCTCATGATGGGTGCAATGTGCACGACCTGGGGAACAGACACGCCTGGAGCTCTGACTTGGGGGGAAAGGCGGTACAGGAGCAACGTATGCAACCTGCAATTCTGTATCCCCCATAACAAGATGAAATAAAAAAAAAAAAAAAAAGGGGACACACTCATCTGTTCCTATGCTCCACCTCTGAGAAGCACTTTGGCAATAAATTAGTCCTGAACTAAAGTTCCTTGGAAAAAAGTAAAAGTTTTACATTTTAATTAGCTTTGGGGAGTCAAGGGCCATTTTACTAGAAACTCAAGGGGATGCGAGTTGTGCCCTATCATTAACCAAGAGGACCCACCTGTCTCTTTTCTCTGGAATAAAAACACAAATGAAGCAGAGCTACCAACTGAAAAAGGCCAGAGTCAGGGGTCAGTACCTAACGTCAGCTCTCACTCTGGCCAGAGCTATGGGGCTCCATTGTGTGGCCCGCAGGAAGTGACTCAACATCTCTGGCCATTGTTATGGGGGAGCAGACGTGGTGCCAACGTTCTTCTTAAAGAGAGCCTCATCACCAGAATCTCAGGAAATCAAACACAGTTTCTAGATTTATCCGAGGTAGTGACATCCCATAGTTGGCTCTCCCTGCGACATTACTGCTGATATCATGTGAGAATACTGTTTACTATAATGCAAATCATGTTTTCAAAAATCAGGAGCAAGCAGGTGGGGAAGGAAAAGCATTCATGTGTGCATACCTGTGTGTGGGGCAGCCAGACAATAAACCTAGAAAGGAAATCTTAAATCTGAAATACCCCGTTGAGAGCGGCAATCACGCCTGCAGAAGGCAGCAACACGGAGAAAACGGTTCAATCGCCCCGCCCCCAACAGAGGTAATGCTCCTCTTTTTCCGAAGGAAAAGGTCGTTTGGAATCTTTTGTCTTCTCAGCCCGACGCAGCCTCCTCTCCCTTTATTATCGCTGACCTCACACACAGAACCGAAGGAGCCATGGGGAGCGAGAGGAAGATCTGAGGCCCTGCTCTGTCGCGGGCGCCGAGATCTACAGAGCTGGAGCTACTACTGGTCAGGGTCCTGCCCGCATTTAACCCGGGTAGAGGGTCCATCTCCTTTCTGTGGGTTGAGATGCAAACTCGCTCAAACTGCGTCCCCGGCGCGCTGGCGCTCGGGACGCTCCATGGCGCTGTTCGTGGTGCTGAAGCCCACGCCCGGGCGAGGAGGCAGCGACCCACCCACAGGCGCCCTGCTGCCAGGGGCTCCCGGCGGTCATCCAGGTGAGGCGAGTCTGGCAACAGCTGCCGCTCATAGAGCTACAGCCAGTTTGGCTCCATGTCTAGCTCGTTGGTTCACTTCTTTGCAACTGCAAAATGGCTGGTTCACTTTTTCTCTTCCCGGGGGATTTCACAGAGCCCACCTCCAGCTTGCTATCTGCAACTACTCCTTTTCCATCCTCTCTCCTTTATGCAATATTTTACCTTTGCAGAGCACCTTACAGTTGGCACAGCCCTCACTGGCACCACCAACTCAGCCACGTCTCTTCCATATAGTCCTCTTCTCTCCCATAGATACTTTTTTGCTTTCTCTGCCTCTCCTCCCCCAAGCACTTTCCAACTAAGCGGGAGACGATTACCTCAGTGTGCAGGATGGGCAAATCTCACCTATGGCAGAGCTGTTGATTTCTCCTTGACAATGAATTAGAAGAGGCAGAGATTAGAGTTCAGAAGGACCAGGAAAAACTCCCTTAAGCAACTTCCAGGAAGGTAATGTTTGCATGGGTGGTGATCTGGAGGGGAATGAGAACACAGACGCTAGAAACAGAGTGAAGAAAGGGTGGACTTTGCGGGAGGTGCAAGGCGTTAGAAGACTCCCAGCAGGTGGCACTCTAGTTCAAGTGCTGGCGGAGGAAGCCTTGACTGCTCCCCTGATCCACTTCAAACCTCCCTATAGCCAACCCCCCCTCCCCTCATGTTTGGAGCTCTGTCTTCCTCTTGATCCAAGCACTTATCCAGACTGTATTCCCGCTAAAAGCACCATTTGCACAATTCTATTTACTGTAATACCAGTAATGAAGGGAATATAAATAGAAAATAGAGGGACAGTGGGAGGATTTTTTCAGTGTGCATGATTGATAGGTTCAGATGAAAACTGTTTAATCATCAAAACATGATTCAGCAGTTGGGAAATGTAAACAAGTTGTGCAACTGCTTGCTTTGGTCAAAGCCCTGGAGGGGGCCCATAGGGCCAGCGAGGGAGGGCAGTGCCAGCAGGATGTGCACCTCGCCCCTCCTACCAGGGCAGAGCTGGCTGCGCCTACAGCCTGACTGGCTGACTGGCGTGACCTTTGGCTTTTGCAGCACACAAGCGGTTGGGCCGGGGTTAATGGCACTTTGCAGGGAGCTCCAATTGAGTAAACAAAAAATGCCTTGCCCTGTTCTAATGGAGCACATTATTCTGAGGCCTAAGCCTTCATCCAGGCCCCTGCAGCTGCTCTGCAGGTCAGTGCTACCAATAAAGCAATTAGCCAATGAGAAAACTCTTCTTCCCCGAGGGGGACTCCAGGGTTTGTAGTTGCTGTGCTTTGCTTTGGGTTTTTAAACAGGCAGTCCAAGTTGATCTGAGCCTCTTACATCAGACTCCAGGATGAGGCCAGTGAAATTGTGTGTTTGCTGAGTGTGATATTTTAAGGGACTGGTCCCTTGTTCAACACAGTCTGGAGAGCTCACTGCTTCCTGTTCAATTAACCTGAACCATAGCTGAACTCTGCCCTTTGAACTCGCTCAGCAGATAAATACGTTAGCTCACCTAAGGAATCATTAATATTTTTCAATCACATAAAACAAACATGAATGTCTAAAAACAACCCAAGAGATAGCCAATTAGGAATAGCTCATGTACCATGGTGAAAAAAAATCTCAGATGGATGTTATTTAGAGAGCAAAAAAGGGTCAGGGAAGAAATGAAACGATCGTGCCAACATCTCTGGAGACAAAGGGGACTTTCATTTTCATATCTGCAAGCAAGAGGGATATAGAATAGTATTTGGCAATTCCTATTCCATCTACACTGCTCTACAACAGAAGTTGTACCCTGCTCTTAGATAGCTTCTTCTACTTCCATCAGAACACACAACTCCAAGCTCCCCCCACTCCCTTAAGTGACTTCAGTGTTTATGCTCATCTGGAGTCCGAAATATTGCATTTCTGGGGAAAATCCTATTCCTGATTCACTACAAATGAACCAAAATAATTTTTGTGGCAGTATTACTGCTTTTACGCAAACTAGCTAAATGAGCCAAGCTAGCAGCTTGAATGAAATAATTTTACAGTAGAAAATGACGTTCCTGAGACATTTTTACTCTATGCATATAAACAGATTTTCTTTTGTGGGGAAAAAAAAGAGAGATGTTAAATGCATCTATTTTGTCTTTATCCCTGCATGTCATCTTAGAAGAATGAGAAAAACATCCCCAACTGGGTCATTACACATTTCAGTTTGATTTAATTTCACTTCCCACAATTCTGCCTCCTGACCCCTTCTCCTCCCACCCCCTTTTCATTTTTGTTTGGTTTGGAGTGTGGGCTTAATGCCCAGCTATCCTAGATGAGAACACTTAAAGGAATATCACAAGCATGAAGGGTAAATCTATTGAACGAGGGTCTTTAACTATGTGGTTTCCTTAAAGGGAAAGGTTGGATCAATAAGATCAATATGAAAGGTTTCCCTGGCCCTGCATAAAAGGGTAAGGGCTTCTCTTTCACTGGTTTAACTTTACTCTCTGACAAATGCAAATCAATGGATCTGTGTTTACAACAGATTTCCTAACAGACTCAACTTGGGCAAAGCCTAGAGCCTTGCCATGGGGGTGGGGACTCCAAGCTTGCTCCAAGGGGACACTCTAGGGCAGAGCTTTGTGTTCAAAGCCCCAGAGTAGGGCAGAGAGCAAGCTGGTGATGACTACCAATCACCCTTAAAAGAAGGGTCTTGCAGCCCACCCAGATCCTACTGGCACTCAGGGAGCTGCTGCTGCCTGTGATCTCTCCAAATAGGGTAGAAAAATGGAACACCAGTTTCCTTCAAGGATGTCAATGCACACACAGATATAAGACCCACATTCTAGGATCTGGTGAGTCAGTCAGTCTAATTGCCTATCAATATAGATCTCGGAGGCTGACTACACAGAGGGAGCTGTAGTGAGATATCTACAATTGGAGCAGCCTGGGCATATGAGCTCTAGGAATGCTCTTTCTGCCCTTTCTTAAGTGGTAACTGGCTCTTCCTAGTAAGGACAAGGTAAACCACTAACTAAGACTGTGGGTTCTTTCCCCCTTAATTTTACCTTTCCCTTTAAAAATGTGATGCTTTCCAGAGATTACATGACTTCAAGTCAATACCAGTTACTGAGAAATTATTTTTCTTCCTGCAAGAGAAAGTATATGTATATTTGATTACACGAGCCAAAGTCCAATGCTGATTAAATTATGTTGGAGGTGTGCTTCCAACCCAAACAAAGTCTGCTTTCTACGGAAGAGTAATGGATCCTCAAATGGTGAGAGAGGCGCCAAGGTGGAATGCAGAGCCTCCCTTCCCTCTGGGACAATGTGTGTGGGACAGTTTTTCATAATAAATGTCCACAGCTTCTAGGAGTCCTGCTCCCCAAGTGAGACCATGTCTATCTGCACAGCCCACAGCCTGCCTCCATGCCTTGCCCATCTGTACCATGTCAGGCAGCAGGTGGGCTGGGTTATCCAATCAATTTCCCTAACTTCTTCCTACCAACCCCTACAAAAATCCATGCACATTTTTCAATCATCACCTTGCCTGAGACTTGGAAATCAAAAAGCCTTTCCTCCAAAGGCACTGAAGCTGGGTAGGGGGAAAAACTGGCCAATGAGGGGTAACACTAGGCCCCCCAGGACTAGCCAGCCCTGTCAGGCTCTGCACTAACACGATAAATGACCCCGTGGGGCTCCCTCATAAAGGACTCTCCCCTCCAAGAAGAGTTATCTTCCTGGAGGAAGCAACTTTCCCCAGGTCAGAAAAAATAAGGGTCCCTAAAAGAATCAGGGGTAAGCACAGTCCAGAGAGTCCACAGATGAAGTTCAAGGCCCAGGCTGTCTCCATCTTCACCCTCTTCCCCAGGGCCCTTTATCGAGGCAATTATTTCTATTTATTCCCTCCTCATTTCCCTTCTTTTGGCAAGAACCCAGAAACTAAATCTCTCTGCTTCTCCTTTGAGGTTTGCGGTCCCCTAGGGAATCCCCCTACATGATACCACTTTTCACAAAGACAGTTTCTGCAGACTTCAGCCACCAGGCCTGGTGTGGTGGGGCCCAGGACTTTCTCCCAGAGAACTCTTCAACCCTGTTCCTCTGGTCTTGCTTTAGAAGCAGGTTTCTAAAGGCCAGAAAACCTGAGGAGATCCCTCCCACATCATTAGGTGACCCTAAAATGAAGTCTTGGTTTGGAGACAGCAGGAGAGGTTGGCTCTCCTTCCCTCAGGTCTCAGGTCTGGAGCTTGGGAAGGTAAAACTCCACCTGGGGTGCTGTTGCCTCAGGGAAGACCTGGCTCAAGGGAAGAGTGGAGCAGTTGCTGGTGCCTTGTAGGGGGATAGAGGCCAGGGGTAATCAGTTTATCCTCTGTCCTGTCCCCATTGACTACCATTCACCAGGAATCCTGCCCTGTCTTGGGATCCTAAGATGAGGGTGTGGGAGAATCTAAGACCCCACCCTCCAAAGGCCACCCCCCCCAGCCTAAGAGTCCTTCATTGGGAGCAATGGGGAGGGGCCCAGTTGTCCTCCAGGCCAAAAGGAAACCATCCACCCTCCTTAAGTTTCTGTATATGATGGCCTGACCCACTCTCATTATAGTTTTTAGGAGGTGAGTAGGGCACTTTATGACCAGGAACCAAGAGAGTGTATCAAAGCTCCCTTCTTTAAGGAAGAAGAATGAAATGCCTACTCACCCTCTACCTCATCTGAAAGCAGAACACACAAGATTCATTTTTCTCTCTCCCCTTTCCTTTCTCTTTTTCCTTATTGTTCTTGGCAAAGGAGGGAAAACAGTTTTTCCTCCTCTAGATTGAGACCTTCTCTTGAAGGGAAAGTTTACCTTTCCCTAACTGAAGGATTTATAATTTCAAACAAACAAACAAACAAATACCTAGAACAATTTAGGTCTCATCTCCCCCCCCCCCTTTGGTCCCTGCTCTTTCATTCTTTCCTTAAAATTCACCTTACTGTTCCTTCTGGAAGAACAAGTCACCATTTGGCCATGGGAGCCGTGGGCAGGGTGTTGCAGTGTCCCACACAGGCTGGAAGGAAGAACTTGAAAGTTCTTTCTTTTCCAGTCAATGCAGGTGTCTCAGAGAAAACCACCCTACCCAGGATGGGCCTGTGACCTGGCCTCAGGGCGCAGGTGGTTCTCTCCTGCTGCCGGGAAGGAGTGTCGAGGAGGTTTTTCAGTTTGCCTTTCCTATCTATCTGCCCCAGCAAAGGTATGAAAAAGATTCTTCTCTGGTTGACCCAGCAGGCTCACAGCAGAGCTGACTGTTCTCAGGTGTGAAGCCCAGATTTTTGTTACTGAGGCCCCGTTTAGTCGTCCAACTAATGCACTTGCGTAAAAAGTCTGCGAGAGTGACTTTTAGTAACAGAATGTATAGGATCGGAGAGGATTTGCGAATCATTGAGCTCCGCGGTTAGCAAGGCCGCTTTAGCCACGTCATTTCCAAACTCGGGCTTGGTCGTTCATGCATATCAAGACCGAATTTCGAAATCATCGGGGCTTTCCTGGATGGTTTCGATAGCAAAAAGAAGTTGCTTCCGGCCCTGTTGAACCAGGTGCGGGCCACACAGGCCCAGGACAGGAGAGCTGGGAGGACTGGCGCCCTTTGGCGCAGGGCCTTCCCGGTCCGTGGCACGTGCAGAGTCCTCTGGGAGGGTAGGGAGCGACGAGTGCGCGCCGGGGCTGGGGGGAAAGGACAGGGAGCCCCACGAAAGCAGGAGAAAACCTCGGGGAATTAGGGGCGGTTTGGGACCACGCCGGGGACGAGCTGCGGTCAGACTGGAGATCTCCGCCCGAGCTAGGGAAGCGGCGCAGCGGGAGCGCCGGCCTGGGCGCTGGCGAGCGCTCTGCTGGGAAGAGCGCGCCGACGGGCTTACTGGAAACGCGCCGGATCAGGTTCCAGATCAATGAAATCTGGGTCCACACGTTTACGTTATTGTTGCCAGCATTAATGCTCTTTTAATCTTCTAAACATTATCAGCATCGATCTCCTTCCATATACACATTTGTTTGAGAAAGTGACATAACCACACGGTGGAAAGCCTGGAATAAAAATAAATGCCCGGCCTCTTGCATCCAGGGCGCCTGGCGGCCTGGAATACTTATCGCGCTCGAGTTCACTCCCCTCCCTCGCGTCCTGCCTCCTTCGCCTGCCCCCGCCCACCCTAATGCGTGTTAGGAAGGTGTTCTCCCGGCACCCGGGACTTCACGAAGCAAGGACTGTAGCGAGCTTTTCAATTATTAATCCAACCAGCCAGCATGCGAACATATCGTCTGTTCCGTACTGGCGTGGGTTGCGTTTGGCCTCTCGGGCTCAGATCCCTAATTAAGCCGCCAGGAGAGGTGAGCTGAGCCGGGAGCCGCAGCAACGAGAGAGGGGGTGGGGATGGGGAAGATGCTGCGAAGGAAGTCCCCTTCTTGCTCCTCGGCTTGGAGATGCCTGGCGGTCTCGTTACCCAAACACGTCTCAGCTCAGCAAGAGACACGCACGCACGTGGTGCCTGCCCCTAGCAGGAGCCGCGGTGAGCTGCCCTAGCCGTGTCCCGCCGCTGCGGACGTCAGATGGCCCAGGAGACATCTTGGCGGGTTGGCTAAGGGCCCTCAGCCGCCAGAACAGAGTTGGCTCCAGACTGGCCGCTGGGGAGCTGCAGGGAGAGGGCCGTGCGTCGGTCCGCGGCGTGGACTGGAGGCAGGCTCCGGGCAGGCGGCGGGGGAAGCCGGGCTCACAGAGAATGTAGTCGGAGGGGGGGCTCTGGAGGGGTTCCGCTCTGTTTTCCCAGCTTTAGAAGAGATCACCACGCCCGCCACGGGGGCTTCGCTTTTCTTCTGCGGGACGCCGGTTCAGATGCTTGCCTGGGTTCTCTCAGTTCCTCCTTATTCCTGTTAGTGCTTGGTTCAGAGGCATCTTGGGCTCAAAGCCGGAGAGTGTGTGTGCTCGAACCCGCGGGAATTTGTCCTCGCAGCCTCTTGCTAGGTTAATAAAAACCGCCCTTGCGAGGGCTGTCCTTGGCAACCGCCGACGAGGCCCAACAGGGCAGGGGTGCAACCACTTGCTGCCCTAGCCGCCCTTTCCAAACGAAACCATGCATTTGGAGTCCATTTTTCTGAAATCTAAGGTTGCGGCAATCTGAGTTTCCGCGACATTTTCTCCCTTCCCTTTTAAGTGCCACTCTCGACTGCGACTAAGCGAAAGTGGCAGGAAGGAGAGGACGGACCTGCCTCTGTAGTGACAAGAGGTACTTAGCCTAAGGGTGAGGTTTGCGGGCATTGGCCACATCAGACAACTTAATTCTGAGGCCCCAAACCCCTGCGTGCTTGGCCCTCTGGCAGGACCCGGGGTGGGGGCAAAATGAGAAAAAGAAAGGGAAGCTAAAAGGAGACAGAAAGAGAAAAGAGGCCGGGTCTGGCGGGATGGGGGTCGGTGTCCTCGAGGCTCTAGGCTGGGAGTCTGGCCCGGACGCCCAGCGGAGCCATGGACTAGTTAAGCCCTCGGGGCCCAACGGCGAGGGCCCTCAGCGGCGTCCCGCCAGGGATTCGGATCGATACTCCGGGCGGAGCAGACCTCCGCTTTTCTCTTCCATTTGCTCCTGTCCCCTAGCGCTCCTGAGCACATAATACCTACTTACCCGGCCCAGCTTCTGCGTCAGTGTCTGAAGAGACTGATCTACTGACCCCAAACTGAAAAGCCTCCTATGTAATAATAACCACTCAACACACTTGTAGTTGCTGATAAAATGGGCAGATAAAAAGGCTAAAGCTCTTGTCCCTTTTCAACCCAAGGTAATAAAACAGACACATTTGAATGCTTGAGCAAAGCGGGGTCCTCAGCAGGCATTTCCATTCGCTCGAGGAGGCGTTCAGTCTCCCACGGCTTCAGCGCTGCTCCCCTGAAAAGCCAGCGGCTTGGGCCATGCTCTCCAGGGACAGCTCCTGGTGAGTCGCACCCTGGGCAAATGGGGCTGAGGAACCTCCGGGATGATGCCACACTTCCCCATCCCAGCAATGCTTGGGGTCACTGTAAAAGCAGGAATGCGCTAATAGGTGAAGCATTTCTTTCCATGTCACTTTCGGACCCATACAGGCCGAAAGCACGTGTTTTTTTTTTTTATCTGTGTTCTTTGCGCGACAGGCATGAGGGGGCGGCAGCGCTCTGAGATGGGCCAGAGTAGAATAGCTGTCATCCTGCCTTTAACTGTATTCCCCAAGACCAGCTGCCAAGTTCCTTCTGGCCCCCTGTGCCCAGGAAGCCAGCTGGTGCTGGAGCCCTCAGGAGAGGGCCTGGGGCATTTGGGGGGATCTAAGACAAAGGGGTACTACAATGTTAAGAATTGTCAGTATGCCTTCAGTTTATTTCTTATCGCTACTCTCTGCTCACTGCTTTATCTTTCCCAGGAAACAAGAGCAAATGGGAGAAAATTATAGGAGAGGATTAAGAGTAAACTAAAGGAGAAAGAAAAATTACATAGATTTCTAAATCCACTCAAAAGTATTCGGAGTCCACCGATTTGGGGGAAGCTCTTTAAGAGAAAGCTGGTTTTCTTTACCATCTTAAATCAACGCTGCGGAGCAATTACCGACTGGAGGTCGGAATTTTCTCTCCGCGAGCGAAAAAAGATACTGTCAGAGAGGAAATGTTCCGTCCCCGAGCGGGGTTTGAATACGCTGCCTGTCACATCCCCATGTTCTGCGGGGCATTTGCCGAGTGCGCCCCACAAGCTGGGCTCAGCGGTGCGAGCAAAGCCCTAGGGAGCGGGAGTGGGAGCCTGAGCTCGCAGCTGTGGAAGCGCGCTGTGCGCGGCCGGCTCAGATCCGCGCGAATCCCAATATCCACGCTATGCAAATCAATGCCACCACGAATTGTTCCCCCAGATCTTCCCACAATCCCGAGAGATTCCTCCCGCCCCCAGTCCAAGAGAAGCCTCCCATTCCAGCTTGCAATAGCGCATTGTGTCCTCCCCAGTGGGGGGCCTGGACATTTTGCCCCTCCGGGTCCGTGGCTCGTTCCTGGGGGCAGCGCAGTCGCCACGCACGGGGCGCGGCGTCTGTGCGCACAAAAGCGCGCAACTGCGTGCCAGTCGCAGCCACTACTGTGTGTTTCCCTCCAGCTACAGCACCCGCCGCCCACACAGGAGGTTTCCGTATTCCTAGAACAATAGAGGGCTGTACCTCGCGGCTCGGCCGCTAGAGGAGGCACAAAGAGCCGAGCCGGCTCCAGAACAATGTAACCGGCGCGTCTATCCGTCCCCTCCCGCCCGCCGCCAACCCTCCCCGCCGCCGCGCTCCGCGCACAATCAGCGCCCGCTTAATGCAAAGGCGGAGCCTGCAGCCCGCGGCCCGCCGAGATGCATTAACTAACCTGAATCTTTAATTTCTCAGCACTTCTTCCCGCGAGCGGCTAAGCATCTCCCAGAGCCCCGGCAAACCTCGGCAAATCCCAGCAAACTCTAGGAGCTGGGCGAGGGCAGGCGGCGAGTGAGGCAGGGCGCTTTCCACCCTCAGTCTCTCCCACGTCCTCCCAGATTGGTGAATGTAACAGTCCAACCTTCGTCCGTGCACTCTCCCCTTGCTGTAGGCAGTGACACTGGCCCGAGCCTGCTCTTTCAGTCAAGCCCGGTCAGAAAGTCTCTGCGCCAACGCCAAGGCCAGAGATGGGCTCCGGGAGCGCTGTTGTATCCTGGCCTTCCGTTCCGCGCGCGGGCAAGGCTGTGCCTCCTGCCAATGACCAAAGAAGTTTCCCTGATATAGTAGTGGGTAGCAGAGCGGAGAGCTCTTTTTCCCTTCTGAAGAGCAAAGCCCTCAACTGCCTCCATATAGGGACACTAGGCAGCCTGAAAAACTGTCTGAAAAAAACAGAGTTGAAGTGCACAAGATTTTGCATAAGGGCAGTTCCCATTTTCTGTGAGTTTTGGAAAGCGAGTGCTCTTAGCCGACACCACGCACCCCCATCCCACCTCCTTAGTGGGTAAGGTCGGAAAGAGAGGGCAAAGGTCGGCACATTGAGAAGAGGGCAAAGGAAAGGGGGGGTCCATAAGTGAAAGCTCAGGGACAAGAAGGAAGGAAGGAAGAGAAGAGAAAAAGGAAAGGGAGAAGAGAAAGAAGAGAAAGAGAAGAGAGAGAAGAAACTAAAAACGAGGAAAAAAAGAAGTTTGTAGGGGAGAGGAGGAGAGAATCAAGAGAAGTGACTGGGCACGCAGACCTGGGCCACAAGTACCGGGAGCTCCCCCGGCAGCCTGGCCCCTGGCTAGCCCCTGGCCTTACCTGCCAGGCGTAAGGCGGACATGCGCTGGAACTCCGGCTCCTGCAGCCACTTCCACATCCTGCGGAAGGTCTCCCTGCCAGATTTGAGTTTACTCCACGGTTTTGGATTCCGGAGCAGGTCGGAGAGAGTCCCCTGAGACCGGCACAGCACCCTCTGCGCGAAGATCGCTTGTGGGATGCTGTAGCGCTTCAGCTCGGCGGTAATGCGCTGGGCTACCTCTTTGGTGTTGATCTCCTCCAGCTGGCCCGACGTGGCCACCTGCGAGCCCGATGAGGACGAGGGTGGTCGCTCGCGACTGGGCGCCAGAACTGGCCCGTGGGATTGAGTGTGGCCCGGGTGGTGCAGGCCGTTGAGGTGGGACATCATGGCCGCGGGCGGGGTGCCCAGCCCTCGGGACAGGTGTTGCTCACCGCGGGTCAGCATGGCAGTGTGGTGCGCGTCGAAGTTGGGGCTGAGCATTTTGTCATGGCCCGGCGGACCGTAGTTGGGCAGACTCTGCTGCGCGTTGTGGAGGCCGCCCAGCCCGTTGCCCAGCGGCGTGGCGGCCAGCGGGGACAGGCTCTGGCTCATGCCGGGCATCTCCTTGTAGGGACTGTAGAGGTTGTTCATGGTCGGGAGCCCGCGCTCGTCGCGCATGAGAGTGAAGCTGCCGCTGACGTTGCCCGACAGGCGCTGGTGGTGGTGATGGTGGTGGTGGTGCGGATGGTGGTGCGGGTGCGGATGGTGGAACTTGTCGGACACAGTAGAGATGGGTGGCAGCGGCTGGAGCGGCGTCAGCGTGGTGTAGGTGTTGCTCATGCCCATGCCGGGCGGGGACGAGTCGCAGGACATACTCATGGCGTGGTGCAGCGGGATGGAGAGCTCGGGCCGGTAGTCGCCGCCGTCCAGGATCGAGGCCATGCTGGTGACCATGGCCGAGCGCGACGCCGCCGCCGCCGCCGCTGCCGCCGTGCCCAGCTCCTGGTGCGCGGTTGGCGGCGGCGGCGGGCCCCGCAGAGAGCCGGCGGCGCCGCGGCCCGCGTGGTGGGGGCTGGGGCTGGCCAGCAGCTCCTGCTCATGGCCCGGGCCCCCGCCGCCGCCCCCGCCGCCCCCGCCTCCGCCCCCGCCGCTGCCGCCGCCGGCCGGCCCGTGCAAAGTGCCCAGACTTTCCATTGTCAGCTCCGGGTTCATGGCGCAGCCTTCTAGGTCTTTGGTGAGGCATCGATAGGCGGTGTAGGCAGCCTTCATTCAGTCCATCGGGGCCCGGGGGCGGCGGGGGCGGCGGGGGCGGCCGGCGGGCTGTCAAAGCGCGCGTGGCGGGGCTCCGCGGCCGGAGTGGGGGCGGGCGCGGGAGTGCGCGAGTGTGTGCAGGGGGAGCGAGCGTGCGGGTGTGCGCCCCGGGCTGCGGGCTCGCCCGGGGTGGGGGCGGGGTGGGGGCGGACGGGGAGTGCGTGCGGGAGAGGGGAGGGACGGGGAGGGAGGGAGGGATCACCGGGCCCCGCCGCTCGGGCCGGCACGCTGCCTCGCCATGTCCGAGCCCGCTCCGGCGCCGACGTCTTCTGTTTGGGTGCGCGGGAGCTGTCCAGAAGGGCTCTGCCGCTCGCCGGGGCAGCCAACCTACCCTCCCGGAGCTGGGGCGGGGCCGCGCCCGACGGGCGTCGCGACCAGCCACTCCACGGCAGCGGCTGCCCAGGGGGGCGGGCCTTTTGTGCGAAGCTGCCAATGGTCTTGGAGGGGGCGGGGCCGCGCGTTTCATGTTTGGCTGACGGCTCGGTGCCTTTTTTTCCTCCTTTGCTACTGGAATCAAACGTCAAGGAGAGAGAGGGAGGGAGGGGAAGAGGGTGGTGGGGAGAGGGAGAGAGGCTGGAGTGCGAGCGAGGAAGAGAGATTATGTGAAAGATGCTGCGCTGTATCCTTCCCGGGTAGCTGCGATCTGGGGAAAGGGGCATTGCTTCAGCCCCCTCCGCCTCACCTCAAAGCTTTTCTTCAGGCGAGTGAGTCGGAAGGAAAAGACTCCGCTACGTGCTGGTGTAAAAACAAACACGCGTCGCCTAGCAAGCCACTTCCCCGGAGTCCCTAGCTGGGAGCCAGTAGTTCAGCCTTTTAAAAGGCAGGCCCCTAATGTATTCTAATGCACGGTAAATTCCCGAGGCTGGGGCGAGAGGAACTCCAGCGCCTTCGCCGCCTGCGAGCTGCAGCCAGCCAGCTGCCCCCGCGCGTCGCGGGCAGAGGTACTGCATGCAAAGTTAACACAATAACATCATTTAATTACCGGGCGAGCCCATAAATCTCCCAGTTATGAGGCTTCAGAAGGACCCTGCTAGATTGCAAAACAAAACTAGAATTCCAGGAGCTGCGGTTTCAAGGTGATCAAGTGCCTACTCCATCAGGGACTTGGAAAGAAAGGGGACAGTGTAGAACTCGTGGGGTGGGGGTGAGGAATGTTGCTGGTGCCCGTAGTAAGCAAACTTCTCCTGGGGGCAGAAAGTATGCAAACCAGCTGGGATGACACCCGCGGATATTCCCCCTGACACACACACACACACACACACACACACACAGCTTCTCTCAAATCCCGGGAGAGGAAAGCCCCAGGTTGCAGGGGTGGGTAGTTGACCACGAGCCTCCGCTGACATCTGTATATTCAAACCGTGTTTCTGAAAAGACCAGGGCCCCGGCCAGCTCCAGAACGCTTGCCAGCCATAGCTTTAAAAAGTGCACCTTCGTCTTCCTAGAATTTCTGTCATTTGGCAATCCCAGGTCGGGAGGTGGGAGTGGAACTGGGGGAGAGAGGAGGTGGAGATTTCCGCGGCCTGGGTGGGGGTCGAGGGGCGGTGGAAAACAGCCACAGAGGCCAACACCCAGCATAAAGCCAGAAAAGTAACAGATTCTTCCAAAGCAGGTTGCGCTTGTTTGCCTCCGAAGATTCAAGCTAGCTGAGGTTGCGCAGATGTTGCCTTTGTTTAAAGAGACAGTAATTAAGGACAGGGTGGACATAAGTTTGAGAAGCGTGACCTATTTTCTTTTGATCAGCTGTCAAAAGAAGAGCAGGGGGTCTTCTTAAGACAGCCCCCTCCACCACTTCCAGCTGTTAGAGAAAACTTGATAAGAAAACAAGGACACAGCCTAGAATGCTGTATGTGCCTTCTTGGCTCTAGAGAAAGGTTTAATTCATTTGGAAAACAGTTCTTTTCTCAGTGACCTTTTTTGCTGCCCTCCTCTCTCTTCTAGCTTCAGAGCAAACCACCCGCATCCTGTCACATGAATGTTCAGTGACGTTATTCATAGATCAACTTTATTGAGCTCTGGCCAATACGTTGCCAATTATTCTTTCAAATAGCATCTTCTCTGTGGTATCAAAGCCTGGGTAAGAAAGCACCAGCAGATACCCTGCTTTGCCAGGCATACTTTTGTGGCTGCTCACATCTTTAGTGTCACAACAAGAGACAGGTAAAATAACTAAGTTTTTTGTTTCTTTGGTTTTCCTCTCCCCCTCGCCCTCTGTCCCTCTTCCCACTCCCTACCTTGTATATGGTGGTAGGACACTTGGGATAATTTGAATCAGTTAATGTTTGAAATACACACTGAGTTGAACAAAAGTTCACAAGAGTGCAACCTGGTCTTGGTCCATGAGTGCTCAGTGACTGAAATGCGGCAGGAGAGGAGCAGGACTGGGAAATAGTCAGTCTGATGTGCCCGGGTGCTAAAGGTAGCCTCGCTGCCCTGGCTTCAGGCTCAAGAGTGGCCAGTGACCCTAAGCTGGCACTGCCTCCATACAGAAACCTAAGTATATAAATTGACATTTAAATAATTTTTCAAAATGATAAACTCATTTGCCAGGCCACCAAGAGAAATCTGCTCCTGGGAACTGCATTTCAGTGTGCCTGGGAGCAGAAAGGTGAGTTGCTTTTTCTCGCTGCCTCGCTTCCTTCCTTCCTCCCTCCCTCCTCCCTCTCTTCCACCACCCCTCCCTCCTTCCCTCGATCAATATTGGCGATCTCAGGGAAATCATGAAATCGTATTGGCTTCTTTGTGTATAATTTCATTGGGCTAGATTAAAGCAGATTTTTCATGTTGTTTTTCTAATGGTGGTTTGAGGTTTTACGTTTCAACCCAAAATCCATTTAAAAGGAAAATGAATGTGCTTGTTCAGTGAGCACCCCAGTTTTCACTGATCAGGTTTGGAAGCCCTTTTCTTTCTAAAAAGGAAAAATATTTATTTTCTACTTCAAGGTAATATTAAGAATAGCAATACTAAAATATTTTCAAATATGTTTTTAAATGTTTTCGACACTTCTTTCTCTCTATTTCTTTAAGAAAATAAAAAGGAAGAGTTTCTTTTTTAACTGCCGCTTGTTTAGTATCCATACTCTAACCTTCAGAAGTTCTGCAACTCAGATTTTTTAAAATTTGAAGTTACACCCCCATTTTCTGCCCACCCCCCAGCATTTGATTTACAAATAGACTGTATAGAAATGTATCATAAGTGCTAGTTCATGACTATTAGAAAGTGGACAGTGTACCAAGCATTGTATCAGTACCAGCATGTACACTTCTTAGCATAGCACATCTGCAAGTCCACTTTTCTTTAAGACCAGAAACTTAAATAGGTCCAAAAAAACAAAGCATGAAAATAAAATGCAGCTTTGACAGCAAACGAAGGCTACTGCAATGTAAAAGAAAAAATACTGAACTTGAGTTAGCAATTTCAGGAAAAGACTGAAAATATTTATTGTCAGAATTTTTCATAAGTGTTTATCACATTGAAATTGTTTTTAAGCAGAGAGAGAGAGGATTATTCAATTAAAACAGAGACTTTATAAATTATTCACTAAAAAATAAACAGACCACAAGTAAACCCAATCTGGATAAGGGGCCCAACAGCTTTGTTTTTACTAAACAACAGTAATCAAAACCCAAATCTAGGGAAGAGGGGACCTGCTTATTTCTATCCCAGTGCTCAAAATCTCTCCAGGTTTTGTGTTGGGCAGAACACATTTGTGCTATGACCAGGTTTATCAGAGCAATACAAAAAGACATAATGGTGGGTTGATTTGGACTATTTTATTTTTGTCCTTCCCCAAACCATCTGGCGTGTGAGTGTAGGGGTATTGATCAGGATCTGTGAGCTGCAGACCCCATGCCAATCCATAGCGTTTCTGGCAATCAGCGTCGCCCATGAATTGCAGCTGTCTGTACAGCTCCCGAACAGAAATCTTCAAAAAAATTCCCCCCCTTATCAAACACATCATCCGTTCAGAGGTAAGTCAATATCATTTCTTTGTCATTCTGCGAGCGAGGATTATGTGGGAGAAAGTTTTTGTTGTCTGTTGTAGCTGCTGCTGCGCCGGCCTTTTTTTTTTTTTTTTTTTTAAAGGAAGGAGAGCAATTTTCTAGCCATTGAATGGTAATGGTTTTCCAGAAAGGCCTCAAGCGTTTGCATGAATCGGACAACAAATGCCGTTTCAATATTGTGGGGGAATTTTAAGAGGAGAAAGAAATTCTTATGTTGCTATACACAAATAATAGTAGTGATTATATGGGTTTTTTTTTTTTCACAAGAATTTTCTCCCCTTTCCTCGGAGTCCCTGGTGATGAAGACGCCGCAAATCTCTGTGATTACACGTGCAGATGGACGGTGGGTGCTTGTGGCAGAAAAGGAGCCTTCGAAATTGTGGCTCTGTTTGATATCTCCATTAGCTTTAATTTTCTTCTGTCTGAAAGCTCGGGCTGATTGAGCACAGGGAGAAGAAAACTAAAAACCGAAACCCAGTTCCACTAACTGCCATCGGCCTCTCAGCTCAGAAATTCGCCGACACTTGTCAGGTTCCCACTTAGATCTAGAAAAGTTTTTTGAAAAAAGTTTTCTGGGTGATGAGGCTGAACGAGCCCTTTTTCCTCTCTCAGTTGATCTTGTTAAAACACCAAACACCAGGTTAGCAGAGCTTGCAGGAACTGCCCCTAACTTTTTGGTTGACAAAATTTACTTTGCGTGCAGGTGGAGAGAGATATGGGGTTGTTAGTCTTGTTCTCACCCTCATCTGGCCTCTTAGGAAAAGGAAAATGAAGCTCCAGGAGCCCTGCGAGCTGGGTTCTTGCAGAGCCCAAAGCCCAGCGCCTGCATTAGAAGGTGGGGAGCAAGGCTGTGGGAAGCAAACCCCACAATTTCCTCAGTACTCCGGACGCAGGGAGTAGTCAAGGCTTGAGGGAGGGGTAAGGAAAGGCGATCCCACCTCAAAGAGCGTTGGCACCTGCTCCAGGGGCCGTCGGTCTGAAGGGGCAGCCGCAGCCGGAATCCCAAGCGCCTAGAGCGTCCACTTGCCTAGTTTTAAAGAACGTGAGGAACAAGGGCTGCCAACCTTGATCGCCCTCCTTTGCCCCCGTAGGTAGGGGACTGATGGAGTTTTGTGTCCTCGGAGACCGATTGCATCTCCAACACATACATACACACACATACATTTTTTTTGGTTCGCCCCCTCTCTGCCCTCTCTAGGTTCCCCGGCCCCCTCGCGTGAGGGGCTTGGGTGGGGGTGGGTGCCTGGGGCCTCTGATCCCGACAGGCGGTGGCGGTCCTCCGGACTGGGTGCTGGGACTTCGGTTCCTGCCAGCGCACTTTCCTTTCCCCCGAATTTGGGGCCCACCGCAGACGCTTTCGACAACTTCCCCACCCATCCGTTTTGTTTTCGTGGCTGCTAACACTGGAGAAGCTAGTGGGGGAAACAATTTTCCTCTTTGGGGAAAATGTAATTTTAAAAAGGGAAAGGGAAGTTGGGGATTCGAACCTGCGAATACTCCAGAGCTTTTTTTGGAGAGGAGGAGGAAGGAGCACGGCTCTTACAAGAACCGAGATTTTTTTTCTCAAAGATCGTTGCATTTTAAATAAGCAACTTGTTAGCCTGAAAATGAAGAAAAATTTTCCGCCCCGCCGACTTTCAGTTCCCTTCTCACTATTTGTCCCCTGTTTCCCAAAGCCTCATAGATAGTCTCGATTTTTGAGTCTAGAGGATCTGTCTCAGATTTTCTCTTTCAAGGGGGTTTCCAAAAGTACAACTCAAGTGTGCTTAAAATAAAGTTTTCTTCTCCTCCAGTTGTCACCTCACAAAAGAAAAACTGGCGTGATGTCGCTTTTGTTCAGGTCAAGTTGTGCGTGAAATCTTTTTGTTGTCCTTTCCAAAAGAAGGCAAAAGTTGCAGTTGATTGTAAAAAGGACAAATTTAACTCCCTGAAAGTGGAGCTGTTTTCAAGTTGCCCCGAGACACTAAGCACGGGCTTACTTTTTATTTATTACTCTCTTAAAAATATAATTTATTTTCTCTGGAAATCATAATTTTTGATTGAGGATTCAATATTGTTTAGACGTTACTACAAATACCTACTATGTCCCCTCCCAATGAAAAAGGGACAGTTTAAAAATCTTTGCGTTTAATTTCAATTGTCTAGCTACTATGGAAAACAATTTAAGACAGAGTATTAAAAAAATAGTTGTCCAGATTTTAAACTTGAGAGATATTATTTCCGATTACAAAGGAAATATTTCTATTTGAAAGCTAACAAAGCCAACAGGGGTCGGGTTTAAAATATTTATGCCAATCAGATTTAAAAAAAAACGCGTATGATACCTTTTTTAGATTCCTCGAGTATCAGCTCCCGCTAAAATTAAAGAACCAAGTGAATCTGAGCTGATCTTTCAGGATAACACGATCAAAAGTAACAGAGCACATTCAGATTATTTTCGGAGCATTTTATTTTTTGGAAAATCGCTTCGATGTCACTATAGGGATTTTGAATTGTTTTGTCTGCCAACGTGTACGAGGAAGCCACTCTGGCGGACCGCGGGGTTCGGAGGCTGCCGCTTCGTAGCCGTAGCCGTGGGGGCCGTGGTCACTGCCCGAGCGGGACTCACCCCCGCGGCCCGCGCGAACCAGTGCCCCAGCGGGGCGCAGTTGGTTTGGCGGCCCCTGAAGAACCCGAGCTCGGAGGGCGACCTGCTGCCCAGGTTGGGAGAGCGACACCGAGGGCCGTGGGCGACCTGTTGGCCTCGAGGCGTCGTGTCTGCGCGGTCCGGCGCGGCGCGAGGCCTGCGGGGCGGGCGGGGTCGGCGTCGAGGCCGCTGCGCAGAAGGCTGCGGGCCGCTCCCCTCTCCCGCTCCCCGGAACCCGGAGGCCCCGGGGCCCGCGCCGAGCCGCTTCCCGGGGAGGGGGGTGCGGCCCCGCGTCTCCGGAGGCGGAGGGAGCCGGCCAGGATTGATGTCTAAATCAATGCGGTTTCTAGGCGCTTCTCTCTGCTCTTCTCCATCTTTCTCAAAGGCAAATCGCCTCCGAGGGTGGGGTTCTCCCTTTGCAAAGTGTGCGAGAGGAGGGCGAACCTCGGCCCCACGCGAGGCTCTCGGGCGCGGGAGGGCGGGATAGGGCTCTGCACCGGCACGGAGGGCCGTGCTGGCCGGGAGCAGGCGCCCTGCCCGGCCCCCTGCATGCCCGGCCGACACCCCACACCTGGCTGCCGGCCGCACGCCCCCGCGGCGGGAAACCGCGCCAGGTCCAGGCCGCTCTCCCAGCTTCTGCGCAGGGCGAGGCCTGTCCCCTCTCCGCCCTCCCCGCTCCCCGCTGGCCCCCAATTTGGTGGAATCTGAGATGGGGGACCCTAGTCTCCGACACCAGGCAGGCCTGGCTGCCTCTGATTTAATTATTCACTGATGAATTAGACAGCTGCAATTGTCGTGAAAAATCAGCGGCCACTATTGATTCCGGGGCCGAGTGGGGGCTGGGAGGCCGCAGGCGCCGGGAAGGGAGGGGAGTCGGCCCCGGCCCTCGGGTGCCCTCGGCCGGGCGCGGGGCAGGCTCCGGCCGCCGAGGCCCGGGCGCCTCTTCCACTAGGCCCGGCGGGCCGGCCTTGGAACCGGGGTGGGAGCTCGTGGGGCCGCGGGCCGAGCTTCCGCCTCGGGCCTGCTCTGCCGCGCAGGGCCGGAGACGGAGGGGCACCGAGGACCGAGCGCGGGAGGGTGGAAAGACGCTCCCTCGAGGCCTGCAGGGAAGGGGCGGCCCCCGGAGCGCCCCCGGCACCGCGCAGGCGGAAGGGCGGGCTACGGCCGCTTCCGGTCCCAGCTGAACCCGGCGCCTGGCTTGGGGAGGCCGCGGCCGCGCTCCAGGCCAGGCGGGCGAAGGTCAGCGGCTCGTGGGGCCGCGCTCCCCGCCGCAACGCGGACGCTCGCCGCGCTCCTCGTGGGCAGGGCGTGCCCCAGTCGGCCGATCGCGCGAGTTCCCGCCCGAGCAACAAGTCCTGGAGTGGGGAGAGCCCCGAGGGCGGTGGGCGGCCGCGTCCCCCTCCTCAGCCCCAGCCCCGAGTCAGGAAGGTTTGTTCTGAGGAGGAGCATCCGTGTGTCCTCAGAACAAGGAGATGGCCCAGTCGTGAGGCCAATACGTGCTAAAGAAGCCACTTCAGTTAATGCCTCACAATTGACACAAAAAAGAGGAAGTAAGTGATGTATTCAGACAGCATACCGAAACCTCCTTTTTTTCTTTTTTTCTTTTTTAGTGTCTATATCAGAAAAGCACTGGGTAGTCTTTTGGTGTCCTTTTGGTGTCATTTGGTGCCCTCTTCGTTGGTCGTCTTAAAGCCATACGGCTTTTCATTACAATTTGAAAATTTTATACTAATAATACATTTTAAAGGAATCACAAATTATACAGGAAATACATAGACTGTGTGGAGCAAAAACGTCAAAGGTTTAAACACTTAATCCTCAGTGTTTCGTATTTTTTCTTTCTCTTTAAAACTACTCTTAAGTACGTACTATCTTCTTTTGTTGGTGAAATGTGTTCTTCAGACTTTTCCTGGAAAGAGTTGTGCACTGGCTCCTTGAAGATCAGATACAGAGAGTCATAAAGGGACCTTAGCACTACTGCCTCGCCTGCTACATAATCCACGGCGCTAAGTATACATAGGTCACTGAGCAAAAAATGTCCTTACCTCTCTTGCTGACTGAGATGGTTTAATGGATTTTGTGACGATTTTCCAACTATCAGACTGGGGAAAGTTGTCTGTGTTCACATAAACCAAATAAGACGTGCTATGTCAAATTACCTTATCAACATAAATTGGTAGCGAGATCATAGAATTCTTAGGGCAATTCTGAAACATCAAGTTTTGAAACAGTATTTGTAATTATAAATGTAAAAGTTCATAAAATTTTGCATTTGATTTTTGAATTATGGTTGACTTCAATTTCTAGTAAAGTAGAGGTAGGGCGGATGGAGGGAATTTTTAAGAATTCACAAACCGCATAACCCCCGCCCCCTTGGTTAGATAGAGTCATATGATTAAAGCAAAGATTTTTATATTTTGAAAGGACGTAATTTTTGCCTTTGCAGATGCTGTTCCCTCAGTGCATGAACCATTTCCACCTTCAGTGCACCTGGTGAATGCCAGCTACTATCTGAAGTTTCAGTTCTCCTTTTCTAGACCTCTTCAGTGCATATCACATTTCCTTTGAAGAATTTTTAACTTTCATGTCTCATACTTGCCAGCTCTTGCTCCCTATCTCATATTCTAAATTTCTTTTTTAGGGTTTCCATATTACTCAAATGAAGCCCTTCGTACTGGTGAGTAAAACAGTGAGATCTCATAGCATATTTTGGAAAAATAATGTTTAAGCCTAGTTTAGATTTAATTTTTTTTTTTTACTTGACACTTGCATCAAGAAAGACCTGCCTTTGTTAAATATTGTAACTCAACTGGAACATAAATGAGTCAGTAACCAGCTGCAATGATTAGGATACGGGGGAGTGCTTGAAAATTGTAAAGTTATGCAAAAAATTATGATGACAGTCAATTAATTCATTAATTTATTTTTTCATTTAAGAAATATTTGAGTGCCTACTATGTGCCTATTAGAGATTTTGGTTGCAAGCTGCCTTAGACTAACTTAAGTGGAAAAGAATGTCTATGGAAGAAACTGAATAGCTCACAGAAGTGATAGGAAGGCAGGAAAGTTAAGCAGGAACCAAGGGAGGGTAGGAGCAGGAAGAGAACTAAAGTCATGCCATGCAATAGACTGGTTAGGAAGCTTTTGCTAACACTGTTGTCTCTGTTGCTGTTGCCAATTGTAACTTCTATGCTATGCCTATGTTTCTGAGTCACCAAATAAGAGCCAATTGGGGGGTGGCCTCTCCCAGGAAATATACTAGGTTTCTAACCACCAAGGAGTGAGAAAGAGGGTGCTGCATTCTACCTCTACAGCACACTTTAAGGACTAACCTCAAAATCGGAAAGGTATTTGAATAGTGGGCAGCAAAAAACCAAACCAAACCAAACCAAACCAAAGGAAACAAAACAAGAAGCACACCCAAATTTATCACCACTTAAGTGCTCGCAATAGAACAGAGAATAAGTTAGCTGTGGTCCCTGTTCTCATGGATCTTGAGTTTTAGTGAGGTGATGATGATGTGTTCACTTTTTTGTATACAGAGAAAAAAATAACAAACACAACAAAGACAATAATAAAACAACAAATTCAGAACCTATCTCAAAGCAACGGATTAAGTTCCCTGGTTTTTAAAAAATTTTTTTCCTTGTTCTTTTTCGGTATGGGTGGATGTTGGTCATGGGAGTTAGAAATGACTAGGTGTTGCTGTGTCTATCTAGTCCATCACCCTATATATCAAGGTCAAGGGCATAGTGGAAACAAGTTCTGGGTCTAGAGGCAGGGACATTCATTCTAGCCCCAGTCCTATCATTGTATAGCTGTGTGGTAAAGAGCCTCCGTTTCCTTCTGTAGATAGATGCTTTTAAAGTTCCCTTCCATGCTTAAAGTCTGATTTGATATGGACTCCTTTTTATCAAATTGGGGTCTTCATGATGATTGGATTAACTTCCTTTGGGCTCTTTAGATATCCTAAATCTGAATCCAAGTAGTTTTGGGGCTTATACCTTAAAAAGCTATTTCTGATGGACTAAATTTATAAAGATTGACTTCATATTACAAAGCACTTTCAGAATTCTCTTTTTCAAAAATGAATTTTATTTCTAATTTCAAATGATCTACTTCGGTAAATGGGCTTGTTGCTTTCAATTTTGAATTATGTTCTGAGTTTTTGGCTCCTCTCTGTCATTAATTTTCAGATCAAGAAAGGCAGAAGGAACAGAGGACAGAGAATGAGAGAAAAACAAAAACTTATCATGATATAAAGTGATTGCTGAGACCATAATTGCTTTAGAGTTGTATCACTTCTTGGAGTTTTCTACAGATTTTTGAGTGGGTATTTCTTTTGAAGAGGATTTTAAGTTCTATGTGAAAAAAATATTTGATGGGGCCAAATCCATATTTAAACCCTTTTTCTTCATAGTGGTACTATAGTGATATTTACTATATCATCAAAGTATCTGACTGGGAAAGATGTGAGGACAGTTTCAAGGGTCATGTTTAACATTGGGTTTGTTACACAATATAAGCAAACAGCAGCAACTCTAGATATTTTGGGTTCTTGGTGTTCTGAAAAAAATTGGGTGTCAATAAAATGAACACATATTAAACCAAAGTTACCCCTAGGCTCAATCAGGAAGAAATAAAATTCCTGAGTAGACCAATATCAAGTACTGAAATTGAAGGAGCATTAAAAAACCTTCCTAAAAAGAATAATCCCGGATCAGATGGTTTCACACCCAAATTTTACCAGACCTACAAAGAAGAACTGGTACCTATCCTGCAGAAATTATTCCACAACATCGAGAAGGAAGGAATCCTCCCCAACACATTTTATGAAGCCAGCATCACCCTGATACCAAAACCCGGGAAGGACACAACAAAAAAAGAAAATTACAGACCAATATCCCTTATGAATATAGATGCAAAAATTCTCAACAAAATCCTAGCAAACCGAATTGAAGTGCTTATCAAAAAATAATCCATCATGACCAAATGGACTTTATCCTAGAGGTGCTGAGATGGTTCAACATATGCAAATCTATAAATGTAATTCACCACATAAAGAGAAGCAAAACAAAGACCATATAATCCTCTCAATAGATGCAGAAAAAGCATTCAATGAAATTCAGCACCGTTTTATGATAAGAATGCTTAACAAAATAGGCATAGATGGGACTTACCTAAATAAGATAAAAGCCATATATGACAAACCCACAGCCAACATCATACTGAATGGGGAAAAATTGAAAGCATTCCACTTAGAACTGGAACCAGACAAGGTTGCCTTCTATCATTGCTTCTACTCTACTTAGTGCTGGAAGTCCTAGCCAGAGCAATCAGACAAGAGAAGGAAATCAAGGGCATCCAAATGGGGGTGGAAGAGGTCAAACTGTTGCTCTTTGCTGACAATATGATCTTACATCTAGCAAACCCCAAAGATTCTGCCAAAGGACTACTGGAATTGATAAACAAATTCAGCAAAGTCTCACATTACAAAATCAATGTACACAAATCAGTAGCATTCCTATATGCCAACAATAGTCAAACTGAGAACCAAATCAAAGACTCAATACCCTTCACAATAGCAACGAAGAAAATAAAATACCTGGGAATATTTTTAACTAAGGAGGTAAAAGAC
This sequence comes from Eulemur rufifrons, assembly GCF_041146395.1. Lineage (NCBI taxonomy): Eukaryota > Metazoa > Chordata > Mammalia > Primates > Lemuridae > Eulemur > Eulemur rufifrons. Next base: position 14,418,978 of record NC_090987.1, read on the forward strand.
CTCTACAGGGAGAACTATGAAATAGCAGAGAACATAAACAGGTGGAAAACTGTACCATGCTCATGGATCAGTAGAATAAATATTGTTAAAATTGTTAAAATGTCTGTATTATCCAAAGTCATCTACAGATTCAATGCAATCCCTATTAAAATACCAACATCATTTTTCATAGGTCTAGAAAAAATAATTCTATGCTTTGTATGGAACCAGGGAAGACCCCATATAGCAAAAGCAGTCTTAAGCAAAAAGAACAAATTGGGAGGCATCAATTTACCAGACTTCAAGCTATACTACAAGGCTATAGGAACTAAAACAGCATGGTACTGGCACAAGAACAGGGACATAGACCAATGGAACAGAACTGAGAACCCAGATATAAAATCATCCTCATATAGCCATCTAATCTTTGACAAAGCAGACAAAAACATACACTGGGGGAAAGAATACTTATTCAATAAATGGTGCTGGGAAAATTGGATAGCCACATGTAGAAGACTGAAACAGGGTCCGCACCTTTCACCTCTCACAAAAATCAACTCACAGTGGATAACAGACTTAAACTTAAGGCATGAAACCAGAAGAATTCTAGAAGAAAATGTTGGAAAAAACTCTTATAGACATTGGCCTAGGCAAAGAATTTATGAAGAAGACCCCAGAGGCAATCACAGTAACAAAAAATAAATAAATAAATGGGACCTGATGAAATTAAAAAGCTTCTGCACAGCCAAGGAAACTATCACAAGAGCAAACAGACAACCTACAGAATGGGAGAAAATATTCACATGCTACACATCTGATAAAAGGCTGATAACTAGATCTATACAGAACGCAGGAAACTCAGCAAGAAAAAATGAAACAACCCTATCAAAAAGTGGGCAAAGGACAGGAACAGAAAGTTTTCAAAAGCAGATAGACTGATGGCCAAGAAACATGAAAAAAAGCTCAACATCTCTAATCATCAGGGAAATACAAATCAAAACCACAATGAGATATCGCTATCTCCAGTGAGAATGGCCTTTATCAAAAAGTCCCAAAACAATAAATGTTGGCATGGATGCAGAGAGTTAGGAACACTCATACACTGCTGGTGGGACTGCAAACTAGTACAACCTCTGTGGAAAGTAATATGGAGTTACCTCAAAGAGCTACAAGTAGAACTACCATTTGATCCAGCAATCCCATTACTGGGCATCTACCCAAAGGAAAAAAAAGACATTCTATAAAAAAGACATGTGCACTCGAATGTTTATAGCAGCACAATTGACAATTGCAAAGATGTGGAAACAACCCAAGTGTCCATCAATACATGAGTGGATTAATAAAATGTGGCATATGTATAACATGGAGTTCTACTCAGCCACAAAAAATAATGGTGATCTAGCACCTCTTGTATTATCCTGGATAGAGCTGAAGCCCATTATACTAAGTGAAGTATCACAAGAATGGAAAAACAAGCACCATATGTACTCACCATCAAATTGGTATTAACTGATCAACATTTATGTACACATATAGTAGTAACATTCATTGGGTGTCAGGCAGATGGGAGGGGGGAGGAGGGGATCGGTATATACATATCTAATGGGTGCAGTGCGCACCATCTGGGGGATGGACATGCTTGAAGCTCTGACTCAAGCGGGGCAAAGGCAATATATGTAACCTAAACATTTGTACCCCTGTAATATGCTGAAATAAAAAATAACAAAACAAAACAACAACAACAAAATAAACCAAAGTTACTTGCCTTGAAGTGAGCCCTCTGTATGATCAATTTTAAAAGTAAATAATCTCTTAAACTGCCAAACAACAATTTACAAATATATATTTATTTAAAGTATTGATTTGTGCATGTTGAAGTTGCTTACAGTGGTGAGTGTTTGGGGTGGGGTGAGCAGAGTGAAGTGGGCAGTGGAGGAGATACATTTTATAGGAGTTTATTGATCCTTAATAGGGTAAGATTTTTCCTTGGTTTATCCTCCCCTTCTCTATGTTACTTTAAACACTACTCATCAATTAACACTGCATTTGAGATCCATAATAGGAAATGGATTTTATGGTGTGGTCCTAATATATATATTTGAACATTTCAGGAAGGACAGACTCTTTTTTTCTAATTTATTTTTTAAATTGACAAATAAAAAATGTATTTATGGTATATGACATGATGTTTTGAAATTTGTATTTGAAATTTATATTGTGGAATGGCTGAATTGAGCTAATTCACATATGTGTTACCTCATATCTTTATTTTTTTGTGGCAAGAACATTTAAACCATGTCACAGAAGGAATTTACTCTATGAACCAAATTTATACTATATAATGATAGAATAAGTTGCTCTGCCATTTCCATATTTATTTTATAAAGAGGTCAGTGGCAAAAATTATCAGTGTTAAGGGTCTCCTCCCAAAGCATATTTGATATTACTTAAGGCTGGCTCTAGGTGACAATATCACACTTTTTCTGACCTAGATGGAGGATTTAGTAGCATCAATTAATTAATGGATTTCATTATATAAATCCTTTCTATAACTATTACTCATTCTGTAGACATTTATGGAACACCTACTCCAGGCTGGCCTTAATTGAGGCAACCATGTTACAAAGATGAATGAGACTAAAGTATTCACACATTCATTTGATCCTCAAAACAACATGTAAGATAAACAGGGCAGATATTATTGTTCCCATCTTAAAGATGTAAAACTGAATCTCAGGGAATTTAAGTGACTTGTTAACATCCACTTGTTCAGTAAGTGGTAGAACAGGACTTGAATCAAGGCTTTAATTCATAGTTATATTTCCAACATATTAACATCTTTTGAGAACCTTTTGTTTGCTGTAGAAAATGTTTCATTTTCTCCTCACCCAATCCTCCTCATGGACATTTACTTTTAGTTGGCTGCTCAGAATTTATTCCCACTTTTTTGCTTAGAGAATGAACTGTGAAATGAGTTTTGATGGGAGAGAGGACTCTATTTCTTACTATGAAACCCCAAAAGCCCAAACCCTCCTTTTTACCATCCTCTGGTAGCTGTGACTCAGAAACATTACTTAGCTCCACCGGTAAGGTAAGCTTCTTTGAAGGCAGAAGCCAAAGAGACCAAAACGTGGAGACAGCCTAGAGCTCGTGCTGGAAAGGTTGTGCATTCTGTCATCAGCCATGCTGGTTCTTTGGCTGTGTTTCTTTGTGCCTAAACTTTATTGATTTCACATGGTTTTCTGAACTTGGTTCTCCTCCTTTCAGTCTATTCTGTGAACCATCTGATTTTTTTTCCACTAATTTTTTTTTTTTTTTTTTGTCTGTGATAAAGCCTGAGTTGGTTTCCATTGTTTCCCACAAAGAACTTTGCCAAGGAAAGTTCCATTTTTATAGATGAAGTATTGGTCAGAATTGGTCAGATAAGTGAGAACTGCTCAGATTTTGGGCATATTTTGAAGAGACAGCTGACAAGATTTGCTAATGGATTGGCTATGGCATGGGAGAGAAAGAAAGGGGTTGAGCATGTCTTTAGACTTTTTCGTCTGAATAATTAAAAGAGTAAACCTGCTATCAGTTCCCATTTTCTAGTACTATGAGCCATCCCAGAAGTAGTGGACTTAAACAACCCTTTTTACTATCTCCGTTAACATGAGCTTCTCATGGCACGATGACTGGGTGTTAATAGGGAAGATTCCATTAGGAAATGTCCACAGAACACTCCAAGAGAACCAGGAAAAAACTGCATGGCCTTTCATGACCTAGCCTCAGAAGTCACATAGTGTCACTTCCACCATATTCTATATTTAGAATTATTCACAGCCCCATCCAGATTCAAGGAAAGGAGGGACATTGGAGCATCACAGAGTTTGGGCCCATGTTTTAAAACTATTATACCATTGATTAGGGAACTCCAGGAAAGCTGGGGAAGACAGGGAAAGGAACAGTTTGGGAGAGGGTAGAAATCAGATGTTTGTCCATGTTCAGTATAGACGTCTACTAGTCATTCTAGAGGAGACATGGGTCAGGCAATTGGATATGAGTCAGGGGTTGAGAAGAGAAGTTGGGGTTAAAGATATAAATTTAACAATTGTCTGTGTATAGGTGGTATGTGAAGACATAGGACTGGTTGAGATCATCTAGAAAGTGGATGTAAATAGGGAAAATGTAAGAAACAGGAATTGTTTTGTTGGAAACATGAGAAAAAAGTACCAAAAGAGGCTGAGAAGGAAAAGCCAACGAGGAGTGTGTTCTGCATGTTTGAGCACAGTGAGCAGAGTGGGAGGAGATAAAGAAGGTAGGATAATAGTGGAAGCTGAGTCAAGAAATGAGCATAAAGGAGAGTGACTGTAAGCACCAATTTTTCTAGGAAAAGTAGAATGTTCTTGTTAGGTAGTTGCTTCAGCAGTGGTGATGAAACATCATATGTAATTGGTACCCAAAAGGGCCTGTGATTTCCCTCCTTTCCTTATGTCCAGAAAAAAATTAGAAAAGTGATAAGACTGCAAATATTTTTGGACTGTGGTCAATTGTAGGTAACTGAAAGTACAGAAAGCCAAACTATGGATAAGGTGGAGACTATTGTGTATACATGCACACATACACACACATGGTGAAATAATACTCAGCCTTAAAAAGGGGGGAAATCTTGTCATTTGTGACAACATGGATAAATTTGGAGGACATTATGCTAAGTGGAATAAGCCAGGCACAGAAAGACAAATTCTGCATGATCTCAATTATATGCAGAACCTAAAAAAATTGATCTTATTTTAAAGTTTTATTTAATTTTTAAAGTTTTTTTGTAGAGACAGAGTCTTGCTATATTGCTCAGGCTGGTCTCAAACTCCAGGCCTCAAGTGATCCTCCTTCCTCAGCCTCTTAAAGTGTTAGGATTACAGGGAGGGGCCCCACCATGCCCCAAAAGGAATTGATGTTAATTCTTGGAAAATTAGGTAGAATTCTCTGGTAAAATTACCTGGGCGTGAAGATTTCTTTTTTGGGAGTTTTTAAGTTGCAAATTCAATCTCCTTAATAGTTAAAGCACTATTCAATCTATTTCATATTGAATACTAATTTGTGCTTTTTGAAGCATTGGTACATTTCACCAAAGTTTTTAAATTTATGTGTGTAGAATTATTCATATTATATCCTTATTGTCCTTTTGATGTCTACAGGATCTGAAGGGATATCCTCTGTCGCATTCCTGATATTGCTAATTTGTGTCTTCTCTCATCTTTATTTGTTAGTCAGTTAGAGGTTTGTCAACTTTATTGATCTGTTTTCAAAAACTACCTTTTTGTTTCATTGATTTTCTCTGTTCCATTCTGTTTTCAATTAATTGATTTCTGCTCTTTATTTCCTTCCTTCTACTTGCTTTGGATTTATTTTGCTCTTCTTTTTCTAGGTTCCTGGAGGTGAGAGTTTAGATTATTGATTGGAAACTTTCCCTCTTATCTAATGTTAGCATTTTAGTGCTATGAATTTCCCTTTAATTACTGCTTTAGCTGCATCCTACATCTTTTGATATATTGGATTTTCATTCAATTCTAGTATTTTTAAATTTATATTGAGACCTCTTAATGAATTATTTAGGAGTGTGTTGTTTAGTTTCAAAATGTTTGGAAATTTCCTGTTAACTCTTCTGTTATTGATTTCTAGTTCGGTTTTTTTATGGACAAAGAACACACTCTATCATTTCAATTGTTTTAAATTTATTGAGATTTGCTCTATGGCCATGATATGGTCTATGTTTCATGAATGTGTAAAAATAATGGATATCCTTCTGTTTTTGAGTGGTGTGTTCTATAGATGCCAATTAGTTCCTGTTGGTTGATGATATTGAATTTTGTAACCTTAATTATTTTTTTAGTTGTTCTGTCAATTATTAAGAGAGGGGTGTTGAAGTTTCCATGTATAATTGTGGATTTTTTTATTTATCCTTTCAGTGCTATCTGTTTTTGCTTAATATATTTTGCACCTCTGATTTTGGTGAAAACTCATTTAGGATTGGTGTATCTTCTTATTAAATTGACCTTATCGTTATGTAATGTCCCTTTTGCTGGTAATTTTCTTTTCTCTGAAGTTTACTTTTTTTTTTTTATATTAACATACCCACATTTGCTTTCTTTGATTAATGTTTACATGGTATATCCTTTTCTATCCTTTTATTTTAAACCTATCTATTAATATATTATTATATTTGAATTGAGTTTTTTGTAGATAGTATATAGTTAGGTCATGGTTTTTTAATCCACTCTGCCAATCTCTGTCTGTTAATGGCTTACTTAGACTATTTACATTTTGTATAATTATTGATATATTAGGGGTTAATTTTTTGTTTTCTGTTTGTTCTCTCTGTTTTTCTCTTTTTTCTGCCTTCCTGTGTGTCACTTGAAAATTTACTAACATTTCATTTTGATTTATCTGTTATGTTTTTGAATTTATGTATTTGTAAAACATTTTTAGTGGTTGCCAGAGGTATTATATTACATATACATAACTTATCACAGTTTGCTAGTGTTGACATTTTGCCAGTTCAAGTGAAGTGTAGAAATCTTACTTCCTTTTTCATATCTTAACCTCCCCCATTTATAATATATTTGTTTTAAATATTTCCTTTACATTTACTTAACACTTCGTCACATAGTGTTATAGTTTTTGCTTACAATTGTCAACTATGATTTTGAGAAATCAATAAGAGAAGGAAAATGTAATGTATCTACTAATATTTTTGCTTTTTTAAATATTTTTATTCCTCCCTAATGTTTCAAGATTTTTTCTTTTACAATATTATTTCTGCGTAAGGGATTCCTTTAGTCATTCTTTTAGGGTAGATCTGCTGGCAAAAAAATTCTCCTAGATCTTTTTCATCTGAGAATGCCTTGATTTATCATATATTCCTGAAGAATATTTTATCTAGATGAGGAATTCTGGGTCGACAGTTCTTTTCTTTCAGCACTTGAAGAACATTGTGCCACATTTTTTCTGGCTTCCATGGTTTCTGATGAGAAATTCACTGCCATTTGAGTGGTTTTTCCTCTACAGGCAAAATATCATTTCTCTATCTCTCTGCTTTCAAGATTTTTTTCTTTGTCTTTAGTTTTCTTTGGCTATGATTTATCTTGGTGTGGACATCTTTGGGTTTACTGTTGGGGTTTACTATGTTTTTTGAATCTGTAGGTGTATTTTTTGTGCGTGTGAAATTTTTTGCCATTCTTTCTTCAAGTACATTTTCAGCACTTCCTGGGACTCTAATTACATGAATCTTAGCTCTATTGTTGTAGTCTCACAAGTTCTGAGGCTCTATTCATTTTTCTCAAGTCTATTTTCCTTCTGTTGTTCAGATTGGGTAATTACTATTGTTCTATCTTCTGCTCCACTGATTCTTTCCTCTACTCACTACATTTTTCTGTGTAACTCATCATTTGAGTTTAAAAAAATGTTGATTATTTTATTGTTCAAATCTATAATTTCCATTTGCTTCTTCATATCTTGCATTTATTTCCTGAGATGGTTTTTTTCATTTGTTTCAAGTGTGTTTATAATTGCTCAGTGAAGCGTAGTTATAATGAATGCTTCAAAATCTTTGTCATAAAATCTAACATCTCTGTCATCTCAGTGTTGGTGACTATTGCTTTTCCATTTTAAATTAATGTTGAGATTTTCTTGGTTATTTGTGTAAGTGATTTTCCACTGAAACATGGATGTTTTGTATATTGTGTTATGAGACCTTGGATCTTATTTGAACATTCTGTTTTAGCTAGCTTCTTCTGACATTTCCCTGGGAAGGGTAGGAGAACTGCCTTGTTATTGGCAGCTGGTAGTAGAAGGTCAGGTTGCTTTCCTGGGGAACTGGAATACTGGTAAGTAGAAAACATACAGGCTAAAACATGGAAGGGAAAAAGATGTAAATACAGGAAAGCATATAAGAAATTTATATAATTCAATGAAAAGGTCTAACATATGTGTAATTGGAGCTTAAGAATAGCAAGAGGGGAAAAATGGGATAGAAGCAATATTTGAAGAGATAATGTCCAAAAATCCTTCAAAACAGATGAAATGCATCAAGTAACAGTTTTAAAAGCTCTATGAACTTCAAAAAAGATGAATACAAAGAAAAAAAATCTCATAATAAAGTTGCTAAAAAAATCTTAAAGAAAGCCTGAGAAAAAAGACAATGCATAAAAAGAATCCAAAAAATACGATTGGCAGAACAATAACATAGAAGCTGAGGCAATGGAATGACATCTTTAAGGTGCTGAGGGGAGAAGCAAATCTAGAATCTTATACCCAGTGAAAAATCCTTCAAATGTGAGGGCAAAATAAAGACATTTAGAGATAAACAAAATTGAGAGTTTTTTTTTTCTATTAGACCTCTAGAGTTCTTCAGGCAGAAGGAAAATGATTACATACGGAAGTACAGAAATGCAGGAAGGAGTGAAGGGCATTGGAAATAACAAGAACATAGGAAAATATAAAGAACATTGATTACATAAAACAATAATGTGTTGTGGGATGTAACATATACAGAGTTAAAATGGCATGGTCAAATAAAAGATAGGAGATAGGTAAATTGAGTTAAGTTGTTGTACGTTCATAGCATGTCATAGCAGTTTTGCAGCTGGCATATTTTGGTGGTGGCTAGATTTCTGAGTAGCCAAATGTTGGCTAAAACAATGCATTGATAGAACCATTACTGTGTGTTGTACTATGTAATGGCTTCACCTGTTTGATAGCATTTAATCCTTACAACAAACCTATGAGACAGGAACTGCTATTATCCCCGTTTTACAGAAGGGAAAACTGAGGATTAGGTTAAGTAATTTGATCTGACTGATAGTAAGTTGTAAAGGTGGGATTTGAATGGAGGTCTGCCTGACCATGCCTTTAACTACTACTCTGTATGGTCAATCTATTCCAAGTTCTGTTATTTAAGAGCATTAGGGTCAGATGTGAAATTCATCTGAAGCTTAGTAAAAGGAGGAGAAGGCAGGAGTGAATACTTTGGACAGTAGTATTGTGGCTGATGCGAAGAGTGTTTCTTCTTAGCCCTGAAAATTTCAAGTCTCACAAGCCACTGTGTGTTCACACAACTGGGTCATTTGTACACTGGGAAAAACATCTAAGAACATTGTGGAATCTCCTTGACATAAAAGTGACCATTTACATGGTATGACTTGATAGAGTTTCAGAACTTTATGCCCCAAAACGACTCTTTCTTGGGCTTTCCAGGGCATCTGAAATTTCTATTCCTTCTCATTTCATTAAGGTCAGCCAGTGAAGACCTTGCAAAAAAACAGGTGCCATGAAAAGGCATGCATTAACATAGTTAGCTATCGAGACCTCAGCACTCATGCTTCTGGCATAGAACAGTAACTCAGGGAGTGGAACCCGGCAAGGATATGTTTTCAGGTGCTGTGCCACAGTTGGCTTGAGACGTAGCTGCTGGAATTTATGGCAATCACTGTCCCATGCTAATCAAGTATGAGTGACTCTGACAGGTCTTCCAGGGCATTATCAACGTAGATTGGTAATATGAAGAAACAACATTTTATAATAGGAATGAATAAAAAATGCTGTAGTTGTGTTTCCTCTGTGAAATGGAGAGCTGTCATTCAAATACCAAATGCTACTCAGTGTTTTAGGTAATTATTAGGTAATGATTAAAACTTTTTCCAAGATAGCCGGCAGCTGCTCCTGCCTTGGATGCAGTCCAGTGGAGAGGAACCAAGGCTGAACAAAGTCTCTGGCTTGGCACTCTGCAGTGATCATTTACATGGGGGAAATCCCAAGTTTCACACGTGAGATGAATTCTAGAAATTGCTGTGTATTAAGAAGGCACAAATAGAAAGTCAAATTTGAGGAAAGATTGAAGATTCTGGAAAAAGAAGCTATTTGGCTGATGCAGAGATTGTGGGTACCAACACAGATAAAGAGAAGGAGATGAGTAGATGAAGGATGGAGGACAAAGTGAGCCTCACACAGCTTGGGGCTGCCTAACCATCCTTATGTAGAGACACACTGCCATTTATCTGAGTGTTTTTTGAATTTCCTCATAATATATATGCCAACATTGGCGTGGATCATTGATACAGAAATCCAAAGTCATGGAATCACTTTAAGAAGACAGATAGATGTGTTTCTAACCATGCAGCTATTTGGCTAAATTCAGGTCCCACTTAAAAATATTACCCAGCTTTAAGATAATCCTTAGAGGATTTTGATTCCATTAAAAAGTTTGAGCATAGGATAGATGTAATCCTTGATTTCTCATTTAATAAAATGTAAAGGAAAATGAGTGGAACATACACCAGCACCCTGAAATATCAAATATCAGATGGTTAGAAATAACTCTTGAATAGAGTACATTCAGACAAAATAAGAATGCATTTGAAATCATTGGGTGATGTTCTGGGTGGTTTGGGGAAATGTAGCTCTTCCTCCCCTTTTTCGGCCTAATGAAAAAAAATCTCTCTTCCACAGAGCACTACAGAAGCATTTGCACTTCTAGTAGTCACAGGGTGCCCAGGCACGGTATTCCTCACTGATTCCTGCCTTGCAAGTCAGGAACAAGGTTTTAAGCATTTACCAAGTGGCAAACACTGCACTGGTTGCTTTGAACTTAAATGAAATGGAAAAGAAGGATCCTGTTCTTGTTAAAGAGGGATCCTGTTCTTGTTTAGGTGACAAAGTTAATCCTCTGAAAATATGTAAAATATTACATATTAAATATATTGTGTTGCAATCATAATTGCTGGAATTTTTATAGCATGTTAGAATTTCCAGAGTCATTTTGCAAGTATCTTTTCATTTGATACTGACCGCATATGGTGTGTTTACTATGTGCCAGATATTGTAGTATATTATCTCATTTAGTCTTTCTAAGAACCCCAGGTGGTAAGTGCTGTTATCGTTATAGAGAAGAGTCTCAGAAAAGTTCTGGGGGTAGTCAGAACAAGCGTTTTAAATAGATCAGGAAACAGGCTCACAGAGGTTAAATGACTTCCATAGTCATTTGACCTTAACGACCTAGTCTTTCTAACCCTTTCTCATGGACCAGTCTATCGTGATACCATGATACCCTCACGTGAACTTCCTGACATTAAAATGCCCTTACCTCACCATCTTTATTGGTCACTTGTGTTGGAACAGGCAATGTGCTTTGCAAAGGGTTTACTTAATTATTTGTGTAGCCTCATAGATTCAGAATGAGGCATGGATGGAGGATTACTCACCTAGATTCTGAGAGGGCGGGTAGATCTGATTAAACAGAGAACTTGAGGAAATGGAGCCAAAATGAGGAACCCCCCCTGCTCTCTCTTCCAGCGCAGTCTGCTTGGGCTGTGGGGTGCTGTGTGTGAGCAGGGCTGTCTGAGATTGTGTACTAGGAAATAGACTTCGAGACAGAGTTTCACATAGAAAGTTTAGTGTGAGTGTTTTCAGGAGATATGTCTGAAAGGTAGTGGAGAAACTGACCTGTATTTCTGCAGTGAAGGAGGTCTCAGCCAATTCTACAGGGAGTTTTGGAGCTGGGTGGCCCTTCAGAGCTGTTCTGCATTGATGCATGTGGACCAGACCTTCACATCCATCCCTTTATTCGCCGGCCGTTGGCCGTAGGCTGTCCCCTAAGAGGGGCCATCACCCCTGACAAGGCAGCTCCTGTGGCTGAGGCAGCTCCTGTGGCTCCCAGTGAGTCCCGGGAGCTCAGTATTCTTAGCAGCGGGCGTGGAGGGGCTGCGGTGTGCACCAGTCCTGAAGGGGGATCTGGGTGGAGCACCTTAGTGAGCACCACAGTCCGTTTCCTGTGTCACTCAAATCCACCTACTTCTTATGATAAATTCACCCTATTTGGGAACATCTCTTGTTGAATTTTGGCTGGTCTTATTTCCTGGGAGCTTATGAGTGAAGATTTAGTAGGAAATACCACAGTTCTTGCTGCTGCACTTGATCTCAAGCCTCATTCTGCTCTTCTTCACCGCTTGTTCTGTATTCCCCTCAACTCTGGCTGGCCCCTGTGCTGGTCTGGGTGGCTTACCTGCTGGAGGTAACCAGTCCCTCATCTCAGAGGGTCCTGAGCCCCTGGTTACAGTGCCCTTCTCAGTCTGTGGCTGCTGTTCTCACCCATTCACCATTAAGTGATGAGCACAGCAGAATCAAGAGACTCCCCAGTAGACACCTGATTGCCAAGTACGATCTTCCCTACTTCCGTCATGTGGCAGAAGCAAAACCCCTCCTGTTGACCAGGGTCAATTACCCTTGCCAGGTGCTTGATTCCTTTACTTGCTTGCTGGTCTCTTGGCATGAGGACCCCAAAATAATTGGGTGGCAGCTGTAGCTTAAAGTTCAAAGGGACTCTTAACTGTGCCCCCAGGTAGTAGGGGTCCTTCTTTGGGAATTAGAAAGTTTAGACCCACAGAGCCAAAACTTGAGTGGATAGAAAGCATCAAAGTCTCTGACTTTTTCTCTATACCATGCAGTGCTCAGAACAGTACCTGGTACATAGAGCCACTCAGGAAGCGTTTGATGAATGAATGAACGAATATTGGCCAGGTTTGGTTTTACTTCTTTGCTATTTCTATTTTGATACCCTCTTTTCCACTCTACTGCAGGCCCGTTGGCTACTCGCCTCCCTTCTCCAACTTTGGAACTTCTCATGGGCTTCCTATTCTCTTAACTCTACGATCCATTTTTCACCTTGCATAGTCAGCCTCACGCCATCATCTCACCACCCATTTAGACCTTCTGGTCTTGCTCCTACTCTTTTCAGGACCCTGTCTTTGCTAGGAAGTTGGTAAAATAATATGTGCTCCATGTGTGTGGGGCTCTTCATGTACTTACCACAATCCTTTTGGAAGAACTTCTTTAACCTAAAGCTATCTGTCTGATAGCAGTAGTTTCAGGGATAGTTACAATTAGGTAGAGGAACTAGACTTTGGGTGAGAGGGAATTTGACTGTCTTTTGCATAATTCCAAGCTATCTGCTGCTGAGTCTACTCATTCTGAATGAAGTAGAATTGAGAGAGAAACCTAGGTGCAAAGAGAGTGTGTGTTTGGGAAATAGAACGGGGAATTTAAGGACATTCCAGCTGTGAGGAAGGAACCCTCAGGTGAGAGACCAACACGTTTGAGATTCTAATGCTGAAGAAGATCAGCAACATCTCTTCTCCAGACTTCTTCTTTCCTTACTGAGACGCTTCAATGAATAGACTGATGTGACTCTGTATGATAATCTGCTCTCGTGTGAACCTACCCATCATGAACAGAGAGGTGTGGCAGCAGAGCTTTGAAGCCTTAATTGCTCCAGAATCACTGCATCAGTGGTGCTTACTTCATCTCCAGCTCCCAGCCTTTCTGTGGCACCTGCTTGCTGAGTCTGAGTAGGTGAAGGAGCCCCAGGGGCCAGCCACTTCTGTTTCCTCCCAATGCAAGAATCTCTCCAGTTGTTCCTGTGGTTATCATTTTGAAAATTGCATTATCTCCCAAGGCAGCCCATTCAATTGCTTTCAGGATAGCAAGGTTGGGAAATTCTCTTCTTACTTGCAATTCCACATGTTCTCCATAGGATGCATTGTGTTGGCCTCTGTTTGGACCTCGGAAGGACAGGCTCAATCTTCTGCTTCTACTGGATAGCTCCAGCAATCCTGTGCTTCAATTACTCAGCCTGCAAAGGGTTAATCAGGCATGCAGCTCTGGTCTGCAGAGGAAAAGCACAGTGTGGAATTAAAATCACAAAAACAGTCCTTTCTAGATGATGGCTCTCTGCCTCTCATTGCCAGAAATATAAATGTTGGCAAAAGGTACAAATGTGGGTCATGATTTTGGGTTGAGCATATTATGAAGTCCAGCAGCGTTTGGCTCTGGGCCTCTGTATCTTAATTTGGAGTTTCTGGCTCTATGTTTAGTGACCCTAAGGACCACTGAAACAATCTTGGCTGTGTTTGTGTGTGTGCGTGCCCACGTGTACCTGTCACGGGGACTAGGGTGTAGGGTGTTAGGAGAGAAGAATGCTGGAGATCTAGATTTTTCTATAATTGATAAAAAAGAAAGACTGGTCTGAAAATTTTGCAGAGTTATGAAGTAAAGTCACTGCACACACCACAGCCATAATCACTAAGGTTGAGTAATCATTGAAAATGGAGCCCAACTTTGAAATGTTCTCCGGCTGGATGTAGCGTCATTCATACATTCAGTTTGTATTTACTGACTGTCCACTGAATGGATAGCCCAATTGCTGGTTATGCATAGGATGCATTATCTAAACCACTTGTGAGTTTGAGATTGACTAGAAAAGTCAGTGACATCAATAAGATAATAATAATTGTAGCTACCATTGACTGAGTACCCTCATTAGATAGATATTGTGGAATTCATATGGTCCCTCCTCCTACACTCCCCACCACCGTAACATCCTTGCAAAGTGAATATTATCAGAGGTTCTGGGACTAGGTATGTGCCAGAGCTGGGACTGGAGTACAGGCTTTTCTGACTGCACAGTCCTGGTTCTCTCCATGAAGCCACACTGCCTCCCCACAGGGACGGGGGCGGAAATCAGTCACAAATCATCAATGGCAACATTGTGCTGAAAACACCGTGAGTCCAGTCCACTTGGCCTCTTTGAGCATGCAGAGATCTAGAGAGGCAAATTTAGTCTAGGCAGACATCCTGGAGGAGGTGTCTCCTTGGCTAAATCTTACAAGGAATGGAGAATTCAAATTTGTGGGAAAATTGACTTGGCCTTGACTTGGATTTTGTTTTCTCAGAGATCAAACAAAATTGACAAATGGCAAAACTATTCACCTTCCACTCCCCTCCCTTTTCCCTTTAGTAAGAAGAAAGTCTCACTTAAAGGAAGTGGGAGGGGTCCTCTGCATCGAATCTCTGTTTTTGCCTGTGCTGAGGTAGGAAAACTAACCTCCCTACTCATCTTCTTCCTCCCTTTCCCCTCAGACTGGAGTCTCATCCTGCACTTTGTGGTTTTCACTTAACGAATGTTAATGAGATGGCATTGTAATCACCGGATTTTATAAATATCTCATCCACAAATTGGACCACAAAACCCAAATGAGCCAGCTGAGCATCTATATTCCATGAGCCTGTGTTTTCCCCACAGTCTTAACCAAAGGATGTAAAACGTGTTCTTGCTTTGAAGCCGTTCAGGCCCATGGGTGTTAGATGCTGGGGACGACTGCCGTCTGCCTGGCCCTAACTCAAGTGGCTTGCTGGGTATGAGCCCTTCACACAGTCCTGGGCGATGTAAGGGATTTAGGCTTGATCAATTATACCCTTTTCAAGTTAACGCTAGAAAAATGAGAAATTGATTTTTTTGACGAAACAATATTTTAGAAATTCAGGATATAAAAATGGGATTTGACCTCTCTTATCAAGTCAGCTATCATCGTGATGATTACAGTCTACAATTATGCCATATTTTGTATGTCACGGCCTAATGCGATCAGCTTGTCAGATTTGTTCTGGGAGAGGGTAGAGCAGTGATGAAGCTCCCAGCTGTGTCTGCTTTGTGGGGCGAGGGGGGAAGACTGGAGGATCCATCTTGTTCAGCAAATCTGCTAGAGTGAACGTCCTCAGACACAGGCATCAGATTCTAATGATCCTGCTTAATCTCTGCAGAGATCTAATAAGCAAAAGCTGTATTGAATACTTTCTCTGGAATTTTAGATTTTTACCTGGTATTTCATATTTTTACCCAATGTGCTGTTATTATTATAACAAAATTATAACCAAACAATATGATTTCACAATAAGCAAAGAGGTGACATATATTGCAGACAGTCCATCACCTCAAATGATGGGTTAAAATAGCATTTTGAAGGTAGGACCGAGCCTTATGCATTTCTTTATCTTCTTTCTTTATCTTCAAAACAAGCCCATAGAATGGGCTTAATTCATTGAATATTTGTAAATAATATTTTAGCCTTGGAAATATCTAAAGAATATTCCTTAGCTTTTTCATTGGAGCCAGTAATATGAAAGAAATCCCAATTCTTAAAAATCTGCCATTAAAAAATGTTGCTTACTTTGGGTAAGTGACAGTTTGCAAGGTGGTTAGTTATCCAAACATTTGAGTAACCTGGTAAAAATTTCCTGGTAAATGAAACAAAAATAAGTATAATGGAAGGAGAACATGAGAGATTGTGCTAAAAACAAAAGTACCATGACAACAGCAACAACAAACCTCTCTTTAGATACAGGAACCTGAGTGATTATAACTTTAACTTTCTTATTATTCATTTCTAGGTGCTTAGCCATTTTCCTCAATATCATTTGTTTAATCACTGATTTAAGATGTCTTTATAATCATGTACTGAATTCTTGGATCTGCTTTCAGAATTTCTGTTCAAGAATAGAATATATTGATTTTTATGTCGACTCATTCACTTGTAATATACTTTTAATTATAGTAACTTTCAAAATATGTTTTAATATCTTCCAAGGCTAGTCATTCATTACTAATTGTTTTTTTTTTTTAACAATTTTTGGATGATTTTCTCATAGTTTATTCTTCAGGCTGAGCTTAATAGTCGTTTTGCCAAATTAAGTTGGTTTTTGCCTTGATCTCTGCCTTCTATTTCCAAAATCTGGTTGGAATTTTGGTTGTACTTGTGTTACATTTGTGTATTAATTTGTGAAAAAAATCACTAATTTATGATGTCCGATTTCTCAATCTAATGTGATATCTCCCACTAATACTATGGAGAAAATACAACGTAGCAAGAAAACAACTAGACTGAGAATCAAAGCGTGTGAGTTCTAGTACCTGCTCAGTTGTAACTGCATTTCTGTTGGCTGTTTGTGCTGTGGTTCTCTCATCTCAGATGTTGAAAAGCACAAACATCTTTATAAATCTGAGGCTTTAGTATTTATGTTTTTTCATAATTCGTAACCTTCTTTGATAGAATATGGATATCCTTTCTTCAATTCTAGGATTTTGTGTCAAATAAAAAATGAGATTATAAGTCAATATATAGAAGACTTCTAATTCTTGTTAGGGAGTAGAAGGTTGCAAAATACCACTGCTGGGTGGGGCATGGTGGCTCACGCCTGTAATCCTAGCACTCTGGAAGGCTGAGGAGAGAGGATTGATTGCTTGAGTTCAGGAGTTTAACACCAGCCTGAGCAAGAGCTAGACCCCATCTCTACTAAAATAGAAAAATTAGCCAGGCATGGTGACGTGCACCTATAGTCCCAGCTACTTGGGAGGCTGAGGCAAGACAATCGCTTGAGCCCAGGAGTTTGAAGTTGCTGTGAGCTATGATGACACCACTGCACTTTACCCAGGGTAAAGTCCAGGAACATGCAAGATCATCTGTGGGGATAGAAACCAGAATGTATTTTTCTCTGAGATGGAAGAATTGATTGAATGGGTCCCAATGGAAATTTCAGGACTGACTGAAATGTTTTATATGTTGTCTTGGGAGTTAAAATTCATGAAATTAAGTACTTAAAATCTGTGTACTTTATTACATGTAAATAATACTTCAGTAGGAAAAAGGAAAATCTAGCTTATAGGTATGGAAAAGTCCAGTAATGCCAGCAGAGTGTTGTAGTCATGAAGATACCGATGTGTAGAGAGGCTGGTACAGCTGGGTGGCTGGGGAGGGGTCAGCCAGTGCATCACCGTCCTTTGGGAGCTGGCATCAGCCTACCCTGGGGTTTAGTTTCCTCCTCTATGAAGTGGCCAGACCCTATGATCAATAAGTAGGGTGATCGTGTTATTATCTATTGTCCAAATCATGACGTTCTTGAGAGTGAAATGAAGCTCTATTGGTAATTATGCCAGGACAAGTGTTGTAAACTGCTCCTGTCCTGGGCAAGGAGAGGCGAACAGTCGCCGCTTAACTAAGCATCTCTAAAATGTCTCAGACCATATGAAGCGACAGCGGTGTATCAGCAACAGTCTGCATCTAGGAGTCAGATCTTATGAGTGATCTCACGGGCTCTGTTTAATCTGATGCCGTGTCAGGCTCTGTCAGCACAGCTGCTTACAGCGCAGCGAGAGGGGTTCTGGAAAGGCCTCCAGCCCTTCCAGTCTATAGATTGCTGTTTTCCATGCCTGTGGAATAATAAAGACTTTCTGATAGGAAGACATTGATATTTCTAGGTTAAAAACTATTGTTAAAATGGGCTGGGTGTGGTGGCTCAAGCCTGTAATCCTAGCATTCTGGGAGGGCGAGGAGGGAGGATCACTTCAGTTCGGGAGTTTGGGATCAGCCTGAACAAGAACGAGACCCTGAGACCCCATCTCTACTAAAAATAGAAAAAAATAGCCAGGCACAGTGGAGCCTCACCTGTAGTCCCAGCTACTCAGGAGGCTGAGGCAGGAGAATTGCTTGAGCCCAGGAGTTTGAGGTTGCTGTGAGCTGTGGTGGCACCACTGCACTCTAGCCTGGGTGACAGAGCGAGACTCTGTCTCCAAAAACAAAAACAAAAAACTTATTGTTAAAATGAAGTTAATTTCTCAGTGGGATGAAAAATGGATCCTGCTTTCCTGTACTGAGATAATATGAGAGTTCATTTCTCTTTTTTCATCACAAGGCCACCTCCTATTTTATCCCTTGGGCTTCTTTGTGTCCCCAAACTGGCAGCAGATGAAGCTGGTGTCCTAGGTCCCAGTTTCTGGGGTTACTGAGATGATAGTCTGATCGCCCTTCCTAGACGGACTTGGTCTTGGCTGCTGTGGGCTTGCTCGGTCATTCCCAAGGGCCTGGGCTATGCTGGGGGCACCATCATAAGCCTGAGATTATGGCTTGTGTACTTCAAGAGTGATCTCTGGTTACAGAACAAGATGAGGTCTGGAGTTGGACGTACTTAATCCATACAGGGCAGGCAAGAAGGTGGTGCCAAGCTGGGAGCTGAGCGGGAGGGAGACTATAGCATCAAAATGTGAGGCAGGTTAGCCGTAGGCTGAAAGGAAGCAAATGGAATTCCCCGAAGCAGCATGCTGAGACCCTGTCTTAGTCCGTTTGGGCAGCCATAACAAAGTACCATAGACTGGGCAGCTTATAAACAACACAGATTTATTTCTTACCCCTCATTCTGGATGCTGGGAAGTTCAAGATCAAGGTGCTAGCATATTTGGTGTCTGGTGAGGGCCTGCTTCCTGGTTCACAGATGGCACTGTCTCTCTGTGTCCTCACTTAGGGAAGGGTACAAGACAGCTCTCTGGGGTCCCTTTTACAAGGACACTAATCCCATTTGTGAGAGCTCCACCCTCATGATCTAGTTACCCCGAAAGACCCACCTCCCCATACCATCCTATCAGTGGGGTTAGGATTTCAACATATGAATCGGGGCAGGGGGGCAGGAGGAGGGGGGAGCAAACATTCAGACCAAAGCAGATCACTTAAAGGCGTTGTCAGGGAGTAAACTCTGCCCACAACATGGAAACAGTCTAGGTATTCAGCAGTGAGGAACATGGTGAATGATCTCTTGTCCCCGGTTGTAGTTCGTGATTCTCTTCTTTAGATAATATCCAGATCCACCTGACCTTCCACTTTTATACCAAAGACTCACTGCACTCACCTCTTCCGTACCTCACCTCTTCTCCCTCCTCTGGCTTTTGCTGGATCCATCTCATGGAAAATACTTTCTCTTAGGGCCAGATCAAATAATGAGAACAAATGAGCCACACAGTGGTCCCTGGCACAAGAGGATTATGTGCTGGTCTAGACACCCAGGTTGGGGGGGTGTGATGTGATATGCCTTCCAACTGAATGCCCCAGGCTACTTGCAGGAAGGACCAGTTGGGCTGTTTCCTTGTGGAGGCCTTCACATTACATGTAATTTTGTCTCCCAGGAAGGAAGTCTCCAAGCAGTCATTCCGGTATTGACAAACTTGAAGGCAGGAAACTTTCTTGTACACCTTCCATTTTGAAGGACATAGCACTTCCAACAGGAGGAAGCAAGTCTTGTGGCCATTTTAGTTTCTGGTTTTCTATTGAACTCTGACTTTTCTCTCCTTTGAGTCACTTAATCAGCCTCCGTTACTATCATCAACACGTTGTTAAAGACAGTTTCAATATGTCCCATTTCTGAGAAAAATATCTCCTACTAAATTTCCACCTTAGTTCCCAATAGGTTTTCTTTGCTGATTAGGTCACAGAGGTTCCTGGAAGCTAAATCAGACATATTATAGTGTTAGTGACTAAAGTTGTTTAGATCTATATCTATATATCTGTGATATCTGCTGCAAAGATGAGAATGAGTTTTAAATTGATCCTTAAGGTGTAGAACAACTGTGTCTACTGAAACATCTCAGACGTTTCTTTTGAACTTACCCCTTCATGTCATAGGTTGATCAACTTTCATATTTTCTCTGTCCATGTTCTTTTTCTTCAATGTGGTGCATGCAACCCAGCCAGAAAACTCACTTACACAAGATCAATCTCCTTGGCACCAAACACCTCTTGAGTGTGGGAAATGATTTCCTGTGTATTAGGAATGTCTTTAGAATTTGTTGATTTTGGAGGTGATATTTGATTTGTTTCTGAATCTGTTTGTTGGAAGCATCCATTTATGGTCTAGGATAGTGGAAAGCTTTGCAAAATATAATTTGAGGATATAATGTCTGTCACCCAATCATGCTGTTGGACTTTTGCAGGATGAATTTGTTACCTTTGAAGGAAACAGATCACACCTGGAGTATATCTGAGTCTGTGTATCACTGAATTGTGTTCCATGGACCATACTTTATAAATCCATGGAATTTTTTTGTTGTTGCAAATCCAGGTTTATTTAAGAAAAGGACAGTGGTAGATAGGGGATTCTGTGGTGATTGCTTTGGCCACCCTTAATAATATCTGCTTTGAACATCTATATGTTCATATTTTGAATTTGCTTAAAGTTATATCTCTCCTACAGAAGTGGAGATATTGATTAAAAGAGGTCTAACAAAAACAAGTGATCTATAGGATTTGTGTAGCCCCAAGGTAGAGTGTTTAGTTCAACCTCCTCATTTTGACTTCTTGGACTTAATGTGAATTGGAAGCATTATTAGGTCAGTAGGATTGAGTAAGCAATAAACATACTCTCGGAATAAGGAAAAGAGCTATCTATCATTGTATTGAAGGCTCGTCTCTCCCAGATGGTCCTAGGTGCTTCTCATTTGATTAGTAATGAGAATGCAATTGGCTGGGCTTTCTCTCTTGAGTGTGTGAAGTTCTCCCAGCTCCTACACAAGAGATGCGGTAACTGAATCTAAGTAGCACACAACAATAGCTTATTTATTTACCATATTTAGTACACAAAAAGGCATTATTCTTCTGTTGAGAAAGTCAGCGTCAATGATGATGCATGTTTTTCTCCTAACCTTTTTGTAAGTTTTCTAAGGAAAGAAAGATTTAGAAATTTGGTCATTGAGCTTCTACTTGAATATTTCTGAGCAGCTTTGAAAAAGACTCCTCTTATAAAAATTATTCATACCTCTTGGAAATCCACTTTAAGAGATTTATCCAAGGAAATAATCAAATATTTAATTAGGAAGCTGTTCATCAGAGCACTGTTTATAGCAATGAAAAATTGCTAGGAATGTAAATTTGAAACAACAATCAGTTATAGTGCTTTTATATTATGTTTATGATAGACTATGATGTGGAAAGATGCTGTTGATATAATTTTAAGTGGGGAAAAAAGAAAACACAATAGTAGTTTGATGTAAAACAAACACACACTCAGAAAAACAGGTGAAACGTTTAGGCATTTTTTTAATTTTAATATTCTTTTGCTTATCTTTATTTTCTATTTTTTCGATGAATAGTTTGATAACAATAAGAAAAGTTAATTGAAGTAAAATGAGCAGACTGTCAGTTTAAATACTTTCATTTAGAGTTGGGAATTTTTAGTTGATTTAAAAATAACTTTCTGGTTTTTTTCTGTAAAAACTGATCATGTATTTAAATTGTTGCTCACTAGGAGAGTACATTTGGATAAGTCACTTTCTCTCCCCAAGCCTCAGTTTCTTCTTCTGGAAATGAGAGCCTTGGGTTTATTGAATCTTTAAGTTTCTGATTACCTATGACGTGCTGAGTGGTATGAGCTAGTGTTCAGAGCAGCCTAGTCTGCGAGCTAACCCCACGTACCAAGTGTTGCACGCTCAAAATGGGGGAACACTTTGGGGCTGAGGCTGGTGCCAAGCGCTTGCAGACCCTCGGGCCGTGTGGAAATGCAGTTGCAGAAGGAGCTCACGTTCTTGCCTGGACTGAAGCAGGCCAAGCTTCTTTCCTGGCTTGGCAGCCTTGGGTCAGGTCGGCCCTCTTATGTGGGGGGATTTCTTTCCTTTTTTTTTTTTTATTCTCTTTGTTTTGATCAAGCTGTGGTAACGAATTTCTCAGGAAAAAAATTCTACTTTTAAAATTTAATTTGTACTAATCCGCCCCAGGCAGAGAGCCTGCAATAAACTTGGTGTCAATTTCATGTTTTGCTGAAGTTTGTGAAGTGTTTTGTTTTGTTTTAGAGCAAGTTACCATTTCTGTGTGTACATGTGTGGTGGGGGAGGAGCATCAGCCTGGGTAATAGTTTTCAGGAAACAGAGGCCCTGAGCATTACATTCAGCCTCAGAAATTTTTATTGTCTTCTCTTGAATTTAATGGGGTTCCCCTTTTCTCCCTCCACTGCTGTTTTTCTCCCTGTGCCTCACCTTCATTCCCAATATCCCCTGGAGCTTGCCAGGATAAAAGATATTCACTTGTAATGTATTGAACCATTTCCCCAATAAGATTTTTAAGTTCCTTCAGGATAAACCTTGTGATTTTGCAAATTTT
Source organism: Eulemur rufifrons (assembly GCF_041146395.1). Classification (NCBI taxonomy): domain Eukaryota; kingdom Metazoa; phylum Chordata; class Mammalia; order Primates; family Lemuridae; genus Eulemur; species Eulemur rufifrons. Next base: position 14,441,735 of record NC_090987.1, read on the forward strand.
TTATCGTGTTCATATCTTGCCCAGTGTTATATGTAGTGAAAAATAAAGACTTTGGATTTGAATTAAAGAGCCACAGGCCCTCTCAGGTGCAACCGTAGCTGCTGAAGGTGGGGTCTTTTCAATAATGCTGTGTATTTTACTCTGCTCGAGTTCCTCCTTTTGCTGGGAAATTGCAATCAGCCAGGAACAATAATAGGAGGCGCTTTGATGCATTAATATGCTGGGACATTTTTTGATGTTAGAGCACAAACATTCAGAAAAATATCTCCTAGGACTGTTCATTCATTCATTCAGTCAGCAAATGCTTATTGAGTTTTGTTCATGGTGCTGTCTGAGGCAGCACAGTCAGAAAAGAGCCAAGACTTTTGGTGTCTGCAGTGTGGGTACAAAGACGAGGAGGGAAGTAACGAAAAAGAGTTGAAATGATACACAGACTCTATGTGCATCTGCCCATCCATTTACCCATCTGTCCATCCTACAAACATCAACAGAGAGCCTACTAAGCTCCTGGCACTGTTCTAGGCACTGGGGGCATGGTGTGAATAAGACAGGCAGTTCCCTGCTTTGTTGAAGGGAGAGCTTATAATACAGCGGGAGACACAGGTAAACAATGACTAAACAAACAGTATTGTTTCAAGTCATGAGCGAAAATGCCATAAGGAAAATTAGCACAGAGAAAGGGATAGAGGCTGACAGTGGCAGTCAGGAAAGCCTCCAGGAGGAGGTGACCCAGAAAGACTGGGTTGGAGTGAAGGTGCAGGGGAAGGGGCGCGGATGGGGGGTCAGCCGATCTACCATTTTGACTGGTCACTAACTGCTCAGCATGGACCAAGTCCCTCAGAACCTCTCCCTCACCCGATGTGTGTAATTGTAGCATTCACGCATTCTGTATTATTATTAATAATGTTAAGGCCTGGTGCATGATTAGTGAGCATTTAAAGGACCTATGGAAAAATTGTGCATGGGGATGCTTTGGGTGTTTGCTATTAGTTCGTGGCTGTAGACAGCCATCCCCAACCTTTCTAGAGTCCTACAACTCTCCTAGGAGAAGACCTCGGAACACTGAGAATGATTAAAAGGAAGATGTTCTTAATCTCTTTGATGGCTAAAGTGTGCATGGCGGGGGCGGGGTTCCGAATAGGAGAGAGACAACCAGCAGGGTTTTCCAATGCACGAGAAAACAGTTTATTTAAAAACAACGCATTCAGTACTGTTTGGCATGTGAGGCAATGGGGCAGGCACATTCATACTTAACAGATACATTTAGGGGGCTGTTGGAGCAAACCGTTGTGTTTTCTTCACAAACCACAGTCACAATAGACACTCTATTGCCTCTGTGAAAGGTGATTGTCCCTGTTCAACCAGAAGGCAGGAGATATTTACAAGTTTCTCAGTCTAGCAGTGCTGGCTTCTCTCAGGTCTCTGCAGCCCTTGTAGTCTGGCAGCTTACTTCCAAGGGCAGGCGAGGCTGCCTCTCACAAGACAAGTGAGTCTGCTTTGTAAGCGCTGCGGCTTCTTCCGAAGAGCAAGAGAACTTCTGATGTAGTTGGGAAAAATTGAGAAGTCTTCAGTACTAGTCTCTCAGCAGAAAATGATATTTTCCAAAAAAATGCATCATATGTGTGTGTGTGTGTAGGGGCAGGCATTGTGGTAATAACAATCTAAGCAGCGTGTATTTTCCCTGACACTTGCTCGTTTCTTTAATTACTTACATTCATCCTTATCCCACCTTTCAACCTTTTGGTTCCATCAGTCCTCTATTAAGAGCTTTGTTCTTCATTCTACACAGATATGCCATTCTTTAAAATGATGCTAAAGTGAAATGGTGAAACCAAAGTGGGTTAAGTGAGAGAGAAGATATCACAAACATTATTTTGTCTTGACTTCTAATTTATACTTTCACAATGGATTGTCGGCTTCCCACCTAACACATGGAGGCAGCATGGGGTGGGATTGCAGAGTCAGTGGTTGAGAGACCCAGTTAGCTAGCTGGGTAGATAAGCCACTTCAACTTTCTGAACCTCAGCTGTCTCATCTCCACATGGAAGATGTTGATCTGGATTCTTGACCTGAGATAACATCCAGGTCCGTGAAATTCTGCTATGGACTTAGGTGATTGTCCCATGTGAGTAAATGATGTTCCAATATGTTTGTTCTGTGTCCTGGGTGAATTTCATTGCTAATTACTGATGCTTAGTGATTCAATCTCAGTCTGTCAATAACCCCCTCCCAGGCTGTTGGTTGTAAGGACGCTTTTCTGCATACTATGGGCTCAGATCTGGATCTTGAAATGTGGTTAAAGAGCATTTCTAACATGAGGTCCAGTTATTCTCAGTCTTGAAAAATGATCTAGATTCCAAATTTCGGAGTGAAGCCTCCCCTTCCTTTCCGCAAGGGCTTTAATGACTTTGTTCCACCTATACATGTTTACCAAACCTCTCTCCCACTGTCTACCAATTTTTCTTCCCCACCTCCCCAGCCAAAAATGTTATGGGAGTGGCTGGTTCCTCAAGGCTGTTTTTGTGTGAATTTGTTCACAATAAAATGGGGCCAACCTGTCAAGTTACTTGTGCTTGTAGCAATGGATTTCTCTCTTCGGTGTCAGGAAAAGAGCCAGAGGATGAAGGCGTACTTTGTGCCCAGGCTAACAACATGCAATTTATTTGGGACGACAGAAAAACATATGAATGTATATCTGACTCATTTAAAACAAAATATAACTTGCTCAGTACAGAGAAACAACCTCATTTCAATGACTGTTAAGAATAACAGAAAACAGGTATAACCTGGTCTTTTAAACAGAGTGTAGAAAATGTCCAACTTGAGTTTCAAATATTTGAAGTCTAGAAATGCCTTAAAGAACTTGTAGGATATTTTCTTGTAGTAAGGAAAGCAGATTTGATCCTTTGCGCTCTAATTTTGTTTTATTGCATGCAGAATAAAAACTTATGGCCACTCATTATGTCCCAGGAATTAAATACATGTTTTTTTTTCCAGCATTACCTTCCAAAGGATTTAATTAAACCTACCTAAAACTTCCATCAGAAAAACTTTCAATTTGCAAACAAAGCTTGTTCAGTGGATTACCAGGGCATCTGATTTCTAAACACTCAGTAGGATGGGCCCTCACAGCCAGTGGTGAGGAAAGGCAGTTTCTCTACTGCTCAATGCCAGAGGCCTGCAGTAGCCAAATGTTTGCTGGTAGATTTTTTTCCCCCCAGGGTCCAGCCTCAGCCTAGCTTAGCTAAGGATAAGCACCACATGACGCCTTGCTCCAAAAAATTTGCCCAGTCAGCCACTGACGTTGCCGGAAGAAGTTCCTATTCAGTGGTGTTTCTTGACCATTAGGGACTTTTCTGAGGGCAAATGAGCCCCAGCGGAGTACACACTCAAGCGCTGGGCATGATGCTTAGCTCAGTGTCCCCTGGTGGGGTAAAGACCTTTGAACCACAGAGCATCTCCAGATGTGTGGGGCCAGGTATGTGGAATGGGTGTCTTGTTCTCCCCTCCTCCTTCGCAGACACTGTTTTCATGGATGCCTGTGAATTTTTTGCCATCTCAGCAGAATGAGGAGCAAGTGGACAGGGAAAACTACAGAATTGGGGAAACAAATGATCAACTATAGGATACAAAAAAAAAAAAAAAAGATCAGCCAAACATGGTTTTAACTGGCAGTTAAATAAAAAGGATGTTTACCTGAAAAGTCACCCTTAGAAATTAGAAAAGCTAGTAATTACCTAAGGTACTGAGGAGTCTGTTGAAAGGAGGAGTCTGTTCCTAAGAGTCACATGGATAGGAAGTATTTTGAACACCTTAGGGCCTTAGCCTAAAAGAGCCAATAATATGCTCTTTTACTAAAAATTAGTAAAACTCACCAAGGAGGGGACTTAGGAGTCCCTCCCAGGCTCTTGCTAGTCTCTCCTGTTTGGTACACAGTGACTCAGAAACTTTTCAGGCAGTGCTGTGCTGGAGCCAGCTGCTGTTGTACAGAAGCACACTCGTACTGGCTCTTGGAAACATATTGTTATATTTCCACCTGGCTGACATTAAGTTAGTAGCTTGAAATTGGCTAGGATGAGAATATTGACACCATGGAAATTGGTAGGTGCTTCACATTGGGGTCCCACTGTCTTCCAGAGCCAGTTGTGAAATATTTAGCAGCATACTGAAGAGCTGAAACTGCCTCTGAATCACACAGGAGGGAAATCAAAGGAGCCCTTCAGTGTCTCTGATGATTAAAGGCTTTACACGTGCACAGTTATAGAAATAAGCCTGGTCAAACCTTCACTAGGATGGTGGCACCTTGTTCAACAGAGGCCGGTACAAGGCAGCTAGTAATAACTGATCACCTCTCTTATACTGTGTTGGTCTTAGAATTTTAACCTCTTAAATTTCCTTTTTTGATTTCTTTCATTTTAGCTTGAAGACTTTTGCATTTTGGGCATTACCCAGAGGTTGAGAAATCAGACCCCTTGAGAGGTATTTTAGGCTCTGGAAATGACTTCCAAATTGAATTTGAATGAATCACTTAACTTCCCCGTTTCTCAATCCATCCATTTATAAAGATGAGTGACCTGAGATCCGACTCCTAGTTTGAAATATAAAGAGCGAAATATAAAGAGCTGGCCTTGGGGTAAAGCACATTAAAGCTGTGCTCCTCACTTCTCTCCAGGCTCGCATCCATTCTGGCTAAATTGACCAGTTATTATTCACTTACAAACCAGCGACTGGTCCATTCAGCCAACACCGTTGTGTGGCTGCGTCACTACGACTGTGCCTATGTTGCCACGTATCACGATAACTTCAAGGCACATCTGATACTAACTGCATGGGGAGGGATAAGCATTTAGCTGCTTTGTTCAGAACGGTATACATGACTCTGCTACATGTTATTATTGGGTTCCAAATGCTGACCACATCAGAATCATCTGGGAATTTTTGTAAACTGGACGTATCCCAGGACATTGTGAGTCAAAGGTCTGGAGCGAGGAGCAAGAACTGTGTTTTGAAGAGTTCTTAATTTCATACAGCTTTGTTTAGAGGGTCAGCAGTGTATTCCAGGTCCTAACCCCAGAACCCCGCTGTAATCTTAAATCCGAGTCAGTTAATCTGCAACAGCCTCTTCACTGTGACTCCAGTGTCATCAACAACAAGAGAATGAGCTTCATTGAGGATAGAAACATCTATTCAAACACACACGTCTTCAATAATAAGTCATCACAATAAAAATAAATGTTCAGAAATACTGCATCATACAATAATGACATTCTAAAAGGTTTCCCATTTCAAATGTTCTATCTATGTGGCAAAGCAATCAGAGTGTGAGAGAGGCATAATTAGTCATTTTAGTGCTTGGTATCCACTCATCTGTGGCCTTGATTAATTGGGCCACAGAGACCAGACAGGTCAGTCAGCTGGCGAAGGTGCCCTCAATCCCCAGCGCCCGTGGTGCTCCATCTGGGCTCCTGGGACACAGACACACAGCCCCAACTCTCTCTGTACGCAAAAGGACAGTTCTACACATTCAGGGAGAAGTAGAGGTTTAAACAGAAACTTTTGCCTAGTGCATTAGAACAATTATGGAAAAAAACGGATTTAAGGGTCCAGAATTATACAGAAAATTGCTCAGTTTGTCATTTTGCACATAAAGATGCACCAAAGTTATTCATATAGATTTGTCTATCTTCTTAGCATATTGAACTAAACATAATAATTTAAAGTCTGCTGTTGAAATTACTTATAATATATGGAAGACATTTCTTAACTCAAGGGACCACTGGTGAAAATTATACATATGCAGAAGTACATAACCATTTTCAGCTTTCAACTTCTAAATTATGCATACATATTACTAAAACAAAGTTTTATTAAGACGAATACATTATTGGATAAGATTCCAGCTGTCAACTGTGAACCATCAGTACTGAATTGTTATTTACCAAAGGGGTTTTCTTTCATCTCAGGGGAGAATGTAGGTGCTTACCAGGGGACTGTTGTATACCGATGCAAGCATCTTCTTTATTGTTTTGCATTGAAAAATAATTCTGGTGTGGGAAGGGGAGACTCTTTTTCCCTCCTTTACAGCCTTTCTAACTTATTTTATGTTCCCTGAAGATCCCAAACGAAATCACTTTCCCTGTGAGCCCATCTTTATTTGATGCTGATAAAGCTAAGAAGTATTAGGGAAGGAGGCATAATTTCTCCACTAATTACCTATGCAGTCTTGGGCAAATCACTTAGCCTCTCTCTTTCCCCATTTTCTCATTTGTCAAGTTAAGAATCAGGACTGGAGAAGCTCAAAGGCTCTTCCATTTCCAGTGGCCTGGCATTCTACAATGTGTCCCTGCTTTCTTTGACCTCAGGTCGACACCACTCTGTTATCTGACAGTATCTAATAATTACTGCCTTGCCCCAAGTCAGAAGAAATGTTCTTCTGTTCCTTGGCTTCCCTACCAAATTAGGCTTGTCTTGGCACTCACAATCTTGGACAACTGGTAGCCCAGGCACAAGGATACTGGGGACGGGAGCCTTCCTTTGCACATCCTTGCTGGTAACCCCACAGTCTGGTGCCTGACATCAAGGTCACAGACAGATGGCACAGCAATCCCAGTCTGCACTGCTAGGCACACAACACTACTAAACGTACATCAGTTTTATAATAGTCAAGGACACTTAAGACACAGACACAAGGGCAGAGGAACTATAGAGATTTTAATAATCAAATATGGGAAAGATTTTTTTGGTGGGGGTGGGAGGAATTCTTGATACTACCTTTTAGTCTTATCTCCCTTGAATCTACACGCCTGCATATGACACTCAGAACAGCTGATGAAAACCGAGGGTCTAGCATTAAGCAGGTTACCAAATGTCTGTGGGGTTTTCTTCCTCCTCTGTAACTTAATTGGTCATTTGTATTGGCGTCAAGTGTAGACAGCCTTGGGGGCTTTATGGTGAAATTTATTCCAATAGCTGAAGGTGGACTCTGCTGTGAGTATCCCGAAAAGGGGAAAGGTTCTGACAAAAGGATATAATTAGTCTAGAAATCAACAAAGCGAGGTCAATGCAAAAGCCAGGGGCATGTATCCGTAGCTGAATCAGGAGGGACGACCCAAAGGTCCCGTCTGCCCAGTTCACTGCACTTGACTACACAAGCCTGGGAGCCGTAGGAGAGCCTTTCTAATCAGGACACTTGGGACCCACCATCTCTTTTGGTCGTGAAAGTGATTACATAGGTTTAATCTTTGAAACAGTCTTTAAAAACAAAAAGAGATTCTTTTTGTGATCAGCTAGAAGCTGCTTTTCTTAAAAGGGGAAGTGTGGTTTTGGGGATCATCTCTGGGAAGTCCTGCCTATAAGCAGGGATGAGCCTGATCTCTAACCCCTTCTAGTTCCAGAGACAAGTCCATTTCCTCACTATTGTGAGTTCTTGTTAAAGTGACAGATGACATGGTGATGGGGTGGGAAAGTCCTCCCACTCTAAGGTTGAGATGGAGCCAAGAGTGCAGTGAGATTTTACAAATCTCCTTGAACTTAAAAAACAAACCAGAAACCTTGGCATTATGATGAGATAAAATTTAAATAGTCTCCCATGGAACAATTATCTGTTTGTAGCGATTGTGGTCTTTTGCTCTGTTAACCTTCCTAGGTTAAAAGTGTCTATGCATTTCTATTTAGTGAAAACAAACGGGCACATTGGGATTAAAACTCCAGAGTCAGAAACTGGCCTGTGTAATCCTGGCATTAATATCACTTAGCTGTAACCAAATGAACTAAGTGCTTAAGAACAGCCAACTAAACACTTCCTTCAGTTATCAATCTCACAGTGATCCGAACGGAGCACAGCATGAGAATGGTGGCACTGTCCTCTTTAAAGTGACAGGGAACAGACCTGGTGTGGTTTTGATGCCCATCAAATTATACCATTGAATTTAAAAATGTTTTGAATATCTCCCCTTATAATTATTTCAAGTATAGAGCTGTTTTAGTGTTGCCCATTTCAAAACATTCATGCCTGTTTCTTCCCGTCTGTTTGCACGACTGCCATTCATTTGACATAAGGTGTGACACAATAGGTGACACGTCTGAAGCGGAGTGTTTTTTCTTTCACTAGTTAATATCTGGATCTTTGTAAGCTGCTCTAATTACACAGCATTCTGAAAAAAAATAAGACAGCTTTAGGACCAGGCAGAACATGAGCAGAAGGCCTGTGTCTTTCCTTATTGTATTTGGTGTAATTTTCAGCATGATTATACCTTCCCAAAGAGGGGCAGTGAGCTGATTATTGAACTACAGCAATTTTTTTAAAACAATATTTGTCACATTGCAAAGAATCTAGATGAGATTTCTGGAAAAGAACAAGCTACTCCACTCAAATGTATAACAAATGTGCTTGACTGGCATTTGGAAAGAAGAAAGAAACTCTTATTAAAATTTAACATCGACTTGGCCAGACTTTGGGCTGAACTGGAAGAACAAAGTGCTGCTCAGTAAAAAGCCAGGGATGGGGATGATGTGATTTCTACTCCTGAGGCTGAAATAATGAAAAAGAGAATGGGCAACTAATTTCCTCATGGCAGGTCTACATAATCTCAAATTCCAAGGGCTATTTAGTACCAAATCTTGCTACTGCACAATGATTTTTTTCCTTTTGAAATGCTTAGTCTGTAGGCATGTAGATCTGACTTCAGTGGAAAGAGGGACTATCCAGTGTCTACACTTGTCTTGAAGTGAACAAATGGTTCCAGATTGGTGGTGGTGGACCAATGACCTCACCTCAGCACTGTTCATAGGGGGGCTTGGCCTGGCCAGCCTCGAAGTTTCTCCTCTACTCTAACCCTGCTGGTTCGCAAAGGCTCTGAATGGGTAACATGGTTACAACATTTCAGGGTAACAGGATTCCATGACAACTTCTAAACATCCTTCTTGTCTGCCCTTTATGTACCCCAGGATCTTAAGCTAACCCTTGCCTCTATATTCTGAGAAAATGCCCAGCCCAGTGCTTGGGTTGGGATGGTGGGAGACACCGAACCTAGGCTGGAATGCCCTTGCAGATGTGGCCACAGTGCTATTAATTGCCACAACAGCACCTAAGTCAAGACGTGCAATGCCACTCGTGACCTGGGCTTTCTTTGTGATCAAGAAAAATGCACTGCATTACATGTCTCTCACCACAGAGGGACTGCCCTGCTGGAGAATGACTGTGTGGACTAGGAAGGACTTCCTACGAGGCATTTCTTACAAAAGTAATCATGAGAGGACCCGTCATGATTTGCTCGGTTGGTCATGAAACATCAAAGTTACCCAGAGCCTTAAACACATCAAGTACAAATGCAATACATACAAGCAAGCTAATTCAATAGGATTCCTAGCAAATAATTAAACTCCACGGTAATAGGGCAGGGAATGAGTGTAGGGAGAGGGAGAGAGATGATGAGATAGAGAGATAGAAAGATGAGTTATGCAAACCAGTTTTTTATGTTTCCATTTTGAAGAGTCTGATCCCACTGGCAAAACTGAGATCCTGCCCCAATTGGCCAGAGGCCTCTGATTACAAGGACTGTATCTGAGCAGAGCTGTAGAAACTATAGCTCTAGTCCTCATAAAAATGGGAGGCAGTTTATTATCAAAATACAAACATGAAAATACTTCAAACCATTTTGTTAGCAGCATAATTCCAAATGCAACATTCCCTTTATCAATCAAGTTTCAATCCTGTGGCTTCAATGCATCTGTCCTGCTAAAAATCTGCTAAAACTCTTAAAAGAGCAGTGCAAAAGAGAGAAAAGACATCTTTCCTTTTAAATGGCAGACAATCCTTATAAGACATTCTCTAGGGCTCTATTCTGAAGACTATTCAATTTGATTTGGGGCACTTTTTAAACAGCCATTTGGCACTTTCCATTCAGAGTTCTTAGGCACAGTGTGACAGAGTCAGCTTGGTGAGCCCTTCCCCATGCATTCGGTACAGCAGCTGAAACTCGGCAGGCAGCTGGTGGGACTCCTGCCACTTGGTGGTAAATTTGGTTCCTTTTTTGTCATAGTAATGGTATGGAAGATCTTCCCTGGTGTTGGGGTCAAATCCAAAAGGCCAAAATCCATACAAGTGGATCTCTTCACATATAGCTGACGCAAGGGTGTACATAAGAATACCTGTGCTCAGTCGTTTGGGTGACAAATGTTTGTTTTTCCAGTACCTGTAGAACAATAAGTACATGTGGATTCAGAGGTCAGTGTCGAAGGTTTCAATCAGCTGGGTCAATATGACTGGCTGGGGAGGTGGATTTGTCCATGGTAACTTAAACAGTGCTTGCTTTGAATTTATCTTTTAGACCACAAAATAAATAAATAAATAAAACCCTTTGGGCATGACTTGGCTACATAATTTGTCAGACCCAGTGCAAAATAAAAATGTGGACTCTCTGTTCAAAAATTATTGAAAATTTCAAGAGTGTGAGAGCAAAGTATTAAACCAAGCGTCAGGCCCTTCTGAGCACGGGATCTCCTGCAGCCATACTGCTGGCACACCTTGGAAGCTCACCCTTCCTCTGGGTCTTCCTAAAAGAGTGGTGGCTCTGCCTCAATGGTGACACAACAGATGGCCACTGATGAGAATGGCGCTGCTTCTCCTACATAAAGGGCCCTGGATATGGTGGAGGAGGTTGTTTAACCTAGGGGGACCTCCTCTGTTACTTCCCTTCCCAAACCTAGAAATTAATCCTTCTTTCTGGTTTTGAGAAGACTGCAGGGACTTATTTTTCAGCACCCTCTTATAAAAAATTGTATTCCCTGATTCCCCGTCTTCTATCTAGGGGTTCTCAAGCCTGTCTTCAGCATGCCAGGACCTAGGAAATGTATTTACACATTTTCTGAATTTAAAAAAATGCTAAATTATGGTGATTGTTCCTTTCATATTTAGATAGTATTCTGAAGCCTTCTTACCCACAACCTGAAATATTTGAGACTTCTGTGGGGGGTTGGGGAGGTGTATTTATCATTGTGTGTGGACAGAACTAAACTATTCATGAATCAGGTTTCTGTGGACTGTATTTCCTTCCAGTTTTCACTGAACCAATGTATTTGGTTCAAGCCTGAGTGGCTGTGAAACATTATGGTTAACTCCACTGGCCTTTGGTGGCAGGTAGGCCACACAGGCCAGTTTCCAGAAGTTTCTAGGCACATACAGTTCCTTTTTCACTACTTGAAGGCTTCGAAGGTGAACCTTTCCCTTTCCAGATGAAATTGAAAAGTTCAGCCTTGGTTTTAATGTTCTTATCTAAGGAGTTAGAATGATTCTGACTGTCCTTTTGGCACAGCTGAACTTAAATTGAGCAAAAGGGGAGCAAAATGATGAGGTCAAAAGACCACTGGACTGGCTGGCAGAAGGTCTGCCTTCTAATTAATTCTGGGTCTGCCCATTCCGGGCAATGACTTTGGGCAAATAAATTGCTGCTTTAAACTTAGGAGTTGGGCTACATTACCTCTTAAAAGGGTGACCATGAATCCTGGGAAACTGGGACAGCCCCAGTTGATGTCTGTTACCCCTGCTGTAATTATTCCTATCACCTCCTTTCTCTCAAAGAAAAAGTTCCAGTTTGGACTGTAAATTATGGTATTACCCCACCACTGAGGTATATACCAGTACATTAGACTACAATTCCTCTTCCTATGTGGCATCAGCTACACAGATCTTAAATTTGGAGGACTTTAGGAGACTACAGGATGGGAATAATCTATTATGGAATAAAAATCTTTAGCATTCCCTGTTTACCAGATCTCCCAGAACCCACTCCAACTCAAAATAATATTTGTGGCTACATTGAGACAGTGGGGCTATTTATACAGAGGAATCTGGAGTTGAGGCAATTTTTCTCAGATGATTTAAAGGAAAAAAATATCTTATAATTAATCTTGCTTTATAAAATACTCTGGATTAGTGGCTCCCAATTCTGACTGCATATTGGAATGATCTGGGGAGTTATTAAAAAATTCTGAGTACCTGGTTCCCACTTCCCTCCCCACCAGAAAAACTGCATTAGGTTCTCTTGAGGTAGAGTCTAGGAAAAGGTGTTTTTTAAACCTCTTCAAGTGGTTCTAAAGTACAGCCAGAGTTGAAAGTCACCAGCCTAGGACTAAAATATTGCATCTCTGGTCAATCTGTCTATCAAATTACAAGGGATAACAACAAGCTCATAAAACACTTTTCATATGTTTTTGCATTCAAATATCAAATTATAAAGGCAGGTTGTACAACTTATTATTTATCTAGGTGGTTTGCTAATCTTGGATATCTACGCAACACCTAAATATCAAATAAAAGAGAAAAATTTAAGCCAAATGCATCTTTAAAAAAAACCACTTGACTTGTCTAATTTAATCGTTGGCATTATTGGAACACATCTATCCATTTAAAGAAAATTCTTGATTTGTGGTGATTTCCATGACTGCTCGGTTAGGCTTACTACCCAGGGAGGGGATGGACAATAGAGAAGGGAGACTGATGAAACACCAATCCTGCCATTTGGCACTTGCTTACCAGCTGGGGGTAGACTGAACGTCTTACCTAGAATGATTCATTACAAAAGATAAGAGTTTGCCCTAAAGTACTAAACTAACCACAGCAACTAACTAATTGGATCACTCCCTCCCCCAAGAGATTACAATATTGATTTGCCATCTGGTGGGGTATGAGTAAAATACAATAAAATATACACACCTGTTGACATGTTGCATTATATTTCCAGGCCAAGCCAACTGGACCTTTAACTGACCTCTGTGTTCAACAAAAAAGTCAACTAATGTTCTGGTAACAGTTGCTGAAGTGTGGAAGAAAAATGCAGGGATCCAAAGAATGGCCCCATCAAGCTTTTTTAAACTGAGGAAAAAGTTGTTACGGTCCTGAATGGTCAAAAGATTGTTGTAATATTTTTCCAGGATGCTGGGGTTGAAGGTGGTAAGGTTGGTTTTCCTTCCAACATCTCTTTGGAAAGCCTCCGTAGGGGCAAAATTGCAACGGAAAACAAAATCTGATTTATCTATTTCTTGTCCACACTGGCTCCCTGTCAGGATCCCACTATTTCCAACCACAGCACAAATATTATAATGCTTATTCACAATGGGTGACACATCTGGAAGGAGTGATCGGAAGTTATTGCTAATAGAGAAAACATATTTATGGCTGGAATAATCATAGTGCATCAGTTGTCCAATCCGAACACTATTCTTGGTCAAAGAAAAATTTTTTATTACATCGACATGCTGAAGAATTTCTTGCCTAAAATAAAAAGAAATTCATTAAATGCATTCCATTCAAAAGAATTGATTTTCCATCTTATGTCTTATGCTGCCATTTCATTCAGACAAAAATCTCAGGCACACTGAATCCAAGAAAAATTACACATTCATAATTGTGGTCTTTGAAGAGAGAATTGCTTCAGAATCTGCAGACATGTTTTAATCTTTCAGTCAAGTTCTGAACATAATCCTTTGAGGCTTGTAAGTGCAACTTACAGTTTTAGCTGCCATTCCTTGGTTTTCTGCTCTACGTGAAGAGTGTATTTGATCAGGCAGGAGGCATAGGCCAAACTGTGTCAGACACAGTTTACAATTTACGAAATTGAAAGAGCTCACATTCATGCACAAACATTAGTGACTTAGAGTTTGTAACTAGGGTCTACTTTGCTATTGGACTGCAGTGTTCAAAGAATATCAAATATCACTGGTGTCCAAACAAGAACCAAATAGATATGAGTCAGTACAGCACCATCTATTATTAAAATATGAAGATGGTAATAGCAGTGGATGTAGTTGAATATTTAATAGAAATGAGATGATAATCTCATTAAGGTCCTTTGAATAATGGAACAAGGATATTTTTCTACTTTATTATACAGAAACACAATTTAGTTGAAGAAATCTAGTCCTTGGAAAATGAGGCTATTGTGAATCCTCAAAATGGATATATATTTTAACAATTCAGAGCATAAACAAAGCAAGAGTGATACTTGGAACTAATTTCAGGTTGCTTTCATATTGAGCTTTAAGTACAATTAAGTTTCTCCTTTTAAAGTCTCAGCTAGTTAAAATATTCAAGAGAGACCAGTAACATGTTACTTTGCTGCTAGACTCTCCAGTGCTAAGCAATCACATTGAATCTCTTGCTTCTTTTGCCTAAAAAACAGCAGGAAGGAAATGAAATGCTTTGCAGATCACAACTTTGCTTGGAATTTTATGTTAAAAAACTACTCCATTCTTCAAAGTACAGAGCAACATAAACTGAAATCTTCAATCCAGAAGTTCCAAAGTTACCAGTACTGTTCTTACAAGCTGTTAAAAAGGTAAGGAAAATTTAAAATGATACTGGTAAAAATTAATTACAGATTACCTAATGAATGGATTGAAATGAGGGGAGTTTTGAGAAGGAAATATATTCTTCTGACTGGTCATTTGGGTCACATGGTCTAGTGTGGGAAGAACATTTTTACTGAGTTGGAAACGTGTTTTGGGGAAAGATACAAGATGTTCTACCCATGAAAATCTTCTGGGTTGTTTATAAAATTAATATTGACTTAAAATCCCTCCCAAAATTTTAAAACGTACTAGGGTTTTAGAACAGATCGATTTTCATAAACTAATTTCTAATTAAACATAAGTGTTTTAAAAACTTTAGTCATAATCATATGACTGTATGTCAACTTTTCAAGTAAACAATATTTTCTCAATACCATGGATACCCACTGAATTTGTTTTAATTCTACCAGTAGATTAAAATTAAAAGAGAGAGAGAGAGAGAGAGAGAGAACGCGCAATAACTAGAAATGCTATGACCAAAGCACAACTCCCTAAATAGAGTGGTTTGTAAAATAAGTATTCACACCTCTAATGAATACACTAGATGGCTCACATCCCATTTAGCAGCATAATAATCCCACTAAGAGGGAAGGAGTAATGATTTAACTGGGTTTGCTAAGAGTAGACCAGAATAACTGAGTAGAATAAATCAATCTGAACAAAATCTTATCCTTCTTCCCCCACCTAAAAAACAAAACAAAACAAAAATACCCTCCTTCATGTATAAAATAAAGCTGCTACAACTAGTAAGAATGAAGTTAGATAGCTTTGCAGTAAGTAAGTTAAAAGCTGTAAAGGCTTAATGAAAACAAACAGGCCAAACCAAAACAAAATCACACTTCAATACTTACATATATTTGGGCCAACATTTTCACTAGTAATTTGATTGAGATGGATTATGGTATTTTGTGTGTGTTTCAGTGAAACAACACCATTTCATTTTATTTTTCAAATTTTTCCAGTGGAGGAATGAAAATGCATTGGGTGGTCTTTTTGCAACTAGCTTTTTTTTTTTCTTTTTTTTCTTTTTTTTAAATAGATGGTTTTGGTAGTATTAGCCAGACTTGTTAATTGTAAATCATGGTGCTCAATCAAGCCCAAGTTAGGGAGGATATTGAAACTATCTTTTTCTCCTATTCAAATTGGTCCTCTTGATGTTTCCTTATTAGAAGAGGGCACTACATACATATGAAAGGGTTCCTGATCTTGCTTTGCGCAGTCAAGTCAAGAAAACAATGCAAATACACCTGGTGGTGAGGGTAGGAAGTATAAATTTTTGTTGTTGGGGATTTTTTGTGTTTTGTTTTGTTTTGTTTTGTTTGAGCTCCATAATTCAAAAGCACCTTTTGGACCTTTTCCTCCTATCCTACCTTTGATGCAAAAACGCTGTCCGATTAAATGTCCACTTAGAAGGTTTCTCTTGGAGTTCCTGGGTGAGAGAATTCGTAATGGGCACAAAGGACGGGTCTAGAAACTTCAGCGCAAATTGTGACCTGGAGAGGAGCATGGGTACAGACAAACGTGCTGGCCTCAGCTCGGGAGCCGAGGTAGCCATTAAAGTCCAGCGGGGACGCGGGGAGGGCTGACGCGCGCTGGCTCGGTTCCGTCCCGCAGCCCCTTCTCCTTTGATCCGCCCTCTGCCCCCACGCACACCCGGGAGAAAGAAGGAAAACAGGGAAGCCCGTCTCCATTGTCCGGCCCTCCGGGTGCGGGAGAGACCATAAAATGGCCGTCCTGCGGAGAGCAGGGTGGGAGCCGCGCGCCGAGCTGCCGCGCGGGAGGACCCGAGTCAGCACCGCGGACAGCGGCCGCGTCTCCTCGCGACCGCCCCGCGCCGCCCGCGCCGCCCCCGCCGCCCAGAGAATTGATTTTTGGAAAAAGGGCTGAGGAAGCTGGAGACCCAGGGGAAGGCGGTAGCTGCTGCCTTAACCTCTTCCTTCCCGAGCCTAAGCCCGACTTCACTCCCTGTCTATTCCTAGGGACCCCCGGCCAGCTCCCCTCCTCCGCCCAGGCGGGGCTTCTCTAGGTCCCACATCCTGGCCCGGCTTGGACCACAGGTTGCAGCTTGTAGTTGCCACCTGCCCATCAGGAGGCCCTGCTGGGAGAGCTCCCTGGGTCACAGGTAGGGCGGGGGCTCTCGGTAAGCTGTGCCGGGCTGCGCCCGGCTGAGCCGGCGGTGCCTTCGACCTGGGCGAGGGTAGGCGGCCCCTAGGAGGCTCGCTTCCCGCAGGGGGCGGGGGAATTGCAGAAATCCCGGAAAGGGGGAGGGCGGCGGGGGAAAGGGTCCAGGGAGAACGCCCCAGGGGCTTCATGCGAAGAAACCCGCGCATCATTTGATGGAGGGTGGGGGCGGAGAGGAGGCAGGTGCGAGGGGAGCCCGGCGCCTCCGCCATTAAACTGCCCCGCACGCAGCCTGGCCCGCGGGGTCTGCGGACAGGGCACGGGGAGGGCGCCCACCTCGCGCCTGTCCACCTCTCGATTCACCGCCCCCTCCCCAGTGCACACGCTGCCCTTCCCTCCACCATCCTCCTCCTTAACCGGCCTCCCCCCCCCCTCATTTTTGACATGGGGGAAGGGATGCCGAGGAAGAATACGAGCAAAGCAATCTCATCGATTAGGATAACGGCTGGTACGGCCTTTGGGTTAAAAATTAAAGGGGAGGAGGAAGGGAGAGGCAGAGAGAGTGATGGAAGGACCACGCAGTGATCTCGCCCTAAGTGTCTCGGAGAAGCCAAAACACCCTCCGCCCCCTCCCCAAACACACCATAAACCAGATTCCTGAGGGCGCTCGGAGGCCCGCACTCACCGGAATCCCGCGTGGAACATGTACATTCGGGGCGCCCCCGGGCTGGCGTACTTGGGAGTGGTGAAGATGTTCTCCTTTTTCAGGGACACGTAGCTGATGAGCGATAAAATCAGCAGGGCGACGCTGAGCATGACCAGCCCCAGCACACTGGCGACCCGGGCCATTTTGCAATTTCTCATCCCGGGCTGGGCTGGGATCAGGGAAAGCGGGGAAATCGATCCATCGAGCGGCCAGCAGCTCGCTGGCGCGTGAGTGTGTTCGCGCGCGCGTGAGCGTGTGTGGCGGAGGAGGGGACCCGGGCAGGGCAGCCGCGGAGGGCTGCGGGTGGGGGCGGGCAGGAGCCTGGCAGGGGACCCCCGAGGCAGGGGCGAGCGGGGCAGGAGGCTGAGCAGGAAGATGGAGGGGCTGTGCGCGGCGTGGCTGGCGAGGGAGCGCGCCGTGTCGTGCGTCTCCGGCGGCCGCCTCAGGCTCCCCCGCGCGTTTCCAACGAGGCTGCCATCTCCGCCGCCGCCTGCAAGATAAATGTGATTGGAATAATGTTACAGTTCGATCTAAGCACAGGATTTAATTAATGAACTCTAATCTCCAAAAAAACCGGGGGGGGGGGGTGCGGGAGAAGGAGGGAAGAGGGGAAGGGGCGGAGGGAAAGGACAGACCCTGGGAGGCTGCAGCCCACGCCCACGGCCTCCCCGGAGGAGGGTGCCAGCCAGGAGGCGGCTGTCGGGAGACAGACGCCCAAACTTAGTTTAATGGACCATTCTTTACTTTATAACATCACGGAATAGGGAGATAAATAACCGGATTTGCTGCCCCCGGAGGAGGATAAACAACAGCTGGGTGCTTCTCAGAGATGCAAGAAGAGTGGTTTTAGGAAGGCAGGTGTTTACAAGCTTCTCCGCTCATCACTGAGGCCCCGCCTGTGCCCCCCACCCCCGTCCCCTTCACAGGAAGCCCCAAACAGTGGCTGGGCCTTCTTGCCTTGGGAATGCTTAAGCTCTCCTTGGCATTTGCAAGAATGTCTCCCCTGTCTGCCCCCTATGCCCACCACGTATTTCGTTTATCCCTCAAAGGTGAGTAGTGCCTAGCAAAGTTTGGAAGTGTCCTGTGAGTGGAGAGGGCCTGACTTCCTCTCCCCTGTCCTCCCAGCGCCTGGTTCCAGGGGTACAGCTGGTGGACAGTGTACTTGCCCCTCACTTGCCCAGGCCTGGAGCAGTTAGCCCTGTTTTAACTCTCCATTGCCTGGTTTCTGGATCCATCCTTGGGGCCAGGCCTTCTGGATGGACTAGCTGGCTGAGCCACCCAGAAGCTGAGGGCATTATAAACACACCAAAGTCTCTCTTGAAAGAACCCAAGAACCAGGTAAGAGAGGCAGCCTCTGAGGGTGCACCGGGAAAACGCATGTGTTTCTTTAGTTCTATCCCTTGCAATTACCTTATGGCCTTTTCCACCCTAGCTTTGCTCTTGGCTTGGTCCTCCCAATACTGGTCAATAAGCACTAATGAAAGAAGCTGGAGGGTAGAAATTGAACTTTGAAAGCCTTTTCCAATAAAGCAAGTTGAGATTTTTTTCCATGGTGGTAATGATTTCTTTCTCTTCTGGACTTCTTGCCTTATGGGCTTTTGTGGACCTAATGTTATAGTCTGTCTGGGAGCTGGAAATTCCTCAAAGGGATGAGCCCCTGGGCTATAAGCTTCTTCAGAAGGAGAACCATGTCTTCTTTTTTCCAACACTGTCTCATACAGATGGCATGAGGACCAGATGCATTCCCTTGTGAAACACATCTGTGTGGTTGTGGACAGCAGTACACAGAATGCTCCTGTTTCCAATGACAAAGGGGTCACTTTGCACCCACTAAAGACATTTACACCAAAATCTAAGAATGGGGTCAAGAGGACACAAATAATCTTCCTTCCCCCATGTGTCTTTTTCTTTTATTTAAAAAAAATTCAGAAAAGACTTGCATGCCTGAATATGGTGAATACTTAAACCATGTTTTTTTTGAAAATTACTATGTTTTTTTTTTTAAAAAAGAAAAGATTATATGATTATGGTGCAAATGCCAAAGGGAGTAAGATCTTATGAGAGCTATCTAGAAATTACACCTGTTGAAAAAGTCTTCTTGAACAAGAAGTCAGGGAAACATGCCATGGGGAAATCATCCCAGGGTAATGGTTACACATTCAGGTTCTGGAGCCAGGCAGACTTGATTTCAAAAGCTTACTCTGGCTATTATCAAAAAGAAAAAAAAAAAAATGATGGCGAGGAGGTGGGGAAAAATGAAATTTTATACACTGTTGGTGGGAATGTTAACTAGTACAGGCACTGTGGAAAACAGTATGGAGATTCCTCAAAACCTGCAAATAGAACTACCCTATGATCTTTTGGACATTTATTCAAAGGAAAGGAAATCAGTATATTGAAGAGATATCTACATCCTCATGTTTATTGCGACGCTATTCAAAATAGCCAGAATATGAAATCAACCCAAGTATCCAACAACAGATGAATGCATAAAGAAAATATTATATATATACATATTTATACACACACACACACACACACACACACAATGGGATACCATTCAGCTATAAAAAAGAATGAAATCCTGTCATTCTCAGCAACATGAATGGAACTAGAGGACATTATATTAAGTGAAATAAGCCAGTAACAGAAAGTTAAACATGCATGCTCTCACTCATATGCAAAAGCTAGAAAGTTGGTCTCATGGAAGTAAAAAGTAGAACAGAGGTTAGTGGAGGCTAGAAATGGAAGGATGAAGGGGGGATAAAGAGAGATTTGTCAAAGGGTACCAAAGTACAGCTAGATAGGAGGAATAAGTTCTAATGCTTGCTCTATGACACTAGCTAACTGGATGACTTTAGCTAACAATAATATATTATACATTTTCAAAATGCTAGAAGAGAGGATATTGAATGTTCCCAATGTAAAGAAATGATAAATGTTTGAGATGATGGATATGCTAATTACCCTGATCTGATTACTATACATTGTATTATATCAAAACATATTTATGCATCCATAAATATGTACAGTTATTGTGCCAATTAAGAAAAAGCTTACTCTGGCATCTATGAGCCACGTGACCTTGAGTAAGTTATCAACTTCTCTGTGTTTCAGGCTTCTCATTTGTAGAACCAGGATAAAAACCTATCAGGATTTGGGGGAAGATTAAACAAAGCATGTAAAGGCCTTTGGACTCTGGCCTGTATTAAGCAGTTAGTAAATATGAGCTAAACAGCTTGGGCAGATTTTTAGTGTCTTTCTCTGACCCCATAAATGTCCTTCTACAGAATACACAGGAAAGGATGCACTTGTGTGAGGCATTTTCTTACAGAGAATGGCAAATATCAGGAAGCTCTTCAGTTCGTTTTATCAAACAGTATTATAGGCTTTCCTGGCATGTATAATATGGATGCACTCTGCCTGGATTTAAACATTGATATATTGCTTATGCTTAGCACACCTCTGTGAATTTTCTAAAGAAAGTCCTAGTCGGATGATTTCTAATGCTTTATGGCACTGTAGGATGACTACATTGCATATGGGTCACTGCAGGTCACGTGATGTAAAGGGACCAAATTACCCAGAAATAAACAGGCAGGCAGGCATCCTTACTACATGTGCCATACCTATAGGTGAATAATTACCAGGGGAATAATTTTGGTGGCAGTGCTTCCAAGAGCAACTACTGCTACAGGATGGGGATTTTTCAGGCTTGGGATTATAGCTATTTAATAAATTAAAAAATAATTAGAACTTTTTTAGAAAATATCATTTATCAAATTTCATTGGAAATCAGCCCTGCACAAGAATATAGAAGGGTGAAAACCAGAAGTACGGAAGGGAAATATCCCTCAGATTTAATGTTTTCTGGGAGAGTATTACTTTGGACACAGGAACTTACTTCCTTTCTTCCATCCCCATGAGTGGCCACCATTTGCAAAGATGACTCTGTTACCCTGTGTAGCCCCTCACTAAACCATACCCACCAAGACTAATTTCCAGGCACCACTTGGATGGGAAGGTGTGGATAGATGTTGTCCTTTGTCAGAAACAGCATTGTTCATTCATTCATTTATTCATTTATTTTTGTTATCTTTCATCAGTTCATTAAATAAAATGTGTTAGTTATCAGAAAACATGCTGGGCAGCCCCAGGGGTTATAAAATCCCCCTTGACCCGATCGTGCTTATAGTCTTGTGGGGAGAAGGATATAAACATAATGGAAGTACTGTGTGAAAGGCTCGACATAGGAGGACCGATGAGAAAACTAGGCAACAAATTCTTTCTGGGAGCTCAGCAGACTCTATCTCATTCAATCTCTATTCCTGGAAGAGGTTCGCAGAGTTCTTCACCTGGACATTTGAGCTGAACTTTAAAGTATGAGTAGGATTCACTAGGTAAAGACATTAAAAAAGCACATTCCACCGAGGCAAGAGGATCACTTGAGTCCGGGAGTTCAAGACCAGCTTGAGCAAAAGTGAGACCTGTCTCTACAAAAAAATAGAAAAATTAGCCAGGCATGGTGGCACACACTTATAGTCCTGGCTACTTGGAAGGCTGAGGCAGGAGGATCACTGGAGCCCAGGAGTTTGAGGTTGCAGTGAGCTATGGTGATGCCACTGCACTCTAGCCCAGGTGACAGAGCAAGATCCTGTCTCAAAAGAAAAAAAAAAAAAAAAAAAAAAAAAAGCACATTCCAGGTAGAGGAAGACTAGAAGCAGGCAAGATTATGGTGAGCTTGGGGAACAGTAAGAGGCATGAAGGGACTGCCGCAAAAGAATAGCCTACAAAGGGAGTTGAGGTCAGATTGTGATGGGCCTATAGGACATGAGAAGGAGTTTCCCAGTATCCCCTATGAGCACTGCTGAGAACCAGAGTGGAATGACTCCATCTGATTTGCACTGAATGGATGTAGACGCACCTGGAGCCAGGCCCATGGGGAGATTAAATACTGGCTGATTGTATGAATATAGGCTGATGTGTCCAATGGTCCTCCAGCCTGTCCACATGCTAGAAGCCCCAGCGTGTCTTAATTTATCAATGAACCAATTGGCCACCTTATGTTATGAGACACTCCTGAATAAGGCATCAGGCAGTTGACTTTCGGGAGGGCAAGTGACCCTTCCCACCAGACAACACAGAGATCATGGTGCAGGGAGTTCAGGGAGTGTCCACTGGGAAACTACTCTTTGGTCACATGTGACTGAAGTTCTTTCTGCATGTTATTGCCATCATCTTGGTTTCTAATGAGTCTAACTGTGGCCACAGAGGAAGGATCTTGGGTTCCTCTGGGTTTCCACCTCCCATTTCCCTACGGAAGATAAACACTGTGAGTTCAGTGGTGGGAAAAGTCACTGTGGTCAGAGAAGGTGTCCCAAAAGCTCTCAGATGGAAAAGAGGCTAGAAAGACACATGGAAGCTTCCAGAGATAGAGATGGTGAGAGAGGGTAGGGCAGGCAGGGGCAACTGGATTGAACCAAGATGTGGAGGCAGAAGAGGGAAAGGCTTGCAGGGTCCAGTGAGTAGATTAGAGAAGCCCGCATGGAATAAACTAAAATAGCCACAAATATAGAGCACTTATTATGTGCCAGGTGCTTCTATACATTATCTGTAATCTTTGCCCTGCTCCTATGAGGAAGGTGTAATTATCCTCACTTATAGTTGAAGAAAAAGGCGTTAAAAGAGGTTAAGGGCTTGCTCAAGGTAAAGCCCTTCTGGCTATAAAGCCCACCCTCCCCATGCATCCACACTCCTCCTAAGCCAGTCCTGGGACAGAGAGCTGGAAATGTGTGCAGGCCTGGGGAATTTGAAAGCATCGCCCTTTAGTAGGGAGAACCAGTTAATACTACTCCTACTGCTACTGATGATGATGATGATAATGACATCATCTAACACTTATTGCTCATCCACTATGTGTTGAGTATTATACTAGGCATTTTGCATAACTGATCTCATTCAGTCTCTATTCCATTCCCCTGAGGACTGAATGACTATCACTATTTCACAGTTTAGAAACTGAGGCTCAGGGAGGTTCAGTAACATGCCAAGGTCACATAGCTAGTGTGTTCCAGAAGAGGATTTGGCCCTGATGCTGTTCCCCTGGTATTCCAGGGCTCAGAAAGAAAGGGGGGTGCGCTTTAGCCGTCTCCTTTTGTCATTGTGTCTCGAGGTTTCTAAGGAAGTGAGTGCACATGAGCAAGGGTGGAAGGGTGGAAGCATCAAGACAAAGACCAGAGTGGTACATCTGAAATGCGTGGCCTGTCTCCGGGCTGGGAGAGGGCTGAGTAGGGCTGGAGTCTAGGAAGGCAGAACTAGCCATCCTGTGGGGACAGCTTTGAGACAGCATCTTATTTTTTATTGCATCCTGTTAGTGCCAGCGCAGCACCCAGAACAGATGGTGCTCAGTGTGAAAAGAAGGCAGTGAACTTCCCTGCATGGCGGCATGTCGGAGGTCCAGGCCAGGGAGGAGGCCAGGCTCCGGTACTGACTGTGGAGAAAGATCTTCTGCTCCACTGGGGTGGATAAACTGGCTTGCATATTGAAGAGGCCATATTTAATTAAATTAAGTAGTTAGATTAAGTTAGCTTAATATTAATACATACACATAGTATAAAATATAAAACATAGGAAGGATGCACTCTGAGCAGTAAAACCCCCTCTTGCCCTTATCTCTCAGTTACCTTTCCTAGAGGCAGCTGTGGTTGCTGTCCAGGTAACGTGTGCATTCCATACTAAGCATATGTTAATAAGTATGTATTCATTTTTTAAACATAAATACTGAGACCAGTTTGAAATTATATTTGCCTCGAGGTTTTTAACTGTATCTCTACAAAAGACATTTTGCATAGCACTTGAACATTTCAGATGTTTGCAATGATCACATTTTCTAGGAGCTGAGGAATTACTCATTTTGCACCTACAGACTCATGCTTCTCTTAAAGCTCAGTGAAGTGTCTCCATGTGAAAGGAATACAGGAACTTCAAATAGTCTTTTTCTTTGTTGAATAAATAAAACATATTTGGAAAGCCATCTTAAGGCTTAAGGCTTTTTACAGTCTAGTCCCTGGGAAATGGTTTGGAAGGAGCTATTATGTTCAATTGTGTTAATCTCTCAGGCCCTTGCATAGAATTTTGACTTTTCAAATGGTTGCAGCAATTACTTTTTCTGGAAGCTAAGATATTACACTTGGAGAAGCTACTTGAAAAATAATCTTATGGTTAAGTTTTAGGCTATTCTTACATCTATTGTGTCTTTTTATTGTACTGACTGTGGGGATAGGAAATCACCCACGGTTAGAGCAGCCACAGTAACATTACCAGGTACTGTCAGGAGAGGTGTTTGAAAAAGAAATCTAATTTTAGCCTTCATCTTGAGATTTTGGGCAGTTTTTGTGCCCTGTGCCTTTGAAACTATAATTGTCAACAACATATCTTTGAAAGCAGGGGAAAAAACCCACTCTTTTGTTTGTGTATTATTATAACAGTATAAAACGGTCACATTTCCATGTAATTTTGGAAAATGCACTGCTGCTTGCTGATTTATTGATGAGTACTGTTTCCACAGAGTAAATGATAGAAATTGTTGAAGAATGAACTGCTAAAAATCCCCTTCCCTGTTCTCTGGACTCCCTGCCCCAATTATAAGCACATACCTCTAGCTGAGATTTCTTGTCTTCCGTTCAAGGGACTATGCAGAGGTAAGAGGTCACTGGACTTCCTAATATCAAAAAACTCAAGTCTCAACAGGAGCAAAAAAAAAAAAAAAAAAGATTGAGCTACACCATGTTTCGTATTTTATCTCAAGTCATGCTCACAATAATACTATATGATAATATTTTTATTCCTTACCATTGATATGGGAATTGATAATCAGGGAGGTTAAATAACTTGGCCAAGATCACAGTGGCTTTTTAAAATATGGAATTTTAATATAAGAGTGAATGACTACAAAATTATTCTTCTTCCACCAAACCTTGTTACCTGCCAAGCCAAAAGCTTAGGCTCTATCCACTGGGGCATGAGAGATGCTTCTTCAAAGTGGGTGTTTGTCATTAAGAAAGGAGCTAAGGATATAGTACTTATGCTGGCTTCTGTACCCCTTTCTCCCCATCCTTGAAGCTTTGTTCAGGGATGTTTGAGCACAACGACAGTGACCTCTCAAAGGATCAGAACGTTGATGTAAACTTATGAAGCCTCCTTTATCTTTTCATTTCCAAATCCCATTTTGTCCTGTGGTTTTACAGTTTTACATGCCAAAATCTCTAAGTCCTGCAGGAGGTAGTGTTAGATGAGGGAGTGGCTGGCTTTGAGTGTCTGTACTTCTGTTTTGAGGAGGGCAGTTTTGAAGCAAGCTTTTCTGCAGGTGGGAAAGGTTGGGTAAAGAGTAGCAGAGGGGTTGCAGGCAGACCCAGAGTGTAATTAGCACCTTCTCCCTACGAGCAAGCAGAGAAGAAGGAACCAGGGCAGGCTCCGAGGAGAGAGAGAGGTAACTGATCTTCCCCCCATATCTCTGATGCTTATACCGGTTATCTGACACCTGGCTTGACTCCTAGTGAGGAGTTGATCCATCTTTTTATTTTTGCTCTGAATTCAAGCTGCATATTGGAAAAAAGAAACTCAACTATTAAGTATGCTATTGTCTTGACAATGAATTGTATTTCTTGTATTTTCACCTAAGAAAAATATCAACCCCACAGTGTGTAGAAAGCATGTTGTAATACTACTCTTCACAGCTATGATCATCTATGATTAAAGAAAGCCTCTCTACAGGACCTTAGTCACCACAAACAGGTATCGCTGCTCACCTGGGGACAGGTGTTACCTTGAAAGCAGTCAGAGTTTGTGGAATATTGAGGGAAGTATTGCTTCATTTCTCAGAGACCTGGCATGATATCTCTTATGTAGGTGGGTATATCCAGGTACCCAAGTCGACCTGGAGGTGGTCACTGAATTCTACTGCTGGTTTTGGCTCAGATCTTTGCCAATCCTCCCCCAACTGCCTGGGAAATCAGGCTTTTCTGATCCTGCAGCATTGTCCGCTCACAGATGTCTCTCTGTCTGTCCTCTGCCTTCCCTTTTCTCTATAGTCATAGGATTGACAGTCTAACAGGGACCTCAAAACATTAAACTTACATTTTAATGTTTACAGCAGCATCCTTCAACTCTTTAGTTTTATGCTGGTTGGCTGTGGTGTTTAGCAATTTTAGACAGGATTTGCAAGACTATGGAAACTGCATCTCTTATAGATCCAGTACAAGGCTTGCTGTGAAAAAGCAAGAGTTGCAAACAGCATTAGACCTTCAGATAGTAGCTGTGAACACTTATCAAAGGGCTCCGTCTTTGTGAGCTCAGTGTGGAAAGGGATGCGGGTTCCACGTAGGTCTTTACAGTTGATAATCACTATCTTTAGGGCCATCTTTGGGGGAAAAAACTTGACAACCATATAAATCTTACATTTTTATAGCACTTCAATCTTTTTTCAAAGTACTCTCACATCTATTATCCCATCTTGACCTCCCAAGGAAACTGTGAGTTGGGCACAGCAAGTATTTCTATCCTGATTTCACAGATAAGACACAAAGAGGTTAAATCACACAGTAAGGCAGGAGACTGAGGCTACACATCCGTGTCTGATGTTAAGACTCCTAGTCTCTCTACTGAAAAAACACACCCCTCTTTTTATTCTCTGCAATCTAGCTTCTGTTACCACTCTACAGAAATCACTTTCTTATTCTTCTCAATTGTCAAACTTCCTTTAAATAATTATCTAAATTGACAAATAAAAATTGTACATATGTATAGGATACAACATGATGTTTTGAAATATGTATACATTATGGAATGGGTAAATGGAGCTAATGAACACATGCTAGAATCACTTTCTTTAAAGCAGTGTTTCTTGAGTCTACCTGCATATTAGAATCATCTGAGCCACTGAAAAGTAATATCAATGCCCAGGCCCCACCTAAGACCAATACAGTCAGGATCTTGGGGAGAGCTCCCAGGCACCTGTGTGCTTTAAAGCTCCTCAGGTAATTGTGATGCACAGTGAGGATCAAAAAACACTGCTAGAAGCTTACCACTGGCAACCCTTGCTGTCAAATTCAATGACTTTTTCTTTGCTACTAGCCTGGGGCCATTTGACACTAATTCCTTCTTTAAACTCACTCTTCTTTTGGCTTCCATAAAATGACGCTCTCTCAGTTCCCTGTTCTTCTCTGGTGGCACCTTCCTGTCTTATTTTCTTGTTCACCATCTTTGCTTTGTCTTCCCAAACAGCCCCACTCTTTCCTCTGCACAGTCCTCTGCACGCAGGACACAGGGGACGGTTTGTGGTGGGGTGTGTGTGCAAAGAGTCATTTATTTTTGAGGGCTTGGACATTGGAATGTACACCGCGCAAGGGCAGAGGCTTTATTCTGATCACTGCTGCGGCTCTAGAAGCTAGGACAGTGCCAGCCACGTGCTCAATACCTGGATGGTCACATCAGCATGACTGAATCTCATCCCTCTGTCTACAGTGCTGACCTGCAGTCTAGTTCTGCCCCTGTAATGCCATCTCTTGGATGTGCCACCAGCTTCTCACAACCAACCCTTTCAAAACTGAACTCATCACCTTCCTTCCTCCTATACAATAGTTCTTCTAAATGTTCTCCATCCACTTCGCTGCTTTCAGTAGCCTTATCCTTCCAGTTCTTTGGGTCAGCTCTGACTCTCCCTTCTCTGTCATCCTGCCTTGCATCATGGTCTCTTCTTTTAGCTGACGCTGCCCTGCCCGTGGTCCCTGGTGGAGAAGCAGTGCCAGGCTGTGCTGTGGGCACTGACTGGCCAAGCGACCCGTCCACTGGCCAATTGCCCATATGGTGACCAGGAAGAAAGGCTCCTAGTCCCCTCTGGAACAGGGAGGGAGAACACAGAGAACATTGAATGGCATATATAGAGGAACTATGAGTGTGACCTTGTGAGCCAATTCACTTGGACATCAAATGGCTTTCTAGATTCCGTTCCAGGTCCATGAATCCTTTATAGAAATCTGATTTTTCTTAAGGTCACTGACATGAGACTCTGTTCTGGCAACATCCACCCATCATCAATTATATTAATGTTAGTACTAATATGTCTTCCTTTGAAAGTAATGTTAATATATTTTTTTCAATTTTCCTCTTCTTTTATTTTTGTAGCATCTAACTAAGGTCCTAACCACCTCCTACCTGAACGAGCTAAAGTTTCTAGCAGGTGTATTTCATCCTTACCTCCTCCAACCCATATAATTAGCTATCCCTTCTGCCTGGACTTCCTGACTTTTTATCTCTAGCTTAATCATCGGGGGAACTCATATTTGTCCTTGTGGGAAGCTTTTTTGTTTTTGTTGTTTGTTTGTTTTTTTGAGATGAGGGAGGACGAATGGTCCAGTGATTAAGTATTAATAACAGAATGGGTCTGGAGTCAGCCTGCCTGGGCTCAACTCCAAGGACCAGTGAACTAACTTGGTGACATAAGAAAAGCTCCTTAACCTCTCTGTGTCTCAGTTTCGTCACCGTAAAATGGGAACTAGTAGTAACTGTGTCAGAGGACGATTGCGGGGTGCACTGAGTTAACGTATGTAATGCACTTAGCCCTGTGCCGGGCATTTACTAACTGTTCCAGATATGTTTGCTTTCTTATCGTCATATCCTCTAAGCAAGCTCCTCATTCCCTGCTCTCCAACAAAGAGTTAAAATTAAGCACTTCTTTTGTCTCCTCCCATCGATTATGTGTTCACCCATTATTTTACATCTTCGGGCTATACAATCTTTTGTGTACTAAATCTCACAGTTGGATTATTTCATTGAAACTTGGCTAATCCAAAAGCTTTGTACCTTCTACCTATTACCTCAGAACAGAGTGAGACTCCTGATGGGTGCCTGTTATAGGAACTGTTGGCAGACACCCCAACACCCATCTCCTCCTCAAGAGCAATTCATGATGAGTCTAATCCCATTAGGATAACTCCATAGTCTTGCCACATTCTGCTTTGTGGGGGGAGCATGAGTCCCTTCTGCCCAATGATATATGGAGGGAGGTGTCTGGGAGGATTTCTAAGAAAGATTATCTTGTTTTTAAAATAAGACCCGAGAGAGAGCAGTCCCTCTTCTTCCCCCAGACATTGTATTTGTTGTGAGGTCTGGAATGGTGGCAGCCATTTTGTGACCATGAGGGCAGACAGCTGAAGACAAAACTGACACTGAGGATGACACAGTGGAAAGGCAGAAGGAACTAGGTTGTTGAGGATGTTGTGAACTATTGAGCTAAGTGATCCTGCAGCTTCCCTTTGCCTGGACCTCTAGTCACGTGAAAAAAGTAAATCTTTCTTATTGTCCAAACCAGTCGAGTCTGGATTTAACTTGGCCAAAGGCATCCTGACATAGCACTTGTGTCACATTGTTTAAGCTCTGAGGTTTATTTTTAAAAAACCTGGTCCCTGGTCAATGCCCCTGGGGCCTGCAGAGAGGCTTTTCCAATAGTAATGGCTGAGGGTGGCATTTCCTCACCTCACCACCCTGCACCCCTCCTCTGCCCCTGCTCCCTCCTTCAAGCTCAATAGGCTAAAGATCTCCTGCCCATCTGGGAAAGGAGGAGGGAAATGAGAGTCCCTGCCCAGGGAGCAGGGGCAGCAGAGTGAGGAGGAAAGAGGGTGCAAAGGTGGTGTGAGAGGGTTAATTTCAAACAAGCTACAATAGCATTCTTGGAACTGAAACTCTCTTCTTAACCATTTTAAAGATCTGTATCTTTTTGTTTCTCTGTGGTATATGACAAGTGAATTATTCTGTTCTATTTTCCAATTTTATAATTCTCTTTTTGACCATATCAAGTTTAGAGTTATCTATTGTGCTTTTGTTGTCCCCAGGATTTCTACAGTTATTTTTATAATCAACTGCTCTTATTAATTCTGCTTTTTATTTTATAATCTCTTATTATTTTTAATAGGTATTGTTTCTCTCATTGTTTATTATCACAGAGGTATTAATAGTTTACAGACTTGTTTTGAGTGAGGTGGAGGATTTTTGTCTAACTCTATCTAGTACTTTTGTGGGTATCTGTACTGCCTCCTGGGGTATCTCAAGCAGAACTAAGTGTTGGAGTATTGCCTTGGGGATCCCGACCTATGATAATATTTCTATCTCAAACTGCTCACCAAGTTATCAGGCAAAAAAATATATCCCACTCCACATGCTTTTTTAAGAATCTGACTAAAGGTTCTCACATCAAGAGATGGGGTCTATGTTCACTTGCCTTGATCCTAAACAGCCCTTTGTGACTGCCTCAACCAGTAGATTATGATGGAGGTGACACTATATGACTTCTGAGTCTAGACTATAAAAATACCATGCATTTCCACGTTGCTCTCTTGGGACTCTGACTCTCGCTTTTGGAAGACAGCTGCCATGCTATAAGAAACACAATATAGTCCACATGGAGAGAGCACACGTCCAGATAGGCTGATAGCTCAGCTGAGGTCCCACACTACGGCCAGCATGAACCTCCAGACATGTGAACAAAGGTGCCTCCATTTGATGCCAGCCATCGAGTCACCTCCAGCTGAGGCCCTAGACATCCTTGCTCTGCCCTGTCTGAATCTCTAAGCTATAGAATTGATGAGCAAAGTGAAATGACTTGTTTTACCCTACAGGATTTTTGCGTGGTTTGTTATGCAATAATAATGACCACAATGACTGTTCTATCTAGGAGTTTGCCCTTGGAACACCCTATCAGAACTAAGTGATTGTTGGCCCTCTGCAGTACTGCTGACGTGTCAGAACTGGTCACCCAGCCAGTGGTGGCTTGGCCTAGGTCCTGCTGTGAGGCTGTGCCTACTTCTCCCGGCCTCCCTTGGTGCACAGCCTTATTTCAGCATCAGCCCCTGGCCGGGGTGCGTGGAAAGCTTGCCCATCCTCCTTCCACAAGCAGGCAACCCCCAGCCCACCCCTGGTTTCCATGTCAATCTGGCTTCATGGCATTTGGGTTCCTTTAACTCCATAGGGACCCAGCCCTCAGGTGACTGAGTACATCCTTTTGGACTCCAGGCCCAGCAAGCCTGGTGCTTCAGCCCTGGTCTAGGGGGATTTTTTTTATGCTTTTTTCTGTTTCTGGTCTAGGGGGATGTTTGCCTTGTTTTGTGTCTTTTTACTTTTCTCTGTTAGATTTCACTTTTCTGTCATCACTGTGTTGGGATGGAGGTGGGTGGGAGAGAAAGCAAAGCATGAATTTACAGCATGATTTTAGCAGAAAATCCTTTTACACTCCTCATAAAATCAGGAAAAAAGTCATTAAAACTAGGCTGGGTGTGGTGGCTAATGCCTTTAATCCTAGAACTTTGGGAGGCTGAGGCAGGAGAATCACTTGTGTCCAGGAGTCTGAGATTGCAGTGAGCTGAGATCATATCACTGCACTCTAGCCCGGAAACAGAGCGAGACCATGTCTAAAACAACAACAACAACAAAAACCACTATGTCACCTCTACCTCTCAATTCTATATTCCTTACCCCTTTCTAGGATCCTCTGTTCCCTCTTACCCAGATCCCCTGTCTCCTCACCTATCTCCCCTGTCCAAGTAATTGGATGGTATCATTCATACTAAAAAGTTGGGGAATGCGGCAGACAGAATAATGCCTCCTCCAAACGTCCGTGTCTTAATTCCTAGAACCTGTGAATCTGTCGCCTTACGTGCAAAAAGGACTTTGCAGGTGTGGTTCATCTGAGACGTTTGGGATAGGGATATTAGCCCAGATTCTCTGGGTAGGCCAGAGGTAATCACACAGTTCCTCACAAAAGGCTCAATGGCAGAGAAGGAGATGTGGCCAGGGAGACAGGGTCAGAAAGGGTGATGTGATGACAGAGAGAGACAGAGGTGTTGGAAACTGCCCTCCCAAATGGAGAAAGGAAGCCATGAGCCAGGAATGCAGGCAACCTCTAGAAGCTAGAAAGAGCAAGGGAACGAATCCTGTCCTGGAGCCTCCAGGAAGAATGCAGCCCTGCTCACCCACCTTAGACTTCCGACATCTAGAACCTGAGAGTAAGTTTGTGTTGTTTTGAGTTTCTGGTAATTTATTAGAACAGCAATAAGAAACTAGCACAGGGACTGAAGAGCTAACCTCAGTTAACCTCAGAAATGTTTGGAATCTACAACGGGACCAAAAGGGAAGGGCGTTACTTAACTCAGATGAACGGCTCTGGGATGGCGGAGTTGCAGCCTGGCAGGCAGCTACATCCTCACCTACCAAGCCTGCTCCAGGGATGTTCTTCTGTGTCATGGTGCTGGGATGTCCTTCATCAATGCTTTTGCTTTGGAATAGGTTTTATGTCTCTAGAAGGTTCCTTCTACAATGCGACTGAGCTAGGAGGGTACTCGTACTGGAGCAGGAATCAGAGTTTGAGTCAGGACAGACACTTCAGAGTCAGGAACAGGGTTTGAAAATTTGTGAGGTCCTCAGCCCAGAGGCTGGAGGCTTATGGGGCCCTGGGCACCCCGGGCAGATGCCAGGGTGGTGGAGGGAGGCACTGAAGCCCGTGGCTGGCCCAGCGGAAGTCCCGCCCTTCAGTCCTATGGGCCTAGAGAGGTCATGTGGAGGCTCCTCTACCAAACTGTCCGAAGGAACAAGTTGCAGTAAGAAACAAAGGTGATTTTGCTTCAGATTCTTCAAAGATAGCAATATGTCAGCGGCCCCCAGAGAGGCTGAAAGTAAATGAATCAGTGCTAGAAAGTGAAGGATACCATCCGCACTGCATGGTGAAAAGGACTCCTGAACAGTATCTTCATTGATTTTTTCTGTAATTGACACAGCATCTTGGTTTGCCTTCGGGCTTCAGAGGAGAAAACGGGGAGCCCGTGTACGTGGAGCTTCCTGGTGTTGGAATTTAGTAAAAACAAAAATTCCCCAGAATAAGCTTCCTTTCCTTTCCCTTCACCATTCTCCTTTCCCTCTCTGCTATCTCCCTCTTTCTGCTTCTCTCATTTCTTCCTTCCTTCCTTCTCTCTCTCTCTCTCTCTCTCTCACACACACACACACACATTTCCTTTTTGTTCAAAATAAGAGCTTAGACAATAGCTGACTATGACATTGAGGACCTTAGGAAAGAAAAAAATAGTACATTTCATCTTTCATGTTGGCTTAAATCTCATTTGGACAGAAGCTCGGTATTTTTCGGGAAAAATCTATCACTCCCAGTTGCCAGATCTGAGAACTGCCTTCTGGAATAGGATGCAGAGAGAAGACCTGGGCTTCCCCAGGGGCTCGCAGGGCCCAGCTCACAGGAGGGGGAAGAAGTGCTCCTCGCCTGCAGGGCAGCATCCCCCGGCCCCCGGCCTCAGCGGGCAGAGCCTGGTCCCTGCCACGCAATGCTGCTGGTTATGGATTTTGCAGCGGGGGAAAGCAGAGGTCAGTCAGATAACTTTCAGGAGAGCACCCTGCAACGAGTCCCTCTGCAGGGCAAGCCCGATAGCCGAGGTGGAGCGCTGTTCCCAGCTTGAGGCTGCCTTGATAAGGCCTGGGAGAAAGAAATCAGAGGGGAGGGCTATCTGCAGATTTATCAGTAGCTGCTGGGTCGTGCCCAGGGAAAACAGGATTTGGAGCTGGGGAAGGCAGATCGTCTGATAATGTCTCTTTGTACCAGACATGCTTGCCTAAGTGCGCTCAGAGGAATCAGAAAGCATTTCAGACATTCTAGCATAAAGAATATTCCATTAGGACAAAAGCTAGTCTTGGCACAGAAGAGGTTCATAAATTAAAGTGAACCTAAGGTTTTTTTTTTGTTTTTGTTTGTTTGTTGGTTTAGAGTTGGCTCCAAATTTGCCTTTGGGAAGCCTATTCACTCATTCAACACATATTTATAAAGTTCTTGCTATGCACCAGGCACTGTGTGTCATGTTGTGAGTACAATGGCCAGCAACAAATCTGATGGAATGTCCTCTTTAGTGAGGGACATGAACTTTGACCCACGACTCTTATAAGTAAATGTCAACTACCACTGTGGGAGGTGCTTTGGGGCCACAGGATGAATAACAGAGGGGACTGGCTTGTCAAGAAGGTCAGAAAATAGTTTTCTGAGAAGAGAGTGACTCAGTGCTGGGAGCTGAAATCTGAGGGAAGAGTAGGAGTTAATAGGAATGAATCAAGTTTAATCAGGGGAAGCAAATGGGAGCGGTCTAAGAATAAGGCAGGCAAAGGCCCAGTGGCATGATGGTTTCAAGGAACTAAAAGAAGACACAGCTGGTTGGCTAGCACCGGGAGTAGGGAGAATAGTAAGAAATGAAGTTGGAGAGTCAGGCCAGGGATGAGGCTGGGTTAGGAATTTTGGTCTTTATCACAAAAGCATTTGACTGCTTAGTCCAGTGATCCAATAGAACAGTGGTTTGAGTCATGTAGTCCATGGGAATGGTTAGATTTCTCACTTTCCCAGTAGCTGTGTGGTGTGGCCCTACAGGGTCCAGGCCTCTCCTTGGACAAGGGGTGGTGGGCAGAATCCAGGCATAGTGGGGCATGGAATGGCCCATCGTGTGAACTCCTTGGCAAGTGTCTCTTGTTAGGAGATAGAAAGAATCCCCTTGCCAGAAACATGGATAGGGGACACCAGAATCCCATTAGGCACTGCAAAGAGCCAGCCACTCCTTGCAGTTGCCACACTGAGGGTTGTTCTTCTCTCCTGATTCTCTCTGAGCCTGTTTATTGTTTCCAGATGCATCTCAGCACAGCCCTGTGGGGGGAAACACCACTGTTGGGTCAAGACTCCCTCCCTCCCTGTCCTGACCCCATCCCCCCAGGGGCTTTTACATCCTACTCTGTTGCCGGTCCCTTAGCACTAAGTAGAGGTGGGCAGAGAAGTGTGTTGAGACAGGAGTGAACTGCTTCCCCTGTGCTAGTGACAAATCTTCATTTTAGCCTAGTTGAGCCTTTGGTTAGTATTTCAGTGATATTTTCTTTCCTTCACACCCCAACCTTGCCTCACAACTGAGAAAACTGGTGTCAGAAGAGAGGGATGAAGAGAGTGAGTTGGGGGCGCAGTGGCCAGGTCCTGACGTTCTGCCCGTCCCTCTGAGAAGCTCCACAGCCGAGACTCATGGTTAAGTGTAGTCACCGTGATATCTTTAATACCTTAAGCAAATCAGCAAGAAAAAAACAAACAACGCTATTAAAAAGTGGGGAAAAGATATGAATAGAAGCTTCTCAAAGCAAGAAAAATGGCCAACAAACATATGTAAACATGCTCAACAACACTAATCATCAGAGAAATGCAAATTAAAACCACAATGAGATATCACCTTATCCCAGTTAGAATTGGTTTTATTAAAAAGTCCAAGAACAATAGATGCTGGTGGGGATACAGAGAGGAAAGAATGCTTATTCACTCTTGGTAGGACTGCAAATTAGTACGACCTCTAAGAAAAAGTATGGAGATTCCTCAAAGAACTAAAAGTAGACCTACCATTTGATCCAGCAATCCCACTATTGTGTATCTACCCAAAGGAAAAGAAGACTTTTTATCAAAAAGACACCTGCACTCAAATGTTTATTGCAGCACAATTCACAATTGCAAAGATGTGGAATCAACCCAAGTCCCCATCAATTCATGAGTGGATTAATAAAATGTGCTATGTGTATACCATGGAGTACTATTCAGCCATACAAAAAGATGAAATAATACCTTTTACAACAATCTGGATGGAACTGAAGACCATTCTCCTGAGTAAAGTATCTCCAGAATGGAAAAACAAACACCACATGTACCCACTATTAAATTGGAACTAACCAAAGAGCACACATCTGCCCAGAGGGAAGTAAAACTCATCAGAAATGACCCAGGGGAAGTGGGGTGGAAGAGAGGGGAATAAACCAACCTAATATATAATATGAAAAAACCACGTGGGTGACAGGCATGCCTATAGCCAGGACTCAAACATTACAAAAAAGATCTGTGTAACCTAAAATATTTGTACCCCCTTAATATTTTGAAATAATAATAATAATAATAAAAGAAAATGAACAAATAAAATCAAAACCAAGAGCAGAAACCAGCTCCTAGGCCAGGCAGCCATAAAAGTTCCCACTCCGGGACATATTCATAATGATTCTGACTGCAATTCCAAAAAAGACCAGGAAAAGGCTTTTCCTGATATTGCTCGGGTTCCTTATTGAAGCTTTGAGGCTGGAAGCCATATCGTATTTGTCTAGCATGATGCCCAGTCTACAGTGGGTGCGGAAACCTGTAAGCAATGCATGAATTATCCAGTGCTGTGTCAGTATTAGGAAGCTAGAGACAGTGGGTGCCCTTGGTGCTCATTTCAGGGCAGTGTTGGGATGCAGAGGTCTTGTCTCTGTGAAGTCAGTTTTGGGGAGGGTGGTTACAGATCCTATTTAGCCAGAGCCTGTTTGTGTGCTGGGGTGTGAAACTCTATGAATGTATTATCAGCAGTGCCTTAGATGGGTTTGTGTGATTTGCTTTGGCCAGAAAAAGGCTCCTTCTTCACGCATTCCCTGGGGGCAGAGAGACCAACAGGCCCACCTGCTACTCTACTGATCCACCCTCACACCCGCAATTAATGCTGGAGATATTTTGGTCCTTAAAGGAACAGTGTCATTTTGTCCTAAAGAGGCCATGTCCAAAATGGCATCCCCTACCCACGTGAGGCTATTAGTACTGGCAATATGGCTAGTCCGAATTCAGATGTGCTGTTGGTGTAAAATAGCCATCAGATATTGAAGACTTATATGCACAAAAGAACATGATATGACTCATTAGTAATTTTTATATTGATTACATGTTGAAATAATATTTTGGAAGTATTAGGTTAAATAAACATTTTGAGCGATAATTTTTTTAATGTGGCTATCATAAAATTTTAAATTACATATGTGGCTCATGTTATATTTCTACTTGAGAGTGCTACTCTAAAAGATGCTCTGTTTTGGAGTCCATTCCTAGAATGCTTATAACTCATTTAGATCTCAAGAAGAAATGATAAGATCTGAATAAATGGGAGAATGGGATAGCCCATGAGAAAAACACACATATCTGAAACCACAAGATGTAGTTAGCAAAAGAAGGTAGACCAGTTGGCCACAAGCCCACCCCTAGCTTTCCTTTTATTTGATCTTATTCTTTGAAGACTTGGGTGTCACTTTTACTGTTATTTCAACGTGCTGGTAAAGAAAATACAATGATGACAGCTAACATTTGCTGAGAACTTGCTATGTGCCACGCGCTGTGTTAACTGCTATATATACATTATTGCATTAATGAAGCAGGCACCTGACTGTCCCCGTTTTACAAATAAGCAAGGTAGACAGGTGGCACTCAGAAGGATAAATGGGGTGGAAGTAACAGGAGGTGGAGAGTGAGAAATAGGGAGTAGTCACAGGCATTGTCCTCGTTCCTGGCTTGGCAAGTGGGTGAATGCCGGGCCTGGTTGGGGGTGGCAGGAGAGACTGGTTTACTTGGTGTCCTCACAGCAGATGCCTTGCAGAATGCCCATGTGTACCACATGCTCTTTAAACCTTTGTGGATTCCCTCAACACCTGAGCCTTCTCTCTTTCCCATTACTTTAATCCTGTTCCCTTCCTTCTTCCCATCACCTCTTCCCAGGAAAGTGCCTCCATTCCATTGCTGTGTAATAGACAAAGAATGGTCGTTAGCATCAGATGGACTCAGGTGTGGGGCCGAGTCCCACCACCTACTGGCTTAGTAACTTATATAATGCGGGGAAATAACCCTTACCTCACAGGGTTGTAATGGGATTTAAGGACATTTTCGTGTAATGACTCTCCAGGCATACAAAAGGTGCTTAATAAATATTAGCTAGTGTCACTATTAGTTCTTTCTTGTGGCACACCTCTGGTGGCTCTCTATTTTCCAGATCTCAGTTGCAGAGGTATGATGGTGACAAGAGGAGAGTGATTTCCGTGCTGTGGTCCCCCCTGACCCCCAGGCCAGGACAATTCTCTCCTTATTCCATATGTAAGCTCCTTGGGATCTGAAAAGAGCCAGTCTTTTTCAGTCTAGAAAAAGATTTTTCTGTGTGTAATTAACAAGCCTAAGTAGCTGCCCTTTGGAAGCTGGTGATCTATTGTGCATGTGCATATTGCAAACAAAAAGCAGAAGCTATAGCCAGCGTAGTTTTCAAATATGACTTTCCTTTGGATGCCTGTTGTCATGGCCCTCTGGCCAGCCATGCACCATATGCACAGGGAAGCTACCTTCCATGAGACCTGGCTCTCAGGTCCAGCTGAGGTACTTAGTGTGAGGTGGCTTTGGGCAAGCCCTTTTTCCTCTCTGGGTCTCAGTATCCTCATCCATCTAACTAGGGAGTGGGATCTTATGATCTCCCACCTTTGATGGGAACTCTAAAATCAGGGACCGTATTCTTCTTCTTTGTAGCTGGGCCCCTAGTGTTTAGCAGGGTCTGGCATATAGTAAGTACTCAATAAACATAACCGACTTATCCTGGGCTGTTTGAGCTGTGATCACCTGGGCTGTTTGAGCTGTGATCACCAATAGATGCTGCCAATTCTAACACAGGTCTTGGGAGAGATGAGTAATGAGTGGACTTAACAGATATGTAGAGTTGCACTGGGCACCGTGAGAGGGTCTTGACAGTTTTTCATCTTTCTGATCCATGTATGGATTCTCCCTGAATCTACATATAGCATAAAATAATAAAAGGAAAGATAATAGTAAAACTACTTAATTCAGTTAGAAACTCCTGGGTATACTGAAAACAATTAATAGAACATACATATTCAGTATTTTTTTGTTTAGTAAAAAAAAATAAAATCTACTTTACTTGGATTCAAGAGAAGGATCCTAGCAAATGCTTAGTTAATTGTGTCAGTTTGTACCTATGATGCAGCCACTATTAATACAAAGGATGCTGGTGGTTGTGAGCTGTGATTATTGGTTGGCAGACTTGAGAGAGAGATTTCCTTCTCAGCAGCCTGAAGGCCCCCCTTGTGTGTGTGCCAAGGAGACCTCACAGACTTTATTTGTGACGTCCATTAACTCTAATCCTCTAACTGAGCCAATGTCTGCAGACCGTTCCTGCGGCCGTGCGGTAGACAGTGAGCCCGTGGAGTCTTCCGCCTCCAGGAGGAAATGATGCACACTGGAGCGCTGGTCCAGGGAGCTGCTCAGCGGACTCAGCACCTGATAAATTGTCAATAGTAACAATAACCTGGGACTGAAGGTGTATCATACCCAGAGTGCAGGAAGAAGGATGCTGCACCTGGACTTACGAGCTCTCTCATGGGCAGTCAGGATGGAAAAGGGACAGCAGGCCGGGTGTTGCTAGCAGAACTTTGAAGCAGAAGGCAGGTGCAACTAAACAATTGGGAGCAGATGGAACAATGGCTTGGCCAGGGGAAGAACCACAGATGCTCCAAGGTCTCTCTCCTGCTCGCCCTTGCATTCTCCTTCTTGCTTCCTCACCCTTGCTTCTCTCTCTCTCTCTCTCTCTCTCTCTCTTTCTTTCTCCCCCCCGCCCCGCCCCCCACACACATGCACACACTCCTGGTGTACAAACCAGAGTAGCAAGATGCACAGAGCATCACAAAGAAATCATACAAATTGGAGGGACATCATCCTAATAGGCTGATTTTTATCCCAACTCCTGTCTAGTAATACCTTCAATTTATGGTCTTTGTCACATTTAATCCTTTCTATTTTCTAAAATGCTTCCCTCCAAGATCCCAGGAGATGATTTTCCTCTTTCTCCCTTTCCCCACCTTTTGATGGGGTGAGCGGACCCAGCTCCCAGGGCGTGCTCTGGGCAGTGCGAGGACAGAGGTGGCTGCCCCAGCTGCTGCTGGCTGCAAGTGCCCCGCGCTCCTAGCGGACAGTATCATTTTGCCTAAGGCAGCTCAAAGGCTGGAGCAGGGAGGCTGTCAGAGAGACGGTCCTCTGGGGAGGCAGCAGCCACTGCAGAAGACTTCGTTCCATGTCTCTTTTGTTCTCAGTAAAATCAAGTCCCTGCATTGGGGATTAGATGGACACTTAAATGGAAAAAGTAAAGCTAGTGCTGTGTGATTTTCTGTCTAGTTACAATTCTGTAACTAGATTAGTAGAAAATGTCTGGACCTGCTGGAGGGAAAAGTGGCCTTGTGGAGCTAACACTGGCTGGAGTCTGGGGAGCAGACTTCTAGCTTGGGTGGCTCTCACACTAGCCGCCGTGTGGCCCTGAGCCAGGCCTCCTGCCTCTGCTTCCTCATCGCTGAGTGAGAGGGTTGGTCCTTGCCTGCTTCCCCCATTTGCTGGCTGGATCTGAGGCCCTGAGTAGCCTTGGTAGACATGTGTTGAAGACAGCAGAAGCCCTGGCAGCCTGGGGCCCTGAATGGCTGTGTGGAGAGGAGTTCTGTCCCCCAGCCCTACTGCCAAATGGCCTTTATGTGAGCCAAAAATGAACTTCTATTGTGTTAAGGTGCCAATTTGTCAGGGTATTTTGTTACTATAGCCAGCATTCCCCTAATACATATTGTATTTCCTTGACCAGTAATCTTCCCTGTCCCCCAAACCCAGCTCAAGTCCTGCGTCTTGTCTGAAGTCCTCCTGGCCTCACTGATCTCAGTGTGCCCTGTCACCCTCATTTCTGTCGCATTGTCACACTCAGCCAGTTCCCACTTTGCTACGCATGGGCTTGTGGCACTAATTGGAGAGGACAGAGACCTCGTTCTATACTTATTCTGCATCTCCCAAAATGCCTAGCGTCAAGCCCGGCAAACAGTAGGCACTCAATCAATACTTGTTGATCGATTTGAGAGTGGCTGGAATGATCCATATCAAACTGCAAGCATCATCTGGGAGCTCGCTGATTAAACAGATGAATCTTGCAACCTTTCTCGAACGCCACCAAGCCAGCCTTTGCTCCGAAGCCTGGAGACTCAGGCTTGGGGAGCCCTCCTTGCCTGCCAGGTCCTGGGGGGCTTCCCAGGATCCAAGGTGCTCCGGGGCACTCTGAAATGGACAGGGCATCCATCAAATGACCTGCTTACCAAAGGTTATTCTTTGTTCTCTCTGCTCCTTCTCCTTTAAACAAAAAATAGAAAACAAACAAAAAAATCGCACTGTAGACCCCTCTCTCTAGGGCTCCTGTTTTCCTCTCTGCCTTTCTATGGAAGAGTGGAATAGAAGTATCTTCCAATTACTGTACCTGCATTTTCACATACATATTTATGTTTTAAAGCCTCATAGAAGTGTTGTGACAAGGGGCCCTGGAATCCTAGACTAAGGACTAGGGGCCTTGAGCATCGGTTAGCAGCGTGCCTTGAACTAAGCCTTTCTACCCAGGCAACGCCGCTCCCACACTGCAGCTACTGACAGGTTAGTGACAAATTCAGCCGTACCAGGTAACTGGCATCATGGTGATCAAAGGTATCTTGGAGCCACTATACTTAGTTTTATTCATTTATTTTAATTGTTTTATTACTTCTTGTAGTGAAAGTAATATTTGTTTAATGAAAAGTTCTTTTTCATTAAACAAATATTACTTATGGATAACAAATAAATATCACATATGGAT
This sequence comes from Eulemur rufifrons, assembly GCF_041146395.1. Lineage (NCBI taxonomy): Eukaryota > Metazoa > Chordata > Mammalia > Primates > Lemuridae > Eulemur > Eulemur rufifrons. The sequence goes on from NC_090987.1 coordinate 14,483,450, forward strand.
AAGCGAAGAAAATGAAGCAAAGAAAAATGAACATCATATGAATTTCCAGGAATGAAAGATAACCCACTGTGAATATTTTGGTGTATATCCTTCTAGGCTTTTCTCAATGCCAACATAGGCATTTCTGGTCTAATACATAGTTTACATGTATTGTTTTGTAAGCTTTTTTTCCTGGAGATGGGGACTTGCTCTTCGCCCAGGCTGGAGTGCAGTGATGGGATCACAGTTCACTGCAACCTCGAACTCCTGGGCTCAAGTCATCCTCCTGCCTCAGCCCCCTGAGTAGCTGGGACTACAGTCACATGCATCCATGCCCAGCCAGTTTTTAAATTTTTTGCTAGAGATGGGGTCTTGCTGCCCAGGCTAGTCTCAAACTTCTGGCCTCAAGTAACCCTCCTGCCTAAGCCTCCCAAAGTGCTGAGATTATAAACCTGTCACCATGCCCAGCCTGTAAATTAGCTTTTACTTGACATTTTTATATGTTAAATATAAACATTATCATTTTTAATGACTGCATGTTGTTCCATTTTATGGAAAGGTACCATAGTCCAGAAAACTATTATTGCCTATCGTTGGCTATTTAAGTGCTTTTCTGTTTGTTTTGTTTTGCTGTTATATTTTAAAGTTGTATGATACCTATGACCAGAGAGGGGACATCAATTTATACCCCACCAGCATTCCAGCTGTTTTAAAGTTTATTTGGTGAAATCGGGGTATGCCTGTGTGCGTGTGTGTGTGTGTGTGTGTGTGTGTGTATGCAGACGGGGAGAGGTGGGCTGAGGAGAAAGACTTTAAATAGTTAATGTAATTTTAAAGCTGTGTGTCTTAATTCAATCTGCTCTGGTTGAAATTCTGCTGCTCTTTAAAACAGACTTGTGGGTTTAGATCCAGTTTTTATCTGATCACGAGGCTGCAGAACCTCTTACCTTGTACACTTGCATGAGTGGAAAGGAACTGGGTTTGTTTTCAGCATAATTCAAATGGGCAAAAGCAGTGTATTCTGGCAAACTGTGTGTGTTGTGGTGTGTAGTGGTGTGCATGTGTGTGTACATATTCATCCTGTGGTTTCTGGCCCCTTGAGCCAAGGCCTCGTTGTTTCAAAAGGGAAAAAAAGAAGAAGAATTCTGCTTTTGAGAGGCTCAGGGGAAAGAAAAAGCAAGGTGAGGTGCGGGGGACATTTATCTTGCTAGGGAGGATATTGGAGCAGGGAAGGGCCGCATTAGGGAAACTGGCTTTTTGGTGTGTGCAGATGTATTAAAATTCTTCTACTTAATGTGTCAAAAATCTTTTTTCATAGTAAAAAATAGAAACCATTAATCTCTCCCCCCACCCCTCACCATGCTCCATTTTCTTGTCTGCCTTCTGACTCCCACGCTGCCTGGCTTGCTGTGGGACGCTGCGAGGGTTAGGCCACACCTGTGGTGGGCACGGGCGTTTCCCTGCAGGGAGCAACTTCTGCCTGCAAACCAGACCCTTGGTGCCACCTAAGGTCACATGTCCTGCTTTGCTTGGCCCCTGAGGAAGGAAAAGAGTTGGCTTATTCATGAGTCTCTGAGCAAGATTGCTCCTGGAAGCAGGGCACTGGCTGTCTGGGGGAGAAGCACAGAGGTTGCAGCTCCTGTCAAACCCTGTCCTGGCCAGTCCCATAAGCTCTTCAGATTATGGGTTTGGGACAGTGTCATGCAGGGGAAAGGGAGCTGGAATTGATTCAGGTATTCTGGCTCTGCCAATGACCAGCGGGATGACTTTGCCCAAGTCATTTATCCTCTCCAAACTTCAGAATCCTAATATGCTAAATGGTGATGACAGGGTCGTTTGTGAAGATCTGGTGGGCTAATCCTTCCAGACCCACTGACGCTGTGATATGTATTGCCTAAATTGTCAGGTAGAAGTTGTCTCTCCCATGTTCCTTCCTTGATACTCTCACAGCACAGCATCTACACAGCTCTCATGACACTGGGTGATGACAGTTCACGTGGTTTGTATTCTCTGTGGGACTATTGCTCCAGTTAGGGTAATGTTAGTGGCCATGACCCTTAAAATCCCCAAGTTTTAGAGGCTTAACTCAATAGAAGTATATTTATTAATCACTTGGTCGATGGGCACCTCCAGGTAGGAATTCAGAGACCCAGGTTCTTTCTATCTTGTGTGTCTGTCCTGCCCTAGGTGCTTGGAGTTGTGTATATCCAGCCAAAACTATGGATGAATGTGCATAGGCGACACTAATGCTTCTGAACTATCTTTGCTTACCAGTTACTTCACATTTCGCTGGTGACAACAGTTATGTAATTGCACCTAAATGCAAAGGAGGCCACATATGAATACTAGTCCTTGGACAAAAGGAGAACTATGAACAGTTGGTGGACAGTTTGCTGTCTCTTCCACAGCTAAGATCCCTGGGAGGGCGAGGCATTGTGCTCCCTCTGTCTCAGCACTCTATGTAGTTCCTGACACAGATGTTGAGCACAGGAGACTTGCATCCTCGGTGTATTTCGTTTCTGTAAATTTAGCCACACAAAGAAAGCGAGAGAAAGAAAACAATCTCAATAGCGCCTGCAATTCTGCCTGCCAATCCCAGGCCGTGGGTGTATATCTAGAACAGTGGTCTGCAAACAACAGCCCCTGGGCCAAACCCTGCCCACTGCCCCTCTTTGTAAATGAAGTTTCATTGGGACATGGCCATGTCCATTTGTTGACTTACTGTCCATGGGTGCTTTCGTGTTACAATGGCAGAGCTGAGCACTTGTGACAAAGACCAGAAAGCCTAAAATGTTTGCTTTCTGGCCCTCTTCAGAAAAAGCTGGCTGACCCCTGCTCTAGCAAGACAGCATGAGATGGGAGACTTGACTTGTTGTTCTTTTGTCAGTCTGTTTGCTCGCCCGCTGAGAGCGTGCATCTTGTCCTGACTGTGATTATCAGCCTAGTGTTTAAAGATACGTGTTTATAATACTACATGGTGTCCAGACGCAAGCCAACCACTTTGTGAATGATCAGACCATGTACACCATACAATTATTTAAGGAATTTGTAAGGGCAATGTTTATCTTACACACTTTCTTCACAGTCTATTGCTCCTTATAAAATGTGACTCCGCTGTAATGGTGTATTGAATAAATGCAGTAAGCGGCTATGCCAACCCTTTGAAAAGTTAAAGGGATCTTACAAAGCACAATATTACTATTACTTTTGTTTCTAACTTATATTTCAAGAGACAGATAACTCCATCTGAATCCAAGGAGGATAACTTCTCACCTTGTAGATTACTTGTATACAAGGGCTTTCTCTGCCACTACTGTGAATAGTTCAAGAGCAAATCTCCCTCACCTCCAACCCAGGCCAAATGGACTTGGTGGTTAAGCTTCTTCCCTCTTTGAGCAGGACAATTCTGGAATGTGTTCTACACACAGTCCCAGAGGTCCTTGAAGGCATTGAGCCCCAATTTCCCACAGTAGCAACCTGGGCATCAGTGCACCTTATTGACACTGTTTCCTTCCTTTGCTCCATTTCCCACCCACCCAACCTTCCAAATAAACTCCAGTTACAAAAATCCTTGTCTCAGGGACTGCTTCTAGGGGAACTAAAACTAAAACAGCCTTTTTTAATTTTTGAGTGTTGTAATTTATTTTGTTGCCCAAACTAACCATTGAATATAGACTCTTATTCATAAGACATAAAAAAGGAAAATGAAAGAAAAAGTTGAAAATTTTTCCAGTGTCGGACTTTCTCAGCCTTGAAATATGCATGGGAAGAAACCAGAAAAAGAAATATGTAGGGAGAAAAAGATTATAGAATCAGAAATCCCCAAGTTTGGGGACATCTATGAAGCATATCTGTGTTAACAATATAGTCTAGAGAATTACAAAAACAATTCTTCTGATGAGACAATTAGACTTCCCATAAAAATAGTCAATCTACATAAATTTTAAAAATTATCACAGGTAGTTCTGATGCAAACCCAGGACTAAGATCTGCTGCTCTATTTTTTTAAGTTTATGACATTAAAATGACATTATGATAGCAACTATTTCTGTGAGGCAGGCATTGTGCTAAGTTCTTTGCATATGCTGTCTCCTCTAATTCTGACACCAACTTGTGAGGCAGGATTTTTTTTGTTGTTGTTGTTGTTATTTGCAATTTGTAGTTGATGGGTTTGTGCTGAGAGAAGTTAAGAAACTTGCCTGAGACTATAGTCTCTTGCTTTGTAACTGAAATTCAGCCTCTTGCCTTTCTCAGGTACCATGTGTTTGTGTGCTTTCTCTCTTTCTTGGTCAAATTTGCCAAAGGTTGGTCTCATCACAGGACCAGTTTCATTTTTATTGATTAATTTATAATTTCTTTTTTTTTTTTTTTTGAGACAGAGTCTCACTTTGTTGCCCAGGCTAGAGTGAGTGCCGTGGCGTCAGCTTAGCTCACAGCAACCTCAGACTCCTCGGCTTAAGCGATCCTACTGCCTCAGCCTCCCGAGTAGCTGGGACTACAGGCATGCACCACTATGCCCGGCTAATTTTTCTATATATATTTTTAGTTGTCCATATAATTGTTTTCTATTTTTAGTAGAGACGGAGTCTCGCTCTTGCTCAGGCTGGTCTCGAACTCCTGACTTTGAGCGATCCACCCGCCTTGGCCTCCCAGAGTGCTAGGATTACAGGCGTGAGCCACCGCACCCGGCCTTATAATTTCTTTGTAAATTATTTTTCTTCTACTTTCCTTGGATTATTATTGATTTTTTGCACTTTCTGGTTTAAAAGTTGAGTTCATTTAACTTCAGTCTTTCTTTCATGCCAATAAATTTGTTTATTGCTATTCATTGGCTTCTGAGTACCACTTTGGCTGCATCCAGTAAGTTTTGCCATATAATGCTCTTGTTAAGTTATAAACAGTTTATAATTTGCTAGTGTTTCTTCTTGAACTTGGGAGCTATTTGAAAATCTGCTTGATTTCAGATGTAGATTTTTTTGTGTGGTTATATTTTTGTTGTAAATTTCCAGCTGTATTACACTGTGGTTAGTGAATACTCTACATAATAACAACTTTTCCTTTTTGGTCTATTAACAGAACAAGACAGGTTCTAGAATTTCCATCTGGTTGGAAGGGAATACTGCACTTCTATTGGCTTGATAGCTAATTTCTTTCACCTAAAATTAGAAGAAATGTCAAGTATCCATGTTAAAGAATGGAAGGGGTAGCTGAGGGGATTATGAGAAAACCAAAATCCTTCTCCTTACTCCCAAGCTTGCCACTGATACAGACCTTTAAAAATAATCTTTCTATCCCCTCTCCACATTTTGTATTTTCTAGCTTAGTGACTTGGTCAAAACCAATCTTCAACATATGTTGACTTGAGTAGTTACACCCATCATAAAATAATTAGCATTATGTACTGATATAAGCAGCATCAGCAGTGAGAGCAAGAAGAATTAGAGATGAAATCAGGGTGACCAAGTGTTAACCGAGTGCCATGAGGGAGGCAGTGAGGATTGAATAGGGTCCTGCAGGCTGAATAAGATGAGGCAGAGTGGCATGGAGGGGCAGGGTGTTTCCAACACAGAGAGAAGCACCATCCTCAACCTGCTGGGAGGGAGCAAATCGTGTTCATCTGCATGAGTACAGAAATGTACCAAGTGGAGTTTGAATGCAGCAAAGAATTCATGCTATAGAATGATGGGAAATCTAAGTGATTGAGCAGGATAGGGCCAGCATGTTTAGGGATTTTAAGTTTAGACTTAAGTTTATTTCTTATGGGAAGTGGGAGTGGCAGAGGCTGGATGAGTGTATTAGGAGGTTAATCCGTTGGTGATGGGCAAGGTAGGTTAGAAAGGAGAGGACAGTGTGGTAACGAAGATGGTGGCCTAAGTCTGGGGGGACATTCTGAAGGAAGCATTGCTAGGAGAGGAGGACTCATTGCATGTGGGGTTGAGAATAGGAGAAGGCAAAGATGACTCCCTGGTGCCCAGTCTGGCAGGCGGAGAGGTGGTAATGGCATTCAAGACACAGGGGAGTAGGTTTGAAGGAAAGAGCACGGGTTTGGTTTTAGGTATGTGGAGGTTGAGAATATCTGAGAGGAAAGGTTTGAAAGTCATCAGACTGTAGGAGAGAGGTGTTAAAAAGGTTGCAGAGAAAGCCACAGAAACCAGGGAGAGAAATTTCAAGGAAGCATGTGTGCATATATGTGTGCACATGCATACATGTATATATGCCTATGTGTGTGCACCTGTATGTCTGTGTAGAGGGAGGGGTTGGGGGTGTTGTCAACTGTGTCAAATGCTGCACAGAAATGAGAGCAGGGTGGTTATACAAAGCACTTGAGATCTGACCTTAAGGAATACAGTTTCAGTTAATGTGATGGTGACAGACAATCAGATTGATCAGGTTGCAAAGATTTAGGGGAGAAGGGGCAGCAAATCAGGCGAGGTGATGGGCCCAAAGGGCACAAGGCACATTATTATGTCTGAACACCCCCTCCTTTACTTTCTCCAGCAGCTTTAGACAAAGATCTTAGGCGTGGAAGTGCCCTTGGAGAGTGAGGTGCTGGGGGAGGCTGTGCCTGCCACAGAAAGCAGGGGAGCTTCAGGACGTTGACATGGAGCTCACTGGATCCATGGCAGGGAACAGAGGGCTCTAGGCCATTGAGAAATTGGGATTAGAGGAGAAACGGAAGCCACTGAAGTCTTCCAGGATGGTGAAAAATGCATCTCAGCAGCAGTGAAAGCCATGAAGGAGCCCAGTAGGGGTGGATGTGCAGGGTGTGGACTTTGCCGAGCAGTTGGTAAAAGCTGTGGGCTCAGGACATCTCCTTGGAGAAGGTGGTGGGTGTGAAGATGAGGCTTCCCTTCCCCGGGGCAATAAGGGGTGTGGGGGTTTGGGGGTTTCTGTGGTGATCAGAAGTGACCGAGCATGCCTCCGTAGTTTCCACTTGTGCAGTTTTCCTTCTTGGGAGGCCTTGTTGGGGCAAGAAAAAGCCCCTCATTTTGATGGGCCTGGAAGTCCACACTCTTTTCTTTCAGGTCAAACTCAGCACAGGCATGAGACCTATTAGCTGTACCTCAGCTCAGAGAGGAAACCTCACAGGACTCAATATTTATAGCTCAGGAAACCTAGGGCTCTTCTAGAGGGAATAAGTTGCATAATGTCAAGTCTCTGGCGGGTTTTGAGGTTTCTAAGAAAAGTAGGTCTTCACTCCTTTCTGCAGAGCTGCTGAGATGCACCCAGGCCTGTCTGTTATACATGTCGGTGCGTGTGGCAGACAAAAGCACGCTGTCTGCAGGTGGCAGGTCTTGGCTTCAGATCTAGCTAGGTGCACTTAGGTAAACTATTTACCCTCTCTGGGCCTCAGTTTTCCTCATCTGTATAATAATGGGTGTAGCAGCCATGTGGAAAAGTACCTATCAGACAGAGCCTTTCAAGTTCAAGTTCTCTGTGAGTCACGAATGAAGCCAGCATCACCAAGCGAGGAGGGGATGAAGCAGCCCATCCTTTCTAGGGGAGCACCTGGCCTGCCTTGAGGGATGTGGGGTCCAGGCCCAATTCTGCCATTGTCAGTGGCAAGTCACAACCACCTGGCCCCCACCCAGGCCTCTCTGTGTGACTTAAAAATAGATAGAGCAAACTACTGCTTAAAAATGCACAGGGAGTGCCGTGGGGTCTTTCTCTAAGAGACAAAAAGCACAGGGTTTAGGAGTCTGGCAGAATCAGCCCTCCAAGATTCCATCGGACGAGAGCCATATAAATGCTGGGAATCCTTGCATTGGGGGATTGGGCCCATCATTCCCTATGGCAAGAGGCCCCTGTGCTTCTTAGGGGAGGCATTTTGAATGTCATTGGTACCCCAACCACAATAGATGGGTGGGATATTGATGCCAAAGCAATAGCTTTGGATTTTACTCTTTCATCTGGAGATTTTTTCTGCTGGAAAATTCCACCAAGTACTGGTGTGCTACATAGCTTGCGTGTCTAAGTGGGGGTGGCAGTGGGGAGTGTGCATGTTGAAAGAGGATGCTCTCTCTAACCACATCTCTCGAACCCTTCCCTCTCTACCATGGGATCATGCTAAACATGGGAGAGAAACCTCCCCAGGTCCTGGTCCCTTTCATCTACCACCCTTGTTCATTCCTCCCCTGTGTTGACAAACTGCTTGAGAGCCTTGCTCATGGTCTCTAGTTCTCTACCTCGCTTTCACGCCTCACCTGCTCCTGGTTTCCACCTGTGTCACTGCACAGAAACGTTTCTCCCTGAAGTCTCCGTGTAGCTAAGTGCAACACACACCTCTCCTCCTCTCACTTAACTCCTCAGCAGCACTGAACGCAGCGGGCCTGCGTTGAATCACACCTTCCCCATCACAATAGGCTGTTGTCTTCTGTCCCCTTGTCTCAGTCATCCTCCTCTATCCAGCCACCCAATAGTATTGCTCAGAAGGACCCCAGACTCTCCTTCCTGGCTCACCTTATACCCCCTCCCTGGACAATGTCATTTCTACCCTGGCTCTGCTAACCCTCTGACTGCTGATGACGCCTAGATTTGAACCCCAGCATGGCCACCTCTTGGGGTCAGAATGGCTTTTTATTTCTCATGCCAGTCCCCCATGAAGGCCAGGAAACATACGCAGTTCTTTATAAAATTAACGACTCTTTTTTCTGTTCCAGCTAGCAGAATTGAGAGGGTACTTTTAATCAAGATAATCTAATCTCTTATGTTAGGAAAAAGCTTGCCTCTATTCTGAAGACTATAATCTGGTTGGAAAGGCAAAATATATGTATGTGAAAGGAATACATCCCAAGGCAACCTGTTAGGAGTGGCTGTGAGCAACATTGTGGCAAAAATAACTGAATCTGACTAAATGAGGTATTGGAGTCCTTCCCTTTGCTCAAAGACATCTATTAGAAAGAGAACCCGGCATTCTGTAGGAGTCTATCAGGAATTAACACCATCATCGGCTCTCATCAAAATAGCACACGAACAGCACATTTAAAGGCTATTTAGCAGAAACATTCAATATTGAATGCGAGGTTTAAAGATGCCCACTTTGAAATTGTTCCTTTTAATCACAGACTGGAAGCAGGAAGATGTAGGAAAAATTATTTTTGCCTCAAATTAATTAGGATTCTCTCTGGTTGAAAGCTTTTTCAATGAAAGAAAATGAAAAATAATTAATGCCGCATAAAAGATGGTGATGGAAGAGGGTTACATGTCAATGCAATGATGATTTAAACCACTCGAAGCTTGCAAAGCGTCTGAGGCTTTCTTTGGTGACGTTGGTCATGGTGACCCATTCAGGAAGAGGATTCCTTTTACTCCTGAATTAGTGATATGGGGCCTGTTAGAAGGAGCAGAAGCAACGAGATAGTCACAGATTCCAATTTGTTTAAAGGTGGATTCTGGGAACAAAAGCTGACCCAGGACAAACCTGAACCAATGGAAGTTTCTTGCATCTGTTCCTTCCCAGGTTGTCCCCCTACTATGCACTGTTTTCAAATACCTGAGGGGTCCTTGTCCCATTGAGGAATCTTATTTATACCTGGCTAAGCCCCTACACCTTCCCTCAACCCTCTTTCCTCCATCACAGAACATCTGACCAACATCCCATCACCTCAAGGCCTTCCTCGTCCCCAGTTGTCTCTGTTATGTGTTACCTCTAGGGAAACTGGTTTTTGTTTGAACAGTGACCTTCTGCAGGTAACAATGCAACCCAGAGGAGTAGCCTACAGGGAGAAGTTTCAGGCACTGTCCCCCATAATGATGGCACATGTGTGATGTTAGGGAAGGAGTGTTGGCTTTGAAGTAGAACAATCTTGATTCAACGTGAGAAGTCCTGCTACCTCCTAGCTGGGAGTCCTTGGGTGTATTGCTGAACCCTCTGAGCTTTGGTTTCTTCACCTATGAAGGACCGATCGTGTTATCTATTTCTCAGGATTGAAAGGATAAGCCACAGTGGATGTCATGAGCTCAGCCTGGTGCCTGGAACAAAGTAGATTCTTTTTTAAAAAAATTTAATTTAAAAGTCGGTCAAATTTAGCAGTGCAAAGTAGATTTTCTATTCTGTTTGCTCATGGCTGTTTTCAGGATCTAGCCAGCACCTGGCACAGAGTGAGTGTTCAATAAATATTTATTAAATGTAAAAATGACTATTGAGGTGAAGAGCCATGAGGTTTTATTCATGCTTTAGAATAGCGACTCTGTGCAAAGGGGTGAAAGAAAAGCAGTGACATCTCCACGGTGGTGGACATTAGCTGTTAGTTGCCAGAACACTCCTTCTCACCTGACCACAGAAGTCCTTCTTCTTGAGCAGAACCTGCTCCTTTTTGCCCAGATACTCATGTCTCTGGCCAGTGATTGGTACAGAGTTGGGTGTGTCCCTCAAGCTAAGCCAATGAGAACCTTCCCTGGGACTTTTCTGCCAGAGATATGGCAGCTGCTGTCTATTTCCACTGGCATCGTTCAGCAAGGGGGATGTGAGTTTGGAGTTTACCAGCCATTACCTTGCACAGCACAGCAGGCAGACCGAAGTCAAACAGCCACACGCAGAGCTGAGAGAGGGAGAAATTGAGCCCTGACAACATCACTTGTGGCCCCAGATCTAGCTATGCCTGCAACCTCCTCAAGTCTCCATTATGCAAGTTGTTAAGTTCCTCTCTTTAGCTGAAGTCACTTGGAGGTAGAGATTTGCCCCATGTAACCATGGCAGTCCGGACTAGTACAATCAATTAGGGGATAATTTCAAAAGTCTCCGCAACTGCTACAACTTGACAGCAAGATAAGAGAGACTTTGAAATGTACTGCAGAGGCACTTGACTGGATATTTAACTAAGGAGCTCTGTCTTAATCAAAAGTCATAGTAAACCTAAAAGTGTCTTCACCCATACTGTGTGTATATTTTCATTTTGCACTATAAACATAGTGCCAGGGACTCAGTGTACGTGTGGTGTGATGAGATGGCAGGGGTTATCTCTTGTGGGTGGTTGTTGTTATTCCTGCCATTCCTTTACTTACCCCTCACTGGTTTCCATCTCCATCTTCCTTAGATTTAAGTTTCCAAGGGCTCAGGTTCTGATATGAGCCATGTATCTCCCCCATGTATCTCCTCCTCCAAAGGTGGAAACTTTTAGGGTGGAGGAGGGGAAAATGTACCAGTGAGGAAGAAGAGACGGGCAGTTAGGTTCAGGGAAGGGAGCCTGGCCCATCCTTATTCTTGGAACTCCTTTTAAAATTTAGAAATCTGGGAGTGGAGAGGACTCGTGTGACTAACTTCCATGGTGAAGCCCGGGGATCCAGTATGGCTCAGAGACAAGTCCCCTAAACCATCAGGGCAGGTGGTGGTAGAGTGGAAATTACATGGGATGAGGTGTGTGGAGAGGAGTGGACTGGCTCAGTCTCTGGGTTCCCAGCAGGAGGATGACAGCTGGCAGCCTGCAGGGGTCCTTTCATGGCTAGAGCCAGGGAGAATGAGTGGACCACCCGTGATGGCTGCAAAGGCTGACAGCACCTCTGCCCGCTTGCCCCCCACCAGGGCCATAACAACACTGCACAAGCCCTGCTTCTCCTCCCCTGGGCTTTAGGGTCAGCTCCAGGGAGGCACTAGGAAGGGTGGGAAATCCTGACTGAGACTGGGTTTTAAACCTGAAGTGGTTGAGACATTACCAAATTTGACAGTGTTTTCCTGGAATTAATAAGATCGCATTTTTGACCATCATGAAGAAATGGTGTATTGAGAGAGAAATTAAATCCTGTTAGAGGGGGAAAAAGTTACACTTTCTTACCCTTGACTTTGTGACTTAGGAAATTTGTACCCACTATGTATTCTTTTGGGTACTAATCTTTAGTGTCAAGGTAAACTCTTTGGTTAAAGGAAATGGAGAAAGAGGTTGGCCAGTAACTCAATTCACTAACAAGCTTTCCCCTTCTGTGCGTGGGGTCCATAGCCAAGCACCACATGTGTGACTGTGGCTTCTACCTAGTGGGATGCCATCCTTCCCTGGCAAGAGGGTGACCAGCCTCCCGTCTCTGATTTTAAAATGCAGATTTGCCCAGGATTGATTAATTTGTCCGAATAAAACCACTTAGGTTCTTTCAGGCAGTAGTGCTCAAACTTCAGCATGTACCAAAATTACCTGATGAAAAGGGAGTCATGATGATTGGCAAAATGCAGATTCCCAGTCCTAATCCCTGAATTTTAATTTTGATATACGTGATCCTTGGTACACCCTTTGAGAAAGAGTGTTAAGGGTATTGTATACCATTTGGGTTTCCTGAGAGGCTCCCAGAATGGAAAAATAAGTCATTCAAATTCTCTCCTGCAGATTAGTTCTAAAGGCAAACCAAAGTTTTTAAGGGGGCAAAAAACAAATCATGTGAAAGGTAATTTCTCTAGAAAGTTGACAGCAACTGGGAGAATAAACGTGCCTGGAATAGACATGACATCTTAATCATTGGTACTGAGGAGCTATAATGCCAGACTATAGAAAGCTTAAATAAAACTGTAGCTCTTTTTCTTTTATTAAAGAAAGAAAGCCCAGGAGTACAATACCAGAACAAGAACTAATTCAGGAAGCTTGCTGGTATGACATTGTCAGTCACACCAGTGATGTGGATAAAAGCTTTTAGCACATGAATAATTTCAGTGAAAAGGCTTTATCGCTTTTTATTTTCTGGGCATTTACAGGAGAATAAACATGCTGGTATATATTATATATGGAGTGAAAGTCAGCAGCAAAATGAAAGCAAAGACCCCCAGACGCAGTTACCAGAACAGACATGGTTGCTTAGCAACCAGGCAACTAGAGAATTCTCTCTCCCTTTCTTTCTTTTGTTTTTAGATTGCAGTAACCTTTGATCAATTTTGGCTCTACAACAAAAGCCTTGGATATTTTGAGCGAAAGGTACCTGCTAATTTGTAGTAACAAGGACATAGACCGTGACACCAATTTCTCTCTCGGATTTCATGTTAAACAGCAAAACAGCCTAAAATTCCTTTTTTAAAGTCTTATTGCTGGTGGGCTGGATCCCTGATGAATAAGAAGGTACATGATAATTGCTTCAAATTGCTCTAAAAGATGTTTGCTGCCTGTCAGTTCGCTTCGATTCCTTGGCTCCTTGGCCAGCTTCGGAAGCCCAGGTCTTGGTTCTAAATCCCATTCCCAAGAAGCAGCATCTGAATCCCCAAGTTCTAAACCCTCAGGAGACTTGAAATGGTCATTCCTTTCCAAAGCATCATGGAATTAGGAAATGCTAAACGGGAAAGGGCTCTATAAATCATCTCTTCTGATTCTTTGCTTGTTTACAGGCTCTTTCCATTCAAGTTCTTACAAGGCGGCTTGCCAATGTCCCCAGGTTCTGCTACCAACCAAGAAAGCTCACAGATCCTTCTTCTCCTCAGGGAGCTTTAAAGGTGTGAAGAGCAAGGAAGGGTGGGGATAATGATTTGATTCGATTCGCACGACCAACATGGAAGGAGAATATCTGACAGTGCCTGCAGCATGCCACTGGGAGTCCATGGGGTGGAGCTGTTACTGGCTCCCAAGGATCGAGCTGCTCACAGTTTGGGTTCCAGAGGTTGAGCTTTTTTCAATGAAATTAGCTTTCCTCAATCAATCAGTCAAGGACTTCTAATAGGTTAATAGCGCCATTTCCTTCGTTTGAAAGAGATGAATGCATGGGATTGCGACAGGAGGGAGGTAGACAGGTAGCACAAGCTAGGCAAGGTGGGGGGCACAGGTTTCCGAACTCTGTGGTTCTTCCTCTTTGAGGTCTTCTATCCGCCCCAGATGAGTGCGGTTCGCATGAGCAGCTCATCTCCCTCTCTCTTTGAAAATGATGGGAAAGAGTCACTTTGCAGCCCCAGCTTCCTCTTGGTCTTGAATCAGCTTTGGGGTGTACGTTGCCTGTATGAGCACAGGCTAGTGTCAGGGTCTCCCCACAGCTCAGTTTAAACATGGCGAGTAATTCCCAGTCCAGCTGGGTTATAGATATAAAAGGAATGGCCTTGGTGTTACTCTCCCAACCTCTTCTAAACGCCCATGTAAGGCCATATCCTTTGATGTCTGAGGACACTGGGCACAGAGTAAGGGAAATCGTCTTTCTAAATAAGCCTATCGAGTGTTGTTGGGGATCCGAGAGGGGTTGGAGGAGGGAGACCTGTCTGGCCCACATCCAGGTTTCTGTGCGGAAGCCGCACGTCCAGGTGTGCCATCGGTTCGCTTTACATGGCGAGCACGCAGCAGCTCCTCGCACTCGGCTGAAAGGAGCATGAGCAACGCTCTCCTCCCTGCCGATCCTCAGAGTCCGAGCCTGTTCTTGTTAGGCTGGTGTCTAGCACCTGTCACTTTTCTCCCTGTCCTCAATTACTCCCACCTGAGCAATTGCCTGGGTGGGGAAGCACTTTGAACTTAAACTATCTCTGTGTTTGCACCTTAAGTTGAGCTTTAATTGTGGTTCTCCACCTGCTTCTGCACTCCAGGAAACCTCTGGGGAGCACGATGTGGCTCATTTAGAACCTGGGGAATCCCAGCGAGGCAGGTCAAAAACTCAGGGGCAGAGGAAAGAAGAATCGCAGTTCATTTCTTTGTGGGTTGCCACTAACTCCCCAGTGAGCTTATCCCTGTGTCCATGAATAGATTAACATTAATGAGATTGCATTTTAATTATTATTGCTTTCCTTTTAGGAAGGATTTGGGATTTTGAGGCCACTGTTGCTAAAATACCTTCTTCCTTCTCTTGCTGCAAAAGGAGCTGAAAACCAGAAATAAATAGGTCAGTGGAACAGTTGAGCTGTCAAAAAGCTCATATGCTCAAAGCAGTCACAGAGGGCCATGGTTTTGAGTGGTTGGGGGTAAACATTTTATGGCTGGGACTGTTCCATTCTAAGGCCTGACAATTTACAGTGAACCTAACCTAGTTACTGACAAGAACTACTCCTAATACACTGTTCATGCCCTGGTTGGTGCTAGAGCTGTTCAATTCAGCGTGAAAAGAATTTAATTTAGTAAATAGTATCAACCAAATTGGTAATTCCATGGCGTATGGGCAAATCAGAGGCCTAGCTGACTCAATTCTTTGCTTTTCCCCAAGTTGAGTTAGAATCATGCAGGGGTCACCTGTGAGCCTTTGTATATTTATCCTTGGTTATTAATTGTATAGTCGGGGAGAAAGAGGTCAGAGAAATGGCATAATGGGGAAAATAGACTACAGAGAAGATAACAACAGACATGTGTGTTATCTGCCCTTCAGAGATCTAGGAATCTCTATTGAAAAAACCTTTGAATGGAGTGTGTCACCCAAGATAAATACTCTCTGTAATTTTAGTTCCAACAGGTGTTGGAAATAACATTTTCCTAAGGAACCCCCCTGGAATTAACCATCTGGGTAGAGTACGCCCATCTTTAATGTATTTATTGTCTTTTGGTTTTAACCATTTGTGCAGATTTACAATTTGGGAAATTGACATTTAACTAAAATGTCAGCTCCGAAAGCTTAGCTCGATGATCACAATTCGAATTGAGGAAAGTAGGTAACAAGGGGACGGCAGCACAGGCAAGTGGTCATCGCTGTTTTCCTGCAGAGTCGTCCCCAAAGCACTTGAATGGGAAGGTAGTGTGTGGGGGCCTGAAAAGGAGCCCAGGCCTGGGGCGGTGCTCCGGGGCAGCACTCCCCTCCACTCTCAGACTTGTAGGCAGGAAGGATGTGGCCAATGCTGAGTGCACCAGAGCAGCCTGGACAGATTCCACAGGGCCTGAAACAGCAGGAGTTGGCGCACAACGCACGTAGGAGGAAGAGGCATTTTGGAGGACATTGGGTGACCTGGGGACATCTCAAGTTGGCTCTGTGAGGGGTGTGTTTCTGGTCTCCAATGAATTTGAGCCAGAACTCTGAAATCGTTTAATATGCCTATGGAATCATAAGAACTTCAGGAGAGCAAGACTGTTTCTGAGATGTGTCTTCCACGTCTGTATCCTGGGACCTGAAGGGCTTTTTCTGGTCCCCAAATGTCCTGGCTTCAGATACAAGCAGTAGGGTGAGAGGACACTATCCTCAGCCCTCAGCGGACACACACACAGAGAACACAGGGGCTTTCCCCAGACCAGGGGTGCTCCAGGAATCTGTGTCGGTGACGAAGTGGGATGCCAGTGGGCCCCAGGGACTGCTGAGAAGACTTGAAGCAGGCGTCATCAGAGGGCCATGCTCTGCCCCCAGCTGTTAGCAGCTCCTTCTTCTCAGCTTCCTTCACTTCTCCCAGAAGAGGCTGGCCCCACGTTTTTGTAACTGGACATTCCAGCCTTATCAGAGAGGTGGCCACGTGTTTGTCTTTTATGGACTTCACATTTACAGGGTACTTACTGTCTCAGTCTGTTTGGGCTGCTGAACAAAGAACCACAGACTGGGTAATGTATACACAACAGAAATTTATTTCTCACAGTTCTGGAGGCTGGAAGTCTAAGATCAAGGTGCCAGCATGGTAGGGTTTTGGAGAGGGCCCGCTTCAGGCTTGCAGACTGCCATCGTCTCATTGCATTCTCGCTCGGTAGAAAAGAGAGTGGGGAAGCTCTCTGAGGTCACTTTCATAAGGGCACTAATCCCATTCATGAAGGTGCCACCTTCATGACCTAATTACCTCTCAACGGCCCCATCTTCCAATCCCATCGTATTGGGGATTAGGATTTCAATATATGAATTTGGGGAGACACAAACATTCAGTCCATTGCACTTAATGGTATGAGAGTGACTAACTGAAGCATGGCAGTCTCTCAATTCATCAAATCTATATTCATTTATTAAGCACTTAATTTCATCTAAGGCTCTGGATTCAGGCTGCCTGAGACGGAATCCTCCATTAGCTACTATCTGTAGATGAGTTACTTAACAATTCTGTGCCTCAGTTTCTCTATCTGTAAAGTGGGGTAATAGAATCTGTTCATATGCCTGGCACAGGATAAGTACTTTGCAAATGTTTGCTATTATAATTATTAAAAATTTTTATTCAGGCCGGGTGCAGTGGCTCATGCCTGTAATCCTAGCACTCTGGGAGGCCGAGGCAGGTGGATCACTCAAGGTCAGGAGTTCGAGACCAGCCTGAGCAAGAGTGAGACCCCCATCTCTACTAAAAATAGAAAGAAATTATCTGGCTAACTAAAATATATATAGAAAAAATTAGCCGGGCATGGTGGCGCATGCCGGTAGTCCCAGCTACCCGGGAGGCTGAGGCAGGAGGATTGCTTGAGCCCAGGAGTTTGAGGTTGCTGTGAGCTAGGCTGATACCACGGCACTCACTCTAGCCCGGGCAACAAAGCAAGACTCTGTCTCAAAAAAAAAAAAAAAATTTTTATTCAAAGGGGGAACTATCCAGTTAACCAAGGATTCTAATTAGAGGAGTTCTGGGTAATTGAGAAGCCTCAGTAAACAGACAAGTCTTGAAAAATAAGTCATTTCTAACCGTGAGAGAAAGAGAACGCACTACACAGTTGGGTTTGGAAGCATCAGGCGTTTCAAAGGCTTCATCTGGGTGACACGCTGCTTCCCAGAAGAGTGTTGTCTCTATGCAGACACGCCCTAAGTGCCAACTGGTTGTGAAGGGTGTATCTTGTCTGCAGCTGTTATCTGATGCTCCCAGGCGTGGGGGCCAGGGCAGGTTGCACCGTGACTTGGGAAGTTTCTCTCTCCCTTTGCTGGCTTCTGTAAAGAACAGCTCTTTTGCCATCACAGCAGGTCCCTGAAGATTGTTTCACTTGCTATAGCTCCGCCCAGATCGGTCCAAGGTCAAGGGCCTCTAGGGAAAAGATAGTTTATCCCAGTGGGAAAAGACTGTGACCTCAGGCACCTGCATTAAATAAAGTTAGTCCCTAGAGGCAAGCCCATAGCAGCTCAGGGAGCATCAATTCCTGGGCACTGGTGGCCTCCGTTTTATACAGTGCCCAGAGTCAATATGGCTGCCTTCCAGCTTCATTAATTGCTATTAGGGGACACAAAAAGGTGAGCAATCAATGCATGCTTATTTATGATACCCTTGTTCTTGTCATGCTTATTACTACTGCGAAGTGTAATGTATTCTGGTCTGCTCATAATTATACCAAATGTCATCCTTCATATATTTAATTGTTAGGAAATAAAATTTTAATTAAAAATTGGAACATTTTTAAAGGGAACTAATGTAGAGAAAATGCTCCAGGGAAATAAGGTTGATCAAGACATTCATGGATTTTCAACTCTGGGGTAGATTGCAATGAATTAAGTGATGGGAGGATTTAGAGAGTCTCTTTTCCTACCTGTCACTGTCTTCTGCTTTACGGCAAAGAAGGTCAAAGTATATTTGTGTCCTGATGGGAACCGCAGTTTCGTGATTAAATATGCCATAGAATGCTGTAGTGTTGGGAAGCAAGGGAAATTTAAACACGAGCTACAGCATGTAAACAACTGTCTATTCCTTGATGTGTGCACATGCTATTTATTGGTTGGTACTATAGACAATTTTCACTGTTCTTCTGCTTCATTTCTCTTCAAAGAGTTAAGGAAGGAACCTATGTAGGAAGCAAAATCTTGACTAATTAGCAAGACATGGCCTTCTGCCTCCCCCCCATAAACTCATTTATCAGATACGCTCCTATTTTAATCAGTTACCTTAAAAAGCAAATACACTTTATCAGACATGTCTCTATTTTAACCAATTACTTTATTGCATTTTTATTACAAGTGCAAAGGTTAGGCAAAGTCAATGCCTTCCGTCTTCAGGGCCCTTAGTCACAGCAAACACTGCTGATCAAGGAAGTTTGGAACCAGGCTTCTTATTGTCCAAACTGTCCTTAGTGCCTAAGTAATTATTATAAATGTCTTTTATATGTCAACCATTATGTTGAAAGTCTTCTCAAGTTCAAACACGTGAGGTGGAAATCACCTCCCCCTTGGATCCCTTTGATAGTCTTGAAAAGATTATTTTCTCGACCTTAAACAAATGGGTATAAAATGGTCTTTTGTAAGGTAAAGCTTATGGTACTACGTGGTCATAAATAGAAGTTGATAGGAGGACAAGTATTAATTACACTCATTAATTTGGGCTAAAATCCCAGTTTTCATTTGAATTTGAATTTTGAAATTTATTTTGCTATTTGACTATTTGTTTCGGAGCCTTTTGTTTATTCCAACAACGACACACGCCACATATTTCACTGTTGCATGTCCTCTGTGGCATAGACAGGGGACGGAAAGGGGTGGAGGGAGACAGAAAATAAACCAACATGGATAGTTTAAGGGTTTCGAGTGCCCCTAATATTCATTCAGAGAATTCTTGCCCCAAATTTTAATCTGACTCTGACTTTCTTCCATTTTGTAAGGAAGAGTTTGGGGAGTGGAGTGAGGTACCGGGCAGTGGGGACATAGCCGAGCCCTGGGGACTGCTGACCTGGCTGTCTTGAGTTGCTGTCATTGTGACTTCTAGGCCAAATGACAGAATTCTGGTGCATTTTACCACCGGCAGCCCTGTGATTTTGGGTAAGTGGCCACAACTTTTGCCTTCATTTTCTCATCTGTATTTCAAAGGATCCTGCTGGATGAGTATCTTTCCACATGTGGCCATCAGCGTCACTTAAAGCTCGCTAAAGAATGTGGTTTCTGGCTTCACTACAGAACCCCTAATTGCTGGAGCAGGGCCTGAGACTGTGCATGTGCAACTCGCCTGCAGGTGCTACTTAGGCGTCCAAGAATCTGAGCAGCACTGGCCGGATGAACCTGAGGCTTCCTGTGTCCTTGAAACCCACGCTACCTGTGGGGACAGAGTATGGGTGGCTGGTGCAGGTGTACGTGTTGGTGGTTGGGTCTGGGCTCAGCGGACAGTAGGTGGCTTGATGGGGGATTATTTCAGGAGAAAGGGGGACAGTTTTCTGGCCTATGACCAGGGACGGGTGGGACTCAATATCTGGTTGCATCATCCATGTTCCCTTCCCTGAGACACACAGCCTGCTTCTTCTGGGTGAGTCTGTGTAAGTCTGCATGTCCAGGGGCAGTGCAGAAACTGCGGGCAACCCTCTGGGTGTTTGTCTGCTGTGGACCAAACATTCTAACAGTCGACTTTACTCACGTGATGTCTAGATGGTTGGACATTCTGTGCAGTTGTATGAAACTTGGACAAAGGTCCTCCCTCATTCATTCATTCATTCCTTTCTTCCTTCCTTCCTTCCTTCCTCCTTGTTGTTATCCCTACACGGATGCTCCTGAACTCATTCATTGGCTGTCTGGAACAGCAGCTGGCTTTGCCTCTCACAGGCTGCCCAATGTCATTAAAAAACTCTAAGGGACCTTGTAGTCCCATGAATTTAATGCCTATTTACCACCGAAAAGGACAAGTCCAGTAAGTAAATAAGCTACCTGTTACACCAAGAGATGTGATTCATTCATTAAAGATCAGCCAACACAGAACTGGGACAGGGGAATGAGTCGGGTCCTATTGCAATTTTGGATCTGAATCATTTGAGTGGGGGCCCTCTATGGCCCGCTCCCCACCCCGACACGGAGCAGTCATGCTCCCTTTATGCCCCCATTGCTCCCTGGTGGGGCTTCCGGCCAGCATTGGCCACACAGTGTTTGTAAGTCGTTGCCCCCTCACTAGATTGTGAGTTCTCCGAGGTGGACACAGCGTCTTGATCTTCCTTGTTTCTCAGCACACGGTAGCCCTGTGTGGTCGTCTGCTGGAAGAGGGATGCCTGAGGTTTCTGCACCCCTTTCCGCTGGGACCCGCTCCTTGCCTTGTAGGTGGCTGTCATCTCCCCATGTCGTCACACGGTCTTCCCTCTGTACGTGTCTGTCCAAATCTCTCGTAGGGACACAGTCTTCTTGGATTAGGGCCCACGTTCTGAGAACTTGTTAAGCTTGAAAAGGGACCTTGACATCTCTGAGTTTCAATCCCTTTCCAGATGTTTCTCTCAACCCCTTCTTACCCCCTCCAACCTCATGAAGCCAGCATGAGAATTTAGGACTTTTAAATTGTGTCCTTTTCCAAGGGCACAGGGACATTCCCTAATGTCACTTTAGAAGACTCAATCTGCAAAGCAGGCAGTGAAAGGAATAAAGTATCATTTTCCCCTTGGAATTAGCCAAAAAAAAAAAAAAGGGTCTCACTTCAGTAGGCAATTTATTGCTAACAATGTAATTATAGCAGAATGTATTGTTATTAATAGTAATAAAATTCTCAAAGTGTATTTCAGAAATTATAGTTGTAAGAAATAGTAACTATTAACACATTGCCATTTTCCCCTTCCTCCGGCATCCAGCCCCGGGAGGGGGCTTCACCTGCTCTCCGCCCGCCCAGCCGAATCCTGCCCTTGGGTGTGTTTGTGCAGCGCACGCTGCTGGAAGCCAGGTGTGCGCTTCTGCAGGCTGAATTTGGCTGTAAATTATGTTTTGTTTTCTGTCAGCTGCCTGACAGCTAAAATCATATTTGCTGTCAGAGGTGACAGAGGCCACAATAGTGATGTATTAAAGTGCTGCAGAGTCACAGGGGTGCAGGTTGGGCAGATTCCTCTCACTCCTTTGCTGTCACCTGCTTCCTGCGGCATGTGGCCTAAGACAGTGTGCGTGGGGGGCCCAGGGCACCCAGGGCCCAGACCAGGGCTGGATGGTCAAGGTATATTTTGCAGGAGAGCACCACAGATGAGATGCAATCTCATCCAAGCCATTGAAAACATGGCCAGCGTCCATACAGATCTCTTAATAGGCTTCAGATGTTGGCTGAGTCCTACTCCTTAATTGCATTGTGTGACAAAATGCAAAATCCATCACTGTAATGACTTTGAAGCACCAGATTCCAAAGCATTTTGACTATATTCAAATGGATATTTAAACTCACAGACAACAAGCTTAATTTTCCCTAAATGACTGATTAGTTCTTGTCATGGTCCCTGCTCGCACGCCCAACCTCCACCGGATGTCTATTTTTTCCTTTTTAGAGACCAAAGTGTCCTTTTGACTGCACTACCTGCAGCTTTGTGACTTCATTGCTTACTTTTGCTCTACCCCAGCCCCTTATAAGCTTCCCTTTGTGTGTGCGGCCTTTCCCATGAGTCTGTCTGAATTCCTCTTCTCTCCTCTTCCTGCATTCATACCGCTGTCACAGGAGCACCAGTAGGGTTGGATCTGGTGTCTGAAGCATCATTGTTGGAAGCCATCACTCCATCAGAAGCGACACTTCCTGAGCCCTTACTGAGGTCGGGCCCTCGCTCTATGCCCTTGGTCTCCAGCTTTGGATCACCCGGGGCGAAAGTAGGAGAAGCGGAGTTTGAACTGAGCCCCGGCCTGTCTCCAAAGCCCGTGTCTTTGTGCTCTGCCTTTGTTCTGAACAGTGGGAACGTGAGGGCATTTGGCCCTGCATACCACAGGGACGTCTGCTCGGAATGACCTTGTGTTTGGGGTTTGATGATCTTTGGGTGCTAAGACTTGAAATTATTAATCATTTTGTCTTGGAGTTTGTGTTTTGTAAGTGAGTCTGATGGGATGGTGGTGCATGTGCTGGAGACTTGGAACGTGGGTCCAGCATGAGGCCTCCTCCTGTGGCCTCCCCCCTCTCCCTTAGACCGGTTCTCAGCTGCCCCCTGGCATCTTAGGCCCTGCCCAGCCTCCCTCTCCTTCTCCCCTCCTCTCGACACTGCCACCCCCCACCTGGGTGTGGCCTCTGGCAGGGCCTGAGTGTGGGCACAGAGAGGGTAGAGGTCAGGTTGTGCCTTTCAGCATCTGAGGTTGGTGGTGGCTGTCCCCATTCTGGCTGGCAGGGCCATGTTGTGTTTGGCAGATGGCTCAGCTGGGGCCTCTCGTTTGCCCCTAATCCAGGTGCTGAGCTTGTCCAGGTGCAGAAATTGCAATCCTTTGGGGCTTGCCCATCTGTGGGGGCTGGGGAGCCAGGCCTATGGGAAGGGGAGACTGACTTCCCCACCCCTGGCCAGGGCACCTGATTTTCACCTTGCCCTGGGCCCAGCTAATGATGAAGCTGGCTCTGCCCGGGTCCTAGGATTCATGGGAACAGCAGCAGGAGGAAGTAGAATACGGTGCTGATTTGGGCTGTGGGGTGAAGGTTTCTTAGGGGAAAGGACTGGAGTGCCTCAGCCTCACCCAGTTGAATACTTTTTAGAATACAGTAGAATCCACATGTTCTATTTGGAAAAAGATATAAATCAGTAGAAAAGCAGATCTTCCCTACAAACATCACAAACCAGAGAAGCAAAATAATTGTGATTAACAGACAGAATAGGGAGAGGCAAGAGGCTTCAGTTCCAAGATACAGAATTGTGCCCTTTCGGTAGTTTGGTTTCTGCACAACAAGCCCAAGGAGGCCAACGTGTATTAGCCTCTGGCCCTGTGCGCGATGTCCTGGTGCCCCGTTCAAGGTCAAGCAGACCCTGAAGTTTAGACATGACATCTTGCCTCATGTCCTGTAGCTCCCTGCATCGTGGAACTCCAGAGCACTGGCTGGAAGGAAAGGCACCCTGCCACACTTTCTTCCTTTTTGTCCAGGAGAAAACCGAGGCCCAGGAAGATGCCCCTCACTTACTCACCAATTGAGGACTAGCATCAAGGGTCTCACGGCTTCCTGTCCAGCGCTGTCTACCTGAATTCAAGGGGTAAAAATAATAACAGCTAACACTGAGTATTTAGTATGTTCCAGGCACAGAACTAGGCACTTCATAGACTTTAGCTCTTTTGATCCTCACACCAACCCTACGAGGTAGGTATTTCGGGGGAATCTCATCCAAAGCACGTTTGACCTGTGCAAATCCAACTGTGCATTAGCTTCCCAGAGGCACCATAACAAAGCCACACAAACGGGGTGGCTTCAACAACAGAAATTTATTTTCTCACAGTTCTGAGGCTGCAAGTATGAAATCAAAGTGGCAGCAGGACCGTTTTCTTCGGAGGGCTGTGACGGAGAATCTGCTCCACACCTCTCTCCTGGCTCTGGTAGCCTCAGGCACTCCTTAACTTCCAGAGGTCCCTCCTCTCTCTGTGTCCTCAGATAGCTTCCCCCAGACGTGTCTCGGTGTCCAGATTTCTCCCTTTCGTAAGGACACTAGTCATGTCGGATTAGGGCTCACCATAATGACCTCATTTGAACTTGATTGCCTCTGTAAAGACTGTATCTCTAAGAAAGGCTATATGCTGAGGCACTGAGGGGTAGGACTCTGACATATCGTTTTTGGGGGAACACAATTTAATCCATATCTAAGTGCATACACTCAGTAAGAGAGAGAGAGAGAGAGAGAGAGAGAGAGAGAGACTTGGCCCAGCTCATGCCTGTAATCCCTGCACTTTGGGAGGCCGAGGTGGGAGGATCACTTGAGGCCAGGATTTCTACAGAGAGAGAGATTAAGTAGTAAGGGCTGTTCACCCTGCCTTTCCTGGAAGACTGCCCATGTGGGTGAGACAGGAGACATAAACTTCCTTTTCTCCCCCACTGGATGTGGTTCCCATGTGCCTTCCAAAGTGTGAGCATCTCACTGCGTGTGATTATAATATTTTAGGAGAGCTATTTTTCATGCAGCCTGGCTCCCAAAGACAAAACAGCCATATCCTCTCCTGATGACCTGAAAAAACCCTGACCGGAGTAGGAGGAGCTGCTGCTGTGTTATCTCCAGTGGGAAGGGAGGCTCCGCCACTGAGCCCTGTCCATCTAAGGGGTTTTCAGGGGGAGCTCTGACCAGTAGTGATTCCCGCCTTAGGCACTGACTTTGGATCTAACCCTGATAAAATTGCAACGCCACTGGTTGTCCCCATCATAAAAACGGTGGCCCCAGAAACTCAGAGGGATTAAATTATTCCCTTAAGGTCATGTAGCTGCTATATGACAGAGCTGGACTTTAGTCCTTGAGTTTGGGCCTAACTGACTCCAAAATCCATGTGCTATTGTCCATAATTTGCCACTGAGTCAAGAGGAGATTGTTTCCCCTCCCACCCAAGCTCCTGGCGTCTGGAGAGAGGCTGGGGTGGGATTTGGGGCAAACTGTTTTCCCCCTAGAAGGGAGAATATTTGTTCTTTGTTCAAACTCACTTTGTTCTGAGAGAGAACTCACCATATAGAAGGACTGACTCCTATATTCCTCCTCCTCTCTTGGGTTTTAAAATTTCCTGAAAAGGCAGGGAAGGTCACCCTACTCCACAGACAGAGAGAGCATGACTGAAAAGGGCTCGAGGGGCAACATTTTCTCCACAGATCAGTTCCAGGAATTAGTTCCTGTGAATCCCAACCTTCTAATCTCGGCTAATGTCGGAACAGGTGCCAAGGAGAGAAAGCCATTCAAGAACTTGACTTGAAGTTGAGGCACAGGGAGAGGGTCCGACAGCTGGATCAGACCCAGAACAGGCAGTGAGAACAAAGCCGAGAGGTAGAAGGTTGGAAACTTTGGGATCTCTTGGGATGGGGAGAATTTGGATGCTGATTTCAAGGTCAAGTTCATTTTCTTGATCTCCGAATAGGATTTTCCAAAGGAATAAATGAGACAAAACATTAATCTAGTCTCCGGTTTTCCTTTCTTTATTTCCACCTTTCAGGTTCATGAGAGGAGAGGTGAGTAGGTGTGAGCATCCCTATGAGCCTCCAAATTTACGTGTGGTACAAAACAAGCCCTCCTGTCCCCAGAACATCTGTTTGCTGAGCCTCTCGCTCACACCTGCCCTGCCGGAGCCCACAGCACTCACCCTGCATTCGAGATTCCTTTTCGACATATGTGCTCAGAATTCAAAGGAAACAGAGTGTGCAGAGGATTGATTTCTTACCGTTTGAAGATTGAAGAGGAGAAGCAGCCCGGGAGCGTCTGACTGAGGGGGCTGGGCAGGAATCGTGCAGGCTGGGCCCCGGGAACAGCAGCCACAGAACCGCCCTCCCTAAGGACAGCAGGGCAGGTTCCCAGACTGCAGGGGCTGAGTGCTGCCCCAAGGACACATCCTCCTGCCTCCCCTGGAGGACGGGGCACAAGCCAAAGGCACCAGGAAGCAGCAGGGAGGAGCACGGACCTTCATGTCAGTGAGAATTGAGTTCAAATCCAGGCTGCACCACTTATTAGATGTCTGACCTCTGGTAAGTAATTTAACCTTGCTCAGAATCAGTTTCCTTACCTGTGAAATGAGGAAAATAATATCTCCCTCTTAGGGTGGTTATGAGAATGAAATGGAATAATGCACATGAAGTTCTTGGTGTGTGGTAATGGTGTTTATTGAAGCAACTATAATTATCATGGCCTCTGTGAAACAAAAGTTGGGGTTCTTGGGTATTTGTTCTTGGGTTTTACAATGAAAATGACCCCAGACAACAAGCTGATGGGAGTCCCCTGGCTAGGCCGGGGTGGGCCCAGGGGCTGAGATGCCTACAGCGTCAACCTGGCAGTCACCAATCCCTGATCAGGTTGGGAAGTCCTGGCCACTTCAGAGCAGCATTTTAGCCTCTGAAAATGCATGCAATATGCAGAAAACAGAGCCTGTGCCACGTCTCCTCTTGGAAGCCATGCTGAAGGGACAGGGACAAGGTGTCTCTCAGGCTGAGTAAAAGTGCAGATCACTTCTCATTGAGGTCATGACAACAGTGACAACAATGACAGCCTGTCTTCATGGAGGGAGACTCCTTGCCCCCTGGGACTACCTCCAGGGGCTTGGGAATCCGGTCCCTTGGGCAATCCTGGAACAGGATATTGAGTGGTACTTTTCTGTGGCATCAAAAATAGCAACTAGGACCCACAGGTGAGGACAAAGGTTCTGAAGAAACAGTTGAGTGTCAGGGCGTCCCACTGTCCTACCAAAAGATGGCCCAGTGACTCTGCTGCCCCAGCCCCACCCACAGCCCTCTCCTTACTACTCTCCTCCCTCAGTCACCAGGAGCACAGCTGAGCAGGGAGCCACAGGGGAGGGAGAAGAACCAGTAGGAGTTTGGGATTCACTGGGCTAGTGGACATGCTATGATTCCCTCCTCCCCATGGCGAGGGGAAAGGGATGGGGCTTTCAGAGCATCCCTCATGGAGAGCGGGGACAGCTGCAGAGAGGGGAGCCCAATAGCTCCGAAGGGCAGAAACCAGGTGAGGCAGCTCCCTCTGGTCAAGGGTTCTTCCCAGGGAGGGGCTCAACTGTGAGCCATCGGCCACCAGCACTCCCCGTCAGGGCTGAGACCAGGGTGAGAGAAGTGAGGCATTCACCCCAGGTGCAAAATTCCAGGGGGTACCATGTCTCAGCAATCAAGATAAATAATATTTCAATGCAAGATTTAAAAAATTAAAATTAATGCAACCACCCATGATGAACCAACATCTCTCACAATTTTAAATAAAACAGGAGCAGTAGTATTGATGTTTCCCTTTGCCGTGTGCTGCAATATGGCTTGGGATGGCATCCCCTGTAGCTGGGGAAAGGAGAGCCTTGGACCGGGAGAGGGCATCTAGGTGGCACGCCAAGGCACCCACGACACTTAGCAGGAAGGCAAGCGAGGTTCAGGACCAGGCAGCCGGACGCTGCAGCTGGATGCTTAACCACTGCCCTCTACTGCCGGGAGGCATCAGAGAAAGTATTTCAAGGGAAAGGGAAGAGAGACAGAAGAGACCAGCATTCAGGAAACATGGGAAAGAGTGTCGTGGTGCAAACTCAAATGTACTCATTGCTCTGTGACATGGAAATGCCAACAGGGCTTGCAAACAGCTGGGAGCTGGCTCGCAGTGTTCCAGGGCCTGTGCCTGTGGGCATGGGGGACCCTCTGGGCTCTGATCAGGAGAGAGGGCGCCTGCATTGGCTGCTGGGCAGGATCCTGTGCGGCCGGGGACACAGTCAGATCAAGGTAATGATGTCCAAGGATGAGCATGTTTGCTTGTCCCTCTCTTGCCATCACTCCAGCCTCCTGAGTGATGTAGAGCTCCTACCTGGACATGTTTCCAGCTGCTTAAATAATGACAAATCTGGTAGGTCCCCAGTGCTGGGTCTTTGAACTTGAGTCTGATGGGCTGCAGGCTGAGATGGATGGATGGATGGTCTCTTTACATTGGCCCTTGTCTTCATGCCAAAGACTCTGTCCCCAAGGCCACCTGCGCAATTCACGCCTCTCCTTCCACGCCTTGATTTCCTCTCCTCCCCAGGCCACTGGCAGAACCTAGAACAGAGACCACCTTCCTGTGCTGAGTGGTTGTAAATCCCCAGCTTAGCAGATCTCAGGCTGCTTGCCTTGGCTCGGTTGTCTCTGTAAATGAGTCTCTTCTGTCATGACAGATGGCCTCACGCTCTGGACATACATTTTGCCTAACTGGAAGCACCACATCTAACTATTTAACAACACTGTTTCTCGGCCAACTCCTGTGGATGGCATTGTCCCTGGGTTGATAATTTCTAATCAATACGAGTTGTCAGTGGGCGCTACTGAGTCCTCGCCGTCGTGTTGGAAGACGGAGGATGCCTCTCGGCTTGGAGCTCTGAGAGGCCCTGGCCTTCTGAATAAACATCGCGCCAAAGGTTATCCTCTGTTCTTCTCGTAAGCTTAAATTTAGCAAAATTAGGATATGGATTTTCCTTTATTCTCTGTGATCACAAATGTAATGCCAGATTTTTTTTTTCCCAGAGAGCTTTTCATCCCACCTCTACTCCATGTCAAGGTTGTCAGAGCCATAATTTATTCATATTTTTGACCTCTGGGGAGGACAATATCCAAAGGGTCAGGGAGTGTTATTGGATGTCAGGATGAAAATTCACTGCTCGGGCTCCTTTGCAACGTTACATTTAATCAGGCCCTCACCAATGTGGCCGAGGTGTCGGCGGCTGTAATTACCCCTGAAGGGTTACCCCCCCACCTCGTGTTAGTAATTACACAATATTTATGCATTTCCCAACGTCTTCAGTGTGGAAGGCAGTCAGAGCCTGCTTGGTTTATCTCTGTAAGAAAGTGGAGGTCAGTGATTTCTGCCCCGCTGCTTGAGTCACCACGGTGACCTCCTGGAACCTCCTGCCAGGCCAGGACAGGGGTGAGGGGGCCGTGGGGGGTCCTGCTGTGGGCTGGGCCATCTCGCTTGCGTGGTCCCCTTGCCAGGCTCATGGTGTAGCCCCCTTACCCAGAATGTCAAGGCCCAGGCAACTCCTGACGCTTAATGATTTTCTGAGAACTGTGTGGAGAGGCCTAGGGGGCTGGAGGAACAATTAATCAATGCTAAATAATAACAATAGTTATTCTCTGATTCATGAATGGAATAAATCCCTCATTCCTTGCCCACAACAGACACAGTCCAGATGTGCACGGCAGAGCCTGCAAACGCATTAGAATTCTTGCCGAGCAACTTCTTGCATGTCTTCTAAAGTGTCCTGTCTTCTCAGTCACTGTAAACAGCCTGGGAAGAGCTTTCTTAAACCCACTGTATTTTGACTGGTTTGCCCCATTCCGATTGCCACAGCCCGGGGATAAGGGACTGGATCAGGCAGTGGGCGAGAGTCAGGCTAAGGGCTTTGGAACCAGCCGGACCTGTGTCTGTACACTTCCCTGCCATGTAACCTCAATCGAGTCGCTTAACCCCTCTGAGCCTCAGTTTCCTCCTTTGCAAAACGAGAGCAAACACTGTGGCTGCCCACAGGGCTGTTGAGACGATGCGACATACTGAATAGGAATTGAGGTGGAGAACATTTTATTTTCTTTGAAGCTAGTACAAGAGAGAGCCTCTGATGTGAAAAGAATGCCTTGATTAGCTCACTTGGGGTTGAGCCCCCAGGGCCTGGGTATCGACTGTGTCCAGCTTCAGAGGAAGGCAGAGACTGCACCGCAAAGACGGAGGAACTGAGGCCTGGGGTGGGGTGGGAGAAGGAAGGGGTGAATAAAATGGGGAGTGGTGTGCAAAGCACCCTTCCCAGTGACCTCTCCCCAAATCTTCCAGAGACTCTGAAACATTCAAGAAATGCCAGGACACTGGTGAAGGGCTAGGAGCCTTGCATCCAGGAGGCCCTGGGCCTGGAGAAAGCCTGTAACTCTTGCAGGTCACGGACATCTTCAGGAAGGACTTGGCCTTCAAAAGGGGAGGCGGGAGTGATGACCAAGGAAATGTCACCTTCAATGCAAAGGATCCCCCGGCAGGTGTCTAGCACAGTGTGTGGCTTCTGGTAAAATGCACAGTAAATGGTTGCTTTGATAAATGTTAGAATTATCCCCTTGGTCTGGATGAGCTAGTGCATGAGATTGATTCCTGAAGAAAACCAGGACTGGAGAAGCAGAGTCTCCCATTTTCTAACCCCTACAGCCTTGGAGAAAGAACTAGTAGAACTGAAGGCTGTTCAAGTACCTACAAAGGTGGGCTGTTGAGAAATGGATCCTGAGAATGTTTATCTTATCAACAGTCATAGATCTTATGCACTTTATATATGGATCGCTATAAATCATTTGTATTGTGAATGTATTTTATTTTTTCAATACCAATTTCTTGGAAACAAAATGGGTTTATTTTTTAATTCAGATGCACCCTCCTTTCGGGGATAGCGCAGGCAAAGACTGACAAGATGAGAATCACGGGCCGGGGCGGCGGGGGGGGGGGGGGGGGGGGGGTGATGTGGCTGACTCGCTGGGTGAAAACCCTGCTTTTGCAGTCATATTTTTGAAAGGCACATGATTCAAATACAAATCTCATCAAAATTTTAACTTACTGCCCCGAGAAGAGAAAGTAGGAGTTAAAAATCTTGGCATGCCAAAGGTCACCTGCTTTCTTATTTGATCTTCACCACAATTACTTCGGGTAAACACATTTAAAAACAAGCAAACAAACAAACAAAAACCCTGTAGCCCCTACAGTGCTTAGCATAGTGTCTTCCAGGAGTGTGTACAGTGAGTGTTGGAGGAAATGAGTGGGGATTTCTCAAAACTGAGCTGTGCTTTCAAGGACTTAGCTGCCGCTATGGTTTTAAAAGCAGGAATGATGATGTTTAGGGGAGGATATCAGGAGATTGGAAAGTATCATTCAATAAATATTGACTGAAGGCGTCTTCCGGTATACAGTCATCACAGTGCAGGAGGGGAGATGAAGGCTGCTTCTCTTCTCCTTTACAGAGCAATAGTTCTGGAAGCTTCCTTGAGGGACTCTTGGTGACCTTATCATTGTGGTCTGGTGTTATGGGTCAAATTTTGACCCTCCAAAAGATATGTTGATGTCCTAACTCAAGTAAGATGGACCCTTAATTCAATGTGACCTATGTCCTTATAAGAAGAGGGAAATTTGGGCCCAGAGACTGAAATAGACAGCGAGGCTATCATGTGACTGTCATGTGATGACAGAGGCAGAGATGGGAGAGATGCAGCCATCAGCCAAGGGACGCCAAGGATTGACAGCTGTCACGAGAAGCCAGGAAGGGACAAGGAAGAGTCTAATCAGAGTCTCAGAGGACGCATGGCCCCTTGGACACTTGATTTTGGACGTCTAGCCTTCAGAACTGGCAGAAAATAAATTTCTGTTGTTTTCCAGTTTGGTTTTTTGTGACTGCACCTGCAGGAAACTAAGATGGCTGGCTTATGTGGAGGTGGTGTGGTGACAGAGATACTTACGGGAACGCTACGTGCAGGCCAGGGAGGATTCTTTGGGCTGCACCACGGCTGTGAGGGCATAGAGGAGGCACAGCCAAGACGGAATCACTGCAGTGACAGGTGCCCCTGAGGAAGCAGTTTAAACTGTGCTTCCGCACCCTGCAGCCACGAGGGACGGCAGACTCAGAGCCAGAAGACCGAGCTTCTGGCCCCAGCTCTACCGCTTCCCTTGGCCAAGCCATCTTCTCTGCTCTGTGAAATAGGGACACACTGCCTTGGAATTTTTCCTTCACTTGTGGAGCTTGACATGATCTCCCCAACTGGACAGAGACCTTCAGGTGGGGTGGGCAGGAATCTTATCTCTTCCCACCTGCCCAGGTGCTCAGAGTGCATTCGGCATGTATTGCACAAAGCCCCGTGAGGACATTGGCCATGTCTGTTTCACTTACTACTGCAGACTCAGTTCTGGCACATACTTGGGGCTCAGTAAAGGTTCACTGAAACTTGGGGTGATGCATTAATAAATGAGGGCCATGTACTGAGCTAGCAAGCACAAGGACTGCACCCCAGGGCTGTCCTGTGCCTGCACCTGACACTCACATGGGTGTGGGATGCACACCAGGCCTTGGGAATGTTCTCAGCCCCAGATCTCTCTTACACCCTGTATCTCAGATTGAGGGGGGCCCTCTGCTATGGACCTCACAGCTCTGGGTCTCCATTTCCACCTGCCGATAGGAGAATGGGGAGGATTGGGAGGAGACGAGGCCAGGCTGGGTTCAAGGTGTGGCAAAGTTGCCCCAACGATGGGATGGAATTTGGTGAGATTTGGCTTGTCCAGATTGCTGCAGCCTAGAGAATGTCTGAGTGCTCCCAAAGGGCTTTGAGCTGAAAACGACCAACCCAGTGCAATGAAGTCAGCACCTGGACTAAGATCAGAACGTCACCCACAGAGACAAATACATGGCAAGACGGTCTCCTCTCTACAAGACAGTCCTGCCAGCCTGCTTCCCTTCTTTCCTTCTCCTTTTAGAGCAAAACAGACCAAACAGACCTTCATGTTTCTATCCTGTGGCCCTGCGCTCACTGGAAATACATTTCGATCAGATCTGAGCAGGTTTGCCTCATTAGGTTTTTCTGTTCATCCTTGTCAAGATTTCCCACTTGACCACCATGGCATTATTTCCTTGGTTAGCCATCTCAGGGGACAGGGGCAGTGGCTGGGAAAGGAAAGGTTTAACAAGGAGTCGCTGGCCCTGCATTGCCAGCCGCCCCCTGCAGCGCTAGGAAACAGCACATTCAATTTAAGGAGGACATCGGCGAGCGCCCTCTCCCTCCGCACACCCCCCTGTTCCTCAGTCCGGCCTCTTTGAGGAAGTAGGGGTAGGAGGCTGCCTTTTTTGGATTGAATCTGGATGGAAAACCGGCTCCTGAGAGCTCAGTTCCCTCTGAACAGAACTGTCGGCTCCCTCTTCTTCCAAAGGAAAATTTATGACTCCAATTTCTACAATTTACATCTTTCATTTAATATTCCAGCCTTCTTTCC
Organism: Eulemur rufifrons; assembly: GCF_041146395.1. NCBI lineage: Eukaryota > Metazoa > Chordata > Mammalia > Primates > Lemuridae > Eulemur > Eulemur rufifrons. The sequence goes on from NC_090987.1 coordinate 14,516,458, forward strand.
CCAAGGCTTCCAGCACTGCACGCGTCAGAAGGGACTACTTATTTCCCAAACGCTTTTTGCATTATTAGTTTCATTTATTATTTTTATGTTTTCTATTGGGTCCGTGTACATATCATTTCTCTGAGATCCCTGGAGCAACTGACAATGAGCTGGGAGCCATCATCTCTCAGCAGTTGGAAGCTAAGATGCTGTCGTAGGTTCTCCAGGGAAAAGGTTTCTAGCTTGTGCATTTAAAATTAGCCCCAATTAACCCCTCATCAACCGGCCCAAAAACGTCCATGCAGATGTTGTCAAACCTTCTACTCCCCTTTCTTGTCTGGTCTGGACAGTGGACGATTTAAGTGGACAAAATATGAAATTTTAACTTCCCAGAGAGCTGAAATGCCCTTCTTCTGCACCCATTTATCTTTTGGAGATACTTAAAGTCTGAGAAGACTGGAGCATAAAAACTCCATAATTGTTTTAAAGTGGAAAGGCACACCGATTTTACTTTGTCTTTGAAAATCATGGTATTTCTGTGAAATAAATGTGGAACAGCAGCAGAACCACTGTGTATTCTATAAGACCTGCCAGGAGAGTGCCAAGGACCCGACGCTGAGTGGCAAGAATCCTTACTGGAAGCCCCGTGTCACTTTCAGAACCGGCAACGCCCATTGACAAAGTTACCTTTCTAGAGCAGTGTTTGTCAGACAAATTTTGAGTTATCATGAGTATAAAAAAATTCTCACTAGGCATCTAAGGAGCAGGAGTGTCCCTTAGAAGGGTTTCTGTTTGTCTCTGTGCAAGAGAATTGCTGCGAGCACATGTTCTGTAATTCAGAACCTGGAAAAGTCCCAGAAGAATCACAGGAATTCTGACAGTGGTTGCTAGATTGTAAGCTCCTTGCCAGGAAGACCTCCGTCTACTCACCCTGTGTCCTCTGCAACAGAGCCTTATCCTGAGCCTTGCAAAGGATAAAGCATATCAGCTAGGAGTGGCGCAGAGGCCTGGTGGGCCTGGGTTGGGGCCGGTTTTGTGTCAGGCCCCTTTGTGTCCCATCAGCTTCACTGCTAACCCTCCTAATCCTGGCCAGCTCGCCAAGTCCTCCTCTAAATAGGCTGATCCTATCTGGTTGTGAAACGCCGAGGAGGCCACACATGGAAGGCCTAGGGTTAGGTGGTGGCCTCGTTTATTTAGGGCTGAGTCACTTACATTCTCACCCATTCGTGAGTGCAGCCCTACATACCACGTGACTCAAAGGCTACAGATTCCAAGGCCTCTGGGAGATTTTGAAAATGCCCACGTGAACAAAGGCAGGTACGTGACGATCACGCTGAAGGAGAAGCTCCTATTGACGTATTTACACTCTCAAAGCCCTTCCTCACCCGTTATCTCATTTTTATATCCTTAGCTGGTCAAAAACGACTCATTTTCTGTTTCACACTGGATCCTTTCTGACAGCCCTATTTGAAGTTAAAAAAATTTTTTTTCCTATTGCCGGAGTGAAAAAAATAAAACTTTGTCTAGAATGAGGACTGATCTAACTGAAAATCTGACTAAATTTGGTCAGACATGTTGACAAGGAGAATTGATATGAATTGGGCCAACACATGGTGTGTTCATTTCTTAGAGGTAACAGTAAATTAAGAAAAACGAAAAAAAAAAAGGTGTATCTTTAAAATATATATATATATATATATATATATAGTCTTTTTTTGAAAAATACTGTGTACCGCTGATTAACCTCCTTGGGAACGGACTTGTGCTCATGCTGAGACTTAGGGACATGGTTTGATGCCCATTACTCTACCCCCAAATGAATAGTCCGTCTCCGGAACGGTACTTACAGTCTGTAATACTATTACCACTTGGTCTGCTGTGGGGTCCCTCAGTCATTTTTTCAATTAAAAAAGGCCCAACTCTCTATTAACCTTTTGTCTGCTGCTCCATCCTTCATGCTGCTGTTGCCCCGAGACGGCCAGACACATATTAAAAAAGGCATATATTACTGTAAGCCACATCCTCGTTCTCTGTCATTAGAAAGATGAAGTATCATTTTTTCATTAAAAAATATGAGACAGCTTCTCATACTCACAACTGCCGGGCCTGCCTGCAATCTCTTTGTTAGAGGAGATGGCAGGTGACTCCCACCACCCACCGTCCCCTGGCCGGGAAGCCCACCTGAGCCCCTCCTCACGGAAGATGGGCCAGGGAAGAGTTTCGTCCTCAGGGTGCAAAGCTGCAGTCTTTGACATCTTTTCAGAAAACTGCTTTTAGGTGAAGTACTGGACTCGGTTTACCAGATGTTTGAGCAAGTAAATGAAATTGTACTTTCCACGCTATCTGCAGCTGTGCAGAAAACCAGGTGACTTTCGAGTCCCCTTCTTGCCTTCTCATGTGGGAAGCAGAGAGCTTCTCAAGGAAGCAGAAAGTCCAGGCCACACGTCTCTCTTGCTTTCAAGTCCTACAAGAAGCTGCCTAGAGTGACCAAACAATCGGTCATGTTACCGAGGTTCATGTCAACTTAGGAGATAAGCAGGCCCAGGTGTCTGGAACCCAGCCACCATTGCTATCTTTGTGGTGCTAGGTGACAGCCACTTAGGGTCAGTGTCCTGGCTTCAGGTTGTCAGAACACTCAAGAATTGTCTTTCTTTTTCCATTCCAAACTGAATAAGGGGGAAAGGTACCAAGACCATTGGTTCTTTGGAAATTCACCTTGGTAATGTTGACCCAGGTGGAGGGATAGGTTTGGCCATGACCATTGCTAAAATCCCTGGCAGGCTGCACCTGCTGAATTCCCATGGAACCCTCTGCTTTTCCTTCCAGCAGACCTTATAGGTAGGGCCTGATCTAGTGGAGGAAGGTGAAAGCTTCCAGCCCTGCCTTTCTGTGTCCCCCCTGCCCTCCCCACCTCAGAATCCCAGAGCCCCCTGCAACCCCCCCAGCTGCTTCCACCAAAACTGGCTCAACAGGAAGGAGGTTAGTATCTCATGCAACTCGCCAAACTTACAGACCATGCTGATTGGCTCCAAGCATTTCACTATACTCTTGCTTCTCCATCTTCCATCTCTCCCTCTCTACTGGCTCAGTTCCCTGAATTAAATTTTATCCCTGTTAACAACATTAACAACAACACTCCTTAATCTCCCACCCAGTGCTGTGCTAGAGCTAACTCCTTCCTACCAGCTCAAGAGAGCTGCTTGTTAAAATCTCAGGAATTTTGCAAGACGGTTGACATCACGTCGGTAGCTCGAAATCAGCCGTGGTGGGAGTGTTTGCTCTACAGACATTGGTAGCAGATGCTACAAATCAGGGCTTTAATTTTTATTTCTGGATAGTTGGTTGTTCAAATCTACCAGCGTACCACTGCTCTCACCCTCACATTCCCAACTACCAACATACTCTTCTTGCCTTCAAAACCGAAGTTCTTGAAAGAGTGGCTTATACCTTCTCTACCTCCCTTTCACAGATTACATCTACTCATCTCCAAAAGCAAGGAAGCTTTGCCTCCACTCTTGCCACCAAAGTCAGCAATGACCTCAGCCACCTGGACTCCACAGCACCTGGGGCTCTCTCCCCCTTGATAACTGTGTCTGCTGTGGCTGACGGGACACTCTCCTGGTCCCCCTGCCTCTCTGATCCCCCTTCGTCATTTCCTCTGGATCCTGGCATTCTACCCTTGTGCTTCTTCTCTTCTGTCTAGACTCACCAATCTTATCTACTCCACTATGTCAAATATGACCCAAATCTTGACTCCTGTAGCAGATGCGTTTATGTGCAGCACATTGCATCTCTGCAGGACGCTGGATTTTAGTGTTGCCGTGCTGAAGGACTCCTGCCTTGGGGATTTTTCTGAAGCCCTGGAAGGCCCGACTTGAGTGCAGGGAGTGCGGAGAACTTAGCACTCTCGGTGCAACCCTTGACTGGTGGGGTCCGTGACTGTGTGGACAGATGCTCCAGCTTCCCATCCTTTAGAGGGACAGTTCCGAAGTGCTGTCTGCGGAGCTTCTCAGAGTGGCCAGTGAGGTCGGACTTCAGGCGCCTACTGAGATGAGCAACTCAGGAGCACATCCTCTCTTGGCTTTTCTTCATTCCCTGTTTCAATCTCCCCTCTTCTTCTCACTGTTTCCTGGCATCACCTCCCAACTAAACTACCTGCACCCATGTCTGTGTCCCAGCTCCTCCTTTTGGGGGAACCCAGCCTAGAATACTCCAAGGTTGAACTGTCAGTGCCAGACTCACTTCAGATCTCATCTTCAGACCTGTAGCACCTGTAGACCTATATCATTTCAGGATCAATGTGATTTTGAACCCATTATGTTGATTTCTGCCTCCACTTCTCTGTACTCTGGATCAACCCATATTAGCACAGTCCACTCAAGTTCCCAAGCTAGAAATCCCTCTCTTTTACTTTACCCACCACACCAAATTATTCAAGTCTTTTAACTTGGAAATGGCTCTCAAATCTTGTCCCCAGGGTTCAGGAAAATTGATAGAAAATCCTCAACTCACCAGAGGCCCTTTCTTCTCCAACAAAGAAATTATGCAAGCATTTCCCTTGTATTCACACACACACACACACACACACACACACACACAAAAGTAGCATGGAGGTTTTGCAGGTGCAAAATGCTCTCAAAACACCAGAGACATGCTCTTTCTCTGCAAGTATGTATACTATGCCTAAGATGTTTTCTTCCCTCTTCACAAGAAGAGGCTGCCGTTTTAACCACTAAAATCACAGAAATCATGGCTTAGTTTGATAAGCTGTGTTTTTGAAATGCCAACCAATTGAAGAAATAGTAATTGCAATATGATAAAGTCTATAGCTCACTGGGTAAGTTTTGCTTCCTTAAACTTCTGGGATCTGGACCCCTCTTACAAGCCCTGGGGTCCTGGCAGGGTCTTAGGTGGAAGCGATTAATAGAAGCATGTTTCTCATTCCCCACTGCCCCAACTGTCAGGGCACTGCTCTATTTTAAGTTATTATAACAAGAAATGTCTCTTGTTCAACTGTCACCTTTGAAGCTTGGCACCATTTCCCCTTAAAGACTGACATTTTCTAGACAAACAGCTGACCCCAGAGTCCTCCTGAGACAATGATATTCCCTCTCCCAGGAATTTGGGTTGGGAATCAGAGAAGCTGACACACTTGGTACCGACACTGGCTCTGGTGTAAACTGTTAGCCAGTGCAGATTGTCTTGACCACTGAGGCAGCCGTTTCTAGGCAACGATCAGTGGCTGACATTGACAAGCATCAGGAAAGCCAATCTGAAGAAACAAGCAGGAGAAAGGTGCAGAAAGAAACGCAGGTGAGACCCAAGAATGCAAAGAGGTGCAGATTCTAGTTGTTTGGCGTTATAAACAATGCTTTGATGAATATCCTTACACATACACATCTCTCCATATCTATGATGAATTCTTTTTTTAATGATGAATTTCAGCAAATGGAGTTTCAGGGTCAAAAATATTTACAATTTAAGGATTTGAATATGTGTTGCCAAATGAACCTTGAAAAAATTTTATATCAATTTTTACTCCTACTTATAGTCTGTGTTTGGGTCCTTGTGCTTTTGTATTCCCTAGATATTATCCCTTAAAGAAAAAAGCTGGGAGCCATTTGAATAACATAAACATATGTGTCATAGGAAAGAAAATAAAAATGACTGCTGAATACATGGAAAGATGCCCAGACTCACTTATACTAGGAGAAATGCAAATTGAAATTATCCTGTGGTACCACTCTTTACCCATCCATTTGGTCAATTCCAAGTAAAGGCCATGTCTTCTGTTTTTGACACCACTCCCATGTTCCTGCCATCCAGAAGAGCACATGATTTCAGCAATCAGCTGGGGAACAATGGAGAATCCACTGGAGTCCAGTTTGGCCACTTAATTGCATTTTTGTACTAGCTTCGAAAGTCACGTGTCCACTCTGACCCTCAGGATCTTTGCTGTCAAGATGAAGATAAAATCCTTACCTCAAAGAAAAAGCAGTCACACTCACACATTTTTGAGTGGGTGTGTAAATTGATAAAACCCTTGTACGAGGTAATTTGGCAACAGCTTTCAAAATTAAAAATGCATATATCCTCGGTCCCAGTGATTTCACTTCTTGGAATTCATTCTATAGATATCCTGGCATAATTGAGAAATGACGTATGTTCAAGGTTATTCATTGCAGTATTGGTTACAAGGGAAAAGATTGGAAACAACTAAGTAAATTGTTGTACGTCCACACAATGAAAAATTATTTAGCAATAAATAAGAAACTCTTAATATACCCATATGAAAAATGTTCTAATATATATTGTAAAGAGAAAAAAGCAAAGTGTGAAACTGTATATGTAGCATGCTATATTTTATTTAAAAAGGATGAAAGTTATAGATAATAATGCATATGGTATTTAGTTGCACTTATAAAAAGAAACTCTGGAAGAATATACAAAATATTTGTTATATAACAGTGGTTACCTGTTTGAGATGTAGTGGGTCCTGGGCACCTGGAGGACAGAGGTGGGAGGAAGGCTGTTCACTGCATTCTTTGTTTTATGATTTTGAAACTAAGTAAATATATTTCTTATTCAAAAAATAAAATGAAAAACTAATTTAAAGCACTCACTTTTTCAATTTAAAATTTTATTTTGCCTTGAAAATATTTAGTCAGTTTGAACATTTTTTCAGAGGTCTTTTGTCCATCTGCATTCCTTATGCAGGAATTATTACTACGTCATTCATCTCCTTTGCCAAGTTTTTATTTAAAATTGAAGCTTCTCTTCATATTCAATGTAAATGCATCTTACATATTAAGAATACTAACCTCTGTCTCTCGTATATATTCCAAATGTTTTCCCCAGTTTTTTGTTTACCATTTAAATGTTAATAGTACTTGATTCAATATATAGGAATTTAAAATTTTTATGGAGTAAAGTCTATCTGTTCTTTTATTTATAAACCTTTCTTTGCAAATATGATTAGAAAATGACTAGTTTTTCTAATATTCACCTGTATTTTCTTCTAGTTCTTTTAGAATTATTCTCATGCAAACCCTTGATTCTTTTGGAATTTGTTTTTACGTATTGCATGAAGCCAGAGTATAGCTTTGCTTTTTAGCAAATAGCTAGGCAGTTGTCCTCAAACTTTATTGACTAAGTCATCCTATGCCCACTCACTTGAAATGCCAACTTTATTGTAAATTATTTTTGCGTTTGGGCCTGTTTCTGAGCTTTCTGTTTAGTTCCTCCATTGACCTAATGTGCCTAGACCTGCACCAGACCAGCCTGGCCCTCGTTTAGGAAACCACTGTGTTCTTCTGAGCTCAGAGCTTTGTGCTTCCACAGCCTTTGCAGAGACCCTGGGCTGGATCTGAGCCCTCCTGGCTGAGTCCCTGTGACCTGTCTCACTATGTGCCCTATCAAGGATGGGTTTCCTCACCCTCCACACCCAGTGTAGTTGAGGGCATGTTATCTCCACCAATCCGTGAGCTCTTCAAGTAAAGGCCATGTCTTCTATTTTTGTTTTGTTTTTTTTTAATTTTTAATTTTTATTTTTTGTTTGTGTTTCAGCTCGTTATGGGGGTACAAAAGATCAGGCTATATACATTGCCCATGCCTCCCCATCCCCCCGAGTCTGAGCTTCAGTTGTGTCCATTCCCTAGACAGTGCACATCACACTCATCATGTAGGTGTGCACCCCTCCCCTCCCCCCCCACCCCATCCCCCCCAGTCAGAACTTCAAGCGTGTCCATTCCCCAGGCTGTGCGCATCACACTCAACAAGTAGGTATACACCCATCCCTTCCACCCAGCCCTGACCTCTGTCCGATACCCAATTGGTGTTATTCCCAAATGTGCACTCAGGGAAACCAGTTTGCTGGTGAGTACATGTGGTGCTTATTTTTCCATTCTTGGGATACTTCACTTAATAGAATGGGTTCCAGCTCTCTCCAGGAGAACCAAAGAGATGCCATATCGCCATTACTTCCAATAGCTGAGTAATATTCCATGGTATACATATACCACATTTTGCTAATCCATTCATGAATTGATGGGCATTTGGGTTGTTTCCACATCTTTGCGATTGTGAATTGTGCTGCTATAAACATTCGGGTGCAGGTGTCTTTTTTATAGAATGACTTTTGTTCTTCTGGGTAGATGCCCAATAATGGGATTGCTGGATCGAATGGTAGGTCTACTTGAATCTGTTTAAGGTATCTCCACATTGCTTTCCATAGGGGCTGCACTAGTTTACAGTCCCACCAGCAGTGTATGAGTGTACCTATCTCTCCACACTCACGCCAACATGTATGGTTTTGGGACTTTATACAGCTCCCACGTGACTACCATCCAGAAGAGCACATGGTTTCAGCAATCAGCTGTGGAATGATGGAGAATCCACTGGATTCCAGTTTGGCCCTTAATAGCATTTTTGTACTATCTTTGAAAGTCACGTGTCCACTCTGACCCTCAAGATCTTTGCTGTCAAGATGAAGATTAAAATCCTTACCTCAAAATGTTAGTGTGAGAATTAAACTAAGTGCTATTCTTAAACATCCCTGACGCAGGTCTGGCATACAGGAGGGCTTCCGTAAAGGTTCATTTATTCATCCTTTAAGGTTCTTGTTCATCAAATATATATGAATGTTTTGATTGATTTATTCTTTCCTCCATCATCGCACATTTAGCTATGCTGAATTAACTTCTCCCATAATGGCTTCTTAGGCAAGAGACAAGGCAAGCCTGCCAATGGGTTTCCAGATGGCTTAAAGCCAGATAAGATCGCCAACCACCTCCAACTGGGGTTTGGACCATTTCAGGTTATGTTAATATATAGTGAGAAGGACAAGAAAAGGACACTGAGCTTAGTGGGGAAGTATAAGGCTCTGATATGTGCATGTGTGCATATTTGTCTGTGTACATATATGTTGTGAATGTGTGTGTGTATAAATGCATTCTGTTTGTTTGTTTCCAGAAATGACCAGGTAGAGCATATTCCAGAGATCTAGAGGGAAGGAGAGAACGTCTAAGACGTGCCCAGGTAAGTGATCTAGTCTTTGCTCTCTCTCCCCTCTCCACTGTTTTCTCCTGCCCTTCTTGTTCTTATGCCCACACCCTCTCTCCAGAAGACTCAGAGCTGCTATCATATTTCTGTGGCAGCTCCCAGAGCTTCTAAGCTGAGCTGTCAATCAAATTTCCCTTCTCCTTCAAAGAGCGTGGTGGAATCTGTCAGTGTAATGGGAGGGGGTGGGAGGTGGGAAGAGCAACCGGGTGTCAAATGTGAATGTGTAGGAAAATCTGCGTGCATAGAGAGCGGGTCCCCACGGGCTGCAGGAGGGCCTCCTATCCATGCCTGAGCACAGTGGGTTTCTGCCTCGCCCAGGTTCCTGCAAACATCACTCACTCCTTGATTCAGCTCTGTGACTGTGCGTCTGCATATCTGTTTTCTCACTGGGTAGCGAGCTCAAGGCCAGCATTGATTATTTTTCCCCAGGTCCTAGCACAGTGCCTGGACTATAGTAGACAGTAAACACTTGCTTTATGAATGAATGAATACTATGTATGTCCTGTTGGTAAACAAGTGAGTTTTCTACAACACCACATGATCCTGTCACTCCCCCCTTATGGTGTGGCATGGATAAGGATATGCTGCACCCCCTAAATGAATTGACAGGCTTGTTTGTGGGTGTCAGTGTGTTGGCGTTGATTGCCCTCTCTTCTGTGGGATAACCACACTGAAGCTTTGCCTCCTGGCTCCCGGAATCTATGAAGTTACAGGCAATGCAGTCTGGAGGGTCCTCATTCCCCCAAAATAAAGAATCTGCCTTGAAGTTTGCAGTAGTTTTAAAATTGGGGATGTTAGAATAGGGTCGAGGTGGGAGGGTAAGTCATTCTTCCACCAGCTACGTGCACTTGAGCAACATCACTGCTATTTTCAGTACCTTTAAAGTGAGAACAGAACCCATCTCAAAGCGTTGGCACACGGGAAGTGCTAAGAAAATTGCTGAGGATACAATAGGCACTCAATAACTGTTAGCAGTTATTAAGCTACATCAAATTGGGAGTGAGCAGCTATGTTGGAATAGATGACAGGGAGGGGATGGAGAGTGAGACTCGCTGGTGGGCTTCATCTTCCTGATTCTGTGACACACGTGTCAGTCGTCAGGCACCACTGAGAGTCATCTTGGGCACTGAGAGTGGGGGCGGGGTACGCTGAAGCACAGCGTTCTTTTCCAGGCCTGTAATCACAGCACATGAGGGCTCTCAACTAGGTCAGCAAGCGAGAATGTTTGGTGCTCCCTCTGTTTTTCGGATCTTAGCAAAGTTCTGGAGATAGAATGATTTTCATATTGATCTCTCTGCACATTGACTGAACCCCTACTGTCTGCCAGGGGATACGAAGGTGAATTAGACACAGTTCCTGCCCCCTGAGGAGTTCCCAACCTACTTGCAGAAACAAGGTAAAAACTCAAAAAAAAGTTCAAGTTTGATCCAAGAGTTGAATTAACAGCTCAAAACATCCTAACATGGTGCAGGGCCTGATATTTGCCTAGTGAGTGGTTATAAGGCCTCCCCCCCAGCGCAAGGGAGGCAGGGGGAGAAGCTGGGGAGAGGAGATGCCCTAGACAAAGAGGTCTGAGATGCAATCTGGACCCAAGGATGGGGGGATTCTTGGGAGAGCAGTGAGGCGAAGGCAGCTGTGTCCTGGGGACAGCGAGTGGGCCAGTCCGGATGGACAGGAGGGCTCGTGCAGTGGGAGAGCAGCCTTCTTGGACAGGCCAGAGCCCTGCTGTGAAGACCTGTGCTGCTACCCAGGGAGTTTGGAATATACTGGAAACCTCAAGTAGCTTTCGAGCAGGGAAGTGACACAATGAATATGGCGTTCCCAGAACTGCCATTTAAATCCCTCCTGAGTGTTCACACTTTCACTGAGGATATGAAACCCACACCTGAAACACATGGGGTGTACTTGACTGGGGGCTCTTCCTGCACCCCCAGGGCCACCAGGAGCTGGTTGCTGCTCACTGAACCCAAAGTCCTGTTTTCTCAGGGGCTGTTTTCTGAAATCTGTGGCTGAGAAATCATAGCTTCATTTGGTCCCACATCAGTGCGGAGTGAGGAGCAAGACTAACTCACCCCGTTTACACATTAAGTTAGCAGTGGATCTGGGGCAGAGCTGAGCTCACACCCTACCCAAGTCCAGGGCACCCGCCCCTACGTCACAGCTGCCTGGAGGAGGGCCTGGCCCTGAATGTGGACACAGAAAGCTGATATGAGCCTAAGTCTGCCTTTTACGTAGTCAGAATAGAAGTCATTTTCCCAATATTTGTCTTCAAATTGGCGGACAGGCATTTGGGAAATGACTCAGAGAAGAAATGATGCTTCAAGGCACCTAAGAAAAGGTTGGCTTCAACCCCTCCCCACCCCCACAAGGCTGATGTTTGGCCACGAGCCTCACTGTGGGATGGGTGGGTGGTCAGCAGGAGCCGAGCAGACCACTGGCCATGTTGAGCAGACCCCTGTCAGGCAGGCCTGATGGCAGGTGGGGGGGGGGAGGTTATTGCCTGGAGCAAATGGTTGCCATGGACACAGCTAACTCAGCCCCGGGGACCCCCTGGTTAAGGCACAGGAAAAAGCTCATCTCAACCCCTTCGTGGCCCTTTGTGAGCCAGGTCTGGAGACCATCCAAGAAACTAAATAAGTAGGAAAGCTGGAGACAGCAACCCAATATGGCAATCAGCCCACATTGGCCAGGCAAGATGGATTTCCAACTTCAGGGAAATTGGCAAGAAGAGCAGAGGGAACGGTTCCATTTTTCTTTCTCATTCTGGGTCTCTTTCCAGTGAGCCGAAAAGTCTATTTTGCAAAATATATGGGCCCAGAAAGAACCCAAACCCAAAGAGAGTTTTTGCCATTTGATGTATCGTCCCCTTTATTTAAAATGATGAAAGAGAGAAAATGTTTTTCAAAGTGACATCATTTATCTTATGATAATCAATGAAACCCTCGTAAACTAATATATTAAAGAAAAATATTTAAGCTCAAAACAAGCAAAACAACAAGAGGGGTCTTCGAAATAACCGCAAGGCTCTGAGGGGGTGACATGATGGCCCACTTGTTTTCTCCTTTTCCTGGTCAGTTGTGTTTGGTTATTTTAATTTTCTTGACCCTAGTTCCTGCCTGCCAGGGTGTCTGAGCGCTAATAAACCTCGGGGCTACCGGCTTTTACCCTGCTTGCACTTTAATAAATATAACAAGACCCACTTGACACCCTGATACCTGCTACTGACCTTGGTTATTGCTGTGGATGAGGGTGGCAAAGCCTCTGCCCACTGCTTGTCCTGGGAAGCCAGCCGAGCAGGTTTGATTTTCCTGGAAATCCTTGGCCAGCAGAATATGGGGCCTTGGGCAAAAGCAGGTTCATCCTTTCCCTTCATTGCTATGCAAGGCACATGCTGTTTATTCATGCTCTCCCCATTTCCCGGCAGAGAGGAGGTGTTTGGAATGAAACTCTCCCTCCCCTCTCCCACCTGCCTGCCCCCCTCCCGCGTGTGGGGGAGGCAGCCCAGGAGTCTGTCAAGAGAATCTCTTCTAAGTGTTTTTCCATTTTCAATAGTTTCTGACCCAATTTAGCATGCACATGCCCCAAATGCAACGAAAATGCTGCAACGCAGTGGGTTTGCCTTCCCATTCGGGCAGTTACGGGATTTAGAGAGAAATCTACCTTCTCTGAGGGCTGAGGGAGGGAAGCTGGAAGCTGCCTTGTGTTCCATTCGGAATAAGAAGGCTACAAGGCAGATATAGCCTTAGGAGAGAGTCGATATCTTTCTGATCGTGACCTGAGGAGACGACTGCTGGGGCTTTCTTCCACCTAGTATCTTACTTCCCAAATATCTCCGTGCCTGAGGTTTTACCATAGGTGTTTTATGCATATACTTGCCTGTGGCTCATTTCCTTTCTTTCTTTTATTCTTTCTTTTTTTCAAAATATATTTATTGGGGTCCCCATTCTTAAGCAACCCCTAGACATCTTCTTGGAAGATGCAGTCCCTCTGGAGGGCAACCCGTTGGGTCAGTGGAACCTGAGGGAGGATGACTGTTCTAGGATGAGACCTGGAACAGTAGGACTTCCTCCTTGGGCCCTTCCTTGGACCCTCAGGGTGTTGGAGGCTCCTGGGGCACAGTGGAAACTTCTGCTAGCTTCTGTTTTAATAGTACTCTAACCACGTTGCAGGCACCGCGCTTAACCCTTTGCTTGCATTAACTCATTTATCCTTTAGACTATAAGTTGCACGATAGCAGGAATTTGCCACAGTTTTGCCAGTACTAGAATATAGCCCCTAGGACACAGTAGGTGCTCAAAGGTATCTGTTAAATGAATCAATGATTCCTCCCAACAATCTTATGTTGTTCACCATCATCATCTTCATTTTAAAGAGAAGCCGGCTGCACTTCAGAAAGATTAAGTAATGCTCATCCAAAGTCTCCCAGCATTTTTGTCGTAAAGCTGAGATTTGAACTCAGATCTATGTGGCCCCAAAGTAGTGTTCAGAACTGCTACCCAGAGTGACTGAATAGTAGACAACTCATGGGAAACCTCAGGGGTGGGAGTGGGGTAGGTAAGACCCAGGAGGCCGCCACTGTTCCATCTCACCAAGTCCATGCCAAGAGAATCACGACAAACCTGGTCCGTACCATTCCTCCTGCGCCGGACCCAGGCTCACTTATTGGTCAGAAGTAGATTTAACCTGGCGCTAGAGTCAACATTGAAGTTCTAACCCCAAATGCTCGTCCTGTGGTGATCCACAGACTGATGTGCTACAGCTAACCCAACCCCAATGACAATGATTCAATCACAAATGGGAACCAGTGGAATTGCCAGGGAAATATTGTCGTCTTCTGTCTTTTAAAAGAAGAAACATGGTACATGTTTTGGGAGCAAACATGGTTTCTTAGCCCTTAAAGAGAAAATGGGAACAAGGATAGCAAAAAGAACTTCCCCCAGAGTCCCCACAGGGAAGCCTTCGTAACTGAGTGCTTCTGTTGTATTAATTTATTCTCTAGTTTGTCAGCAGGAACTGGCTCTTACCTTCAGTACACAAATACCTCCCTGACAGCTCTAGTTACAGTGCGGAGCTCATAGTGGAGGATTAACACGCAGGTATTAATATGGCAACTCATTTAATTTTAAAAATAGCCTGTGGGTCCAAAAAAGAAGAAAAACAAACCCAAATGTTTCAACAAAATAGAAGCTCTTTGAAGACCAGATTGGTGTCTTATTCATCTTTGTCTCATTAAATCTAGTACGAGAACTAGGACATGGCAGGTGTTCTGTAACCTGAGCTGAATGAATGAATGAATTCTAGGAACCGATGTTGCTTTCAAGCACTGATGATTGTGGTGGCGATGGTGAGGATGGAGTGTGCAGGAGAGGAGGCCATGCTAGAAAAAGATTCGTCTCTTGGGGCTGGGTTTAATCCAAACCATCATTTTCTCATGCTTTGCTGTCCCTGAGGGATACTGAAAGGCATCATTCAGCCCACACTCCTCTCAGTTCCAGGTAGGAACTGGGGGAATCTGTCTTGTTGGAAAAAGCTCGGCTTCTGCTTAGTCTGGCTGATTCTCACCCTGATAGCTCCAAATATTGTCAGATCCTCCAACTTTTAGAAGAGAATCTTAGAATCTGTGTTTGAGGTTTTTTTTTTTTTTTTTTTTTTTTTGTGAAATATCCCAGTTTTTATATTTTGACAATTGTAGTAGAGACTGCTAATTGTCCCTAAAAATATTTTCTCCCCCTTCCAGCATGAAATAATTGTTAGCTGGGCAACAAGGCCACTGAGAATAAAGACTACATTTCCCAGTCTTCCTTGCAATTGCGGGTGCCACGTGACTAAACTGTGGCCAATAAAATGAAAAGTGGAAATAATGTGTGCACATCCTCTAGTCTTAAGACCGGGCCCTAAAAGGAGAGGTGTGGCTTCCCTCATTCTTATGGGCAGATACACAGACATGCTGTTGACCATTCTGGAGTCTATGGAGAGAGTAAACACGCTGGGAATGGCAGGCCAACAGGACACCAGCACTGGGCCCCTGATGCCTTGCAGGACAGAAGAGAAGAATTCTTATTTGGGGTTTGTTACTTAGGGGTGATTTTGCAACTAATTAACCTAGTAACTCCTGGGAGTTACCAGGGAGGCCCCTGGGATGAGTAGCTGGTGCCGGGGCTGGTGTCTTCGACCTCACTAATGGCAGGGCCTAGGCGGAGGAGAGGGCGGTTCTCCTCAGTCTGGGGCCCTGTCCCACGTAGGGACTTGGTCAGCGCAGCCTCCCTAAGCTTCCCTAGTACCTGTTGCCCCCACCCCAGCCCCCACTATGCTGCAAAATGGGAAACGCTGTACCCAGCCAGCGACAGCCCTTTGTTCCACACTAACGAAGCATGTTCTACCGGGAGCTGGGCTTCCACTTCGATTTTCAGGACCTACAAATAACGCTCTACAGCACATTGTTCGCTAGAAATTACCCAGAGCTCAGCTCTTCCGCGCTGATTCTGCCTTACGGAAAGAAGCCGCAGCAACAATCGATGGGTTTTCCATGGTCTTTGACTGTCCACTAGCTCTTATTTTACTGGTTTTATTTTGCTTATGCAGTCCCAGCTGTGATTATCAATACGTGCATTCAAACCGCTCCTGGCTCCGATTGTAGCAACAATACGATTGGGGGTGGGGGGGGGGGGAGGGCGATCCACCACTCTCTGGCAAGGTTATAATCTCTGGATTGAGGGAGGGTAGGTGAGGGAGCAGAGAGGTGGGGGCAGGGGGAGATCGAGCTCCCGGAGAAGGGAGGAGGGGAGAGGAGGGAGGAGAGAAAGCAGAAAGGCCAGGAAGACTCAGCGCCAGCTACACAGCCAGCCACTCCATTTCTTCGCTCCAAGCGAACTTGAGTCCTTGCACATCTGTCTCTGAGCTCAGGCTCCACATTCACAGAACAAACGCTCTCTCTCCAGCTGTTCCCTGCCACCCCTTAAATCCTTTAAATACAGTCAGATAAAACCAGCAGGTTGCGGGATGAATTAACATGTTCAGGCAATTACGGAGGCTTTATGATAATTCAAGTACAAGGGGCTTAAGTGCTGGGTCTGCAGGAAAGAGAATGAACTTCTGAAATCCTCACACTGTTTTTAAAAGTCTTAAAATAAAAAGGAAATATTTTCTAGGTGGGGTGGAGATAGAGGTGGACACTGTGCCTCCAACTGATTTGCAATTCCAAGGTGGTCTGAAATTTCATTTCAAATCTTCAATCAAATCCATGTTTCTTTAGCAAGCACTTCCACATTTAAATGATACAAATGTTCTCATTTATCCCTCTTATAACTTACCTAAGCGAAGGTTTAGATTTATGATTCTCTTGCATATTCAAATTTGGTCAGTAGATTGTCTATGACACTAGGTAGGCCTCAAAATACCTTGGGGTGTGTGGGTGAGTGATGTATGCGTGCACATTGCTGGGAGAAGTTGTAATTAAGAGTCAGACAAGTCCACGGGAGACATGCAGAATTCAATCAGTTCTTAAATTAATATCCATACAAGTTGGATAGTCCTAACAGAGAGGAAGAATAAAAAATAAATTAGAATGGAATGGAGTGGCAAATAGATTATTGAACCCCGTCAAGTATTTGGCTACCTGAGGACATGTTGTAGACACCGTATGACTTAAAAATTAGCTAAAATCATAACCCAGAGTAGGTGGGTGGGGCAGTGAGGACCAGGGCTATACGACCTTCCCACTCTTTGGATTTTGAAAATCATGACATAGTGATTGTAAAAGTGGCTTTGGCCTGAATGTGGGCTGGGGTTACAGACAAGGGTCTGGTCAGATTGTGCTTAACACCCCTGGTCATTTAAGAAATCTCAGCTGGTGAGAGAAAAACAAACCTGGGAAGCTAAGCCCCAAATTTGTTCAGGATGACAAAATTGTTTCCTTACAGTGCAAACATGTTTTGATCCCAGAACTTTTTAAAATCAAAAATATAATTGTTTAAAAGAATCAAACCAATAATACTGGTATTTTTGTATTAGGGAATTCTGTGCATTTTTGGTGTCTTAAGTTTCTTTTCTTTTTTTTTTTTTTTTTGAGACAGAGTCTCACTTTGTTGCCCGGGCTAGAGTGAGTGCCATGGCGTCAGCCTAGCTCACAGCAACCTCAAACTCCTGGGCTCAAGCGATCCTACTGCCTCAGCCTCCCGAGTAGCTGGGACTACAGGCACGCGCCACCATGCCCGGCTAATTTTTTCTATATATATTTTAGTTGGCCAGATAATTTCTTTCTATTTTTAGTAGAGACGGGGTCTCACTCTTGCTCAGGCTGGTCTCGAACTCCTGACCTTGAGCGATCCACCCGCCTTGGCCTCCCAGAGTGCTAGGATTACAGGCGTGAGCCACCGTGCTGGGTCTTAAGTTTCTAAAGTTTAAGAGAACTTGCCCTCTGTAGTACCAGTTCAGTCTTGTAACACTAGTTTAAAATGTCAACTGAGTGACTGTAAGATTTTAAGTGAAAATCTTACAGAATTAACATACAGTGTTAGAACACTTAGGAGACTTTAGGGTTTACTATATTCATAAGTTTAGTGAATCTAAGTATTTGGGAGGATTTTATCTATCAGTCAAACAAGCGCTTAAAAAGGAAACAGAACATTTTAAATTTATAACTACAGTTTAAAATGTTTAAAGGAGTTTAATTAACCAAGTTTATAAATGGAGTCAACCCTGAATCAAACTCTCCTTTAAAATGCTTGTTAAAATTTGTTAGACTTAGGCATGAAATAATGAGATATATAAGCTAAATGTAAAAGCTTAAGTAGGTTTAAATTTGACTCTTTTGGAGAAACAGTAGAATATAGTGTTTAAGAAATTGGTTGCTGAAGCCAAACTTCCAGGGTTAAAACCTAGTGTTGCTGTTTAATTGCTGCATGATCCTGTATGTAACATATCTGAGTGTGCCTCAGCATCCTCGCCTGTCAAAGGAGAGTGCTGACATTAACAGAATATTAGCAGAGCACTAAATTTGTGAATAGATGTCACCTCTTAGAATAGTTCCTGCCATATAGAACTCATTAAATGTTAGCATTTATTACTAAAAAAATTGAAAATCTTTATTTCTAAAACCAAACCTCAAAAAGTCTTTTCTGCATACAAAAGCCTATTCATGAGAACATCAAAGACCTCGCAGTGACATGCATGTCTATTTAAGGTGCTTCTGACATAGCTCAAAGAAGTGCCTTGAAAAGTGAAAAATGCAGTCAGTTCGGCTGTTTTTCTCTTTAGTTCTTAGCATGTGGCACTAATATTGCCTCGCTTCTCTGGGCTGGGCAAATGTCACAAGTGCCTGTGCAGGTGGCACCACCTCCAGGTGTGGCCCCAGGCTTCTGCCTTGATTTCAGTGGCATCTCTACCCTAGGCCAGTGAGCCTCAGGCATCACCTGTGTGAGGCCCTTTGCCAGCAGCAAAACATTTTGTTTGCACTTCATTAGAGAGAGGTCATGCTTGACATCTAATGATTCAGAAATTATGCAATGACCCAAAGTAATTGCCTTCAGTAATACTAAATATTACTAGACTAGATCATTCAAACTAAATCTCTCACTCAGAACTAGAAAAGCTGGACATAACCTAAAATATTTCAGTTTGCACAGAGCATGGAAGAGTCATGATGCCAAGAACCAGCAGCAGGAAGAAGCCTAGAGAGATGAGCCTGACGCCGAGGCGTCTAGGTTAAGTAAGTTGCCCCAAATCACCTAGCTACTAGGTAGATGTGCTAGAGGTGAAATCCAGGCAGTCTTGCCCCAGAATGTGTCCAGTTAGCCAGCTATGTATATATTCATTCTGTCTTTTGATTGTGCATTTGCTCTTAGGATTTTGAGGACCCTTGCAATAACCCTGTAGTGCCTAGGCCCAATATTTTAGACCAATCTTTTATGTCTTTACCTAAACCGGCATGTAAAAGCAATTCCATCCTGAGCTCCAGTACTGAGCTTCAAATTTTGTCAAGTGTATTAGTCAATGTTTTCCAGAGAAACAGAACCCATAGTATATAGTGAGAGAGATAAGAAGAGATTTATTCAGAATGCAAACACAGCTGCCTCGTAGCACCTAATGCAACTCCAGAACAAGCCCTTCCAATTGCTGAATTCGACCAGAGTACAATAGGGAGTTAAACACCAACACATACGATTGAACAAGAATGGGATAGACAGTTAGATAATCTCCTGCAACTCCACATTCTTTACCAATGCGCCATTCCAGTTCCGTCTGAGCTTCAGTTAGTTCCTGCCTCCTTCCATCCCTGCCCCTAATCATACACACACTCACTCACTATGATTTTTTGCATTTTATAGGCAATCAATGAATCTAATGTATTTAGAATCACAGTGTTTTAAAGCTAGAAGAGAGATTGGGTATCACCTTAGTCAAACTCTCCCATTTTACAAATGATGGAACTGAGGCCCAGAAATCACTGGCAACTTGGCCAGGGTCAAATTTGAGTAACGTACTCCTAGGCCTCATAGGAGACCTTAAAGTCCCATGCTCCAGGGTTCTTCTCAGTCTATCATATTGCATTGTTAATGCAAGAACACAATGAACAGGGTTTTCTTTTGGAGCGATGAGAATGCTTTGGTCTAGATGTGGTAGTTGCAGAACAATGTGAATGTACTAAATGCTACTGAGCTGTATACTTTAGAATAGTTAAATTTATGTTAGCGAATTTCACCTCAATGAGAAATTGTTTTAAAAAAAGAATACAATGAGAATTAATTATGTGCATGCTCATTATTAATTATACAAGAATAAGTCCACTGGAACAGCGTTAACCCCTAAGGCCAACGTTATTAATTCAGTTCCCCCATATGATGGTGGTCTGCTGTACAACTCAGGGCAAATGAGGCTCTATGTGTTGGCTTTCATCTCTTTAGTTTTAAGACGGGCACTGTTGTTTCCACGGTACTGTGATGTCAGGGAATTATATTTAAGCCATCCTTAACTCCTCCAGCCCACATCGATCTTTCCTTTCTCTGAAACTCCAGCACTTATAACCTAAACTAGATATTTTAGAACTTAATTATGTTCTATCTTGTGCTGTTCTTTAATTGTTTGATGTAGGATAATCTTGACTTACAGTAAGACGATAAGAACTTTGAAGTTTAGAGACTCTGCCTTAAATTCATTTATTAATGCATTCATTCATGAATACTTCTAAAAAACACTTTTAACCACCTATTATGTGCTAAGTGCTGGGGACACAAATGGAGAGTAAGATGCATTACTGATGACAAGTTCAGTGTGTGTGTAATGTCCTCAGTGCCTGGTGGGGCACAGGGCACATGGTACTCCAGCATCTAGCCTTGCAGTTGAGAGACTTCATCTCACTCCATGTTCCCTTTCCTTGGGGTCCCTATTTCAGGTCCCAGGGAGAACATCCATTGTTCTTCTCAATTGTTTTTTCTGTGGCCCTCCTCGTCTCTGTTTCCACTGGTGCTCCCTGGGGCATCTCTTGCCGGGGCTGGGCAGGAGGTTTCAACCAGATCTCCCTGCCCATCCAGCCGCTGCTACCTGCCTTGCCTTACCACAGCCAGAAAGATCTTTCTCAAATACAAATCTGAGTCCATCACTCCCCTATTTTAAAACTTTCCACTAGCCTCCCAGTGTCCTTAGGAGAGGTGAAGCTCAACCCTCAGCCAGGCTTACAATACCCTTTGCATTTGCACCATCAGGAATTCTGCAGCCTCAGTTCACCCCATTTTCCCATGATTCACTGCGCAAGCACCAGCCGTGCTACACTTCCTGCAGTTCTTCTTCCTGAGCCCAGCCCTCTCTCGCCTCCCATCCTTTGCACGTGTTCTTCCTTCTTCTTGCAGATCTCTCTTCCCTCCCCTCTGCCTGCTGACTCCAGCTCCTGCTCTAGGTTTTAGCCTGGACATCGCTTCTTGCTCACGGACCTCCTTCCAGCAGGAGCTCTGCAGCACATCTGCAGCTCTGGCTTCCAACGCCCGTATCCTGATCACATGGCATTAGGGTGTTCTGTTTCCTTGTCTGCATCTCCTTTCATCTTCTATGCTAATTGTTCCATGAGAGCAAGGACTAGGTCAGCTTTTTTGCAGCTGTCATCTCAGAGCCTGACATACAATAGATGCCCAGTTGATATCTGTGGAAGTAATTGAATTGGGTTATATTAAAGATATGATCGCCCTAAAGAAAAAAAGTGCCACTTGGATGGCTACCCATCCCTCAACAAATAGGAACCATCTTCTCCCCAGATGAGTGAGTTAGAGAGATCAGCTCCTTGAGTTTCCGTACTCACACTAGAAAGGAAAAAGGACTCACACCAGAAAGGGACACCAAAAAGTATCCCTTTAGCATGCCAGGGACACTTGGCCCTAAATGTGACAACCTGAAGCAAACCTGGAAGTGCACAGTAAAAAGCCTGAAGACCAGTGGGAGCAATGGCAGGGTTAGTGGGGACAGGAGAGCTGTGTGCAAATATTTAAAGTTTGCACTGAAGAGAGTTCAGCTTGGGGCCTTCTGAACCACAGTAAGCTTTGGGCACCCGGGAGGGGCCTCCTACAATGCTGCCTCCATTCTGGAGCTCTGTATCCATTGGCTGCAAGTGCTGCCACTCTCCTCCTGCCACATCAGGGACAGGGAGCAGGGGTCTCTGCAGGTTTCAACTCCAGCAACATCTGACCATCTGACTGGCATCAGGGCCCTCAGGCCAGCTGCATTCACGTGACAGGTGACCAGCCATGTGGTATGGTTTAGCACCACCAGCAAGCACAGGTCCTAAAAGTGTCCCCTCATGTCCCAAAACTCCATCCCATGCCCTTTGTTGGAGCTTCCTCCCTTCATCTCAAGGCTTGGATCAAAGTGAAAATGCTGATTTCCTCCTGGACAGTTGCCTGGCGGGGGGCAAGAGAGAAATCCAAGATCAACTCCAGGAGGGTGTGGTGGTCACCACGGGAAAAGGCTGGGAGCCTTTGCTAGGGCCAGGGAGGAGCGAAGAGAGGACAGCACCCAGATTAGGGTGGGGGTACTTAAGGAGCAAGGTCCAGTCCTGACCACTCACAGGTGCCTCTGTTGAACTTGGTGACATTTGGTCCAGGTTCCATCCTGTCCTCAGGTAATTATGGAACCCCCCCTCCCCCTAAATTCTCTCCCATGGTTAGTATATTACGGAATGCCGTACACCAAGGTGGAGGATTTTCCCATGGGTGGATAGGTAGGTGTCCCCCGGCTGTAAGGCATGATATAAAATTCTGAAGTAGGAGCAAAAGAGACAGGCTCAGAGTGCAGGGACACCTCTCACAGTACAGCCCCTGGGGCGAAAGAACGAGGTCACAGGACCCACTCCTGGCAGGGAGAAGGTTGAGTTTCTTCCTGATGAGAATGTGTACTTTGCCCATGTCGGAGGAAAGCCCGGCAGACATTCCCTTGGTGCCAGCCGGTCCTTGCTAGGAGGAAGATGAGTCATTGCTCATTTCGACCCAGATCAGAGGCAGAGCTGGCTGAGTCCCAGCCCCTCCCAGCTCCCAGAAGGAGCCCTGCACACATTCTCCCCGTCTAACCCCATCACCTATTGCATGTTTTTAAGTCATGCTTGCTCATTCCCGTTCTTTCCTATTCCAAATTATTTCCGCCTCCTATTTCTCTGTTTTCAGGCTCAGAGTCAGGGGTTTGTCACCAGGGGACTGTCAGCAGAGAGTGTGGCCACAGCGAATAGCAAATTTACTTAGGGATGTCCCCACCCCTCAGCAGTGAGATAAAGAGCAGCCCTAAGCCTTCTCCTGCTGCTTCCCCACCTCCCTGACTAGTAAATTGCTCAGACAGGAGATCAATGGGTGGAGAGAAATTTTATCTCTCTTCCTTCCTCCGTGGGGTGTCTTTGCTGCCCTCCCCGCTGTAAAGTGACCCAGGAACCGGCTCCAGTGGGTGGTGGGTGTGAGAGAAGGAATTCTCAGCAGGGGCCAAAATGAGTTTCCTTTCACCTTTGCCAGCGTGGTACTGAGCGACATCACGATATGTCATTTTACATCGTGTCAAAAATCAATCGGCCACCTGGGCGGTGGGCAGGTGCAGAGACCCACGGAAACAGAGACGATGCCTTGGCAAGCTTGGGGGGAATGAAAGCCCCACTCGGCCCTGCCAGGGGCCAGGTCTTCTTGCTTTAAATCTCCCTTATCATGGCCCCACAACGCAGGAAGACATGCTTATCTGCTTGCTGTTTGCCTCCCCCACCAAGCGGTAAACTGCGTGAGGATAGAGGCTGCGACCAAATGAATGAATGAGATAGCAGGGAGGAGAGGTGTAGGCTATGAGATCCAGTTGTTTCTGTTGTACAAAACAGAAATAATTGTTTTAAATTTAAATATGCTTGTAAGGCACCTGAAATGCTTACCATAAGGAATAGAGTGATATCTATGCAAACCATACACCATCAAGTCCATTAATAATTCAGTATGTCTTGAGATGATTTGTCTGTGCATTGGAAATTTGGATTAACTGCCTTTGTGCCCAAACTGACTGAAATGGCTTTGCATTTTTATCATATATAGATGCTGCTTCTGGGTGAAGTAGATACATCTTGGATAGGACTGTTTATTCTCATAGATAAACTCCTGATCTCACTCGTTTAGAGAAAAACCAATGGAGTCAGTTCTACCCTGCTCCGGAAAAGTCCTGCCACAGCAGAGATCTGGGAATGCCAGGTGGGTAGGCATAAGGTCTGGTGCTGACTCCGATTGGCTCAGACCCTGCACACACGGACCAGCTAGCAACTACACAAGCCCTCAACACATGGCTGGTCTCCAAGACGGTCTGAGACTCAAACCTCAGCTCTTCCAGGGCCCTGCGCATTCACCATGCCATCTGCTCTTCCTTTCCGGGCTGACCCAAGGCTTGGAGATCGGGCCTTGCTCCCATGAATCATGTTCAGAAGTAGACACATCACTTTTTTTGTGATTGTTCAGCTTTTTGCACAGAACATTTTGGCAGATTCATGGTTCTCCTTATCTTCTATATTCCTGCTTAAGAAAGGAACATCAAAGCTGTCACATGGCCACTGAGGAAGTAAGAGCCCTAGTGGACTCCTTTTCTTCCTGTCTGATCTGTGGCCTTGACCTCCTGCCACGCCCTTCCACCCTCAGCTCTCCTGGGGATGAGCAATGGTGGCCAGGCACTCACAGGGGGTCACCTGGATAAAACCCAAAGGGTTCACTTGCTCCTTGTGGCCAGCCACGGAGCCTACACTCTCATCATTTTGAGATCCATCCCTCCATGACTGATAGGGTTCTGGGTCTCTAGCATGGCTCTGTCATATCTTCCAGGGACCAGATCAGCCAGCTGCCTTCCAAAGGCACAGCCCACTGAGGAGGAAGTTTAGGAAGAAGAGGGTCATAAGAAAGAGGCTTGTCAGGAAGACCAGACTTGTACGGGAAAAAAGACAACAGATATTGCAAGGAAGAATGGAAGAGTAGCCACAAGAGTGCCCTCCTCCTTCAGAGAGGGCCACAGCATGCCTGGGGACAGGCCACCTGACCCCCAGAAGTTGACACTCCCTGGATCAGTTGGAGGATTTCAAGTTCAAGGGATTATTTATTATACAAACAACCAAGCAGCCCCTGCTGCCTGGACCATCCAACCTCCTGTCCACCTCCCATCAGGGTACTGTTCCCAAGCTCACCCCAAGATGACACAGACACAACTTTTAAATGCCACGTGTTACATCCCCTTCCGGTGCAGCTCAAGTTCCCCTTAGCT
This sequence comes from Eulemur rufifrons, assembly GCF_041146395.1. Classification (NCBI taxonomy): domain Eukaryota; kingdom Metazoa; phylum Chordata; class Mammalia; order Primates; family Lemuridae; genus Eulemur; species Eulemur rufifrons. The sequence continues at coordinate 14,541,235 of NC_090987.1, forward strand.
TCTTTGCCCTGAGATTTATTATTCTACAGCGATGGCGTTGAATCGCATTCGAAATCAATTAGCACAGGTGCTCAAAGATGAATGCTTAGGCTCTGAAGAAAGGTGATGAAAACATACCATTTAAATAGAAATCAATTTTCCTTTCATGTATTTCTTCCTTGCTGCTGCCCCAAATTAATAGTTTTTAGATATTTTTGTGTAAAGGGGAGACTTCTTTCACATAAACCATTTCCACACTGTCTCCTCTTGCCTCTTTGGCTTGTGTCATAAGGCTTAATGCCCGGCTTGTAATATTACCGCATAACTATCTCCACGGCGATATTTTATGCCATGGTCATTAGAATAAGCCGAGCAGCATCAGAAGCATGGGGCAAACGCCTTTGGACTTCTTGTGTGTTCTGTCAACAGCAATTAGATTGTCTGAGAGGTAGCCACTCGGATCCTGCAATATCAAAGCCTTGGTCTTCATCAGAAACTCTGAGTGGGACAATTAGTTCTCAATGAAGAGAGGCTGCCACAAAAAGGAAGCAAAGGAAATGTCACGCAGGGGAATCAGAACCTTTTCAATGTGAGTATCAGAGATGTTACAGAAGGAGAAATAGAAATAAGGAGAAAAGGGGCCCTGGAGTCAGAGGTGGAGAAATAGTTAAGTTGGAGATCAGTTAGCTCAGGAAGCCTCTCTAAATTCCTCCTTGCTCCTTTCCTACTTCTCGCCTCCCCAGGAGCTGGGGTACTTACTACATTCCAAGCACACTGCTAAGTATTTTATACATTTGGCTTCTCTTAACTTCTCACCAACCAGATAAGGAAGGTGCTGTGATCACATCCATTTTAGAGATGAGAAAATTGAGGCTCAGAGAAGTGAGGTAACTTTGCTCAAGATTGTGATGGTTATTTCTATGTGTCAGCTTGACTGGGCCATGGGGTGCCCAGATATTTGGTTAAACACTATTCTGGGTGTTTCTGGATGAGAGAAACATTTGAATCTGCATAGTGAGTAAACCAGGTTGCCCTCCCCATGGGGGTAGTCTTCGTCCAACGCACTGAAGGCCTGAAGAGAACAAAAGGCTGAGCAAGAGAGATTCATTCTCTGCCTGACGGTCTCCGGTCTCCGGGCACAGACATCAGTCTTCTCCCGAATTCAGACTCTGACCAGAACTTACAGCATCAGCCCTCCTGGTTCTCAGGCCTTTGGACTAAAGATCTTGGGACTTCTCAGCCGCCATAATTGCGGGAGCTGATTTCTTATAATAAATATGCACAGTGGTTCTATTTCTGTGGAGAATCCTGACTAATACAGAAGTCATACAATTTGAACCCAGAAAATATGCTTCTGGATGTATTCTTAAAAATGTCTGCATTTTGTTGAAGGCACAGACGTTAGAATTTCCATAGAGTTCTAAGGGGACTGGGACATTTCCAGGTCACCTCTAAGAAGCCCCAGGTCCTGAAAGCTGCTTAGAAAACATCTCAGAGTGCACAGAGTTTCAGGGGAAGTTTTGTGCACTCAAAGTGTCCAGGCAGGGAGAAGACGACCGTGCGGAGGGGTTAGGGCAGCGGCCCGTGGACACTTGCAGTTGGTCTCTGCTGCCCCCACACAAGGCTGACGTGGCTCCCACTCCTTTCAGCTGCACAGAGAAAATATTGGACTTTTAAAGCAGAGGCCTCGCCTTCTCGGGGGAGTATCTGGACCCCCAGACGGTTGCATCGGGTCTCCTTGTGAGTGTCAACAACACTGTCCCACCGGGTGGTCACCCTTCAAGACCCGAGATGCAGCTCATATTTGCTTCCAGCTCTTTGCCTTTAGTTGTAGACAAATTGTGACCTGGCTGAGGAGGAGACAGCTGCCTGCCTGGCCGGAGCGCTCCAGTCTCTGGATGCTGGGGAGGTATCTGACCAACACCCACTCGATTAAACTCCCCCAAGGCTGGGAGGCTGGATAAACCCCGTCACGTTCCCTTGCTATTTCAGCATCCACGGTGGAGAAGAGTCCATTACAAGGCAGGTCTGAATGTTCACTCTTTGCTGAGCTTCAATTCATATATTTTCTTTTGAAAAAGGGAAGAGGCATGTTAAAGTTTGGCTTTCTTCAAGTGTTTTAGACATCTTTTTATGCTAGATTTTTATACAGAGCTTTAAACTGTGTTCCTTTTGTTGTGCTTTCAGGAACACACAGTTCTCTCCTGCCAGCTCTTCCCGAAGCATATTGAATGGAGCATTTCTGTAATTTCACTGCAAAATGTAAATATTGTTCAGACCAGATATTGTATCATTCCAGATACGTCTGGCACTCATTTTCTCTCCTCATCCTCCCTCATTAAAGCATGTCATAAGATGAAGAGGTTGGCAGGAGTGGGGAGAAAAACATCCTGGTACCCAAAGGCAGCCTCTCTTCATTAAAAATATGTCAGCAGCCCCCCAAGGAGAGCCCAGGGAGGCATTAGCTGTGGCGCTAGGACTGTGAAATCACGCTGCAGAGGAACTCAAGGCTGTACCCATCCCTGAGTGGTTAAGATGGAGTCTACCCATCGGGCTAACCTTGCTCTTAACTTCTGGTGAAACTGACCAGTGTATTTGGGCCTGAAAGAACACCAAGACACCTGGACTTAACAAGGCTGAACCAATCCTGGATCCAACCAGCATACTACAGGGGTCCCACTAAAATGCTCTAAGAGCTGTTCTGTCGCTTTCTGGGTAGGCACAACCTAAAATCTAAGATCAAGACAGAAACTGTATGGCTAAAATTAAAAAGACCTACAATACCAACTGTTGGCAATGATGTAGAGCAAATGGACCACTCCTATATTAGTAGTGGGTATGGAAAATGGTACGGCCACTTTGGAAAACATTTTGGCAATTTTTTATGAAGTTAAATATGTTCTTACCATGCAACCACACAAATGATTCGACTCTTAGTATTTTCTCAAGAGAAATGGAAGTGCACGTTCACACACAGACTTGTACGTGAGAGGTACAGAATGGTTATTCATGATAGCCCCAAACTGGGGGCAGCCCACACATCCCTGACCAGGTGAATGTGTAAGCAAACTACGGCATGTTCACTCAATGGAATGCTCTTCAGCATTTTAGAGGAACAGACTACTGAAATATACTGATGGATGCATTTCAAAACATTATGCCGAATGAAAAAACCCAGACACAAGACTGTGTAATCACATTTATTAAACGCTAGAAAAGACAAATCTAATCTATAGTGACAGAAAGTGAATCAGCGGTTACCTGGGGCTGGAGTAGAGGGACGTGGCAATCGACTGGGAAAAGGCGTAGAAGACCTTTTGGGGCTGACGGAAATGTCCTCTATCTTGATTGCGGTGGCGATGGCATGGGTATATAAATTTGTCAAAACTCATCACTTAAGTACACTTAAGTGCATTTTACTGTGGATAAGTTATGTCTTAATAAAGTTTATTTTAAAAATACAGTCTGTGTCTCACGGTCCTGGGACCTGAATTACAGAATCACAGATGGAAAGAGACCCTTAAAGCTCTCTGGGGTCCTGCTTCTCATTTACCAGAGACCTAGGACCAGAGGGCTTGAGACGTGCCCATCCTCATTGGATTTCCTGACTCACAGCACAATCCTTTCTCCAATAGTTCCTTCTGGACACTCAGTCAGGAAGTAGAAATTAGATACCCTAAAATGCCAGCATGTTCCAGAAGGGAAGAAAAGCTTGACACCAAGAAGCTCAGCATGGAGACTTGAGTGTGGGCCTCTCTGCCTAACTGGAGTCACCTCTAGGTCTTCTCTTCCTCCCACCACTCCCCCACCCTGATCTCTCTTTCCACTACTCAAATCTTCCACATCCTCAAGACCCACCTCTTAGGTAAAGCTTCCTGGGATTACCCCAATAACTGCTCTGTTTTCTAAAACCCTTCAGTAGGTACACATATGACAAGCAGCTGCAGCAAAACATCTTGAGTTGCCATTTAATTCTTTCATTACTATTTTAACTTTCATGTTGCCATGTCCTGTCTCCCCAGCTTCACTGAAAGTTTCTGCACAGCCATGCCTGTGTATGCTGAATGATGGCATGTTCCCCACATCGGACACACAGTAGGTCCAAAGAACACTTCTTGAGTAAATGAAGTATTTTTTGAGGACAACACCCACACCCATTTGTTCTGGATGCTGAGGAAGATACAGGAGGAGGGGGATATCTAGTCCCTGGAGCTCAGGTACCAACTATCTAGAAGCAGGGAGGGCCTCAAAGGGAGAGGCAATGTTAAGCCATTAGGAGTGGATCTCAACCTTGGCTGCTGCACACAGAAATCACACTGGAAGTCCTAAAAAATACTGATACCTGGATTCATTTGTAGCTATTCTGATATAATTGTTCTGGAGAGCAGCCTATGCATTCAGAGATTTTTACATTTCCCCAGATGATTTGAATATATAGCCAAGGTGCAGAGCGAATGAAATAGAAGGTATAATCTGCCTTCTACACCCCACTCATTAGCAAAAATGAGACTGGGTCAGAGCCTTCAGCTACTGGGAGCTGTGATACCAGAAGGGGAGTCATCCTTGCCTCCCCAAGTTTCCAAAGAAAATTCGTGACATCCTCCTCCAGCACACTTGCCCTACCAGCTGCTCTATTGGCATTTCCAAGAAAATATCCAGAACTCCAGAATGTTCTTAAAGGCTTTGGCAGACATCAGTGGACAGGATTAGAATAAGACAGGAACTTTCTTTGGCAAAGAGGAAAACAGCTGACACTCACAGCCTTGGGCAACTCCTCCTTTAAGAGGAGCGTGGCACACAGTGCTTGTCCCAGAGGTAACTGTGCCCTTGAAGAGGGTGTTCCAGGTGATTTAAACCCTGTTGCTTCCACAGTATACAGCACTAATCATTTAGCCCTTATGGAAGGGTCCGGAAATCCAGTGGCCCAAACTGGGCCGAAGCCGTCTGACAAAGAAGCCGGAGAAATGTAGCTCCTCGCAATTCCAGAACTTCACGCAGAATAGAGGAGGGCTGGAAAAGGAATCCGCCCTCCACAGTCTCTACCTGGAAGGACGTTCTGTTCAGTATTTCTCTGGATGCGCCTCTTTCTCCTGCAGTTCCCCGGGGCTTGCAAGGCAGGAGTAGCTCCTAGCACTTCCTAGCACTTACCCTGCCCCAGACGCTGTGCACTGTACATGTATTATCTCATTTAATTCCCTTGCCTACCCAGGGAGGTGGATGCTGTTATTATCTCTATTATGCAGAGGAAGGAAGTGAGAGGTGAGGGCCCTGAGAGGTTAAGGAACACACCCAAGGCCACACAGCCAGTCGGTGATGGAGCCAGGACCGGACTCCAAGCCTGCTGGCTTCTCCCTTTCAGACGTGGAAGGAGTGTAGGTAAAACATCATCCAGCTGGTAATCTGACAGTCCTGCGTTTGCATCCAGGGTCTACTAGTTACTACCTTTGTAACAGATTTTGCTCAGATTGCATTTACTCATCTATAAAATGGGGCCATTTGGCAGAGGCAAGAGCGGGTGAAAGAGGCCACAGAGATCGAAGTGCTGTAACCCCCAGAATGCAACACAGTCCCAACCATTCTGTTCCTCACTTACCTTTCTGCACTTTTTGTTCCCTCTCAGAAGTGCTGTTGTGCATCTTTCTGTTTTCACCTTGCCACACGCAGCTCCCGTTCTCTCTCGCCCGGTGCACGCCAACGGACTCTGCCTGGTATCTGGGATATGTCACCATCAACCTGTGCAAGGTGGGAGGAAACGATGCAGGCTTTGTTGTGTCTGGTGCCTGAGCAGTAAACAATGCAGGCCAGGGGCTTCCTGCAGCATTTCTCAGAAGCACTGAATTTACTTCCAGCAGATTCTCTCTGGCTCCTTTCATTGAAAGAAGGGTTTGTCTTTCTCTCCTCCAGCCCTGGAAACCCACGTTCACAGTTAGCTGCTTTCGTGCACACAGTGTGTGGATCATACAACAAAACCTAGTCTTTTGGGTTCTTTTCTCTAAGTATTGAGCACTGTTCAGAATTTTCTATTCCAGCTTTTACCTGTTATGATTTATTTTTTAAAAAAGGAAGCAGGTCATTCCTCCTCAAGCTTCTCTTCCTTTCTTTTGCTGTTGTTCATTTTGACCTACCTATTAAGAAGGGAAAAATAGTCACCAGATGCTAGAATATTAGAGAAATAATCCAGGTTTCTATTTCTCAAACTGCTAGGTACACACCTGGAGGTGGGGTCTGTGGCCTTGTCTCGGAGGGTAATTGGTAAAATACAAATTAAACAGGGAACATCTTTCTGGAGCATCAGCTCACCCAAAGATTTAGCAGAGAATATTTTTGTATTGAAACAAACTAAGATTTATTTTGGAGTTGATTGCAAAAGTCACATGAATTTTTAGGTTAAAAACTGAGACTCTGAATTCAAAGACTTCAGGTAGAGGGAAGGCAGGGTGAGGCTGGACTGCAAGTCAGGAGTTCACTTCTCCAGCTCCCTCAATGCTTGTGACCCATTTACAACCCCAGGCTGGAGACTGAGGGTTTCTTTTTTTGAGAAAGGCCCAGAGAAAAGACAATCTTTAATATGATTTGGGGTACCCACCCCCAAATAAAAAGGCAGGATTTCCACCTCATCTGTTCTTTCTGCCACGCTGTTAGAGATGAACGAACAAGCCAGGGTCTCCAGAGTCCTGGATATGGTGGATTGGCCCTCAGCTCCATTGCTGCCTGCTTGGAGTCTGCTTTCCCGTACTCTAAAACCCTTAACGCTGGCCAGGTGCAGTGGCTCACGCCTGTAATCCTAGCACTCTGGGAGGCCAAGGCAGGAGGATCACTCGAGCTCAGGAGTTCGAGACCAACCTGAGCAAGAGTTAGATCCCATCTCTACTAAAAATAGAAACAATTAGCCAGGCGTGGTGGCTTGGGCCTCTAGTCCCAGCTACTCGGGAGGCTGAGGCAGGAAGATCGCTTGAGCCCAGGAGTTGGAGGTTGCTGTGAGCTAGGGTGATGCCACGGCACTCTTTGCCCAGGCAACAGAGCAAGACCCTGTCTCAAAAAATTAATTAATTAATTTAATTTAATTAAACCCCAAAAGCTAAAACCTACATTTCCCAGACTCTGGCAGCTGGGGTGTGAGAAAAGAATTTGGTTCTACCAGTAAGAGGCGTTTGACAATTTTGCAAGGTGGGAGGGAGGTAGAGGCCATCTTCCTGCTGCTCGGGGCTAGCTTTCTGCTGGTACGCGAGGTGATGAAGGTTTCATACAACAGTCTCCCCAGGCCAGTCTCCAGCTTTGTGGGAAGTGAGTGACTGCGAGGCAGCAGTGAGCTGTGGTAGCTTCCTGGTTCTTGGATTGCATCCCTGGCAAAATGTTCTTGAATTCAGTCCTTCCGGTGGCAGCCTCCCGGCTCCCTGCCTCTCTGCGTGAGGCGGAGGGAGGAGCTCCCTTCACAGGAAGTTCCCTGAAGTTGTTGGGAGCCCAGCATAGAATCCTAGAGCCCAATTTTACAGCCTTTCCGCTGATTTCGAAAGCACTCAATTACCTGTAAATCCCTTTTTCTTTAATATCTAGAGTGATTTCTGTTTTATGGCCTGCTCCTAAACCCTGACCAATACAGTATTAGGTGGCTTGTGGCAAAAACTGCTAGCTTTTTACTAATGTCTATTTTCTTTAATTCTAAAATTTCTGCGTCTTAGCCAAAAATATGGCTATCTAACATGAGACTATTTCCTACCCTCTCTGGCAGCCAGGTGTGGCCATGTGACTCTGGCCAATAGGATGCGATCAAAGTGATGTGTGCCATTTCCGGGTCATGCCCTTAAAGGCAAGGCTTGTACTCCCTTCCTCGTTTCTTCTTTCTCTGTGGTGGGATACAGCTGTGGTGGTGGGAACTGAGACAACCAACTTGGACCCAGAGACAAAAGCTATCTGTTGAGGATGGCAGAGTCACCCAACCAGGACAACTTATGCCTGAACAAGTATGTGACAGCAAAATAAAATTCTATATTGAAGTTCCAGTTTTGAGGGACTATGTTATAATAGTTTAGGCTGAAATTTAACATAGAGAACCTATCATTTTGGGAAAGTATTCAATAGGAAAAACAAACTATCAGGAAAAAGGGAACTCAGGAAACAATGAATAGAACAGAAGAAAACTCTTTTTTAAAAAAAGAGTAGTTAATCTTCTCAGGGAAAGGAGAAAAGATATTATCTATAAAAAAAAAAGAATAGTATGTTTTTTTAAAACAATCAAAAAATAACAAAGATCTCTTAAAATGGAGTAACCAAAATTTTTTAAAAGTGAGGAAAAAAATTGAAAGTGAGTTAAGGAAATCTTCCAGAAAGACCATAAAGTCAAAGAAAAGGAAAACAGAAACAAAATGGTCAGAAAATGAGAAAATAATTTTAGTAGGTCCAATATCCTACTTATAGGAATTACTGTAAATTAAAACCAAAAATGGAAAAGGTAAAATAATTGAAGACATAAAAGGAAACTTCTGCCTATTGAAGGGTATGAGTTTCAAATTAAAAGGGAAAAGTAAGTGCTTAATACAATCAAACACACCAGTGTCGGAACACTTGGGATGAGGAGAAGATCTTAAAAGTTATCATGAGGAAAAATAAGGCTCACATGTCAAGTGTTAGACATCAGAATGCACCAGGCTTCTCAAGGGCAGCTGAGAACTGGAAGGCATTGGGACAAGACCATTGAAATTCCGACTTTCAGTTTAGGACTTTCAGTCTAGCCAAATCACCAAAAAAAAAAAAAAAAAAAAAAATGCCCAGCATAGGAAAAAAGAGTATTCGGACACATAAAATGTGAACTATCCTCCCATTCATCCTTTAGAAGAAAGCTACTGAAATGTACCACTTCCCAGTGAGGGAATAAGCCAAGAAAGATGGGAGATGAGATGTGGGAGACAAGAAATACAGGGGAGAGGCTGTCCTGAGTTGAGTTGTGTCCCTTCAAAATTCATATGCTGAAGTCCTAACCTCCAGTACCTCAGAATGTGACCTTATTTGTAAAAATGGTTGTTACAGATGGGATCAGTTAATATGAGGTCATGCCGGAGTAGGGTGGGCCCCTGATCCAACATGGCCAGCGTCCTTATAAAAAGAGCACCATGTGAAGAGACAGACACACACACGGGGAGAGCTCCATTGAAGACTGGAGTGACACTGTCACAGGCTGGCACGGATCCTCCCCTAGAGCCTTCAGAGGGAGCCGGCACTGCTGACACCTTACTCACTGACTTTTGGCCTCCGAAACTGCGAGACAATAAATTTCTGTTGTGTGAGCCATTCATGTGTGGTACTCTGCAGACCTGGCAAACTAACAGAGGGGAAGGGACACCCCCCAGAATGGCAGCTGGGCAGCAAGCCTAGTGAACAATCCACCCGTTTTGGAGCAGGAAGCCAGAGGGCCCAGAAATGGTGTTTTCAATAGGAAAACCAAATTAATATATTATTTTTTCTGTTTTCCCTAGTGGAAGGGCATATGGGGAGAAGATTTACAGCTCTGTCGGAGAGTTGGAAAGAATTAGTGTTAGGTACACAAAAAACTAAGCCAACCAGAACAAAAAGAAAGGAGACAAGGATAAACACAAAGAAGTAATGTAATTATAGCACTCTGTGTGGCTCGGCAGTGAGTCATAACAATGTATATCTCGAATATTGATTCAACCCGAAATTATGATATGATTATATTGGGAGGATGGGAAAGTGGAAGGGATAATAAAAATCAATAGATGATATAGAAAATTGATAAAAGCCAGAAATATAATATAAGCATATTATTTAAGGTAAATAACTGAAGAAACAGTAAAAGAGTTTTTAAAAATACCTGCTCTCAGAGCAGGACTTGAGGACAGGAAGGATTAGGGTCAAGGGACTGCTGTTTTTGATATGGTATGTAGCACACTTTAATTTTAAAGTGTGATCATGTCTTATTTTGGGGAAAAAACCTTTTTATTTTTTTTATTTATTTATTTTTTTTTGAGACAGAGTCTCACTCTGTTGCCCAGGCTAGAGTGAGTGCCGTGGCGTCAGCCTAGCTCACAGCAACCTCAAACTCCTGAGCTCAAGGGATCCTCCTGTCTCAGCCTCCCGAGTAGCTGGGACTACAGGCATGCACCACCATGCCCGGCTAATTTTTTCTATATATATTTTTAGCTGTCCATATATAATTTCTTTCTATTTTTAGTAGAGATGGGGTCTCGCTCTTGCTCAGGCTGGTCTCGAACTCCTGAGCTCAAACGATCCGCCCACCTCGGCCTCCCAGAGTGCTAGGATTACAGGCGTGAGCCACCGCGCCCGGCCAAAAAACCTTTTTAAAATAAAATCCTTCATTTCCTTTTTCCGTACGGAGAGGGGAGATGGAGAATACTCACCAGGGCGTCACTCGTCACTCCTTTGTCCTTGACAACAGTTTTCATACCTGGTAGCCTTCTCTCTAGTTGAACTTTCACTGTTTCTCTTGCATATCAGATATTTTCCCACCCATTTAAACATTTCAGTCATTTTTTTTTCTGCACTCACTCCAGTTCCTCCTCGTCCTTCCTAAGAAATGGGGCCAGGAACCAGGTAAGGTCCGCTCTGTGGGGTGCTGGAGAGTGTTGGCTTCTGGCTTGATGGCATTTGCCTTACGCCATGCATTGCGGCCGTGTGGCCTCTCCTGCCTTCTGGGGGTCTCGCCTGACCTGCAACCTGGACAGAGACCAAGCTTGTGCCTTGGTAGTTCAGTGTCATTCTTGAGTCTTGTTTCATGTGCCCCCATTGCACTAGTCTGTTTTCTGTGCCTTGGTCAACTTAGTTTGCTTTGTTATGACCCGTGGACAGTTTGCACTATTAAAATTCTATCCTAGTCTACAGATAGTGATGGGCAATCTGAAGAACATCTCTTCCTTTCTGGGTCTCTCTCTCTCTGTGTGCTGATTCTGAGAAAATGCACACATTGGGAGGCAGATCCTGCTTTCAGCACTGCACACGCCCAGTCTGAGCATAGTATAAATACAAAACTGGATTCTGTCGTTTGAACGAATAGAGGAGCAAACTGCTGAGCACTTGCTGGCTCTTTGTTTGCGATGGAGAGGGTGGGCTGGGGTTAAGCCCCCTTGTGCCAGCCTCCTAATGTTGCTGCTCGTATGCCTAAGCATTCATTCATTCATTTAACAAACATTTATTAAGTGCCAACAGCACACAAACCCAGGAGGAACAAAACAAACGTTGGTTAAGTAGAATTGTGTGACAAAGAGCATCAACTCATTGAGGCAATGGTGCAAAGAGGAGGAACACGCGGCAGGGACAGGATCCACTGCCATCTTGTAAGCTCCAGGGTTGCTGACCCCTGGCCTGAACCACAGCAAGCCAGCTTGTCACCGAGCCTGTCACGTGGGGCAGAAGCAAATGCCTTGCTGAGGTCTCAGGTCGATTACATCTATTGCTTCCACCTTATCTACATGGCCTGTCACTCTATCATAGAAGGAAATTAAATTGGTCCGACTTGATTTACTCTTTACACGGCTGTGTTCATAAGCTCCCAGGCCTTGCCCCCTTCTGGCTGACTGCACATTGATTGCTTGATGATTTGTTCTAGCATCTTCCCTAGAAGCCAGGTTAAGCTTATCGGGCTAAAAGGAATGTGGTCATCTTTTTCTGCTTCCTAAAAGATGGACATTGTGTTTGCTCTTTGTGAAGCTTCTGCGGGAACGCCCCTTCTCTGTGAAGGCTCCGAATAATTGCTGGTCCCTCCCCAACAGTCCCTGTCAATTCCCCATGTCCATTCAACTGAGTGTCGTGAGTCCCTGTGGGGTTAGTTTCAGGCAGCTTTTTGCAAAGGATGCCTTGGTCTATTTCAGGTACACTGGTCCTGGCCATGTCACATGGGGTGGGTGGGGGGACTCCATCCCTAGAAAACAAGCCCGAGGGTGAAAGACAAAGGAAGGCTCAAAGCAGAAACATTCTGCTGTACTCATCTGCTACGAGCAGGGCAGAAAGGGGATCAGCAATCTTGAGAGTTATTGGGAACTGGTTCTGTACGAGACACCATGTCTGCTTGTGGTTGCTTTCTGAGAGTAACCCACAGACCTTACATCAAAATGTAACCTCTTTTGGCAAAAGCAAAAGTAAAAATACACATTAAAACCTGTGCTATTTTGAATCCTTTTGTTACCTGCTTGCCCTTGTTGTCCACAGGGAATGGTATTTGCCTGGTTTTTCTTTTATGTAATGTAAATGAAGAATAATTCTGGTAAAATTTCATAAAAGCCTGTCTAATCTTTCTGCTGCCGTGCCTACCTGATCAGGCCACTTCTTTGGTCCTGTGATGTGCTGTTTTCCTCCCCTCTCTCCCTCTCCTCCCCCCACCCCACCTGCTCTCACCTCCCCTCTTTTCAGATCCTTGAACACGTCGCCTTCCCATCTTTTCTAGGTTCCAGTGTATTCCTGCGTCTTCTGAGCTGATTGGTTAGAGGACACCTGTTTTCTCCCAGATTTCTTTACCTATATGATATTCCACCTCCGTTAGGTAGTGAAAAACTTCTTATGAATTCCTTCAGTTTATGGAAATTTGCTTTTTAAAGGTCCTCTCTGAGTCTCTTCTCCTTTCTACTCCATTATCAACTTCTGGTTAAGATCATAGAGTTTTGCTCCTAGTTCTAAACCTCGAATTCTCCTCCTCTAGGGAAATGGATCAAGATAAACTAAATTGCTTTTAATATACAGTTAGAATTTGTCAATTCTTGTCCTGACTTATTCTGCAGATATTTTAGTGTAGAAGATATTTTCTGCTCCAACACACCCACACACATACACACAACTATCCCTCCAAGACCTCCAACCTGTATTTCTTTGGGGATCTCATTTCCATGTCAGCTTTTAGATTTGTAAATTAACTGTATGCTCTGCACTTATTAAACAAAATGGTTGAACTCTTCCCTCAAAGGAATCAAAAAACTCCAATCACAGCCTAAAATTTCCTTCCAGTTTTATTTCTTTCCAATATTCTCCCTTCCCCATTCCAATCACCCATACACACAATTTCCCCTGATTTCTCTTTCTTCAATTTCTTCTTGCTGATCTTGGGCAGATGAAATCACTTGTAAGTTCTGAGTCATGTTATAAAGCCTTGCTCATCTCCCACTGCTCCCTATCTTGTCCTCCCACTGCCTATACAGAAAGGAAAGGTGAGTAGTTTGGCTTGTTATTAGCCATTTCATGTTAACTGCTAAGAACCTCTGGATTCATTGCTAAAAGCCCCCAATCTTCCCTTTAATAATCTGTTCTGAAATTTTCCCAGGGAGCTCTGCATGCGTGTCGGGGGAGGTCAAGTTTAAGGTTTCCAGAATCTACTCTTTCCTTTTATTTGAGAATGGGGACTTTTGCTCATAGTATCTTCCTTGTTCCTTGATTTCTTAACAACAGAAAGTAGTACTAAGGTCACATTGGCAGGTTTTTTGAAAATCCTGGGTTTTGAAAATCCTATGAGTTTTCTGGAGACTTCCACCCATTTCAAGTGGTCATGTGCTCCCTTAGGTCCCCCCCACCTCTGCTGAGCTCCCCCCATCACTGGGGTGGTTGATTCTTGCTAGAGAACCCAGATGGCCCCATGGCCCCAAAATTCCACGTCCGTCTCCTCAAATCTGTTTTCCTCTCTCTCTCATTTATCTTTTTGCATTAAACACCTGGTCTAAAGCTTTTGATGTTCTATTTAGCTCCTCGGGAACCCAGGCTCCACTCTCACCCATGGCTCGCTCTGCCCTCGGACTCCCCGACTCCCTGACTCCTCAGACTCTGCCTCGAGCTCCCTGAGCAGCCACACGGGCTTGCTTGTGTCTCGTTTTGCTTTGCTTTGCCTCTCACTCCCCTTTCGTGTTCACTGGCATCACTCACAGTCAGTAACCCGATTCATTTTTATCTTCCCTTATTCCTCACGAGAAATATTCCCTTTTATAATCTTTTACCTTGGAATCAAGCCCATTTCTCCTCGGGAGCACCTGGGGTGAGGTGGGCATCTCCTCTTGTCCTGATCTCACCCACCCAGCCCCAGTTTTCCTCCTGCATGTTCCTCAGTGAGGCCAGAACTGTGAGAAGTCTACTTCTGTGGACTGAAATTGCCCTAGGGACAGGGATGGACGCTAGTCACAGTTGTGCCCAACACAGTGACCGGTGTACCCAGGCCAATCTGCTCAATGTTCTGGAATAAAGTCGCATGACTGGATGCATTTTTTTTCTTTCATCCATGATTCGGGTTAGTTGCTGCAAACATTGTCTAGCGGGGGTGTGGTGAGTGACAGGGCTGGGGTCACTCCTAGGGGCTGGGGAGCAAGAATTTGCTTTCCTGGTACAGGTCCCCTCTCTTCCTCTCTGCGGAGCAGCCCAGCCCTCCTCCCCAGGCAGCCTTGGGAATTGGGCTGGCGGGCTGTCTGCCGTCAGACTGCTTTCTGCTGAGTAAATCGGGAGGAGGAAGAAGCCAGCCTGTGACCTACCCCCTCTGCTGAACAGGGCTCTAATAGACACGGGCCACCATCACAGTCAGCAGAGGAAGAAGGGGGAGGGGAGGGGAAGGAGGAAGGGGAGAAAGAGGAGAGAGGATGATAAGGAGCAGGCAGGGAAGGAGGAGCCCACCAAGACTCCCGACTCTACTCCCAAATCCCTTTGCAGAGCCATTACCAAAATTGATTTTAATAAATGAAAGATTTACCTGGGTCGAACATTGCTTTTAACTGGCGGCAATTAATTAATTAACCATCACTAGCCTGGACATCATAATGGGATGATATTTTGATGCTAACACATTATTGAAAAAGACAAGCTATGTTGTTGTTGTTGTTTTTCCCCAAGTAATCAATTAATCAGCCCCAAATGAAGATTCAGACCACTGCCTATGCTCACAGGCACTTAATAGCTTTCTGTGCCGAGTCTCCAAATACTGGCTTTAGGACTCTGTGCCCTGTTAAGCAGTTTGAGTCCAGTCAGTCAATGTTAACTCAGTATTAAAAAAAAAAAAATCACAATAGTTAACTTTAAGAAATCCCTGAAACATCTTCTTCATAATTAATAAATGAAAAATGTTCCTGCAGCTAATCAATAAAGTTGTTAGAGAGGATTGATCGGATAGGGAACTCTTTTTGTGGGTACAATTTTTCACCTATTCAGAACAAAAGACTCCCTAGAGTGCTATCAACATGATAGACACTTAGAAGTCTAACCCAAAAGGAAAAAAAAAATGAAAAGACGATTAATTAAAATCTCTGAGAGTGACATCTACTTTTATTCTGGTGGCAGAGAGCTGGGTCAGGTGTGGAGGTGGCTAATACAAAGTTCTGGGAGAGGCTAGGAAAGCTGAAGTGCCCAGAACTTCCCTCACTCCGAGGCTGTGCCCTGGACAGCAGAGGAAGGAGTCTGAGCCTCTTTGGAAACTAAAAACAGGACTAACTCGGAGAGGTCTGTGTTGTCCAAATTTGTTAAGAAACATGGTAGCCTCAGTTTTGCAGGTGGGGTACACAAAATGCATGAATGAAAATCTGCTGGAATGGAGTAATAGCTGGCAGGTTATTTCAATGTATAAGGTATTCGGCATGTCAGGGACAAGAAACTCTGAGTGCTCTACTGGGTCCCAAACCTGAAGGGTCTTCCGAACACAGATTCTTGGGTCCATGCACATCCCCTGACTCAGAATCCATGAGACCAGGCTCCAGGAATCTGTTTTTACAATATACCCCAGTGATTTGACTCTGGCTCACATCAATGTGTGGTTACCACTGATTTCACCAATTTTGCTGTCTCCAGATATAAACGCAGGCAAGGAGGGATATGTATCACAGCCCCTCCCCTATATCTTTTGCTGAACGTATTTCTCAAGCCCTTTCCAGGTGCCAGGCATTGTACTGAGCACCTAAGGTGTATTAGCCATTTAATGCTCACAGCAATCCTGTAAGATAGGCAACTGCTTATCATCTTACAGATGAGTAAACAGAGTCTTAGAAAGATGAAGTGATTTGCTAAAGGTCACACACCTAGTAAGAGGCCCACCAGGTTTTGAACCCAGGTTTGCCTGGTTCTAGGGTATGTGCTCCCACCACTATGACATACCACCCCCAGTAAACAAAGGGCACCTGTGAAGACACACACCTGTGGGCTGGCAGCTCTGAGCTCGCAGAATTTCAGTGAAAGAACTTTGAGGCAGTTGGTCTCTTAATTCCAGATCCGTGCAGCTTTAGCTCATATGATTAAATGGATTAAAGTAATATTTTATTCCTCTTTATAGAATACTGACTACCAGTCTTTTTCAAGCTACAAAATGATAAAGGTGGAAGAGAAGGTGGACCAGAAGGACAGCTGTAATCTTCCCAAAGCATTTCTGGCCAGTGAACCTGTTCTTTTATTAGAGTAACCATAATTTAATTAACTGATGACCGTACAGTATTCTTTTTTTTTTTTTTTTTTTTTTTTTTTTTGAGACAGAGTCTCACTCTGTTGCCCGGACTAGAGTGAGTGCTGTGGCATCAGCCTAGCTCACAGCAACCTCAAACTCCTGGGCTTAAGCGATCCTCCTGCCTCAGCCTCCCGGGTAGCTGGGACTACAGGTATGCACCACCATGCCCGGCTAATTTTTTCTATATATATTTTAGTTGGCCAGATAATTTCTTTCTATTTTTAGTAGAGACAGGGGGGTCACACTCTTGCTCAGGCTGGTCTTGAACTCCTGACCTTGAGCGATCCACCCACCTCGGCCTCCCAGAGTGCTAGGATTACAGGCGTGAGCCACAGCACCTGGCCCGTACAGTATTCTTGAACAAACTGGGGCATGTGTTAGAAATGCAGGTTCTCAGACCTACCTGAGGTCTACTGAAATAGTCAGGTGCTTTGCATTTTTAACGAGCTTCCCAGGTCATTCTAATATCCAGTTAAATGTGAGAGCTGCTGGTGTAGCATTTAACCATTGGTCCCATCTCCCGTTCCCAAAGAGATGCTGATCTCTGATATCATCTTCAGTTCTAATATTTTAAGACCCACGAACTTGTTAAAACTTTTTAAAACCCCAAATTCAATTAACCAAAGAGACTCTAATCCTGGGTCTGAGTATGACCTGTTCTGACCACAGCCATACAATGCTCCTTTGAAGCACAGAACTACAAACCTTTCTAACAATAATATAAAAGGTTAGGAGTTCCTAAACATTTATAGGTCCCTTTCTCTATTGCAATTTAAATGAAAACAAGGGACTTTATCTGTCAGACTCTTTCAGTTAGTTTCAGCTTACAGAAACCCAACTCATCCTGGCTTAAACCAAAAAAAAGGTTGAGAGGGGATTTCTCATTTGTTACATACAGGAAAGTTTAAGAGAAAGTTAAAAATTAAGTTAAGAAATTTAAGAGTTTATTGTCACACATTTGTATGATTATTGTCCATTTTACAAATTTTTATTTGACAGTTGTTTGTATTCATTCATTCATTTTCTTTTTTTTTTTATTTCATCTTATTGTTATGGGGGATACAGAATTGCAGGTTTCATACGTTGCCCATGTACCGCCTTCCCCCCCAAGTCAGAGCTCCAGGCGTGTCTGTTCCCCAGATAGTGCGCGTTGCACCCATCATGTAGCTATATATCCCTCCCTTCCCCAACCCCCTTCCCAAGTCAGTACCTTCAAGCGTTACCATTCCCCAAACGGTGCGCAATGCACTCATTGTGTAGGCATACACCCATCCCCTCCCCCACCCCCCACCTCAGTCTGATATCCGATTGGTGTCGTTCCCAGATGTGTATTTAGGTGATGATCAGGGAAACCAATTTTCTGGTGAGTACATGTGATGCTTGTTTTTCCATTCTTGGGATACTTCACTTAATATAATGGGTTCCAACTCTCTCCAGGAGAACCATAGAGATGTCGTATCTTCATTATTTCTTATAGCTGAGTAATATTCCATGGTATACATATACCACAGCTTACTAATCCAATCATGTATTGACAAAGACACATGTACCCAAATGTTTATAGCATTCATTCATTTTCTAACAGGCTGATTTTCGGCAGCTCAAGGCACCAGGCAGGAACCCACCAGGACAGGCCACCATTCCATCTCAGGGCACACTCGCACCCACACCCACTCTCACTCAGATGGGGACCATGTAGACATACCAATTCACCTGAAGTGTGCAGCTTTAGGATGTGGGAGGAAACTCTAGTATCTGGAGAAAATACACGCAAACATGGGGAGAACGTACAAACCCGCCACACAGAGGGACCTGCTGTATTAGTTTCTGAGGTCTGTCGTAACAAATTATCATAAACTGGGTGGCTTAAAACAACAGAAATGTATTCTCCCGCAGGTCTGGAGACATCCAAAATCAAGGTACTGGCAGGGCCATGCTCCTTTCCCAGGCTGTAGAGGAGATTCTTTCCTTGCCTCTTCCAGCTTTGGGTGGCTGCTGGCATTCCTTGGCTTGTGGCAGCATCACTTCAATCTCTGCCTCCGTCTCCACGTGGCCTTCCTCCCCGTGAATCTCTGTGTCCTATTCTCTTCTTGTAAGGACACCAGTCGTTGGACTCGGGGTCATTGCATGCTCATCGCAGTATTGTTTGTGACAGTTGGCAATTGGGGCACATGCCAGGTACCTATCACTGCAGGGAATTAGTAAGGAAAGTGTGGTTTTAAAGTAACTTTTTACCCACATCCCGTATTACCTTCAGACCCAACAGGGCTTGCAACCGTTAGCCACGTCTCTTGGCCAAGACTTCAAAATGCCTCAAAACTTCAACTTCATATCTTGAAATGTAAGTTACATTGTCAGTTTTGGTCAGCCCTTCCCTTAAGACTCACATCCTTCCATTGTTCACAAGCCCCCTTTTAAGGAAGAGGTGATGTTCACTCCATTTTTCTTTCCCCTTCACATCTCAGCTCAGTGCTTTGCACTCAAACATCATTAAATACACGCTAAAGCTATTAAATATATAATACTATTACCTGGAATTTATTTGTTCACTCTACATAAGCTATATTGAGATCGCTTGAGATCAAAATAAATGTTTGATCCTTAAGAAAATAATCTATTTTTAGAAAGTAAATATAATTTAACTCAGTTGCCCTGCATAAGTAGGAAATCTGATTATTCTTTGATTTTTACCTTTCCTTTTTAAAATTTAATTCACAGAGAGATGACCAATTACAGATGACCCCAGAGCTTAATAACATATCTGTTAATGTTCTTTAAAAAAAAAAAGCCATTGAATTAAATTAAGTATTAATGGGGTTTGGATTGATTTGAAGAACTGAAACAAATAGATATTGTACCTTGTTTTGATCTAGTTCTGTATACTTTTACTGCAGACTAACTTCAAGTTTGGAAATAAAGGGAGATCCTGTCCTTGAATCTTCAGACTCCATTTCTCTTGGGTCATGTAATGGTACTAGACACTTAGTCATGTGTCATTAATAATAAACACAGTAGACAAAATATTGAGTATAATCGGTATATATAATTTATGCATTCATTTACTCATTCATTGATCTATTCACCCATTCAACAAGCATCCATGGTCACCTACTGTGTCAGACATTGTTCTAAGTCCTGGGGATTTAGAGATGAACTAGAAATAGTCTCTGTCCTCCCGGAGCTACCAGAAGTGTAAGTAAAGGCAGGCATGTAAACAAATTGGGTAATGCAATATTACTGGGGCAGTGGTAGGGTGTGTACAGAATACAACAGGGACTTAAGGTGGCCAGATATACCTGGGAAGGGTTAGGAAAGTTCTCATGGAGAAGGTGACACTCACATTAGCCTAGACAGGCTTGAAGAACATCTAGGGGAAAGAGTTCAATGGAAAAGATGGACATTAAGATTTAGAAAGCAGAAAAGAAGTTGGTCCTGGAGATACCAGCCTGATGGTCATTGGTTTTGAGTAGTTGTGTAAAGATGGGTGAATGTAAAGAGCCCCCAGGTGGTACAATTGGTAGCCTAAGATGATGAGAGAGGGAGAGAGCTGGTGAGGACCCTGCCCAATGAAATTGACCAAGGCAGGACCTGTTGGAACTGATAGCCAGTCCCTAAGGCTGGGACACCCAGAGGAAGCTTACCTTAATAGTGTAAGAACACAGGCCCTGAACTCAGACAGATCTCAGTTTTAATACAAGCTGTGTGGCCTTGAACAGATTGCTTAAACTCTGGCTCAGTTTCCATGTCCATAGAATGAAAATATTAATAGTACATGCCACAGGGTTATTGGAAGAATTAAATAAGATAATGTTTATAAAGCAGTGCTTTGTACAGAGCAATAATTGAATAGCAGCTATTGTTACCATTTTATTATTAAAACAGATGTGAAAGACTAGGGGACAAATTTTAACCCATTAACTACTAGATTGTAACACAAGCATTTGTTTATTCAAGAAATATTCATTGAGCACCTGTGATATACACCAGACATGGTTTCTGGTGCTAGTAGGGGAGAAAACAATACCTGTGGCCTAAAGAGCTCAACCTGATGTTAAGAACTCCAGAGACTGTGTGGACTTGAGTGGGGTAAAAATTGCATTTTTATTTTCACTAAACTAACTAAAATTTAGTGTTTCCTTCAATTATAAATGTAGGCAACAAACCACACTACTGATAGCAGTAACCTGTGGTTTTGTCACCAATAGAAATAAATATTTTCCTATCATATTACAGTTATTTCAGATATCTAGAAATGTTTATTAGAAATAGCTTACTTCAAAATTAGGGAGTTGGTAGGCCACTTTTAGAAACTGTAATTTTGTGTGTTGATAAAGAAGCGCTTATAATTTTATTTTTTATTATTATGTCAGCATATTGTGGGGGTACAACGGTTTAGATTACGTATATTGCCCTTGCCCCAAAAATTAAAAAAAAAAAGAAGTGCTTATATCACTGTATCATAGATTTGAGGATTCTTTTGAATTTTGATAGCCATATTTCAATATAGTTGGTTTCTTTTGTGATACTATGTGTTGTATTATATGTATTTATACAGTCTTAGTCTGAAAAGGGATGATCTGGAGGCTCCCCTAGACTATCAGTGGAGTCTTGGAACCCAAAGAGCTTTAGAACACCTGATGTATATTCAAGTCTGGGAGAGATGGATCAAGAGAAATTATATGAATATATTCTGAATATATAATGTAATGCCAGGAAATGAGTGGTAAGTGCAATGAAGACCAAAGGGCTGGGAACAAGGCTAGAGAGTGGTAGGATGATTTAAATAGTGACATCAGAGAATGCCTCTTGGAGGAGGTGACATTCACACATGGACCTGCAGGAAGCAGTTGTGTGTATATATGTGAGTGGGGAGAAGATTTCAAGCTCAGAGGACAGCAAGGGTGAAGGCTCTGAGGGTGCATGGTGTGTGTCTAGGGTGGAGGGTGTGAGGTGGGGAGAATGAGAGCAGCCAGGTCCAGAAGGCCTTGATGCCTGGGGAGACCATGGGCCTCTGTGTTATGCAGCTGTGCGTGCCCCCTGCCCCAGTACCTGGCCCAGTGGAAGCACAGTGTAGACACTGAGGGAGTAAAGTATTCAAGGAAGATAATTCATCTCCCGGGCAATTTGCCTGGGTTACTTCCACAGGTGAAAGTCAGCGGGCAGTCACTAGGTGAGGGGCCTAACATAGAACTCAGCAGAAAGAGCCGATCTGTCCTCAACACAGCCCTGGGACTCTGGCCAAGGAGAGAGGTGGGTGGACCTCAGAAAGCACAAACCAAGCTGCTTCCCAGGGGTACTGGATAGAACTGAGGACCCAGGCTTCCTCCCCATGTTATGATCGAATAAAATAATGAACACTCCTTCCTCTTTTTCCCCACCATGCAATACCTCTACCCTCCCACCCCTGCTGCAGTCCCACCGCCCAGAGTTGGCAAGCGGGAAATCACGGGCCGGCAGCAAGCTAAACAGTCACAAGTGCCGGGGACTTTCCCGAGGGCTTGGCTCATTTACTTCTCACCAAAATCTTTCTGAGGTAGGGGATGTTATTATCCCCACTTTGCAAGTGGGGAAACTGAGGCCCAGAAAGGCGAAACAACAGGCCCTAGCACATAGAACTGATCAGTGGCTGAGGAGGCTCCAGAGCCACCTTTTTCACCACCACACCAAACTGGCTCTGGGTGGTGACCATGCCAGACACCCAAGGGACCCTACTACCCAGGCCAGGGGGGCAGGACCAGGGCACCAGCAGGCTTCGGAAGGACTCCGACCAGACAGCACCAGACTCCCTCCTACCCCACTTGCCTCCCCGACTTGGACCCAGAGTGATGTGAGAAACCAGAATTACAAGCAGATGGGAAAAGATTTTAAATGGCTAGAAATATAGTTTGCTGATGGGGAAGTGGCGGCTTAACAGTCTTGCTGATTGATTTGCTGACATTGTGAGGATTGCTCAGAAGTTTCTAGAATGCAGACTGTGGCAGACCTGACAAAACCAAGTCTCCTCCCCTGATGGACACGAGGAGCAATGCTTAACTGTCAGTCCTGAAGGACTGTGTTGGTGAGAACTCCTGGCACCCAGGCAGAGCCCACAGGAGCCTGCAGCCTGCCCTGTTGGGAGGTACCAGGACTGTGCCCTACGTCACTGAGTGCTGCACGGAGAGGTGGCAACTGCATGGGCTGGTGTGTCTACTAGCAACCATTTGAGGGACTCTCACTCAAATGAAAAGTGCTGCTTACTCTTAAAAGTGAGGAAACATCTGATTTGGGGGGCTAGGCCCACCTTTCAATCTAATCCTTTAAATGAAAAGAGTTGGATTCAAAAGAGGCGTAAGGAATTGTCCAGGATGACGCAAACCAGGTCAGAGAAGAGTGCCTCGGAATCCCAGAGCCCAGACCTCTGTTCCAGTGCTTTTCCCACAACCCAGTAGGGAACAAGTTGCTTATACATAAGGCAAACCCTCCCCCTTCCCCCCTACCAGCTCCAAAATGGCGGTACTGTATGGAGCAGGCCCAGAGAAGGAGAGAGGGAGAAGAAAACGACCTCTGGTGGCTTTCTGGAGATGTTCTGGGAGAGTGCGTGGCATCTAGGCTGTGCATGTGAACACCTGGAAGGTGGCAGTGATCTCCTCCAGACGTTCAGGAGACGCATCCCTCAAGCACAGCCACCTGGCCCTCCCTGGGGCTCGGCCGGCCTTTCTCCGACAGCAACAGGCTCTTCCAGGAACTGCCCAGAAAAGGAGCTGGGGGACCCAGCAGCCTTTCAAGACAGCAGAATCCTTTTCCTCGCGCATGCCTGGGGCTGGGGAAAGCGATTCCTTGGCCCAGAAAGTCTTTGCTGTAGCCAGATCAGTCAAGGCCTCCCTCGGGCCAGCCGGCCTGGGTAGCTCGACTGAAGGACAGGCTCTCCCAGCTTCCGGGTTTTCCCTGCAGATCTCCTTCAAGTCTCAATGCCAGGTCTCCAGTACCCCAGTTTCATGGGTGATGTGTGCTCTCGCCACTGTAAGGACACAGAGGAAGGGGTCAGGCTGGGGCCACGGGTACCAGGAACAGGTGACTGTGCCCAGCTGTGAGGCTTGTGGGTCACATCCTGGGCTGATGCAGCTGTACCTCCATTGTGTTTTTATTTTAACTTTTTATTTTGGAAATTTTCGATTCTCAAGCAGAGAATTGTGGTACCAATCCCTCTGTAGCACTGCCAAGCTTCAACGATTATCCACGTTTAGTCAATCTGGTCATGTTCTTCCCCTCTCACCCCCACTTTAGTATTTTAAAGCAAATTTCAGAACATGGTGTCATTGCACTTATAAACACTTAAGCGTGCCCCTCTAATCAAGAAAGACTTGTTGAAACACAAGTACAATACCATTGTCATACCTAACAACTGCTCTGTGATCAAATTTTCCCAATTGTCTAAAAAATGTGGTTTTATGGTTGTTTTGTTCAAAGAAAGATCCAAACAGGGTCTACATATTGGATTCAGTTGATATGTCTCTTAAGTCTCTTTCACTGTTATAAAAAAGCAAGCCCCAAACCACATTTGTGGTGAGGAGGGCCTGGCTCCAGCCTGTGACAGCAGCCAGGACTGAGCCCTTCACCTGGCCCTGCCCTGTGGCCCTTGGCCCCATCTGCCACCCACGGAGCTCTGCAAACACATCTGGGCTGGAGGCCTGAGTGTGAAATCTGCTTCCACTGGGGAAGCTCAAATGGCTGGCATCACGGTAGTCGTGTTCATTTTTGTATGCGCTGCACATAACACCGTGAAATAGATGCTCAACAAATCCCTTCTGGGTGATGCTGTTCAATCAGATCCTTTCCTAAGAGTGAGCTTTTAGGGAGTGGAGGCCTGCCCTTAACAGCTGGAGTGCAAAGATTTCAAACAGAAAATCAGCAAGGTATGATGCAAATAAACCCTTACATCAAATTCATGGGCGCCAGGCACTTTTCTTCAGTGTTTTGCCTGTATAAACTCCTTTAATCCTCACAATAACCCCATGAGATAGGTACCGTGCTCGCCACGTGACTGAAGAGGAAATTGAAATAGAGAGAGGTGAAGTGACTGGCCCAGCTAGGAGGTGGCAGAGATAGAAAGAGAACCCAGGCAGTCCGGCTTTTAACCTCCACTCTGTCCACCTGGGACCCCCAAATACAAGCTCCGTGGGGTTAGCTGTGTGTCAAGGATCTGACTCTGAATGCACAAGGGGACTTCGGCAAAGAGGCAAGGAGCTGACTCCTACATGATTGACTTTGACATTTGCACGGGGAGGACGAGAGCCCCACACACCCTCCCCACACACTCTGGCCCAGTTTGGGGACCCACACAGCCCACAGCGCTGGCACGGAGCTGGGCTCACGGGAGGAGGGGCAGGAAGCCAGGGAGGCCCTGAGGCTGGGCCAGGAACCCCAGCTCCCCCTCGCCTGGGGCAGTGCCCCGGGCCAGACCTTTCTGCTGAAAACTGCAAATACTCCAGGAGCCAAATCCCACTGCTATTAATGCTTTAGTGCACATCGGCTTTATCCGGTTTTCAGATGACTCTGAAAACAAGGGATCTAAAAACAGCGATCAGTAAGACACTGAAAATAGCATTCCTGGGGGGCAAATCCAAGGTCACGCTTGCCATTTCTCAGCTTCCAGCCCTGTGCCCCCCAGAGCTGCGGCAGCAGGAGGAGAGCGGTCGGGAGAGTGCCCCGTGGCCTCCCGGAGTCAAGGCCAGGCCTTCGAAGGAACCTGCCTCCTGTCAGCCGTGGGCCCAGTGGACAGGAAGGAACTGGCCTAATAAATGTTTCACTTTGGCATTTGGAGGAGGGCAGGCTCTGGCCAGACCCTGAGTGGGGCCCATTGACACTTGCCTGCCCTTTCCAAGGTGTTCTCATGACAGCTGCTACCTGGGGGCCGCCCGGCTGGATCCACGGCCTGTGCAAGGTGGTGACCTTCCAAATCCAGATCCGTTAATGAACCCGGCCTGCTCCAGGAGCCCTGGAGGCTGCACCCTCTGTGGTGGCTTCTGCCAAATTCCTCTTGTTGTTTTTGATTCCCTTCTTCCTTCTCCTCCCCCTTCCCATCATGCCTGACATTTCTAAGGCCAAGTTTTGTTACAAGCAATTAGCCTGTGTCAGGGATCTGGGGAGAAGGGCTGCGTGCCAGGTCCAGGCTGAGGTCGGCAGCGCCCGAGCGGAGCGGGCTGCCTGGAAGCTGCTGCCCAGAGCGCCCCGCGTGGTGGCCCCAATGTATCCTCCCAATCTGAGCTTCCCAGCCCCTGGAGGTGCCCAAAGGCCAGAGTTCATAGCCTATTCCAGTCTTTGAAAAGTAGACAAGGAAATCATATCTTTATCCACAATGAGCTACAGAGGCCAACCCCCTCCCTCCAATTTTTTAAAAACTTTGCCTGGAATCATTTCTCCATTCAGTATGGTTGTCTAGACACTCAGGTTGTCAGTTTTATATGCTGAGGAATAACAACTAGGAACATCCATAGAGTATTTCTGAATCAATGCATTTTGTGGGGTAGACGGCCTTGGGGGGGAAGTATTTGGTGGGAGGAGGAAAAGGTGCTGAATCCATTGGCCACTCAGCCCCCTCCTCAGCTCAGCTTGGCCTCAGGGGCTTCCTGGGCCCCCACCACGACCCCACTGGGCCTCCATCCTCAGGTCTCCCAGAAGGATGTGCAGACATTACAGCCCAGCCACTGGTTTTAATGGTCTCATCTCTTTAGCGTCAGGATACAAGGAACCAACGTAAGAAATCCATGTGTGGTCCCGCCTCGCCTTTCCAGGTCACAGTGGGGGATTTCAGTAGTACAATCTTGAAACAGTTTCAGGAAGAAACCTGAGCATTGCAGGAAGATGGGGAAACTGAGGCCCGGGGAGGCTATGTGGGCTGCCTGAGGTCACACGCAGGGCTGCGTAGCTGGCTATGACCAGAACCCAGGCCTCTGGCCTCCCAGCCCCGGGGCTCTTGCCATCTCGGGAATGACGGCGGCTCCTGGCCATTTGCATTCCGTGCACGTCCCATCTGCAGGCCACACAAGGAATATAAAACGGGAGCTGTGAGACAGCAGCGAGATCCAGAAACCAGGAATGATCCGTTTCAGTCCTCCAGCAAACAGTGCCCTAGGAACCCATTGGTGTCCCGGCTGCTAACTCCACCAGACAGCAGGAGGCTGCCTTGCTCCCGAGATCAAGGGCAAGGGAGGAAGGAAGAGGAAGAGGGGATGAGGGAGAGGAAGATCCTGGTGGAAAATGAGGGCAAAGAGAGCTGAGCTGCAGCCTGCTGGCCGTTGTGCACGTTAAATAACTGGCCCTCCTAGTGTTAGGATTTCTTTCTCCCGGGTGGGATGGGATGGAGGAGTTGCTGGCAACCCTTCAGAGGCAAGAAGCCTGTCCTGTCTTGCCCTGGGGAGGGCTGTGGATGTGGCCCGAGAGTGGAGAGTGCTGGGTGTACTGACCTTCATGCCCAGATGCCATAGGTTGCAAACTGCTTCCCCTCTCAGCCCATGGCACCCCTGACACCTCCCAGGGACCTTCCACCTCTCTTCTAGTACAGCTTCTAATAACGTTGCTGCCCTCTGCTAGGTCTCTTTTTACATAGGCCAGATCAGCTGCGTCCACGCTCAGCCCCAGCTGGTGGTTTCCAGACCATACAACAGTGCTCCAGTTCAAAAGTTTTGCTGTAGAAGGCAGGGGAAATTCCTCCTCCACGTTGTCCAAAATACGGAAATGGTGGGAGCAGATATAGAACGTGTTTAGCCCTCAGACTCCGTTAAGAACACTGCTGCCCACATCTGCTGTCTCCGCCCATCGTGGGGGCCCTCACCGGAGGGACAGAGGAGAGGAAAGGCGAGCGTGAATGATTCAGATCTGCTGGACATTTGTAATCACCTGTGGACTGGGGCAGGGGTGGGAACAGTACCCAAGGAATGATCGCTGAAATTCCAGATTGAGTAGATGGAAAAAAGAAAGTAGGTAACATTCTCTTCCTCCTCCACTGCTCCTGCCATATAAATGAAACAAAAATAGGTAATTAACCGATATCATCTCTTACGTTTAGTAAGCATCTGGAAAACAGCGGGTTCCGGGAAGTGGGGCAGGGGGAATGGGTGGGAAGGGAGGTGGTTCTGGGCCTCGGCAGCGCCACCTACAGGGAAGCTCTGGAAGTGTGGTTCCCTGGATCGGCATCACTGGGAACGTGCTAGAAACGTGGAGTCCGGCCTCACCCCAGGCTCACTGCATCTGAAACTCTAGGAGTGGCCCCGTAGTGTCCATTTCAACAAGAACCACCCTCCAGTTGACGCTGGTGTTCACTCAAGTTTGAGAAGCTGTCACTGCAGGTGCACCCCAGTTTCCTGCGTGGGGGACTATCCAAATCTGAGTGTGCAGACTCTGACCGCTGCTTCCTGCGGCCAGTCCCTCCTGCCCTCCCCACCCCTGCTTTCTTTCAAAGTCCTACTCAGATCTCTCCTCCTCTGAGACCCCTGAGCCACGACATCCCTGGCAAACACTCCCCGCTCTGAAGCCAGGTGCACTAACATCTGTGACTCCCGTTCTGCCCTGGCCTGTCTAGTTTAGATACGCACTTTCCCAAGCAGGCTAGGCGTCCCTTGGGCGCAGGGCCCCCGCCCTGGGGGCTGCTGTGTTTCCCACCTCTTACCCTGGACCACCCCCAGGAGGAGGGCCCAGGAAGCTTTTCCCCTAAAGGAAATCCCAGAGCACGTGAGTAAATCAAAAAGGAACGCCTCAGAGGGCGGGGGGCCTCCGAGCCTCCTCCTGCCATGGTCCTGCTGGCACATGGCCCGTGCAGGCCCCCCCCCCACATCCCCCTCACAATTCCCCACGTGGATTAGAGGCTGAACACAAACAGAATACAAAAGACAAAAGACAGGGAGCCGGCGTTGCTGTCAGAGTCTATAAAAGTCTTAGAAGTGACAGCGGAGCTCTTGCCTGCTGCTGCCGCCCTGAAACCCAGAAAGAATCAATTTCAGACCCAGGGCCAAATGGTGCCCCAGGGGGCGTGCCCGTGACAGGTGCCGACTCCGCCCAGACCCTGGGACCCACCCAGCCCTGGGATCTGAGTGGGGAGGGTGGAGGGGCACCCTGAGGCCTAAAAGGGAACAGGCACACGTCTCCTCTCTGTCTCTCTCTCTCTGTCTCTGTCTGTCCCTCTCCCTCCCTTCCTCTCTGTCTCCTTCTCTGTTTCTGCGCCCCGCCCCCATCTCTATCTTTCTTTCTCTCTGTCTCTATCTATCTCTGTCTATCCCTTCTCTGAAACTGTCTTCACTCATCACCAGGGTTACAAGTAAAATAAATCATTTTCTTTCTTGTTTCATGAATCTAGATTGTGACCCTGGGGATAGTCATTGTGCAACCTTCCCCTTTGGACTCCAAGTCCCCTAAAAACATATATATTTTGGGTCAGTGCTTGTAGTTCATTGATAAGAATATAGAGGATTCCAGAAATTACATTCATGTATCCTTCTGGGTTGCAAGAAAGGAACTTTTTTATCTGGGACCAGTGAGCATGTAGGTGTGCATGTGCATTCGTGCACACAATGGGATATCTCCAGTGACAGTATTAGCTTTGTTTGTGTACTTATTTATTTTCATAATGCAGTATTGTCCTCTATATAGGTTAGCATTTTTTATTTGCCAAATTCATGTGTTGGAAACAGAAAGTGTTCAGGATAGGGTTGGCAGATTTAGCAAAACCAAGCATGGGGTGCCACTACATTTGAATTTCAAATAAACAACAAATAATTTTTAAGTGTAAGTATATCCCAGATATTGCACTAAGAGAGTATCCGTTGTTATCCTGAAATTCAAGTTTACTGAGTTTCCTGTATTTATCTGGCAACCCCATCTCAGGATAAGTTAAGTGGAGAAGAGGATGGGGCACTGGTAGAGGAAAAAGACAAACTTATAAAAATTTTATTACATTATTTTAAAAAAGAAGAAGAACAAATCCCAAACCAAAAATCACTTCCAAAACACATTTCTTAAGAGCAGAAATTAGGCTCCTTTTATGTTAGAGCAAAGGTAGGTGCCAAGCTGGGGTCTCAGATGGAGCGATTTTAAATCTCAGAAAGAGCTTAGCTGTTTTTGTAAAAAGGAAAGTTGGCAAGTGATTAGTGCCGATGTGGCCCAGCTGCTCTTTTGTACTTTGAAAGAAACAATTAAAATGGCTGGGACATTAAACTTTAAAGAGCTGGGTGGTTCATATTCAGAAGCTAATTTTAAAGAGAGCCTGGTACCTGGGAGAGGAAGGGACATTTTCCGAGAGGACATAGTCTTCTGCCTTGAGGACTCTAAATTTTGGATAACCATCTCAAATAGCTCACACATAAACATTACAGATAAATACATCCAGGCATAAGAAAGGTCCTTCTTGCTTAGACATGCAGATACCAGATGCAAAATTTATTTTTTCACTCTTTAGATTATAAACACCTCAATCTGAGAAATGAAATAACTCCTGGAAAAGACAGATCCAGAACTAGTTTGTTTCTATAAATTGCTGAACCCCTGTGATGTGCCAGGCCCTGGGGTTAAGGGGAAAAAATGAACAAAGCAAATCCCTACCCTGGAGGAAGTGCACATTTAAGTGGGAGTGACAGATCTCTAAGCAAAGGC